>NC_057386.1:41124852-41873666 GCF_019320065.1 Cervus canadensis
AGCAGAGATCCTCAACTCCCTGCTCTTGCCCACCCCAACCCCTGCCTACTTTGGTGACACACATTTTTCTTCTTTTTGAAAAGAAGAAGCAAACCCCACATTACCAGCTACAGCCAAACACCCAGGTTCTGAGCTGAGCTCTAAGACCCACCCAGGGCTGTGGCACGTTGATTCTCACCCAGCTTCTTGACACATTGCCTCTTTTCACAACCAGTCCAATCATCAAATAACAACTCCTTGTACCACAGCCACTTGTGAAGTGGCCTGGGCACAATTGCTTCCTTGTGAAGGAAAGTGGAGTTCAGGAAGATTAGGTTACTCACCTAAGACACAGCAAGCAAGTAATGGAGCCTGGGTTGGACCCTGATCCGTGTACCTCCAAATCTAGCACACACAGTCTTTACACGGCTTGGCCTCCTCTTATCAGGTTGACCAGAAGCACTGAGGCAGGGCTGGGCCTGCCCATATAACTCTGGTTTCCTAAGCTCCCAGAGGAAGAAGCTGGCTCAAAACAAGTGTGTGCCCTGTTCAAACCAAAAGCACAATTGGGCCCCAAACCGTTCACCAGGAGAACGGGGAAAAATCTATTTCAGTAAGATCCCAATGGGTCCCCACCAGCCACTTCACTGTAAAAAAGAAAGCGAATGAAATGCTATGAAATGGAAGGCACATTCTACCCCAATATGCTCGTTTTTCCTGATGTGTTCTATAAGACGGCAAAGCGAGGACCTGGGGCCCAGCCAAACACACTCCCTTCCAGGCTCTCATGGAAAGGCCACTTGATCCCAGACCCCAGTGCCTACCTCGCCACCCTTCGGCCCGGGCTGGTCCAGGCTCCGGGCCTCGCGCAGCACCACGGGAGGCGGGGTCCCTGAGCCCCGCGTAGCCTTGGCCGGCACCCAGCTCCACAGGCAGTGCATGACGAGGGGCCCGAGCCCAGGGTCCCCGGCAGCCCCGGCCCCTGGTGTGCTGTCCCAGGGAAGGACAAGGTAGGGAGAAGAGTTTCTGTTTTCATGACTGTAGTGAACAGTCACTGCAGCCAAAAATAGTCTGTGCCCGGGCGCTGGGGAGTCAGCACATAGCTCCCGGAGCAGGTGCTGGGTGTAAGACACGCAGGTTCCAGCCAGCCTCGCTGCAGGGGGCCGGGTGTCGGGCAGGGGGCCAGGCACCTAGGGTACCTAGGATACCAGCCGCAGACAGAGAGGTGTTCCCTGCCTCCCGGCCCTCCTCCAAAGATTCAGACTTGAGCCAACAAGGAGCATGATCATCCCCCCTCTTCCAGTGAATCATCTGGGGAACCCCCACCCCTGCATGAACTCCAACTGCTCCCACTGCCTCTGCGGTTCTCACAGATCTGGGGCTGGGTGGTTTAGACACCCGTGGGAAGAGCTACCAGCTATCAAAACTCAGAACTGTATGCCAAAAAGGATGCACTTGACTATGTGTAGATGGGGGAAAAAAGGTCTAAAGTTATATGGTTGGCAAACAGTGGCTGGTGGGGTTGTGGGGGGATTTTTTTTTTCTTTTTTGGGCTTCTGTGTGTCTTCAAATTTTCTTATGATAAACATGTGTCATTAGATTTACAAAACGTTACTTTTAAAATGAAGTTTTTAAAAAGAAGAGATGTTCAGGACCACAGAGGAAATATACAACATGGGCCTATCCATGAGAATATAAAGTGTGTGTGTTGTGTGTCTGTGTGTGTGTTGTGACCTTGGCTTTTGAGCCAGACTTCCCGGAAATGAATCCTGGCTCCTCCACTTACCGTCTAAGTGACCTGGGATAAGTGACACTGTCAGTTTCTCTGTCTCTGTCATATGGAAGTGTCAGTCACTCAGTTCTGTCCAACTCTTTGCGACCCAATGGACTGTATAGCCCACCAGGCTCCTCTGTCCATGGGATTTCCCAGCCACGAATACTGGAGTGGATTGTCATTCCCTTCTCCAGAAGATCTCTCTGAGCCAGGGATTGAACCCGGGTCTCCCGCACTGCAGGCAGATTCTTTACCATCTGAGCCACCAGGGAAGCCTCTCTCTATCCTACTTTGGGGATAAAAGCATTGCCTCTTGCTACAGACTAAACACATGTTCTCCCCAAAATTAATATGTGGAAACCTAATCCCAGTGTGACAGTATCAGCAGGGTCTTTGAGACGTCATGAGTGTGCAGCCCTCAGTTTGGGATTAGTGCCCTTATAAAAAACACCGGAGAGCTGCCTGGTTCCTCCCATCATGCGAAGACACAGCAGAAAATGGTCATCTATGAACCAGGAAGTGGATCCTCACCAGACACCGTATCTACTGGCACCTTGATCTTGGACTTCCTGGTCACCAGAATGGTGAGAAATAAATTTCTGTTGTTTATAAGCTGCCCAGCCCACTCTATGTTATTTTTGTTACAGCAGCCAGAATGGAATTAAAGACATCTCCCCAGAAGGTTACTGGGAGAACTGAAAGAGACTCTCCACATAAAGCTCACAGCTCAGTGCCAGGCACACTGGCAACACTTGCTAAACAATCATAGTATAAATTCACGAATAGATGACATTAAAAAAGAAAAGAAAGATCAACCAACAAAGAAGGCCAACTGGAAGGAAATGTATCAAAATGTTTCCAGCATTTCCTCTTGGTTGTAAGATTATGATATAAACCGTCAATAAACAGTAGTATTGTTTTCTTTAATTTCTACACTTTTCATACTTTGAAAAGGAATATTTGTGTAAATTATTGGCTATTAAGAAAAAAACAAAAAACACCCTGAAAAGCCAAGAACCAATCATTACCTCTGTGTAGGGTTACAGAGGACCCATTTTCTTTGCTTTTGTATACTTTCTAAAATAAATACTTTTTGTTTTCACAGTGAAGAAAATGAGGTGTTATTAAAAATAAAAACTGGGACTTCCCTGGTAACGGAGCAACTAAGCATGTGTGCCACAACTACTGAAGCCCACATGCTTGGAGCCTGGACTCCAAAACAAGAGAGGCCACTGCAATGAGAAGCTCTCACACCCCGGTGAGGTGTAGCCCCCACTCACTGCAACTAGAGGAAGCCCACACAAAGGGATGAAGGCCAGCACAGCCAAAAATAAATATTAATTTTTTAAAAACTGAGGAATAGGCTCACCTATTACATCCTAGATATAAGATCTCTGAGGACCCCCTGCCAGGGTCTAGGTCTTTGATGACCCATCTCTGAGCCTGAGGCACTTCATCTCCTATACCAACAAAGGAGTTCTGCTCACTGTTGGGAAAAGCTGGCACAATGACACCCCGAGACACCCCCAGGGGAAAGCCAGGTGACCCAGCTCCATGGAGAGCCCTGGTGAGGGTGAGGGCGAGGAGCTGCAGTAGCAACAGTTGGGAGTGAGTGCGTGCTTGTGCATGCTTCTTCTGTCAGCAGGGTAGTCTTTCCTCCAAGACACATTTTCCAAGTGCAGATGGCCTTGATCCTTCAGCTCACCATCTTTCGGCCAAAGGGCTGAACCTATGGCCTAATTTTGGCCAATGGGAGTTCTCTGTCTTACAAGCTCTGTGATTGGTTCTGATGTGAGCACATGACTAAAGCCAAGCCAATCAGAGCCTTCCCTGGGATTTTTCACCCACAGTTCTAGGGTAAGAAGCTCTTAATAGGCAATACTGCTAACTCTGCTGAAAAAAAGTGAGGCATAGGTCCTGGTGCCTTTCAAGCCTGCCACGTGGAGTGGGCCTGTCTGAGAAGTGTGCTCTAAAGGCATCATCTGGGCTTCTGCATCCAGACTTCCCTGGACTTTTATTACCTAAGCTGATAAAAGACTGTTTTCTTTAAGCCAACTTGTATTGGAACTTGGCTACAGAAAAGTTTTAACTAGTTGTAGGAGAACATAATAGCTTTTACTTAGTAAGGGTTTACTATGTGCCCTGGTACCATGTCATTCTCCACTTATTTATCCATCCATCCATCCACCCATAATCAACAGACAACTACTGTATAGCAAGGGTGGGCCAGGCACCTTACTCAGCACAGAGGATACAGCAGCGAACAAAATATATAGTCTCTTTCCTTAGGGAGCTTATATTCTATCAAGAAACAATAAAAAAAACAAATTCAAAAATAACTAAAATACGTAATCGAGATTGATGAATAAGTGCCAAAAGGAAATAGCATACTGAGACAGTGGTGGCTATGGGAGTGGGGGGCGTGTGCATCTAATTTTAGACGGGATAGCTTCTCTGAAGAGCTGACTTCTAAGCTCCCATCAGAGGACGAGAAGGTGCTAGCCATGACAGTGTAGAAACTTCCAGACAGAGGAAACAGAATACACAGAGGCCCCGGGCTACGACAGGAAACAACCTGACCTGTCCTAACATGAGGGGAAGGGTGAGAAGGGGCAGGAGGAGACACAGAAGGAGGCAGATGCCAATACTCCAGAGCCTTGAAGGTCATGGTGAGGGGTCTGGATTGTATGCTGAGTGCAACAAGACACCAGTGAAGCACCGTACTCCGAAAAGTGAGGGGGTCAGATTGAGGCTTTAAGAAGAATCACGTGGGAATTCCCTGATGGTCCAGTGGTTAAGACTCCGCCTTCCAATGCAAAGGACATAGGTTTGATCCCTGGTTGGGGAACTAAGATCTCAAATGCCACAGGGAAACTAAGCCCTCAAGATGCAACACAACTCAAGGTGGTGAGCCCGTGTACCCCAACTAGAGAGAAGCCTGAGCTCTGCAGTGAAGAGCATGCATGTTCCAGACCCAACACAGCCGAATAATAAATAAACAAATATTTTAAAAAGAAGACAAAGGTCCGTATAGTCAAAGCTATGGTTTTTCCAGTAGTCGTGTATGGATATGAGAGTTGGATCATAAAGAAGGCTGAGCCTCAAAGAAGTAACGCTTTCGAATTGTGGTGCTGGAGAAGACTCTTGAGAGTCCCTTGGACAGCAAAGCGATCAAACCAGTCAATCCTAAAGGAAATCAACCCTGACTATTTATGGGAAGGACTGATGCTAAAGCTGAAGCTCTAATACTTTGGCCAACTGATGCAAAGAGTCGACTCACTGGAAAAAGACCTCGATGCTGGGAAAGATTGAAGGCAAAAGTAGAAGTGGATGAGACAGATAAATAGCATCACCGACTCAATGGACATGAATTTGAGCAAACTCCGGGAGATAGTGAAGGACAGAGGAGCCTGGCGTGTTGCAGTCCATGGGGTCACAAAGAATCAGACATGACTTAGTGACTGAACAACAACAACAAAAAGACGACAAAGAAAAATCACTCTTGCCTCGCGAACAATGAAAGGGAAGGAAGGGCAAGACTGATACAAACAGCAATGCAGGTGTTAATGCACAAGTCCAGGAAGTAGCTAGGACTAGGGAGGTGGCCATGGTGAAAAAGAGACATAGATGGATTGGGGATATATATTTGGAAATAGAGCTAGTAGGATTTGCTAGTCAACTGAATGTCAAGGTGGAGGAAGCAGAAGGAATCAGAAATGACTCCTCAGTTTCTAGTTAGAGCAGCCGACAGACTAGTAACAGGCTCAGAAAGGTAAGATCCAAGATTACACCATTGGCAAGTGGCAAAGTGAAGCTTGTGTCTGCCTCCCAGCACCACGGCTAGGCTGTCTAATTCCAGGGGTCATGCCCTTAAGCAATCTTGCTTTCTAATCTTGCTGCCTGCTCAAAGGCACAGAGCTGGAAGCAGGAGCCACTGAAACTTACATGCTGATTTTTTTTTTTTTAAAGGAAGAGCAATGAGAGAAGAGACTTTTTCTTTAAGATAATTAGAACAGTGTGGTATTGACACCAGAATTTCCCATTATCTAGCTGGGCAGATCTGTTCCAGAGCAATCTTGCCTTGGAGGCAGTCCCCAGAGAAGGAAGGCCGACAGCTCAGGAGCCAGTGGCCCCAGAGGAAGCGACAGGCACACGGTCTTGCTCAAGTCTGCCTGTTGCCGATGGAAACCAAGAGCAGTTCAGGAACCCCAGGCCTCAGCAGCCCCCAAAGACCTCCCCCGAGACCCCTGCAACTCAACTTTCACTAGCTCAGATCAGAGAGTTCCTGAGACTGAAGAGACCAAAACTCTTGGATAATCTCATCTTCAGTCATTCATTGAGAACACTTCCTACATGCCAGGCACTGGAGACAGAGCAATGAACAAGAGACCAGGTCCCTACAAACATGGTACTGCCAGTCTCGTCGGGGTTTTTTTTTTGTTTTTTGTTTTTTGTTTTGACTTGGCAGCCCAGAAATCTAAAAGATTGAGGAAATGGGCTCACTGTAAAAACTGCCCAACCAATATGGGCTGAGCAGAGCAGTCATCTCATGATTTTTCAGATATCCAGGAACCAGGAGTACCTCCTCACTCAAAGCTTAAAAGAGGGCACTTTGGCTCACGATCAGAGAAATAAATCACTTCATCCATGGGAGAGGGTGATGTCTGCAAGTCTTGTAAGGACAGGAACTCATGGGCAGTGCCTAGAACAGGACCTGACTCACAACAGGAGGTAAGTGTGTGTTCACTGGGTGAGCGCATGCGTGGACCAACAGGCGAAAACATGAGCAGGCATCCTCTGCCCTGCATCCTGCCATGTTTCATCCTTTCCTCCCTGGGGACCCATCACCGTGGTTATTTGGAAATGAGTACATCCCACCACCCTGTAAGCCCCTCAGGGCAGACTGCACTTTGTTCATCAAGGAATCCCCTGTAGTAATGAATCTGGGTACCTGCCACAAGGTAAGTGATCATCAGATGTCGAACAGGCAACTG
This sequence comes from Cervus canadensis, assembly GCF_019320065.1. Lineage (NCBI taxonomy): Eukaryota > Metazoa > Chordata > Mammalia > Artiodactyla > Cervidae > Cervus > Cervus canadensis. Next base: position 41,131,600 of record NC_057386.1, read on the forward strand.
GAAAGGAGAGAAAGAAGGAGATTGAGGAAAGGAAGAACCATAGAGGGATGAAAGAAGAGAAAGGAAGAGTGGGGAAGGGGAGAAAGGGAGGCTGGCAAAAAAGAGAAAAGAAAGAGACTGAGAGAGAGGAAGAGGGTAGGGGGGAGCAGGAAGGGGAGTGGAGACGGAGGAAGACTGGAAGAAATAAAGATCAATTCAACCACGCAACTACATACAGTAGTCCCCCCAGGCTGGGCTATTCTGGGTCAGACGTCAGAGGACAAAGATCTGTCAGGGGAAGGAAGCCAGGCTTTGGAGTCACAAGAATGTGAGTTTGAATCCTGACTCGGTTATCCGCCTGCTGTGTGACGCTAACATGTCACTCAACGTCTCTGAGCCTCAGTTTGCCCAGCTATAAAGTAGGGATCCTAGTGTTTCCCCCAACCCCCATCCCAGGGATTAAAGGGGCTGGTGTCTATAAAATGCTCCCTTACAGTTTGCCCTCTTCCTTCTAAATCTGGCTTCAGGTCTTCTCCTGACTGGCTGGGTGATGCCCACAGGCCAGTCCGCTGGCCAAGGCTCCACTTGCCAGCCATGCTGAGCTGGTACCGAGATCAGTGCTCTAGATCTCAACTCTCCTGTATGGAGGCAGCCCTGGGCCCGTAGGACCGACAGCCGGCCCAGATCCCTGCCGGCGGCCGGGTGAGGGTGTGGGCCACATTCCAAGGATGCTCCCAGATGCCAAGGCAGTCAGGATGGCGGGGACTCGGGCTTCCAGAGGGAGAGGGTAGGGACGGGAAGGGGGCGGGAGGAGAGGCTAGGAGCGAGTGTGGCAGGATTCACGTCTATTAAAGCTGAACCCAGGAGTCAAATACCCACTCACTCTTCTGGTTTAACCTTCCACAGCCTCCCGCTCCACACGGCCTACCTCCTGGGGCCCAGGGAGCTGCAGCCACTCCCAGCCAGTGGGAAGCCAAGATGGTAGCAGAAGTCAGGCAGCTTTCTTCTCCATCCCCAAGAGAAGACCTGACTTTACACACGGGGATACAAGGAAAGAGGGAAGAGAAACCTGCCCAGCGGGAGATACCACATAAACCCCTTACCGGACCCGCCTGCATCTTCAATTCTGAACACGCCACCAGCAAGAGCTTATTCAAGGAGCCTGTGGACCGTGGCTGCAGCCCTGGAATCCAGCCTCTGCATCCCCCACGCTCCCTGCTAGCACTGGTCCCAGCCAGCGCTTGCCACTTCCTTTAACAACTTCCAACAGGGAAATTGCCAAAGGGGGAAAAAAAAATGGCTCCATGCCAGCAGGCTGTGAAATCACTTCCCCAGCTGCAGCCAGAACATGAAGCTGTGATCTGTCGTTTTTAACCTGTAGATGAGGAAGAGGGTGGGAGGAGGGCGGAAATAATCACAGCGTGTGACTCTAGATGCCCAGAGAAGGGCCCCTGCCTCTACTCTCACTCGCCTGCCCACTCCCTCATCTTAACGACCCCCAACCATCCAGATCTGCTCAGGGCGGGCACTCCTACTCCTCACCAGTCAGGGGCACAATCTCACCTTCCACCCATCCCCCTGATGAACCCAGCCTTCTCACTAGGAGGAGTTCTGTGTGTGTGTATCAGTCGCTCAGTTGTGTCTGACTCTTTGCAACCCCATGGACTACAGCCCACCAGGCTCCTCTGTCCATGGGATTCTCCCGGCAAGAATTCCAGAATGGGTGGCCATGCCCTCCTCCAGGGGATCTTCCCGACCCAGGGATCGAACCCACGTCTCCCTCATTGTGGGCAGATTTTTTACCATCTGAGCCACCAGGGAAACCCAACTACCAAGGAAGTCCAGGAGATCTACTTGTCTTCGAACAACCCTAAAGTTCTCTCTCTTCCTCTCTCACATATACACCCTTCCATGATCTCCAGGTAAAAACCCCAACCCTTACATTCCACTCATGGAGGTTCCCATGAACAAACCCTGTTTCCTCACTGATTCCTTCCAGATCTTTGCAAATTCTTCCTGGCAAGGACAGCACAGCTCTGTCAACCCCAAGATCTTTGCAGTTTCTGTTCCCTTCCTGACAGTCTAGCTGCCCGCTAGCACCCACGGTGAGTTTGCCCACCGGCTCCCATGGGCCCCAGGCTGGCTTCCATCCGAGCACTCAGTATTGGCTGTTGACCATGCCTCTCCCCAGCCTGGGAGCTCCTGGCCCTGGGGAGAGAGCGATCAGAGTCCCGGCTACCAGCACAGAACCCAGACCCGCACTGCCGCATCACAGCAACAGCCAAGTAGCTATTTACATGAAAATCTAACATGACGGGGCTTCCCTGGTGGCTCAGACAGTAAAGAATCTGCCTACAATGCGGGAGATTCAGGTTCGATCCCTGGGTCAGGAAGATTCCCCGGAGAAGGGAATGGCAACCCACTCCAGTATTCTTGCCCGGAGAATTCCATGGACAGAGGAGCTGGCGGGCTACAGTCCATGGGGTGGCAAAAAACAGACATGACTGAGCGACTTACATACATACCGACATGATAGAATAAAATTTAAATTACAGTTTCTCAATTGCACTATACATATTTCAAGTGCTCCCTGGCCACGTGTGGCTGGTGGTTACCACGGTACATAGGGCAGAATAGAATGCTTTTAGCATCCCAGAAAGTTCTGTTGGATGGCGTCACTCTGGACAAAGGTGTGATGGTTGGGTGAATAGATGACGGCCTCTCCAGAGCTGCCTGTCTTCAGCATCTGAGGAGAAGGGGTCAGGGTTCACACAGGTCAGAAGGGCCCGCAGCAGGCTCTGGAGCCGGAGAGGGCTGGGGTGTGTCCCTGGTGGGAAAAGAAGGGAGAGTGCAGAGTCCCTTCGTCCACACCAGGACCCCAGAGGAGCCACACTGCCCTGCGGCCACTTCCATGTCCAGACCCTCTCTTCATCCAGCAGAAAGGCGTTCTTTCCTGGAGACTGTATAACCACAAACTGGTGACCGCAATCTTAAAGACAAAGCTGAAATGATGTTCAGATAACTCTAGAAGGACAAACGGCTTCCCAGGTGGCAGTAATGGAAAAGAACCTGTCTGCCAATGCAGGAGACCTAAGAGATGTGGGTTCAGTCCCTGAATAAGGAAGAGTCCCCTGGAGGAGGGCAGGGCAACCCACTCCATAGTCTTGCCTGGAGAATCCCATGGACAGAGGAGCCTGGCGGGCTGTGGTCCATAGGCAAAGAGTTGGACACGCTGAAGTGACTAAGCACACATCCATGGAGAGGAAGCCCGGGAAGGAGATTTTGAAAAGGAAGGAGGAGGTTATACATAGACACAGGGCTACACTCACATACAATGCAGGTATTTTTCTGAGAGAAAAATCAGAGGCCCCGTCACGAAGCCATGAAGGGTCAGGATCAGCAGAGAACCCCAAGAGACTGATGAGGCAAGTCCCATCACACAAAAACCATTCCCAGAGGCCTCACGGAGCAGTCCTGGCAAAATCGTCTTGAGGGTGTTGACTGCAGCAGTGCACCCCCATAGTTCAGCATAAGGAAATGCCAGACTTCCTGGATTTGGATCCTTTCTCCAAAACACTGAACAGAAAAAAGACAGAGACCCCGTTTTCAAGTCTGGCACCCCCAGCCTGCATCCCACTGTGACTTTTGCTCATTCCTCAGTCACTTTTCACCAGCAAATATCTGCCAGGGCTTCTTGCATGCCAGGCCCCACGCTGCCTGGCACACAGCTTCTACTGGGCACAAGCTGATACCTTCTGGAGGGCTCCAACATAGCCATTCCTGAGATATTGAGGAGAAACCCAACCTCTTCCTATTCCATTGCTAAAGAAGAATGAAGCGGGCTTCCCTGGCAGCTCAGTGGCAAAGAATCCGCCTGCAAATGCAGGAGACAGGGGTTTGATCCCTGGTCTGGGAAGATCCCACATGCGCTGGAGGAACTAGACCCATTCACCACAATTACTGAACCTGTGCTTGAGAGCCCAGGAGCCGCAACTGCTGAGCCCACGTGCTGCAACTGCTGAAGCCCGTGCGCCCTCCAGCCCGTGTCCCACAAGTGAAGCCACCTCAGTGAGAAGCACTGAGAAAGTCTGCACCTAGAGAAAGCCTGCAAGACCCAGCACAGCCAAATAAGTAAATAAATAATTTTAAAAGAAAGAAGAATGAGGTGGGCTTGCCTGGACCAACACAGAGATGAAATTCAAACTAAAAACCTCAGGATGATACTATTCTATGATCCCATTTTAGCATCTTATGTATTTTTTTTTTAAAAAGAGGGAAACAAATTTGTATGTGAATAAAAACAATGTGGTGAGACTTCCCTGGTGGTCCAGTGGCTAAGACTCAGCACTTCTAAAGCAAGGGGTCCAAGTTCAATCTAGATCCCGCATGCCACAACTAAATGAATACATTTTTAAAGAAAACAACACGGTACCCTGGATTGGAACCTAGAACAGGAAGAGGACAGTAATGGAAAAACTGGTGAAATCCAAATAGAATCTGGAGTAATTAGTAGTGATAATCTGGAGTAATTAGTAGTCATAAACCAATGCCATGTTCTGAGTTTTCACAAATGTACCCTGGTAATATATGATGTTAATGACAGGGGATGATGGGTGAGGGGTGCAGATGGGAACTCTGCACTGACTCTGCAACTTTCCTGTAAATCTAAAACTATTCCAAAATAAAACATTTATTTAGGAAAATAAACAGTGGTTTCACTGACATTCAGAAGTCAAAGGATTCTGTCTCTGAGGTCAGCTGTGGAAAGGGGCATGGCTTTCATGCCATTTGGAACTTTAGTTTCTGAAATGTGCACCTGCCTATCTAGGTGGTGCATCACTTTCTCAGCAAAGGTCCGAATAGTCAAAGCTATCGTTTCTCCAGTAGTCATGTATGGATGTGAGAGATGGACCATAAAGAAGGCTGAGTATCAAAGAACTGATGCTTTCAAACTATGGTGTTGGAGAAGACTCTTAAGTGGGACAGCAAGGAGATCAAACCAGTCCATCCCAAAGGAAATCAACCCTGAATATTCATTGGAAGGACTGATGCTGAAGCTGAAGCTACAATCCTTTGGCCATCTGATGCAAAGAACTGATTCCTTTGAAAAGACCCTGATGCTGGGAAAGATTGAAGGCAGGAGGAGAAGGGGGTGACAGAGGATGAGATGGTTGGATGGCAACATTGACTCAAAGGATACGAGTTTGAGCAAGCTCCGGGAGATGGCGAAGGGCAGGAAGGCCTGGCATGCTGTAGTCCATGGGGTTGCAAAGAGTCAGACAAGACTAAGCGACTGAACAACAACCTATTCTAGAACCAATTCTGGCTGAAAGCCCACAGGATACATCAGGGCCTAGCAGAGTGGAGTGGGAGCCAGTCAGAATCCATACAATTGGTGGAGTTAAGAAACATAGGAGTAACAGCCATTAAAAAGAATGAAATAATGCCATTTGCAGCAACATAGATGGACCTAGAGAGCATCATACTGGGTGAAGTAAGTCAGATGGACAAGGAGAAATATCAGAAATATTGTATGACATCCCTTGTATGTGAAATCTAAAATGAAATGACACAAATGAACTTACTTACAAAACAGAAAGAGACTTAAAGACTTAGAAAATGAACTTATAGTTGCTGGCTAGAAGGGATAGTTAGGGAGTTTGGGATGGCCATGTACACACTGCTATATTTAAAACGGATAACCAACAAGGACCTACTATATAGCCTGGATGGGAGGGCAGTTTGGAGGAAGAATGGATACATGTATATATATGGCTGAATCCCTTCACTTTTCACCTGAAACTATCACAACAATGACAGTTGGCTATACCCCAGTACAAAATAAAAAAATTCAAAAGAAAAAGAGAAAGAAATATAAGAATGATCTTTTGCTCATCAGGGAAGATTGCATGGAGGAGGTAACAATGGATCTGACACTAGAATGATGTCCATGGGATAAGCCTAGGAAAGAGCACTCCAGGGAGCAAGGGAATGGGTGCAAAAGTCAGACCAGAGGGAGTGAAGGGCAGGGTTAGTGAGATGAGGTCAGAGACAGGCAGAGGTCAAAGTGTGTGAGGCATCTGGTGTTTATTCGGAAAGAAATGGGAAGCCCTGGAAAATGACGTGGTCCAATTTACATGTCTTCATGCTGTGTGGAAAATGGAATGAAGCAGGTCAATGATAAAGTAGGGAGACAGGGAAACAGTTCTGGGGCTGCTGCAGGAGCTCGGGTGAGAGGATGGGCGCCTGGACCGTGATGCAGGCCAGGGAGGTGGAGGGGGTGAGGGGACACAGGAGGTGCACGCGTCTCCAGTATATCTAGAAGCAAAACACCGAGCAACCGGAGACACTCCTGCTGTCTCTCCCCAACCCCACCACCCGCACACAGCTCTCTGCTCAGACTCTGTCCCAGTGCCCTCCACCAGGGAGCATCCTGACTCCCAAACACACCTGGCTCTTGGGCTCTCCAGCCTGCCCAAACCTGCACACAAATGAGCTCTCCCCTCGTTTACACCCCGCTTTGACTATCACAGATGACTTTGTTTTTTGTTTGTTTTTAAAAAATATTTATTTGGCTGTACCAGGCCTTAGTTGCAGCATGTGGGGTCTTTTTTAGTTGCATCATGTGGGATCTAGTTCCCCAACCAGGGATCGAACCCTGGGTCCCCTGCATTGGGAGCACAGAGTCTTAGCCACTGGACCACCAGGCAAGTCCTCATGTGATTCAAATACCACTTAACTGAGGATCCACGACACCTCTGGGCCCGGCTGGGGGACCCCTGTCCCGGCTGCCACCAGAGGGCTCCCCAGAGGCCAAAAAGCTCCTGTAGCCAGCCTCCAGGGTCCTGGCTTCTGCCCTGGGCACAGCTGGCTCCTCTCTCGAAGACTGACGTGGGTGAGGCTGGGTCTCCAGCATATTTCACATCTCTGCAGATCTGAGGGAAATCCCTGGAGGAGCTAAGCCATCTGCCAAAGACATCTTAAGCCCAAGAAAGGAAGTTAGAAGGCACAGTTTGGAGTCCAGCAGCCCCGGGTCTGACCCTCAAGTCTGCCCCTGTTACCAGTTCAGGGACCCTCATAGACTAACTCGGCCACTCTGAACCTGGTGATCCTCATCATCAAGTAGGGATGATGCTGATGAGATCCTGGGCAAGTCACTGCTCATGTGTGGCCCCAGCATCTTCAAGGTAGGCTACAGACATGAGTCTGGTGGGCTACAGTCCATGGGGTCACAAAGAGTCAGACACAACTGAGCGACTAAGCTCCTGGTGGCTACCTTGGTGGCTCAGATGGTAAAGAATCTGCCTGCAATGCATGAGACCCAGGGTCAATAACTGGGTCGGGAAGAATGCAAGGAATGCAAGGATTCTTTAATATCTGCAAATCAATCAATGTAATACACCACATTAACAAATTGAAAGATAAAAACCATATGATTATCTCAATAGATGCAGGAAAAGCCTTTGACAAAATTCAACATCCATTTATGATTAAAACTCTCCACGAAAGCAGGAATAGGAAGGAACAACCTCAAACATAATAAAAAGCTATTATATGATAAAACCCACACAGCCACAGAGCAATACAACCAACATCAAAAAATAGAGTAGAAAAAATTGAAAAAGCAATTACACCCTAAAAATCAAAGGCAAGGGACAAGGTGCCCACTTTCACCACTACATTCAACTGTAGTTCTTGGACGTTGTTGGCCACAGCAATCAGAGCAGAAAAAGAAGTAAAAGAATCCAGATAGGAAAAGAAGAAGTGAAACTCTGGCTGTTTGCAGATGACATGATCCTCTACATAGAAAACCCTAAAGACTCTACCAGAAAATTACTAGAGCTAATCAACAAATATAGTAAAGTTGCAGGATATAAAATTAACACACAGAAATCCCTTGCATTCCTGTACACTAACAATGAGAAAACAGAAAGAGAAATAAGGAAACAATACCATTCACCATTGCGACAAAAAGAATAAAATACTTAGGAGTATATCTACCTAAAGAAACAAAAGACCTATACATAGAAAACTATAAAACACTGATGAAAGAAATCAAAGAGGACACAAACAGATGGAGAAATATACCATGTTCATGGATTGGAAGAATCAATATTGTCAAAATGGCTATACTACCCAAAGCAGTCTACAGATTCAACGCAATCCCTATCAAGCTACCAACGGTATTTTTCACAGAACTAGAACAAATAATTTCACAATTTGTATGGAAATACAAAAAACCTTGAATAGCCAAAGCAATCTTGAGAAAGAAGAATGGAACTGGAGGAATCAATCTGCCTGACTTCAGACTATACTACAAAGCCACAGTCATCAAGACAGTATGGTACTGGCACAAAGACAGAAATATAGATCAATGGAACAGAATAAAAAGCCCAGAGATAAATCCACGAACCTATGGACACCTTATCTTCAACAAAGGAGGCAAGAATATACAATGGAAAAAAGAAAACCTCTTTAACAAGTGGTGCTGGGAAAACTGGTCAACCATTTGTAAAAGAATGAAACTAGAACACTTTCTAACACCATACACAAAAATAAACTCAAAATGGATTAAAGATCTGCCAGCTTCTTAAAAGTGGATGTATGTCACAACTATGAGGGCCGCTGGGGCCAGGGCCAGGGCTGGGAGCGTGTAAGGTGCTAGAAGTGCCCTTGTGGGTACCCCGCATTCACCCCCATCTTCTCCCACCCACAACAGGAACTTCTTAAGTTCAAGTCACTTCCTGTCCAAGGAATCTCTCTTAGTGAAAATTCTTAAATATACAAGCAGCTTCATAAATAATATTAACCACCATGTCTTAAACAATAGTCAACAACTGGAATTAACCTCTGCCTGGTAAACGATAGCACATATACTCAGACATTATGAAGCTCCTGAAAGGGGTGGGAGGCGGTTACCAAGTGTGAAAATACAAGGAAAACATGCTGGTTAGCATGTCCAATGATAAGAGTAAAATATAAAATTGTTTATTCAGGATGGCTTAAATCAGTGTTGCCCTAGAGAAGTATAATGCAAGCCACATACTTAAATTTTAACTTTTGAGTAGCCACATTTTAAAAAGTAAATATATATGAAATAAATTTTGAAAAAAAAATATATGAAATTATTTATTTTATTTAGCTTCATATAACCAAAATAGCATCTCAACAGATTAAATATTAAGTTATTAATATTTTATTTTTTCTGGATCACGTCTTCAGAATTCAGCACATCTTTGAATTTATGTCTTTGAAATCATAACACATCTCAGTGTGGACTTGCCACATTCCAAGAACATAATATTAGCTACCTTACTAGACAGCACAGGTCTAACCCATCTAGAGATTTTTTTTTTTTAAGACTTAAGTATTAGGGTAAAAAAAAAAAAGGCTGGAAGGAACTATCAAAATCTTAATGATCACAGATTTTTCTCTGAGTGGTGGTAATATGTATGTGATTTTCCCCCCTTCTTCTGTTTTCCAAAGTGTCTAAATAAAATGAATTCGTATTACTTTTGCAACAATAGCAAAGTGTGTCTTTAATTTTAGAAGAGAAATGAGGTATTTAAAAGACCTGCCTGGGTGAACCACACCTGTCAAGCACTGATTTATTGATACCCCATGAGAGCTGCCCCTGACCTCTGACCTTCTCCTTGCATACTGGTTGATTACTTTAGTGGGTAGGTGGGTGGGTAGGTTGGATGGGTGGGAAAAGAGAACAAAGGAAGGAAAAGTATTATTACTGGAGTTACAGGAGAAAACTAAACTCAGATCCTTGCTTCTAAATTCCAAAACAATCATTTATCAGCTTTATGATTTTAAACGGGCTATTTGACCCATCCATGCTTCAATTTGTTCAAGTATAAAATGGTGTTTTAATTTTCTCAAGTATTAAACGGCAATCATGATAGTAACTCCTTCAGAGGGCTTTTTGGGAATGAAGTGAGATTATTTATACAGAGTATTCAACACAGTGCCTGTTGCGCAGCCAGTGTTTCCAGAAACGCTGACTGTTGTCCTCACGACGAGCCTGTGAGTGGTGGGGTCAGGCTGTCTGGCTCATGGAGTGATGACACCCAGGACGCAGGCCAGAGCCACGTGTGCCCTGGGTCCCTCCTGCTGCCGCCGTCCCCTCCACGTCCCACTCCTGCCCCATCAGTCGCAGCCGCTGTGGAGCCGGCGCTCAGGCTTGTGTGTGGTCCCTTCGCTCGACTCCCTGCCCACATCCCACCCGAAGACCCCGTCCCCACGGCATAGCCCCGTACCTGCACCACCTCCGGCCTCACGTTGAAGGTGTACAGCCAGTCGCTGAAGCGAGGGTAGCTGTCGAGCTCCGAGGTCCTCTCGCCCGGGGCCACGCTCAGCTTGCACTGACACTGCTTGCAGATGTACCGGAGCAGCTTCGCCTGCGGGGAGCCCAGGACAGAAAAGCAGGTTCACTCGGGGCAGGTGGACGTGATACTGGGAGCTCTGGCACACACGAGCCATGAGATGAGGACAGGGGCTTGCCAGGTGCCCCCTCTGCTACCATTCAAAGAGGGAGAAGCAGGAAACTGAGGAGGCAGGAGAGGAGGAGGGTCTGGGAGAGCCAGCAGGGAAACCTAGAGAACCACGCCCCACCCTCTGTCCCACCCAAGGCTGGCTACCACACCACCCTCCCCACCTCCCACCAAGGACCACGCTCTTCAGAACGTAGAAGAGAGAACAGGGTCCCACGGAGGAAGGGCTTCCTGCTTGGGGGAAGGGGAGGGGTAATGGGAGTCAGCGATGGATGATGTGAAAAATGCAGGGGCGTGGGGAAGATGAGTAACCTCCCACTTAGGAGGCTTCCAGCCAAGAATCAGATTACCCGGGCTAGGACCCGAGGGCTCAGACACACCCGAGCCCTGTGACCTGGGACACAACAGCCCGCCCGCAGGAAAGTCTCAGTTTCCTGCTCCAGAAAATGGGGGTAATAATAGAACCTCCCTCTCAGGGAGGCTGAGAAGAAATGAAGCCCTCAGTATGAGTGCCCAGCCCACAGCATACACAGCCTGAGGGCCGGCCAGGCCGGTGGGCTGTGGCTCCACTGGCCAAGGTCCCTGACTGGGACCAGAAGGCTTTCAAGACCCATTCCCTGAAATGCCTGCAAACGTCAGACACGTGAATCTATGCGTTTTCCTGGCAAAGCCTGTCCACGGGTTTCAAGAGTCTCAAAACGCTAAAGCTTCAAATAATATAAGAGTAAATACTGGTATTCTGCTTGACAAACGCTGGGCCGACCGCCCCACACTGGGCTGAGAAATGAGGAGCAGCAAGACCTTCAGGGCAGAGAGCAGCCGGGACTGAAGAGGGAGTGGACTCCAACAGAGCGAAATGAGCGATAACCCAAAGAGGGCAGGCTCCACTGAGTCTCAGCGACCCGGGGACCCCCGAGAGCTGCCGAGATGGTGGTTTGGGAGCTTCCCCTCAAGACAAGCACTATCTTCAAAGTCTTGCATGAAGGAACCCTGCCCTTGGGAGCCACTTCCCAGTACCTGCTGCCCCCTCGAGAGTTTTTGCTGTTGTTAATTCATTCCTTGTTTTTTCATCTGTAAATGTCTCAGGGTATCCAACTCTTTGAGACCCTATGGACCCTAGCCCACCAGGCTCCTCTGTCCAAGGGATTCTCCAGGCAAGAATACCAGAATGGAGGGCTGTGCCCTCCTCCAGGGGATCTTCCCAACCCAGGGATCAAATTCATGTTTCCTATGTCTCCTGCATTGGCAGGCGGGTTCTTTTCACTAGCGCCACCTGGGGAGTCCTTCTCCAAGTGTGACCAGAGGCCATTCCAAGTTCAGGACCTCAGCTTTCTTTTCCAGCCTCATCTCCATTCCACCCTACCCCTGACCCACCCAGTCCTCCAGGTCAGCACTCACCTAGGAGCTGTTTCTCAAATGTTAATACTTTCTGTATGTCTATACTCCTGGGCCTCTGCTCAAATGTCTGTAGTGGCTGGAAGTCCTTCTCTCTTCTGGTCAAGACCCCCTGGGCCAATTAGAATCCTCCCCCTTCTCCCCTCCATAGTGCCCTGTCCACACTTCTCTGGAAGCCGCTATCACAGGCCTCATGTTCAAGCTTCTAACCAGGTCTCCCCCTACAGATGTGAGCTCCCGGGGCAGTGAACACAGCACAGATTTCAGAGTTGAACAGAATCTGGATTCAATACTGGAACTCCAACTGAAAATCTTAATTTATCCACTTAAAAAAAGAACTGTAATATATAGTAGAACTACATGTAACTTTGTTCTGTATTTTGCAATGTCTTATAACATAAATGTGTTATCAGACTTTGATAATTTAATGTGTTATGTAAATGTTATCATACTTTCATAATTAAAAAAAAAAAAGAATCTGATTCAGATCTAATTTCTGTCATTTAACTGTGTGACCTTAGGGAAGTTCATTAATTTTCCTGAGTCTTGGTTCTCTCATCTGTACAACAGCAAGGATGATTCCAGCTCATAGTCGGCTGGGAGGATTGAACTATAGTATAGAAACTCCCCCCCAAAACTAGATTAGTCCCCCATTATTATACATCAGGGCAGGAACTATGCCCACCTCACTGGACTGTCCCCACAAGCCTACTACTGCACCTGGCACACAACATGTGCTCAAAGATGCCTGAGAAAGAAAGGAGGGAAGGAAATACAGGGGCCTCATCCCCACATTAAACGGTTTCTCACAGCCTGCCCTCCACTCCAAACTGCTCTCAAACCACAGCGTCAAATTGCTGACCAAAGACAGGGCAATAAATCAATTAACTGTGCAAAGTCAAAACCATTCTCTTCCGCCTGAAGCAACGAGGTCGGGCTGCTGACATTGACATCAGCAGCAAAGAGGTCTATCCGTCCCCAGCCTGAATGCTTCAAGGGCCACACCCCTCGGAGCTGATGAATAACCTGTTCATTGTGCTAAGACTTCAGCCAACACAGGGCAACATCAAGATCAGCCAACCTGGCCTTGGCAATGAGCCAGGATCTGGGGGCTTCTCTCATTCAGCCCCATCACCAAGTCCAGCCCTTTTCAGCCTGCAGACCCTCAGCCCTTGTCCCTTTGCCAGGAAGGCTCTTCCCAGTGACCCCTCAGACTGCACAACTCAGCTTAGATATCCATCCCGCCAGAAAGACTCCCCCAAGCCCTTTAGCCCTCCTCCTCACAGCCCCAGCCCTTCTCCTACAACAGGTCACAGCCCCAGCCCTTGTCCTCTACCAGATCACACATTTAGTGTTTGGCCTGTCTGCTTCCTTCTTTAGATGGGAAAATCCCTGAGGCCAGGTGCCTGGTCTATGTTCTTGATCACCTGATTACCACTGTGTCCCCAGGAGCCAGCATAGCACCTGGCGCGGTCTGCTATGGTAAAACCTTTGTTGAATGAATGAACAACTGAATACACATTACATTCTGTAGCCCCAACAGGCACTCATATTTACTAAAATGAGAGTCGAAAACAAACGTCAGTTGGGCAAGAGATGGCTCAGGAGAGTCTCAAAAATCAGGGTGAGTTCCCCTGAAGCGGAGTGAGCGGTTTCTTTTTTTAAAGGCTGCCAGAGATCCTCACTCAGAGAAGGCAATGGCACCCCACTCCAGTACTCTTGCCTGGAAAATCCCATGGACGGAGGAGCCTGGTAGGCTGCAGTCCATGAGGTTGCTAAGAGTCGGACACGACTGAGCAACTTCACTTTCACTTTTCACTTTCAGGCATTGGAGGAGGAAATGGCAACCCACTCCAGTATTCTTGCCTGGAGAATCCCAGGGACGGGGGAGCCTGGGGGGCTGCCATCTATGGGGTCGCACAGAGTTGGATACGACTGAAGTGACTTAGCAGCAGCAGCAGCAGCAGAGATCCTCACTAGTCTTCCCAGGTGGTTCAGACGGTAAAGAATCTGCCTGCGATGTGGGAGACACAGGTTTGATCCCTTGGTTGGGAAGATCCCCTGGAGAAGGGAATGGTAATCCACTCCAGTATTCTTGCCTGAAGAATCCCATGGACAGAGAAGCCTGGCGGGCTACAATCCATGGGGTTGCAAAGAGTCGGACACAACTGAGCAATTAACACTTTCATTATTTTTCAGAGTTCCTGTCAAAAGGCAGCCCAGAGTGACTAGTGGGTAGGACCCAGCAGAACTTAAAGGAATTCTTCACTGTACCCAGTTGACAATCCATAGCCCTGGCTGGCCGTGAAGACCAGGAAGGAAAATGAGTCATGGCCTGGGGGCGGGGGGGGGGGGGGGGGGGCGGGCGGGGGGCGGGGATGGCGGTTGGTGTCCTGAAGCTTATAAAGACGAAACAACACCTGCAGATTTGTGTTCTGCTGGAGGAGATGTCTGGCGTGCTGCGCGCAGTGCCTACCCAAGCAAAATAAGACTGCTCTCACTTTTTGGAAAGTTGGTCACAGTTGTAGAACCACCCAGGGGTTACTTTCCCAGACAAACCACAGCGGGCCGGCCAGCCTAGCCAGCCCAGCCCCACGGACCTCCACCAGGGCCTTTCATGGGTAGCATCATTTTCTCTTAACCACAAAACCGCAAGATAGAAATTCTCCAGGAGGGAAGAACACCTGGGGTTTCAGCAATGGGACCCAGCGGCGAGAGGGAGAGTCATCAGCACTCTGGCCACAGGGGAGGACCCGAGGCTGGAATGAAAGTCTTCGTCCACCTCTGAGACTCTTTCACTTCATGAGCGTTCATTCTGCCCCTGCTCTGAGGCTCAGTCAGACTTACAGAAGGAGCAGAAGAGCATCAGGTGGGCCCACAAACAGCCGCTGGGTATCAGCGAGACATGATGCATGGCAAGTGTTCGCTAAGTGTCCAAGGCTCAAAGATCTTGGCTCTGGTTCCAGTTCTGACATGTAAGATCAAGGCTCTTGGGGAAATCTCCCTTAGCTCAGCTTCAATCTTACCATAAAATGGTATTGTTTTAGAGAAGCTGGAGTCAAAATAACTATATGTGAAAGTGCTTGGAACAACACCACCAACAAAAACACAAGCTCCAGAAGGTTTCCAGCAGTTACACCAACCACACCCAAGACGTAGTTTAGCTCCGAGGAAGAGCTCCAACTCTCGGGACACAGAGAACTGGCCTCCAAGCCCCTCACCATCACCCTCCCTCAGCAGTGAACACAGATGTAACCTGTCAGCCTCAGCTTCCCCACCTATAAAATGGGTTTGATTTCCCTCAAAGGGCTATTGTGAAGATTTACATGAGAAAATCCAGATGTAAAACGTTCGGCAAAGTGACAGGCCCTCTCAGAGTCCCAGGACGTGCCATCTCAAGCAGGGCAGGTGGGTCAGTCTATAAGGACAGAGGTGACAGATATAAGTGGGCAATGAACCCCAGCACAGGCAGAGAGACACATCAGACTCCCACGGACAACAGTGAGTTCTCTCAATTATGCAGATCACCTCAACACTCAACAGCAACGCCAGTAGTAATAATAATCGTATCTATCTATTTTTTCTCTGTGTGTGCAGCTTGTAAAAATCCCGGTTCCCTGACCAAGGATCAAAGCCGCACCCCCTGCATTGGCAGCTTTGAGTCTTAACCACTGGACTGCCAGGCAAGTCTCTCTCTCCTATTTACTTAGTACATTCTCCTCTTCTCTCCCTGGGTTCTCAATGAAAATTGCAGGAGGTAAGCACAGTGTCCCAACCTTCACACAACCCCAAAGCCCCTAAACATAGCATTTTCCCACAGAATAGCTCTGTATAACCAAAAAGGTCACAATCCATTCAGACTCTTGATGGGAGACAAGAAGAGCGACGTCAAGATGTGGGTGCTGGGCAGCCTACCTGGCTCACTCAGATCCAGTCATGTCCACACCATCCCAGGCAGTGAGTCCTCTGAATAAAAGCCACAGACTGCCCTACACTCTCCACACTCTCCAGCCACGATGGGCCACTGCCTTGGGTCCTCTGTGCAAGAACCTACCCTCTGGGCTACACCTAATCCCTGCTCTGAAATCATTAAAACCAACTACCACCCTGCCTGATGCCAGGGGGCTTCCCCTTTCAAGGAGACCCCATTATGCTTTGCAGAGTGAAGCGAGGCCCCTGCAGGCCCCTGCCCACCTCCACCCCTTCCCCCAGCTCACCCAGCCCTCCAGTCAGCAGGCACAGTTCACGGACCAGCCTCCAGCTCACCCAAACCTACGGGACCCTGACTCCTTCCTCCAGGTGGGCTGCACGAAACATTCTTAAGAGGACGTCCATGGCAGTCTTTGCTAGTGCCATACGCCTGTGCTTTCATGCCTGCTAAGGCGCTTCAGTTATATCCGACTCTTTGTGACCCCCATGGATCTCAGCCCTCCAGATTCCTCTGTCCATGGGATTCTCCAGGCAAGAATACTGGAGTGGGTTGCCATGCCCTCCTCCAGAGGATCTTCCTGACCCAGGGATCGAACTCATGTCTCTTATGTCTCCTGCAACTGGCAGGCGGGTTCTTTACCAACTAGCTCCAGCTGGGAATCCCAGGTCCCTGTCTAGCCCATCCCAAACTTCAGGAAGTCGCCAAAGCTCTCAGGACTTATTCCATCCTTCCCCGGACGGTCCCTGAAGCTGTGGTTCCTTCCTGGGCACCAGCCAGGTCTGCCAGGGCCTCGGGCGGCTCCTCTTACTTCTCCCATCTCCTCCCCGAAACTGGAGTGCGCTTCTGGGGACCCCCGGCCAACCCCGCCAGCTAAGCAGTCTGGTCTGGCTGCCACGGCCAACATGTTGCGAAATGATTTCTGAGATAGTAAGGAAGGCTCTGGAGGTCACGACTAGGCTGACGGCTCCCCTGCGGGCATGACCAGGCGCTTGGCTCCAAGAGTGCCTCGGCCCTGGCACTGCCGAGTCCCACGGAGCTCTCGAGGGTACCCAGGGGGGCTGCCGTGAGCAGGCAAGGGGCAGAGCCAGCGTGCCAGGGAAAGTGGGGATGAGCAGAGGAGAAAGTGACCTCAATTCCCAAACTGGGCATTTCGCAACCAGCCATCCTTCACTCCCTCCACCCCACGCACCCGTGCTCTCCCTCCAGGAGAAGCTGCCAGACACGTGCATTTGTTACAGAGACAATCTCCCCGCCAAGCCTCCTGCCAGCAACCCTGCCCTGACGTCAAACTCGGAGTCGGGGAACTTCAAACACAAACAAACAAGTCTGCCCCAGACCACAAGTGGAGCCGTTCCCAAGGAGGCCGGGGGTGAGAAGGCCACAGCTGGAAACTCAGGGCCTCCCGCACCCTTCCTTGGCTCCACTGGGGCTGCGAACTCTGGGGCCTGACAACCAGCGGCAAATGGGAGTTTCAAACCCCGACCAAGACAAAATAGGATCAGTCTTTGGTTTTGCTGATGGCTGAGAGTACCAGGGGCCAGTACAGCAGAGGGTGCAGGGAGACCCTGCCCAGAGGCACTGATGACTTTGTTAATTTCCTCTGCGCAATTAGCATCCCCATTAGATAGCATCGCCGATTCTAATTGCTTTGGTGCTGGGTATTAAGTAGGCAGGAAAGGAGGGACTGATAAGGCTCAGAAGTACTCGAGAGGCTTCTGGGGAAAGAGGGAGCTTGAGCCAGGCTAGGGTGGACAGCCAAGGACCCTCGTTTCCTCGGCAACACCTGCCACTCCACTAAGGTCCTGAGACTCAGAAGGAAAGGTTTCCAAGAAGAAGGCATTCCCTTGACCTACATATCCTAAGACAGCTCCTACCTGAGAGGTCAAGGGTGGGCCAAGTGAAAGGGCTCTCTAGAAAGCAACGGTGGCCTTAAAAAGCCAGTGCATGAGCAGTCTCGGGGCTGCCATGACAGGTTTGCTTCCCACGTCAATTCAACACTACAAGCGCCCGATACCCCCATGGGTTTTTCAGAACCAGCAGTCCTCAGGGGCTGCGGGAACAAACTGGACTAAATCATGAGAAAGCCAAACACCTGCTTCAACCCCTAACTGCCCTGGGCCTGAAATGATGACATGAGGGAAGGAAGAAGAACCTCTATACATCACCCATTCATTCAACATATCATCGGGAGAGTTGGTCCAGGCTCCCAGCACGGAGAGGCACTGTGACATGGCCATAAGCAGCCTGGCGCATAAGCTTGAAGAACTGATGTGTGAGATGCGTCATCAACTAGTGACAGATGTGTCCACAGACAGACCTGACCGGATGGAGGGAGACAAAGAAAGGGGAGCATCCCTGATGGCCCCAACACTCAGCGCGTCTGCTGAGCAACCGTGGACAGCAGGTGTCAGGAGGCACAGGGGTTGAGGCACCCACAAACCAGACCCCTTAATCGACACAGCCTGTGTCTCAACTCAAACATGCTCCACACGCCTGTCTGAAGTTCACCAGCCCACAGTGCATGGCTTGGCTCTCAACCCCTGGATGACAAGAGGAAATCCCAGAGAGTTCCTGACACCGCACACCAGAAGGGACCTGGAGGTGAATTATCAAGCAGAGACATGGAAAAAAGGCAGAGGCTGCATCTGACGACAAAGGTGGGTTTTTGCCAGTGGGCCCACTTCAAACTCCGATCTGAAAGCACCTGCAATGTGTAACAGGTTGTGTCATATACTGGGGAGGCAGGTCTTTCTTTCCAGGAACACAACTGTTCGCCTATCAACTGAGACCATCACAGAAAAGGATAAAGAACCATGCAGCGAGTAAGAAGCCAGGGCAGGGGAGCTCCTCGAATACCGGGGCTGACAACTGTGATGGCCATCTCCCCTGGCATGATGGGTGCCATGTACGGTGCTGCTCACTACCCATCTGATAGCCATGCCTGACCTCTTCTGCACTCGCAGGCCAATTTTGTTTAGGGCAGCACCATGCCTGGTGATAAACTGATCCAAGTCAGCAGTCTCAACCCTGACTTTACATACACATAATTGACCTAGGATGGGATCCAGCATGGCTGTTGTGTGATCTGGGCCCCACTTGCAGCTTTCTTTGAAATCAACTATGTATGATAGGTCTGGTCAATGAGATATGAGGGCATATCCACTGGAAATGCCGGGAAAGTGTTTCCCTCACAAGTGGGGCAGTCTCTGGGACTTCCCACAGCCCTGCTTTCTGCTTTGAAGATTAGAAAAGCCAAGAGTTGTCCAGAGACACCTCTGTTCAGCTGCTAAACACATGAGCCACCTAACTCCAAACTTCTCATTGCAGGAGAAACATAAGGGTCTGTTTGTGGAACTCACATTTTCTGTTGCAAACAAAAGCAGTCTCTTCTGCTAACATTTTTTAAGCCTGAACTATCTCAAACCTCCTTCTAAAACCTTGTAAGTCTTCCTGTTTGCTTCTGGAAAACATATAGAAGGAAAAAGAAGGTATTTCTCAATTCTTCTTGGGGCCCCATGCTATCCACAAGCACTCCTCCAAACATCTTCACAAATTTCAAAGAGCAGCTACATTTTTATTAAGCCCAAGTTAGCCATTTGTTTTTCTTTTTTGGTTTGTACTTTTTACTTTCTTGCCATGACCACTCTGAGGGAGGGACCACGTGGAGAGACTCTGAGCCTGTACAGAGAGGGGGTGTGGGCCAGCTGAGTCCAGCTGCCCAGCCACCCTCACCAAGGTCCAGATGTGTGGGTGGGACTCTCCAGATGGGGACAGCTGATGCCACGTGGAGTATGCCACCTGGGTGCTGCCACAGAGGTCTGTGGGACCCCAAGGGGACTGGGTCTGTGGGGTGGAGGTGGGGACTGAAATCCTAGAAAGACATCAAAGAGGAGATAATCCCCGAAATGGGTTCAATAGGTTGGGGTGGGGTGTGGAGTGTGACACACGGACAGAGGGTAAGGGGCAGGGACAACACCCACGTGGGGCAGAGTGGAGGAAAGGCCAGAGTCACAAGAAAACCTTTATGGGAAAAAAAGGGATATATTTACATGGCAAGTAGCTAGAGACTAGAGCGGATGGGGAAGAAGGGAGAGCAAAGTCAGCCAGGGGTCAGGGCCAGCTCATGCAGATCCCAGAAGGTTCTGGAAGGTCCAGGAAGGCCATACTAAGGCGTCTGCACTCAATCTTGCAGGCGTGGGGAGGAATACAAAGGAAGAAACGTGGTCCGATCTGCATTTTTGAATGATCATTCTGGAAACCATGTGGAGGACAGATTGAAGTGGGTGTGGAGAAACCAGAAACAGGGAAGCCAATTAAGGAGCCAAGGCAATTCAGCAAATGAGAACAAAAGGTAATTTAGTCAGTGGCTGTGTGGGTGGAAAGGAAGGAGCAGATTCTAGAGATGTTTTATTAGCATTTTTACTCTAAGACAAGACTTCCCTGCTTGCTCCTCCAGAGAATTTCTGGCATACCAGCACCCTGGAATGCAGGAAGCCCGGGAGCTGAATTTCTCCAACAAATGAGTCAACACGTGTTTGACTTCTTGGAGCTTGGTGTTTGGGGAGGGAGGGGGCCAGCTACCGGTCAGAAGCCTTCAGGCCCGAAGGTCTAACTGGGCCCAGGCACCTCAGCCCAGGTGGCTCCCCACTTGAGGTCTGCTCCCTTCTCCACCTCCCAGGCAGAGGGGTGCCCTGCACCCACCAAGAGTAAAAGTTATTCCCCAGAATCTCCATCTTCAGCTCCTCCTGAAACCCCTAGAGGAGATCAGACAGAAAGAAGTTGGAGAGACACAGAAGCTGCCAGAGCGGCCAGGTCCAGGAGGAGCATCGCCAGCCTGCCCCCTCCAGGCCACACGCAGAGCACTGCAACCCCTTCAGGGAGAGCAGCCCAGGTGTTCCGGCAAGAGAAAAGAGGGAGCTCTCCCCGTCTTCAATGGAAAGATCATGGGGATCAGAGCCAGAGAGAGACTCAAGTTCAAATCTCACCCCCACCTCCTACCAGCGAAAGGACTGCGGGCCATGGACCGTGTCCCTGAGCCATCATTTCCTCTGTTGTAAATGAGGGAAAAGATCAGCCTCCAAAGATCACCATGGAGACAAAACGATAAGATGAATCCAGCGGCTGGCATACCCATATGCAGCCGGTATGCCCGCAGGCACCTGCAAATATCTACTCCCATCTCCTGTCTCTGCGGCCTTAGACATGCATAAGGCCGTGACTTTGATGATTGGCAGGGAGTCCAGGACGGGGGTTGGAGGAGACCCCAAAAGGTGAGTGTCCAAATGGCCAGAGTGGATTACTGATCTGCCAAGATATCTGCAGGCTCCCATGGAACAAGGCAGAGATCTGATTGTAAAAGAGTGCTGAGCACAAGGTGGAGGGTGGGGTGGGGTCAGCATTACCCCCACTTTTACAGTCCATTCCGTACCACCAAGGTCTAAGCAACACCTCTGACACTGAACCAGCACCTTGAGTTCCAGGTGAGACCAGGATGCCCCACCAGTGATACGACTGTCCGTTCTAGCTT
Source organism: Cervus canadensis (assembly GCF_019320065.1). Taxonomy (NCBI): domain Eukaryota; kingdom Metazoa; phylum Chordata; class Mammalia; order Artiodactyla; family Cervidae; genus Cervus; species Cervus canadensis. The sequence goes on from NC_057386.1 coordinate 41,152,931, forward strand.
GACGCGCACCCATGAGATGACATCGGATCATGTGCAGATCAGGCATCTTGGGCAGATGCCTCACACACATCACAGTTTACAGCCCTCATCCTATCCTACCTTCCCCACGGACCCGCGAGGACCATCCTCATCTCCAAGGCTCAGAGGTTAAGTGACATCCCTCAGATCACACGGCCTTTACTGTATTGAGGCACCAACTCCACATCCATGCTTTTAGATATATATATATCTGTATTTTACATGTATATGTATTTATTTATGTATTTTGTTTATATATGTATATATGCACATATATATGTTTATATATATATATATATATGTATTTTATATACATACATATATGTATTTGGAGAAGGGAATGGCAACCCACTCCAGTATTCCTGCCTGGAGAATCTCATGGACAGAGGAGCCTGGCAGGCTACATATAGTCCATGGGGTCACAAAGAGTCGGACATGACTGAGGGACTAACACTTATATATATATATTATTTCAGACATATTCCCAGAGAATGACCTATCGGTAGGAATCAGGTTTTCTCCTTTTTTCCTTGGCCACCCTGCGGCATGCAGGATCTTAATTCCCTAACCAAGAATCAAACCTATGCTTCCTGCAATGGAAGCTCGGAGTCTTAACCACTGAACCACCAGGAAAGTCCCCACAGCCACGATTTTCAGTCCAATTGTCAGTGCTTTCACCCCTCCCCCAAGCCCCCAGCGTAGACAAAACGGTTTTAAGTTAATAGACTGAAAACGAGCACTCAGCTGAAACAGCGGGACTCCCTGGGCCCACTCCTGGCTGGGACTCCTCAGACACCTCCCAGGGAAGGAAGGCCAGGGGTGCTTGGCAAGTGTATCCACACCTCTTTTCACCAGGGATCTGCCAAGGCCATTCGACTACCCACAGCCTTCTCTGTTATAAAATCTTCCCAGCTCTCTTCTTAAGAGACCATTTTATCTGGGCAGAGCAAGATAAGGACACATGGGGCTTAGGTAACACAAGAAAGAAATCGGACCTGGAACCCAGGAACGGAATTGCAGTGGGGTTGAGGTGACATCAGCTCTGGGACCACCCTCTCCAGCACACAAAGGCCCAAAGATACAGGGTCTCTGTCCCTAAGCCCTGTGCACGTCCCTCAGCTGTAACCGGGCTGACATCACCAACACTATCACTGGTGGAGAGTGAGAAAGGGCTCAGATAGCAGAATGTCACCACTGAGCCATCCCAGGAATGCCAGCCCAGCTCTCCCTAGAGGGAGGGTCAGACCTGGTTCCCATCCCAGCTCTACTGCTGGCCAGTTGCCTTGAGTCAAGTTATTCTATGCCTTAGTTTCCTTATCTGTAAAATGGAGGAATAACAGGACTACCTTCATGGGCAGGAGATGTACGATGCTCGGTACTAGGCTTCAGTATCAGTAGCGTGCGTGCTCAGTCATGTTTGACTCTTCGTGACTCCATGGACTGTAGCCAGGTTCCTCTGTCCATGGAATTTTCCAGGCAAGAATACTGGAATGGGTTGCCATTTCCTCCTCCAGGGGATCTTCCTGACCCAGGGATTGAACCCTCATCTCTTGCGTCTCCTGCACTGGCAGGCAGGTTCTTTACCACAAGCGCCACCTGGGAAGCCCAGCACTAGGCCTGGTAGATGGTTAATACTCATAGTCAGCCAACTTTATCAAGAAAATTCCGGATCTTGCTATCTTTGAAAATAGTTAAATTTAGTTTAAATTCTGACTTGTTCACTCCCTTAAGATTCTTGAGCATGTTCCTGAGTGAGTCCATACACATGGCAAATCACAAGCTACTCTCAGGTGTCCCCCAAAAGGGGCAAATGCAGACAAGGCCAGGAGAGGTTGGAACACACTCACCCCAGAGCCTTCCTGATCCTACTATTCCTGGCAGGTCAAGAGCAGGTAACACAAGCGGACCTGTTGTGACAGGTGCCCCAGTGAGCTGACCAGGCAGCAGAGTGAGGCAAACCAGGGCATCTATTAAGATGCAGGCAACCTGAGGAAGCAAAACCAGGAGGACCTGGGAGGGGTGGGCACAGTGGCCACCAGGCCTGGCACGCAGGCTGTCACAGGAGCTGTCCTCCAGGCCTGGGGCAGAGGTGACACAGCTCACACACACACACACACACACACACACACACACACACACCTGCCATCCTGGACAAGCTATGGCTGAACAAAGAGGGACCCTATTTCAAAATAAACAGAGCAGGTGGGCTGCCAACTGCCCAAGAGATCAACTAACCACAACTTGTTGAAGAAATTAGGTAATAACAGCTAACACTGACAAGGGGTCTATCATGTGCCAAGCATTGGTTTAATTGGTATACATGGGTTCCCTGGTGGCTCAGACGGTAAAGAATCTGCCTGCAATGCAAGAGACCCAGGTTCAGTCCCTGGGTCGGGAAGATCCCCTGGAGGAGGAAATGGCAGCCCACTCCAGTATTCTTGCCCAGGATATCCCATGGATAGAGGAGGCTGGCGGGCTACAGTCCGTGGGGTTGCAGAGTCGGACAGGATGGAGCACACACAAACGAAGCACAAGGCACAGTCCCAAGTCACACAGGTAGGAAGTGGCAGAGCGGGGACTTGCACCCAGGTCCTTTAACTGCTGAGTCCAAGATCTGCCCCTGGCTCTGTTACCTCCAGGAGTGACTGGGCTGTTTGAGGCCCCTACCGGAGTCAGGCCAGTGCTGGCCACACTGGAAGGAGGATTCTCATTTATACAAGGACCCAGGGACTCAGGGAGCCAACCCAAAGTCGCCGAGCTGGTCATGCCAACAGCCGACTTAAACCTGGTGGGGGGGATGGAGCTGATGCCCCATGCCGGGTTTGACCTTATAGAACACCCCAACCCAAACCAACAGTTCAGACAAGGACCTTCCCACCGTGCGGACAGACACCTGCACACACACCCAGGTGAGGCTCTGCCACCTGGCCAGCAGGCCTGGGGAACCAGCGGAACCCGGGAGAGAACCCACCAGTCTCCACCCACTTCCTCGGCACGCAGTTCCCTCCCTCCCAGCTGTCTGCAGAAAGAACCAGACCAAGAGCCTACTGCCGGGTCCCCGATGGCAGGAGCTCTGCGTATCTGGCCTTCTGATGTAACTGCTCGAGGCAGAGAGATACACACAGGCTCTTGCATAAGGACCGATTTCATTCACACACAGAACTCGGGGCCAAGTGGTGAGCTCTGGGGGCCGGGGTGCACCGGAGCCTGACAGCGCAGAGGCACTGCGGCCCACACCGCCGGGCAGGACAGCACACGTCTCACCCTCCGAGGAGGCCAGTTCTCCCGTGGCCCGTTTCCAGGTGACCCAGATACTCTAATTCCCCATCCAGGTGGAGGAGGGCTCACCTGCACAAGAACAACCTGGAAAAATCCTAGAGGGCTCTGGACCTTCTGCCCACCAGTCTTTTCAGTGAGCCCCCGCTGAGAACCAAGGAGGGGGTCGGCAGGGGGCTCAGTTGGCAGAACCGGACCCTTCTTGGGATCTCTCACATCCTTTTAAGTTACAAAATCCAAGAATTTTCTACAATGAGAAGAACCTTCAAGATGGCCTCACTTGTGGGGACTTGCCTGGTGGTCCAGTGGTTAAGAATCCACCCTGCAATGCAAGGGACATGAGTTTGATCCCTGGTTAGGGAACTAAGATCCCACATGCCGTGGAGCCACTAAGCCTGTGTACCCCAAATAGATCATCTGCACAGCAAGGAAAGATTCCACACGATGCAACCAAGACCCGGGGCGGCCAAATTAATTAATATTTTACAAAGATGGATACCCAACAACAACGGCAAAAACAATGAGGTCCAGAGGAGGGCAGTGACTTGTCAAAGAAACATAGAAAGTTAGAAGGCAATGCCAGGACAGAACCCAGGCCCCCAGGCTCCTACCCAGGGCTCATCTCTCCTTACTGGACAATAGAAGGTCTGGGTTCAACCTGCTGTGTGAGAGAGATGCTTGGCTGGGCCTCCAGTCCTCTATTTTTTATTTAGCAAATTAGGGACTATTTAAAGAAGTTTATACACGCTAACTCATTTCTTCGGAGGAGCGAGATGTTATTACCATCCCCGCGCGGGGATGAAAGGAAGACACAGAGATAAAGTAACTGTCAGGGGCAGGATGTGAACTCAGACAGTGTTACTCCACCTCCTGGGCCTGGACTGTTGGCCCAGGCTGCCTTTGTGACTGCAGCCCCTCAGGTTACAGAGTTGGTTAGGACAGTTGTTCTTCAGAGAAGCAGGGCCCTGAAGGGGACTCCAGGACTGTGCCCATCTCAGCAGCCCCACTGGATTTGCCCAGGGAATGCAGGGAACAGATCTGCCACCCAGGATGCACGTCTGGGACCAGCCAAAGAAGGGATCCAGTGTTCACTGTAAACTCCTCTGTGTGTGTGTATGTCTGTTAGACGCTCAGTCGTGTCCACCTCTTTGCGACTCCCATGAACTGTAGCCCACCAGGCTCCCCATGGAATTCTCCAGGCCAGAATACTGGAGTGGGTAGCCATTCCCTTCTCCAGGGGATCTTCCCGACGCAGGGATCTCACCCCAGGACCTGCATAGCAGGGGGACACTTTACCGACTGAGCCACTGGGAAAGTCCATAAACTCCTGGGGGGCCTGCAATGCGGGGACCAGAGTTTATAGCTGGGGAGAGTGGCTTGGCCGGGTCTGAGGCCAGTGGTCCCTCCCAAGGCTAGCCACCCACCCCCTGCACCCCGGGCCTAGGAGGAAAGGAGCAACGTCTGTGCAGCCCCCAGGCCCTGACCCCGGGGGCCATGATTCTGCACTCTTGTGCAGACTCCTTGAGGCTCAAGCATTTGAGCCTTCTTCCTGAAAAAGGAAGCCATTTCTCAACGAGGTTGCTACACGCGGATACTGAGAAACAGAAGCTGAGAGGCAAACGGGGCACCGGCCCGAAGGGAGGAGACCGAGGGGGAGGGGCTGGTGTGGGCTGGTGAGCCCAAAGGCGCCCTCGTGAAACACAGGAGACAATGTGCCTGATCTTGTCCACTCCTGTTCACTGACACGATGGGAACAACCCAAAGACCCAACCGCAGAAGCATGGCTGAGCAGGTTATGGTAAAACCACTTAAAGTATTACAAAACCATTGAACATGCTGACGAGAAACAAGGGAAGTTTTTTGTATCATTCTACTGAGAAGGCGGGAAAAAAGAACTGCACTAGAGATGTAGGGGGGAAAAGCACAAAACATTTTTGCCTAGAAAATGCATCTATATGAAACATCTATCACCAAGTGAGTTGAGTATGGGGGGCGGGGAGGGAGGGCTGTAGGGAATCATTTTCTTCTACTTATGTTTTCCAGATGTTCTATAATTACCATATCCTGGTTTTATTAATATAAGGTGATTGACAATAATCATACATTTTGCTTCTTTAGTATTTATTTATTTGGCTGTACCGGGTCTTAGTTTCGGCATGCAGGGTCTCTAGTCGTGGCATGCAGGGCCTTGTTCTATAGTGGCTGCAAGTGAATCTTAGTTGCAGCATGGGGGATCTAGTTCCCTGACCAGGGATCAGACCCAGGCCCGCTGCATCAGGAGCTCAGAGTCTTAGCCCCTGGACCACCAGGCAAGTCCCATTAATAATATATTTTAAATAGTCAAAAGAGGGTGGTGGTGATTCTCTTCCAGCAAAAAGAGAAAACGTCTGGGTAGGCAGCCAACCTCAAGTCCTATCTGAAGCAGAGCCCTGCCCCGGGCACCACACCCAGCCTTCCCACAAAGGCTGCCACAGCTGGTTACTCCACCTGCCCGGCTGGGTCTCAGATGGAGCAAAAAATTCACTGATTCCAAAGGGAAAGAGGAGGAAGGGAAGAAACAATTTGGTGAGATGGCATTCATTTCACCAAAACTTTTAACTTAATTTTTAAGAACAGTGTGTGTCCAGCCATTCATTTAAGAATATGGAGTACCCGCTATGCCACGCCCTACAGGTGATACAGAAACGAGTAAGACCCATTTCCCACCTGAAAGACTAGATTCTAACAGGGGCCGTAGATACCAAGTGAAAACGCAGAGGGGTATTTGACAAGTTGTTCTACGATGGGAGCTGCAGTGAGAATTCAGAGATGAGAAAATAAAAAAATCATTTCCAGCTTCTGAGAAACGACAGGTGGCAGACAAGGGTTCGTGGCCAAGGTGGGCTTTGAATTTGGTCTTGGAGAATGAGCGGGTGTCCAGAAAAGGGTCAGGAAGATAAGCCAGGTAAATATACACGCTTACCTCAAAAGAAAGTTACAGATGGAAGCAATCGTAACAAACCTCTCCACCTTAATAATAAGCAAGGAAGTGCAAAATGAAAACAAATGGCAGGGTGACTCCGAAAAGTCCCTGGCTGGGCTGTGGTGGGAGCGCTGAGCTGAGCAGCCTTGCTGGAGGGCAGCCAAGCAATACGACACCGCAGCAGCAGCTTGCAAATCGGCACGCACGCTTTGAGCCAGCAAGTCCATTTCTAGGAATTTATCCTAAAGAAACAATTAAGCATGAGCCGAAGGCTACTCACGGAAGTGGAACTTAAAATAGCCAACCACAGGGAAGTGGGTAACTAAATTCTGATATGTTCATATAGCAAAAAACTATACAGCAACTAAAAAAAAAAAATCCCATTTTCAAAGAACATTTAATGACATGGACAATGTCCATGGTACAGCAACTTAACAACTCGAGAAAATCTATCTTCAGCTTAAATCCCTCCCCAAGTTAACCTTTTAAAATTTTAAAACGTTATTTTTCTTTTTTCACCTTTATAGAAGTCAGTTTATATCTTGCAGCAAAATAAATATATCAACACTTTGACACTGGAAATATAGTCTCTTATGTTGATGTTTTTACTTTTTGGTATTTTTCTTATAATGACACTTGTATAATGTTATTCCAAATGAAAGTATAAGATATGTTAGATGGGTTTTCAGTGGGATGAGAAGGGGGCATTACAGACTTAGGAAATAGCAGAAAGCAGAAGTTAAGAAATACGGGAATTCCTGTGGAGGAAAAATGGCTGAACTTTAGAGATAGAGCTCAGTTTAAGTGCTGGATCCGTTATTTTCTAGTTGTGTGACCTTCAACGAAGCACTGAACTGAACCCCTCTTGAGCTTTGGTCTCTTTCAAAGACATCATCTTAAACAAGGGAAGTTAACTTAAACCAGGGAAGCCCCAACTTAAAGAAAGCACCTACTTAATACTGGCCAGGGGCCCCCACCAACTCTCTCTCAGAAGTTTATAAATTTAGAGCCCTTTCTACCAACCATGAAACAAAATCCATTTTGGTTCTGTTTTGTTGTTGTTGTTGTTGTGTGTGTCTTATATTTATCTATTTATTTGTTTGTGCCAGGTCTTAGCTGTAGCATCCGGGATCTTCACTCTTCATCGCGGCACATGGGATCTGGTTCCCTGACCAGAGATTGAACTCGGGCCCTCTGCATTGGGTGTGCAGAGTCTTAGCCACTGGACTACCAGGACAGTCTCCAAAATTCATTTTGGATGCACACAGGTAAGGTAGGAATACTCATTTATAAGACATACCATCTATGTAATAAGAGCATTTGGGGAATACAAAGAAGTGTTATATTAGAAGCCAGTATGTAACGCATCTCAATTTCAGAAATAGTAAACTCTGACAAGATATTTGTCCTAAAATCAAGAAAATATGAAAATCTCTCTCTTCTAAAGAAGGTGATGACCAGGTGAAGCCTTTGGTCACAACTTAAGCATTAATGTCATCCGCATACTGCTTAATGGGTCTGAATTGTGTCCAAAACGAGAAAACAGACAAGAAAGTCAGATTCCAGTTCCTAAGCAGACTGCAGGGGTAAGACCCCACCTTCCACAGACACAGTCTGGATTAGAGAGCACCACTCTCATTCTCTCCGGAATCTGCCTGTATTTCCCCAATTCAACACTAAAACAGAACTGAGGCAAAATTCTCTTGCCAGCCTACCTGGGGTACCCTGGTCCAGACCACCCCATCTTCTTTCAGATGAAAAAGACACCAAAAATGCCAAGGTCAGCTGCCTTAGGGGTAAGAAGCCACACCCTGGAAAAGCTTAAGATTTGGAAAGAATCTTTTGGAAAGAAATGCAAGCTCAGGGAACAAATTATAAATAATCCAGAGCTGCAACCCCTCCCAATGCCAGGCTTTGGCAAATCCAACAAGATAAGCCTTCGGAGGAAGAGACCCAGGAGGCTCAGCTCATTCCCAATTATGTACGATCATAGCAGCTAACCCTTAAACAGTGGTTACTACATGCCAGGTGCCATTCTGAGCACTTTACATGCAGTAACTCACTGATCCTCACAACGGAAGAAGAGACATGCATACAGAGGATAAGCAACTTGCCCATGGTCAGGGCCAGAACCGGCCCATACAGGGCCTTTGTGCAAGCTGGAAGAGAGTGCCCCTACCTCTAGAGAGACACAGCACACATGCCTGGCGATTGGAGACAGTCTGGATTTCAGCATCCTCTCACCTCCTTGTGCAGCGCACAACCTGCCTGACTGTATCAGAAGTCAGGCAGTACTTCCCTAATGGCACAGTAGATAAGAATCTGCCAGCCAATGCAGGGGACACAGGTTCCATCCCTGGTCCGGAAAGATTCCACATGCCCCACAACTACTGAGCCAGAGTGCTGCAGCTACTGAAGCTGCAAGACAAGATACACAGAAGCAGTGATTTTGGTGATGAAGTAACAGTTATTTTACTTTGCTGACGTCATTGTGAATGAAGCTTAACTTAATTTTAACTAATACTCCATCCAAAGCAGTCTCGGTCAATAATATCAACATTCATATCCGAGGGCCCCTGGCTGCTTATTTGTCAATTTCCCCCATGAGATTATTAGAGACTAAATGATAGGAACATGTCTCTCACTTTTTACATAAAATATTTCAAACATCCCCCCAAAAAGTGCAACATAACGTACATTCACCACCAGATTTAACAAATGTTAACATTTTATCACCTTTGTTTCAGGCATTTTTAGTAAGAAATGAAATATTATAATTGAGGTTAAAATTCCCTTATATTCCTTCCTAGAGCCTGTTTTTTGTTTTTTTTTTTTTGGTTGTGCTACTTAGTGCCTTTTTTGTTTTTTGGCTGTACTGGGTCTTAGTTGCTGCATGTGGAATCTACTTCCCTGACCAGGGATTGAACCCAGGCCCCCTGCATTGGGAGCTCGAAGTCTTAACCACTGGACCACCAGGGAAATCCTCCTAGAGCATTTTAACTTTCTCTAGTGCCCCTATAGGCAACCACTAGGGTGAAGCTAATGGGTATTCTTCCCATTAAGGATTTTATAGTTTTGCTCCATCATTTTGATTGTTTTAACTTACAAATGGTTATGATGCCTACACATATACTATAACTTGACTTTCTACCCATCTTTCTCTTAAAGTAGTCAGGCTGATTCATGTTAGGTTTAACCTCTGAATAGTTCCACCATTTATTGATATGTTTCCCTCCTGATAGGCATTTAGGTCGCTCCCAGCTTTTCAGGATAAAAGATGCTACAATGTGCATCGCTATCTATTTCTCCTTGAGCACCTGCATGGTAGATTTCCTAATACAGATACTAGAAGTTTCTGGCTGTAGGACATGGGCATCCTTAACTTTACCATCTAGTCAACTTCCTTTTGAGAGTGGCTGTACCAATTCATGGTCCCCCTTGTGTGAGAGAGGGGCCTTTCCTCCCAGCCATGCCATATTTATTCCTGAACCACTAGCTCCTGCCTAACTCTATGGTGGCAGAAAACGCTCTCATTCCCATTCCCATTCATGTCATCCCCTTCTCTTGCTTGCGTCCTAATACTTTGAATGAGCTACAGCAGAAACACAGGAAGACCCTCAGCCTGAGTTCCTCTTCCCAAAAGGCTGCCTGACTTCTATGTCAAAAGCCGTCTAGCTGGGCAGCCAACATTCCAAGTGAGGACACACGGAGTGAGGACACATTATTCTCCTTGTATCTCCCAGTAAGATGGCATCAGATTCTTTTCCCTCCGACAGCATTTGGAGTCCTCCACAAACTCCCCCACCCTGTGCAAAGCTACTTCACACAAGCCCACTTGTTCAAGCAGGTGAAAAGTGTTAGTCACTCAGTCATGTCCGACTCTTTGTGACCCCATGGACTGTAGCCCTCCAGGCTCCTCTGGCCATGGAATTCTCCAGGCAATACTGGAGTGGGTTGCCATTCCCACTTGCTCAAGGCCTCCCCAATTACCAACGTGAAGACAGAAGAGGACAATTTAGAGGTGTCTGGCCCACCCCAAGTTGTCCCTTTAAAAAAAAAAAAAAGTATTTATATTTGACTGCATTGGGTCTTAATTGCATCCTGCGTGATCTTCGTTGCAGCAGGCAGGATCTTTAGTTGTGGCATCCAAACTCTTATGGGATCTAGTTCCCAGACCAGGCATCGAGCCCATGCTGTATGCGCTGAGAGTGCAGAGTCTTAGCCACAGGACCACCAGGGAAGTCCCCTGGGCCCTCCTTCTCTTCCCCAGAGTTCTCCAGCTGCTCGAAGGAAACCTTTCATCTCTCGGTGCTGGCTTGTGTTTCCCGATAAAGGAAAGTTCCAGGCAGAGAGAGAAGCCAACTTGTTTATTTCCAAACACAAGCCAGATCCCAGCCTGACATGTGCCCTGGACCTGCCCACCGCGAGAGGGGGCTGGGCGGGGGGCTGGGGGAGGGGCGACTCAGGCTGCACAGGATGAGAAAGCGCTGTTTATTTTCAGGTAAGCTGGTCTTCCCTGGATCACGCACACAGCTCCCTCCTAGTCCTGTTTTTCCTGACTCTGCCTGGTGGTGCATTTTTCATCTGGACTTGCCTCAAACACAGAAAGCAGTTGCCTCGACCCACTTAACCTAGAGGCTCACGAAGAGCGACAGAAGGCTCCTGGGTGGATATCCACTCTCTCGCTCCATGAACACCTACTGAGTGCCTCTTCCATCCAGGCACTGGTTTAGAACGATGGCTATCACTCAGAACCTGCCCCAGGAAGCTCAGGGCCTAGTAAATAAACACTTGTGATGCTAAGTGAAAAGATGCAATGGTAAATACAGTCATCCCTTGGTACCTGTGGGGGATTGTTTGCAGGACACTCCCCACCCCCAGATACCAAAATCAGAGGATATTCAAGTAGTCCCTTATATAAAATGATGCGGTTCAGTCGGATGCTGAACCCACAGACACGGAGGGCTGACTACTGGGTGTGAGATAAAGGAAGCTTGGGGAGGGACTTCCCTGGTAGTCCAGTAGTTAAGATTCTACGATCCCAATACAGGGGGCCTAGGTTCAATCCTTGGTCAGGGAACTAGATCCTGCATGCCACAACTAAGACCTAGTGCAGTCAAATAAGCAAATAAAATTTTAAAAAGTATATATTTTTTTAAATATGTGATTAACATTTTAAAAGAAAAAGGAAGCACAGAGAAGGGAAAGATTAAATTCGAGTTGGAAAATTCTGGCAAGACTTTCTGGATGCAGTGATGCTAAGCTTGGTCTCCCTACCAGTTTGGGTGATGAGCGTATATTTTATTAACATCATAATCCCAACCACTGCCGTCTTTTCGCATAACCATGAATGTGAGGAGTAACCACACAGAAATCAGTGTTGGAGGAAAGCCCCAGGTCCCACGATGGAAGACCTTGTTCTAACCCAATCAGCCTCCACCAGCATCGACTCTGCCAAGTCATCATCCTTCTGGTGGTTAAACTGAAGGGTCTTAGAACAAGTGTCTCAGAACAGTCCACTCAGCTCCAACCCCCTCTGTGTGTCACCCACAGGAAGAAAGTTTAGGAACAGACACCCGGCCAGACACCCCAAAGATATTGGTCTGGAGCTGTGCCCCCAAAGACTTTAAAAAAGCATCCTAGGTGATTCAAATGTGCAGACAGGGTTAAGAACCATGAGGCCAATGATGTTCTGGTGGTGATGCTTGAGGACTGGGTATCCCGTTTCATAGAACAACCCAGAACTTGCCCAAGTCAGGGAGCAGACAGAGGCCTAAAGTGCCTGTTCTCTTCTCACAAGAATGTAATGATTTAAGGCAGAATTCTCTAAGATCCAGTCAGGAAGACAAGGAAATAAGGCACATACCACCTCCAAAGCTCTCTCTCTCTCTCTCTACCTGCTCTCAGCAGGCTGAAGATGCTCAGTCCCAGGAGTGGGTTAGGAAAAAAAGGTCACCCTCACAGGACACAGCAGCATCCCCTCCATCCACTGAACAGGGGGTCACCTCCCCCTCAGGGGGCTCCTGGTGTAAAAGAGCAGGAGTTAGAGGCAGCCTGGGGCCTGGGAATCGCTGACGGGCATAGCCCAGCCTCCTGCCTGTGAGTCAGCCTCACAGAGGCTGCTTTCAGACAAAGGGGCAGAAGAACAAAGCTCCACTGTGCACGTTTGGAAAAGCCAGCCGAGACAGGGAGACTTTGGGGCCAATGGGGGTGGCATTAGCATTTTACTTATTTATTTATTTACCTTCACTGCATCTAATGGACACTTAGAATGTGCCAGGCATAGCCCAAAGCCCTTCCAAACATTACCTGTTTAGTTTCTGATCACACTGTTGGCCACAAATTTAGCAGGTCAAGCTTTCCAAAGGCAATATCCAGGGAGGGGGAAGATCTAATTCTCCCTCCTCCACAGGTACACGAACCATCCAAGGATGATATTTACGCCCTGTATTCTGCACTGCCTGGCCTGAGATGAGATACACATACCACTTGGATCTGGGACTGCATCCCAGGCTGTGACCTAAATTCCTCTGCTGCTATAATGCAGGGCCACCCTCCGTAGGAAGAGAAATTGTGTCGTGGCAAGGTGGAAAGGACTGGGGAGTCAAACTCCACTTGATATGTGAACTCGCACAACAATCATAACTTCTCCGAACTTCGCCTTTATGTCTGTACAATAAGAACAGTGTCACCGCTGACCTCAGAGGAGGTGTGGGGGTGAAATGGATTCCAGGAAGTCCCTACATATGAACCTCCAAGCTCCGAACTTTCAAAGATGCAAATGTGCGTTCCATCAAAGTCAGGCATGAGTGAAATTGCAGCTTGCCCTCCATCTCCTATTCCTGACGATCCTTCAGCTCTGCCATCTCCCACCTCCTCTCCCTCCTCGAGTCAGGAACTCTTCCTTCCTGTTCACTCGATGCCAGCCCCTGTATGGAGGCTATTATACTGTACTACTGTACTTTTCAAGATACTGTACCGTACGATTAAAAATGTTTGCTTTATTTTTTGTTGTTTATTGTTTTTTACATATTATTTGTACAGAAACTTCTATTACTCACTCACTCAGTTGGGTCCAACTCTTTATGACCCCATAGACTTTAACCTGCCAGGCTCCTCTGTCCATGGAATTTTCCAAGCAAAAATATTGGAGTGGGTTGCCATTTCTTCCTCCAGGGGATCGTCCCTACCCAGGGATCAAACCTGCATCTCTTTTATCTCCTGCGTTGGCAGGTGGATTCTTTACCACTAGCGCCGCCTGGAAAGCCCCATTACAATACAGTACTATCTTACTGTATTACAGTACAGTATTAAATAGCTGAATATGTTCGTTGGGTCCTAGGCTAAGTTTGTTGGGTTTACAAACAAACTGGACTTACAAACACACTCTCGAAATGGAACTGGTTTATACATAGGGGGATTACTGTAATTAGATGTGACAATCTCGGCAAAGGGCCTGACATCAACTGAGGGCTCCTCCCTTCTCCCACCTGCAAAGCGCCATCCCATCATCACTGGACCTCACTCCCTCAATCTCACAGCAGCCCAGTGAAGCTGAGTTACAATCCCCATTTCCAGATGGGGAAACTGCAGCAACCCTGGAGAAAGAACTTCTGTAGAGACCAGATTCAAAGGCTGTACCACGGAGTTTCCTATGGCCCTTGCTGAGTCCCTTTCCTCTGTCCTTGTACCCCACCCAGGTCTAGGGTTTAAACAATCCTAAAGCTCCTTATTGCCAGATTCAGACTTCAATTGAAGAAAGTAGGGAAAACCACTAGACCATTCAGGTATGACCTAAATCAAATCCCTTATGACTATACAGTGGAAGTCAGAAATAGATTTAAGGGACACGATCTGATAGACAGAGAGCCTGATGAACTATGGACGGAGGTTCGTGACATTGTACAGGAGACGGGGATCAAGACCATCCCCATGGAAAAGAAATGCAAAAAGGCAAAATGGTTGTCTGAGGAGGCCTTACAAATAGCTGTGAAAAGAAGAGAAGCGAAAAGCAAAGGCGAAGAGGAAAGATATTCCCATTTGAATGTGGAGTTCCAAAGAATAGCCAGGAGAGATAAGAAAGCCTTCCTCAGCGATCAATGCAAAGAAATAGAGGAAAACAACAGAATGGGAAAGACTAGAGATCTCTTCAAGAAAATTACAGATACCAAGGGAACATTTCATGCAAAGATGGATTTGATAAAGGACAGAAATGGTATGGACCTAACAGAAGCAGAAGACATTAAGAAGAGGTGGCAAGAATACACAGAAGAACTGTACAAAAAAGATCTTCACGACCCAGATAATTACGATGGTGTCTCACCTAGAGCCAGACATCCTGGAATATGAAGTCAAGTGGGCCTTAGAAAGCATCACTACAAACAAAGCCAGTGGATGTGATGGAATTCCAGTTGAGCTATTTCAAATCCTGAAAGATGATGCTGTGAAAGTGCTGCACTCAATATGCCAGCAAATTTGGAAAACTCAGCAGTGGCCACAGGACTGGAAAAGGGCAGTTTTCATTCCAATCCCTAAGAAAGGCAATCCCAAAGAATGCTCAAACTACTGCACAATTGCACTCATCTCACATGCTAGTAAAGTAATGCTCAAAATTCTCTAAGACAGGCTTCAGCAATACGTGAACCGAGAACTTCCAGATGTTCAAGCTGGTTTTAGAAAAGGCAGAGGAACCAGAGATCAAATTGCCAATATCTGCTGGATCATCGAAAAAGCAAGAGAGTTCCAGAAAAACATCTATTTCTGCTTTATTGACTATGCCAAAGCCTTTGACTGTGTGGATCACAATAAACTGTGGAAAATTCTGAAAGAGATGGGAATACCAGACCACCTGACCTGCCTCTTGAGAAACCTGTATGCAGGTCAGGAAGCAACAGTTAGAACTGGACATGGAACAACAGACTGGTTCCAAATAGGAAAGGAGTATGTCAAGGCTGTATATTGTCACCCTGCTTATTTAACTTATATGCAGAGTACATCATGAGAAACGCTGGGCTGGAGGAAGCACAAGCTGGAATCAAGATTGCCGGGAGAAAATATCAATAACCTCAGATATGCAGATGACACCACCCTTATGGCAGAAAGTGAAGAAGAACTAAAAGCCTCTTGATGAAAGTGAAAGAGGAGAGTGAAAAAGTTGGCTTAAAGCTCAACATTCAGAAAACTAAGATCATGGCATCTGGTCCCATCACTTCATGGAAATAGATGGGAAACAGTGGGAACAGTGTCAGACTTTTGGGGGCTCCAAAATCACTGCAGATGGTGATTGCAGCCATGAAATTAAAAGACACTTACTCCTTGGAAGGAAAGTTATGACCAACCTAGATAGCATATTAAAAAGCAGAGACATTACTTTGCCAACAAAGGTCCGTCTTGGTCAAGGCTATGGTTTTTCCAGTGGTCATGTATGGATGTGAGAGTTGGACTGTGAAGAAAGCTGAGCGCTGAAAATTGATGCTTTTGAACTGTGGTGTTGGAGAAGACTCTTGAGAGTCCCTTGGACTGCAAGGAGATCCAACCAGTCCATCCTAAAGATCAGTCCTGGGTGTTCATTGGAAGGACTGATGCTGAAGCTGAAACTCCAATACTTTGGCCACCTCATGCAAAGAGTTGACTCATTGGAAAAGACCCTGATGCTGGGAGGGATTGGGGGCAGGAGGAGAAGGGGACGACAGAGGATGAGATGGCTGGATGGCATCACCGACTCGATGGGCATGGGTTTGGGTAAACTCCGGGAGTTGGTGATGGACAGGGAGGCCTGGTGTGCTGCGATTCATGGGGTCGCAAAGAGTCAGACACGACTGAGTGACTGAACTGAAGTGAAAGCTCAGTAGCACTCCTGCTTTTTTGTTCGGTTCGGTTTGGTTTGAACCATGTCAAACCCACCCCCACACACACACAACCTGGCCGCTCTCACTGCAGTCCCCTCAGGGCAGGAGCCTCGGTCCCCACCTGGGTCCGGTGTCCAAGGCAGGGCTGGGCAGAGAAGGAGGGGTCTCACTCTGGGGACAATTAGAGTCTTGTGACTTTGCGTGTGCCATAGACGGTCATCATCCCACTTACTCGTTCTTGATATCAAAGCTGCCTAGTACAGGAGGTGAGGAAATCGTGCCAACACCACAGAAGTACCAAATGCTTGGGGTTAAAAGAGCCTCAGTTTCCTCGGCTGCAACATGCAGGTGTGGAGAGCACGGGGCTGAATGAAACATCCTTGAAGGGATTTCCTGTCTTCCTGCTTCTGGGAGCCCTAGGAGAGCGGTTGATTCAACGCCAATGTTGCCCCACACTTGAGCCACAGGGCAGGCCTGGACCCGCATTTGGAGAGTGGGAACCAGGGCGCAGAGGAGGGCAGCGGCTCCCAGACTCCCACGTCAGAAGGGTGGGGAGCTACTGGGGATTGTTAAGTGATCAGGGCCATCCAGGTAAGTTACGATTTTTTTTTTTAACACTTTATTATAGGGACTTCCCTGATGGTCCAGCGGTTAAGGCTTTGCCTTCCAATGCAGGGGTTGCTGGTTTGATCCCTGGTTGGGGAGCTAAGATCTCACATGTCTAGCAGTCAAACAACCCAAAACATAAAACAGAAGTGATACTGTAACAAATTCAACAGTGTTTAAAAATGGTCCACAACAAAAAAATCCTTTAAAAAAAAAAGCAAATTAAAAAAAAAAAAAAAAGACTTGCCCTTCCCTAGTGGTGGGCCTTCCTTGTGGCTCAGCTGGTAAAGAATCCGCCTGCAGTGCGGGAGACCTGGGTTCTCTCTCTGGGTTGGGAAGATTCCCCCAGAGAAGGGAAAGGCTACCCACTCCAGTATTCTGGCCTGGAGAATTCCATGGATTGTATAGCCCATGGGGTCACAAAGAGTCAGACACAACTGAGCGACTTTCACTTTTCACTTTCCCTGGTGGTACAATGGATAAGAATCTGCCTGCCAATGTAAGGGACACAGGTTTGATCCCTGGTCCAGAAAGATTCCACGTGCCACGGAGCAACTAAACTACTGAAGCCCAAGAGCCTAGAGCCTGTGCTCTGAAACAAGAGAAGCCACCATGATGGGGAGCCCACATACTGCAACGAGAGAGAAGCCCTGACTCGCCACAACTAGAGAAAGCTCACACATGGCCAAATAAATAATAAAAAATAAAAATATTTTTAAAGGACTTTATTATATTTTCTGCATCTAAGTAATTCAATTATTTGCTGTCTCCTGAGGCCACATTTTTGTTGTTGCTGTTACACTGGGCGGCATGTGGGATCTTAGCTCCCCAACCAGGGATTGAACTGGTGCCTCCTACAGTGGAAGCATGGAGTCTTAACCACTGAACCACCATGCAAATTCCCCGGTAAGTTACCACCTTGATTAAACAAAAACCTCATGTCCGAGTCATCAGGACTGCCCTCTGCAGTAGAAGCCCAGCCGATTTCCACTTGCTGACTACCACAAGTCATTATCTGGAGGAGGCCTCCTCTACTCCCCAATCCCACCCCCAGCAGCAGCTTGCAAGGCCCAGAATCGAGATCTGCAACTCAAGGCTTCAGGGTCAAGTAAGCCCAGGAGAAATGCTAGTCTCACCACTTCTAGGCCATGTGACCCTGGACAAACCACCCAACACCTGAGCCACAGTGTCCTGGCTCTAAAACACCACTGGGGGGAATGATACATGTGTCCCACCACAGTCCCCACTCAGCGCCAGCTCCAGTGAATGGCAGCTCCCTCGAATGGCCGCACAGCTAAGGGATATGGAAACTCCCCAGCACTTCGGGGGACTATGCCTTTTGGGGAGATGGAAGGGGGTCTCGATAACACTTTTCCTCCCCTTTGAACATCACAACCTTAAGGCTGCCCCACACTCCTGAAGACAGAATTCTTGGCTGACCTCCTCTCTCCCATAGGAACTAGCCCAGAAGGTCAGTTGTTCACCCAGGATGCCCACCTCCCTCCGCACCCTGTGGGGGCCCAGCAAGGGCAGGCTCTGGTCACCCAGCACAAGGCCTGGTAGAGAGTAAGCATTCGGGTGATGGATGGATGGGCAGGTGGACTGCAAACACCAGAATTACTAGACACAGCTTCTCTGATTTTCTGGGGGAACATCTGCAATTCTTAGAGAAAGTACGGCAGGAAAACCTTCAGGTTTACAAACCTTTGGGCATACTTGCAAAACAAGTATCTTCGGTCTTTTCTTTTTCCTTTAAGAATATTAAAGTTCACGCTGAATTTCACAAGTGGAACTTCCCCCGCCCAGCATTAAGTGGCTTGAGAAATGAAAAGGTGTAGCTATTGCTTCATCTTGTTGCTAACTTGATCCAGTCAAGCTGTTTCACACCTCCAGGGCCTTGCTCCTAAGGTTCCCTCACCTGGAATGACTCCCTACCTAGACTCTAAGGTTCCAAATCCCATCACCACCACCCTACCCCGACCCCACCCCCTTAGCAAAACTAACCTCCCCATCCGTGGGGCTCCCTCTGGGGAGAGCATCCCTAACAACTGCTTTTCTGAGTCATCCCCCAGAGACTAGTCTGACTCTAAGACTAGAAGCTCCATGAGGGCTCCTGGCCTCCTCCCCCCACCTTTTTTTTTTAATACTTATTTTTATTTATTTGTCTGTACCAGGTCTTAGTTATGGCATGCAGGATCTTTAGTTTGAGCATGTGGGATCTAGTTCCCCAACCAGAATCAAACCCAGGCCCCTTGCACTGGGAGTGCAGAGTCTTAGCCACTGGACCTCCAGGGAAGATCCAGGTGGGCCCTGTCTTGTCTGTTTCTGCATCAAGAACACCTAGTCTGATGTGGCAGCACACAGCAAGTCCTCAATAATGACTAAATGAATAAACAGCTTGAATTGTTGGACCGCTTTAGCTTCCTTAAGTACGTTCCTGCCTATATCTGAAAGCACTGCAGGCCCCCACATCTTCTACTTACCATCCTAGCTTATAACACACACAATAGCAGAATACAGGGTGGTGGTGGTGTAGTCGCTAAGTCGTGTCCAACTATTGGGATCCCATGGTCTGTAACCTGCCAGGCTCCTCCGTCCATGGGATTCTCCAGGCGAGAATACTGGAGTGGGTTACCATTCCCTTCTCCAGGGGATCTTCCCAACCCAGGAATCGGACCCAGGTCTCCTGCATTGCAGACAGATTCTTTACTGACTGAGCTATGAGGGAAGCCCCAAACTTGGGGACCCAACCATAGGGTCGGCCCCTTAGTAGGGCTTTCCAGTATGGAAGTGAGCCAAGGGGATTTTCCCTAAGAATGCCCAGGAGAGTCTTCAAATCTCAGGGATGTCATCCAACTCCAGGTAAAAATCTAGCCAATGGAAGCTACGCGGCCGGACTTAACAGGTGAGCGTTCACCTTGATTTACTGCACTAGAGAAATGGAAGCATGTTACAGAACAGAGCATGAGGTGGTCCCACCTTTTTATTTTGTATTTTCTTTAATATTTACTTTTATTTATCTAGTTGGCTATACTGGGTCCTGCGATGCAGTATGAGGGATCTTTAGTTGCAGCATTCGAACTCTTAATTGCAGCATGTGAGATCTAGTTCCCTGATGTGGGGTCTGGTTCCCTGACCAGGGATCAAACCAGGGTCCCCTGCCCTGGGAGTGCAGAGTCTTAGCCACGGGACCACCAGGGAAGTCCCTTTCTTGAACCATTTAAAGTGATGAAAATACATTTTGGTGCTCACAAGACTAAGTTTCTTACCAAGAGAAATTTTACTCTATTTGAAACTTGTTCCCTACAGTATCTATGAAATTGTGGCATCTGCTGTTAGCTGGCTTCCTGTGTCCATTTTCCCCTTTTCCCTGAACTGTGGGGATCCCCGATTTTGTTCAGAGTAACAATGTGCTCAGCTCCCAGACACCCCTGAAATCAGCAGTTGCCACATGTCCCAGTTCTAACCAATGAAATGTAAGGGGAAGCCTATTGCTTGGTACTTCCATGAAGTTAGTGTCCCTCATTAAAATGGGTAAGTCAGTTGGCAAACGTCAGCTTCCCTCTCCCTTTCTTCTTGCCTGGAATGCAGATGTGAAGCCTAGAGATACAGCAGCCAATTTGGGGAGCATGAGGAAAAAAGGCCATGTGCTGGGGATGATAGAGCAAAAAGACATAAGGAATCAACGTGGAGCCCTAGGACTGCCTGCCTGCCTCTAGACCTCTTGTGTCATGAGAAAAACACTGCATATTCTGTTACCATCGTATGGTGGTAATGGGATTTGTTTTCCCATTTTCCCATACCATCTGTTTTCCATTGTATGGAAAAACCCAAATGAATTTTTTGGCCAACCCAATAATTCCCTTCCTTGTTCATTCAACCCAGTGTTATTTGTATTTTCTAAACATGGAGCCAAGTGAACCCTAAGTGACACATTAATATCAGATTATAATTCCGGGTTAAAAAAGATGACTCCTAATACCTTACTGTGTTCTTCCAAGAAGCTACAAAAGTGTTTTTGTGTCCTTGGGGTACCCCAATAAAACACAAGCTGGCGGACCATTACTCACTAGGAACTTGCCTAGCTGCTGCAAGTGGCAAATGGCCATTAATTGGTATTGTGTCTTTGCTAAGCTGACTTGCTCTTGCAACTTGGAATTTTGTTAGGAAACAATAAGTGCTTTATGGCAAAGGCGTTAGTGCCACAATGGGACCTTTCTGCTTTGATTATGAAAACACATTAAGAGCTCAGCTGCCCTGCAAGCTGTGGCCAGGAGACTCGGCTGAGGCCTCAGTCTCCCTGACTGTTCTCTACTCAGTATGCTGGAAGGAGGCCCAAGCCACTCAGGAGGAAACGAGGCAGGCAGACACTCAAGCTTACGGGACCAGGCATTCAGGTCCACCTGGGGGACTGTGATGGACAGGCTGTGCCCACAACACTGCCTGCACACCCCCAACCAGGCTGCTACATGCCGCTCACACCTCACACCTGCAGAGGTACCCACATGCAGCACAGACGAGCTTTAGTGCCCTGATCTCTCATCGCCTGCAAAGGCGATATGGCCCCAGTGGGGGCTCAGAGACAAGTCAAGGCGTACAGAAGCAGGACAGTGAGGAAAGCTGCCCATGCTGCTGAGCTCAGCCAACCCCCCCACACACTGACAAGGCCACTGTGAGGACAGACTGACATGTTGTGATTCCACTGCCAAGTATACCCAAGGGAAAACATGTGGACACACACAGCCTTATCAAGAGACATGTCCAATGATGATCACAGCAGCATTTTTGGGTGACATTTCCAAACGTAAACAAACCAAATGTGTATCAGCAAAACAGAGACAAAAATTTTGCAAATCATTCAGTGGAGTGATACACAACCATGGACATGAATAAATGATACCTACATGCAAAACTGCAGGGCTTCCCAGGTGGTGCTGGTGGTAAAGAGCCCACCTGCCAATGGAGGAGACTCAGGAGACATGGGTTTGACCCCTGGGTAAGGAAGATCCCCTAAAGGAGGGCACGGCAGTCTACTCCAGTATTCTTGCCTGGAGGATCCCATGGACAGAGGAGCCTGGTGGGCTACAGCTCAGGGGGGTTGCAAAGAGTCGGACACAACTGGAGCAACTTAGCATGAGCACACATGTAAAACTGCATGAATTTCACAAATAGCGTTGTGTGTGCAAAAGAAGCCAAATACCAAAGAATACGTAACGATTCTCCTTCTAGAAAGCTCAAAAAAAACCAGGCAAAACTGAATCACAGGGCTTAGGGGCACTTCTGAGTGCTGAGATCACTGTGTTGAGAAGTAATAGGCACATGAAAAGATGCTCCACATTGCTAATCAACAGAGAAATGCAAATCAAAACTATTAATACAATGACCCCTCACCCTAGTCAGAATGGCCATCAACAGAAAGTCTACAAATAAATGCTAGACAGAGTGTGGAGTAAAGGGAACCCTCCCACACTGTTGGTGAGACTGTAAGCTGGTGCAACCACTATGAATAACAGCATGGTAGTTCCTTAAAAAACTAAAAATAAAGCTACCATATGATCCTGCAATCCCTTCCTGGGCATATATCCAGAAAAGACAAAAACTCTAGTTCAAAAATATACATGCAGTCTCACGTTCATAGCAGCACTATTTTTAATAGCCAAGACATGGAAACAACGTAAATGTCCACAGACAAATGGATGGATAAAGAAGATGTGGCGCACACACACACACACACACACACACACACAGACATATTACTCAGCCATAAAAAGTAATTTTAAAGTGCTATTTGCAGCACCATGGATGAACCTAGAGATTGTCATACAAAGTGGAGTAAGTCAGAAAAAGACCTTTATGATAGCACTTATATGTGGAATCTAAAAAAGGATACAAACGAACTTATCTACAAAACAAAAATAGTTTCACAAAGACAGAAAACAAATTTAGGTTATCAAGGGGAAGGGAGTAGGGAGGGATAACTAGGAGTATGCGATTAATAGATACTATGTATGAACTAAGTAAATAACAAGGACCTATTATATAGCACAATATCATGTAATAACCTATAATGGAAAAGAAACTGAAAAAGAACATATATATGTATAATTGAATCACTTTTATATGTGTATAATTGAATATGTATGTATAATTGAATCACCTTGCAGCAGAAATTATAACAGGAGGAGGAGATGGACATTTTGCTGGGTCGTCAGAGCAAAGGTTAGAGCCCAGTTCATGGTCAGGACCTCGACAAGGAGACAGAGGTCCAGGGTCTGGCCCAGTCCCAGCCCTGAGAGGGGGGCCCAACCTAACTGAACACACACAAGATTATTATACACTAGCATAAAACCACTTTACTGTGTTATGGTGAGAAATTGCACCTTGGGTTCTGCTATCCTAGAAAGTCTGCATAAATCTGTGTATTCTCCTCCTGGTGCACAGGTTTATCACACTTAAGCAGATGTCTGCTAGGTGAGCTTGTCCTTACCTAGCACCTAGTTTGAGAACTGTCATATTTAGCGGCATCGAAGGGAAAGGGCAAGGGGCGGGGGGCAGGGGTTGGTACGTGGAATGCCTGCAGCTACGCATAGTGATGAAACACACAGAAGTCTGATGGCTGGGTGCCCGCTCCCCTGAGTTACCTTGCTGGGCACTGCCAAGGCTGACTCAGGACCCCTCCCCTTTTCTAAGCTTCCATGGATGACCAAGCCATCTTTATTTTTTTCTTCTAGTTGTTTTATTTTTTAACTTTTTATTTTATATTGGAGTGCAGCCAATTAACAATGCTGTAATAGTTTCAGGTACACAGCAAAGGGACTCAGCCATACACATACATGTATCCATTCTCCCCCAACCAAGCAACCTTTAAATCGTACAGTCCCTGGCAGGCCAGTGGGATAGACTCAGAGCTATCCGTGAGGGCCTGGGTTCAGTGCCTAGTCAGGGGAACTAGGATCCCACAAGCCTCGAGATGCAGCCAAAAAAAAAAAAATCATACATTCTCTCTACTAAGGTATCTAAACTGAGCCACAGCCAAACCCTGCTGGCCCAGAGACCACTCCCCACCCACCACGGGATCCTGCTGGGAACTTTGCCCAGCCGTCCACAGGTTCCTCACGAGTGGACTCTGAGAGGTCCAGGGGGCAGGCTATTGAATTCCTTCCTGAGTTCTAGTCCCGGAGTAGACTAGTCCCTAGTAGACTAGTAGACTACTAGTCCCTAGTAGACTAGTCCCTAGTCCCAGAGTAGTTCTAGTCCCTGACCCTCCTACCCATTAATGGGCGTTAAGCTTCTTCCCAGCAGACTACAGCAGCCTACAGTCCCTGGCACATTCTCGACTACCCTCCACTCCACCCTCCGCCATAGCAAAGCTACTTCGAGGTGCTTACCTACCACCACCCCAGAACCCTCAAAGCACTCAGACCAGGAGGGATATAAAAGCAGAGACCCTTCCTGGCTGAGTTGTCATGAAGGCATTGACCCTCAACTGTCAGCTCCCTAAAGGTGCTCTATCGATGACAGCTTTCCAGCCCCTGGACTTCCCTCGTGGCCCAAGGGGTACAAATCTGCCTGTTCATGCAGGGGACACAGGTTCAATCCCTGGTCAGGGAAGATCCCACATGCCATGGGGCTACTAAGCCCATGTGCCACAACGACTAAGCCTGAGCTCTAGAGCCTCTGAGCTGAATCTACCAAAGCCTGCACACAGCAACGAAGACCAAGTGTAGCCAATATATACACAAAATTTCCAGCCCCAGCCCACTGTCCCCATACCATGCTCCCTGTCTATCTCTTCACAGCCAACCTTTCTGCATAAGCAAGATGTATTAACACTAAAATCTCTATCCCATCTTTCTCATTCTTTTGCTAAGAAAGAAACCAACAGCAAAGAAGCTGATGGCAAGGGTTTTTTATTTAGAGAATGTCTAGATTATTCTTCCCAGGGCTCTGTGTGCACAGGTAGGATCACTGCCACCTTCTGAGACCCTGTCTTCTAAGATGGAACAGTGGCAGTCCTGCCCATGGTCGGGACAGCTGTGAGCATCGAGGATGTGAAGGCGCTCTGTCATTTAAGACGCTGCGCAGTTACTGGGGCAGAACAGCTGTCAATATGGAGATCACACTGGCCCAGGAGTGCACCCAGGAGGCACTGCGGGGTGCTCAAAGGATTAAAACTCATCTGCAGCTCAGAAATGAATCAGGAAATGGTATTCGCCCACCTTAAAAAGAAGCTAAGCAAGCATTCTCTTGATGGCCTTCAGCTAAGCAGATCCCATCACGCCCAAGCATTCAGGAAAACAGAGACTCTACAGAGCATCCACCATGCACATGCCAGGCACACAGAGTCACGTTCAAGGCCTCTTCAACCAGCCCATTTTACAGACCAGGACACTGAGGCCTGGAAGGTTACCTTAAGCTAAGACCATTCAGCTATTCAGCGTCAGAACTCAGATACACTCTAGCTCCCATTTTCTTTCCAATTCCATTTTGTCTGGGAGATGTCCATGACACTATAGAAAACGATCTTCACATGGCTCTTATATGCTTCACCAAGCCCTAGTACACGTTCTCCCAGTCCCTTACAACGTTCTGGGGTGTGCTGCAGCACCATCTACATTCCCGTTTTAGGAAATGAGGAAACTGAGGAAACTGAGGCTCAGGGAGGTGAAGTGACTTGCACAAGGTCACTGGTATCAAGGAGGGCAGCCCCTGTCACCCTCACAGGCTAATCAGGGGTGCTCTTTCCCCAACTGTGGGTTCTGCCATGACTCACTGCCCGCAGAAGGGAGGCGGGCAAGTCCACAGAAGAAGGGAAACCACAGCGGTTATCTCTGATCAGGGCGGAATGGGCAGTGAAGAAGTGGGCCCAGGTGGATTTTTGTGGAGACAGATAGCCCAGTTCCCTGGATGCCAGGAGGAAGATGTTGAGGGGTGCTGGCCCCTGTGTCTAGATTACATGACCACCCCTACTCCTAGCCCCTGGACCAGGGGCTAGAGGCCAAAGCTCGATTTTGCCTCTTTTCCCTAGCACACACCTAATAGAGGTCTCTGACCTCTTAGACCAATATTTATTCAGTGTTTAAAAGGCACTTGACTATGAAGCAGAGCTGTACCCAAGTGCCTGGAACACAGAAACCTGGGCCGTCCCCCCTCACTCTGCAGAAGATGTGTTGGGGCCTCAGATCTGGCTGTCCAGCCTCTGAGCACCTGGGTTCTCTCAGGGTCTGTTCAAAATTCAGACCCAAACTCAAACTCAGTTAACACAGGAAAGAAGGTTGGGTCAACATGAGCACACATGTCCTCTCTCCCTCCAGGATGGGCACCCTGAATTGCAAGCCTACGTTCTACCCCTACCCTTCCTTCGCTTCCTGTGAGCAAGCATCTGCCGCTTTGTCTGCGTCATGAAACTGAGGGGCAGAGGAATCAGATAGACTGAGTCCAGAGAGGAGTGGTGTGTGGCAAAGAGCAGGACACTAAGTTAGAACAGGGGGTTCGCTATCAGTTCTGACACTCAGACAGCAGGACTCCGGGCCAATATGTTACTACTCGGGCCTTCAGTGATCCTCATCTGCAAAATGGGCACCATGGCACCTCCCAGCCCAGTGGGAGGATTCAGTGGGATGATAAAGTGCCCAGCACAGGGAGCATGCATGTCATAAGCAACCAGTCAATGGTAGTCAATATTCTAAGTGCCCAGAATCAGGATTCCAGCCAGGGCTCAAGATATCAACGTCTACCATGACACCCTGGAGCCCATGCCCATGCCTTCCAAGGTTCACCCTAAGCCATTCAGCCCCGCTGAGAAGTTCCCTCAGTGAACTGACTTCTCGGCCTAACACCCAGAGGCATTACCAGGGTGGCTGCCACAATGAACTCTCCGCCCCAGGGCACTTGCTCCTTCTCATCCAAGTAGGCAGGTCTGGCAGCAAGAGGCCCAGGGACTAGGTGGGTGCCCAGGTGGGTTTCACTTCTGCCCGCTCTAAGCCCTTCAGGGGGCAGGACAGCAGCTTCCAGTCTACATTTAAAACAGTACTGTCCACCAAAGTTTCATACTAATCCCTAGGGAACTTTATACTTTTTCGTATAAAAATAAGTATAATTTTATAGTATAAATATAAATTTTATACTTTCTAGTCACATGAATGGGCTTCCCTGGTAGCTCAGCTTGTAAAGAATCTGCCTGCAATGCAGGAGACCCCTGTTCAATCCTTGGGTTGGGAAGATCCCTTGGAGGAGGAAATGGCAACCCACTCCAGTATTCTTGCCTGGAGAATCCCATGGACAGAGGAGTCTGGCGGGCTACATTCCACGGGGTCACAAAGTGTCAGACATGACTAAGCGACTAAGCACAGCCACATGAATAAAAAGATGGTATCAATTGTAATGACATACTAGTAGTATTTTATTTAGTCAAACATACTCAACACATCACTTTAAGAAAATAATTTTATAAAACATATAAAATATTAAAAATTGATGAGGGACTTCCCTGGTGGCTCAGATGGTAAAGAATCCGCCTGCCAGGAGACATTGGTTCAATCCCTGGGTTGGGAAGATCTCCTGGAGAAGGGAATGGCAACCCACTCCAGTATTCTTGCCTGGGAAATTTCAAGGACAGAGAAGCCTGGCAGGCTACAGTCCATCGGTCACAAAGAGGCGGATACAACTGAGCGACTAACACTTTCCCTGGTGGTCCAGCGGTTAAGAATCCGCCCTGCAGTGCAGGGGACCTGGGTTTGCTCCCTGGTCAGGGAACCCCACATGCCTGTCCGCCACAACTGCAGAAGCCTGAGCGCTACAACCAGAGAGTCCATGCATGGAACCAAGAGATCCTACACGCTGCAACAAAGACCTGACTCAGCCAAATAAATAATTTTTTTTTCAATGAGCTGCAGTCGATTCTTTTGTTTGTGCTAAATCTGCCATGTATCAGAACACATCCCAGTTTAGACTAAGCCCCATTTTAGGGCTTAATAGTCCTGTGTGGCCAACAGCTACCATATTGGAAAGAGCAGAAGGAACATTTCCATTATCGGAGAAAGTTCTACTGGACAGGGCAGCTGTCCTCCTTCACTCAGTCCTGGGGGTTGCAGGCCCTTGGGTCTGGGGAGTGGCCTGGGCCGGGCCCATTTTTCTGAATTTCACAGGGGGCTGATTTCTCAGACAGCTGGGGGCTGACAGGAAATACCTGTTTGTCTGCCTAAGAAAAAGTTTTCCCCTCCTTCTTCCCCGGGCTTGGGCAGGGCTGGGGGGTTTCCAGGGCACCTGCAAAACCCAAAGCCGTGTCCCCCCAGGGAGCTGAACCCACACCCAGACCCACAGAAGAGAAAAATCCAGCCTAGGGCCTGGGGGCGGGGGAAGCAGGGAAACAGAAGATAAAGGCTGACTCTCAGCAGGGCTCTGGGCTGCATCTTAGCTGGACAAACACCAAGTTTTTTACTGACTATAAAGGGAGAGGTCTGACTCCAGAGGCTCCCAGCTGCCAACCCCTAGGACTGCTCCCTCCAGAAGGGACAAATCCACCTCTGTCTAGATGACCACTTGTCAGGCAACCATGAAAACTCTAAAAAGTATGCCTTTACCAAGCTATATCCTTTAGCTAGACCATTTCTTCCATGATAGCAGCAATGTCACTCCCCTGCTACCCGAGGGAGTGTGCAAAGTCAGATTAACTTGTCCATGACGGTATTGGAGAAGACTCTTGAGATTCCCTTGGACAGCAAGGAAATCAAACCAGTCAATCCTAAAGGAAGTCAACCCTGAAGATTCATTGGAAGAACTGAAGCTGAAGCTCCAACACTTTGGCCCCTTGACTCGAAGAGCCGATTCCTTGAAAAAGACCCTGATGCCGGGAAAGACTGAGGGCAGGAGGGGAAGGCGGGGACAGAGGATGAGATGGTTGGATGGCATCAATGGACAATTTGAGTAAACTCCAGGAGATGGTGAAGGACAGGGAGGTCTGGGTGCTGCAGTCAATGGCGTCACAAAGAGTCGGACGTGACTTAGTGAATGAACAACAACAAGATAGCCCGGCCAGCAAGGGCCAAGGTCACATTGAGCCAAAGCCCACCAGACCCCAGGCCACAAATGTATTATGAGTCTACTGCTCCTGGTGTAAATTAATAGAACAGGTATTTACTGGGGGGAGGGGCAGGGTGTAACATCATTAAAAAGAGTCTTTGCTCTTTAATTAACCATTACTAGATGCATAACTGCTCCAGACTAGGATAGGGAGAAAACACAGAGATGAAAAACAGTGTAATTTAGGTCAGGGGCAACAAGGCAATTGTTTCCTTTTTAATACTGTTACTTTGTTTATGTAATGCATCTTTTTTTTTTAAGGCAGCTATTTTCTGGGGAGTGGGAAAAAATGATAGAAATACCAAGAAAACCATGCAGGTAGCTGTCCTGGTCACCCCCAAGGTCTGGAGTCCCACATTCCCCACAGCAGGCAGGACTGAGGCTTGAACTATGTTTGCAATGATGCTTCCAGTAAGACTGAAAACACAATTGTTTACATCAAAGAACTGGGCAGAGGCATGGTTGATGGCAACTTCTTAGTGACACCAATAGTAAAAGTGAAAATGAAAGTCACTCAGTCGTGTCCGACTCTTTGCAACCCCATGGACTATAAAGTCCATGGAATTCTCTAGGCCAGAATACTGGAGTGGGCAGCCTTTCCCTTCTGCAGGGGATCTTCCCAACCCAGGGATCGAACCCAGGTCTCCCACATTGCAGGCGGATTCTTTCCCAGCTGAGCCACGAGGGAAGCCCAGTGACACCAATACCTGGCATAAAAACATGAACAGCTAGTACATTTATGGTGTCCTGGGCTTCTCCAGCGGCTCAGCAGTAAAGAATCCACCTGCAATGCAGGAGACCCCCTGGAGAAGGGATAGGCTACCCACTCCAGTGTTCTTTGGCTTCCCTTGTGGTTCAGCTGGTAAAGAATCCACCTGCAATGCAGGAGACCTGGGTTCAATCCCTGGGTTGGGAAGATCCTCTGGAGAAGGGAAAGGCTACCCACTCCAGTATTCTTGTCTGGAGAATTCCATGGACAGAGGAGCCTGGCGGGTAACAGTCCACGGGGTTGCAAAGAATCAGACAAGACTGAAGCAACTAAGCAGGCAGGCAGGCCCTGTTGGAAGCATTTTGCAGGTATTAAATATACTCATTCATCTGAAACTCACAACAACCCAGTTGAGCTACGTACTATGATCACCCAGTTTTATTGATAAGGCAACTGAGTTTCGGAGAGATGAATAACCTGCTCAAGACCACACAGCTAGGGAGTGGCCAGGCTGGGCTTCAAGCTCCAACAGTCTGGCTCCAAGCAGGACCTCTCAGCCTCTATGTTGTGTATTCAGTCTCTTTTAACAATAATAATAACCTCCTGGCTCCGTGAATCTGCATGAATCACCCAGCTGAGGTGGAAACTGGTGGTACCTCCGTAGATTTAAGATCCAGTCCCTGCTGGGTTAATGCGGGCAGTGGAGGTGGGAGGGGACTGACTTACAGGAAACACGCCCATGCACCTGCAGGCACCGTGGGAAAGGCAGTCTGGCTGGGCAAGTGGGCTGCGCTGCGGAAGCCACACGGGTTAGGATCAACCTGTGAGGCTCGAAGCACCCAGAGGGAGAGGCTGGGCCTGCAGGAGGCAGAAAGACAAACCCCTCTGGCCCGCACCTGGAGCAACCAAATGGACAATCCCACTCACAAGGGTCAGCAGAGCCGCTGGTAGTGTCAGAGCTGTCCCCAGGCTCCCGTCCCATCTCCCTCCAGGCCTGAGTTCCTTGGAGAGCTGAATTGTGTGGCGAGAGACTGATCTGTGAATCCTCCCTTTTCTCCCTTTCTAAAGCCAGGGAAATGCTTTACAAGGCAGAACCCTCCAGCGCGACAACCGTCGCCAAAGGCAGATCTGGTGAGCTCTCCTGATGATGCCCCTTTCGTGGAGAGGAACACTGAAGTGCCTGGGAGTGTGAGTCAAGCTGACTTTGTTCTGCGCTGCTGGGAAGGGCTCTGGCTCTGTGCCAGGATAAGCCAGCTCCTGGCACCAAATGATCATCCCCCAAGCCTCCGACGAGGGAGATGAGCACGACTCATGAGCCTTCAGAGCAATTCCAGGAGGTAACATCCCCTTCCCAGGGTACACGCTGCCCAGTAAGGTAGTGGCTGCCCAGGTAAAGCCGGGGACACCACAGGCCCTCTCCTTGGATGCGTGCATGCTCAGTGGTTTCCTCATGTCCGACTCTTGGTAGCCCGCCAGGCTCCTCTGTCCATGGGATACTCTAGGCAAGAATACTGGAGTGGGTTCCCATGCTTTCCTCCAGGGCATCTTCCTGACCCAGGGGCCAAACCCGTGTCTCCTAGGTCTCCTTCATTGCAGGTGGGCTCTTTACCCACTGAGACATCTGGGAAGCCAGGAGACCCTCTCCAAGACCTGCTGAAGGAGGACAACCCAACCTAAAGTCCTCCTTCTTCATGGAGACCCCAGGATTGAGGTGCTTCCTGCACATGTGAAACCCGCAGAAAAGTGAGAAATGCCCGGTTCCTCCCTCCTCTCCACTCAGGTCTCATCCTTCGTGGTACCCGCGTCAGAAAGCAGGCTCTGTGTCCCCACTAGCCACTTCCAGTCATTTCTTCCCCCAGAACCCTCAGAGCCCTCAAAAGCTGTGCCCACATCATGGCATTGCACACTCCCTATCCCATCCCCCAACCCTAACTCAAGTCACTCAACAAACACCACTGTGCCAGATGCTACACAAAGCCCTAGGCAGGTAAAGACGGACTTTGTCCTCCAGGTATTCAGAGACCAGTTAACTGATTAAAAGTTGCTCACCGAGTTTGAGTTCGGTAAGCGCAGCTTCACAGAGCCACAGTCTGGGTAGGGTTTCTTGATCCCAGTAGGAGACTCAGATAATTGGGTAAGTCACTTAACCTCTTTAGACATCAAAGAGGTCTAGATGGGCCCTGACAGGTCTTCTTAACTCCCTTCCAGTCCTTCTATGAAGCCATCAATCTGCCAGCATCACTAAACCTCCCTCAGAGCTGAACACAGTATCTTCCCAAGAGTAAGCAATCCATAAACACCTGACGCTTGAGAAGCCCGCATCAGTATCCAGATAGAAATAAAATCACACACCACCTGCTGATTCAAATCCTAAACCTCTTGTGTGTGAGTGCTAAGTCACTTGAGCCATGTCCGACTCTTTGTGACCCCATGGACTGTAGTCCACCAGGCTCCTCTGTCCACGGGATTCTCCAAGCAAAAATACTGGAGTGGGTTGTCATGCCCTCTTCTAGGGGATCTTTCCAACCCAGGGATTGAACCCTCATCTCATGTATCCTGCATTTAAAGGTGGGTTCTTTACCATTAGCACCACCTGGGAAGCCCCCTAAACTTCTTAGTTTTGTTCTCTTTAGAATACATCAGTCAGGATCTGGTAGATTATACCATGGTAATAAAACAACTCCCAAATCTCAGTGTTTAAATAACAAAATATTTTTCATTCAGTACTTCCCAGCTGGCAGTAGTAGTAAAGAACCTGCCTGCCAATGCAGGAGACATAGAGATGTGGGTTTGATACCTGAGTTGCGGAGATCCCTTGGAGGAGGGCATGGCAACCCACTCTGGTATTCTTGCCAGGAGAATCCCATGGAGAAAGGAGCCTGCCGGGCTACAGTCCATAGGGTCACAAAGAGTCAGACACGACTGAGCGACTTAGCACACACACACACATTTCTCATTCATCCTGCACATCCATGTGAGTTAATCAGGAGCTCTCCCCCTGGCCTCCTGACTCCAAGACACAGGCTGATGGAGCTTCTACCAGCTGGAAACATTGTTGGTTGCCATTGTAAGTGGGAAGGAATGTGGCAAATTACACCTGAGTTCTTGAAGCTTTCAAAATTAAAGTGCCATGGTACTTCCTGCTCACAGTTCCTTGGCCAACATAAGCCAATCTCCACGTAAAAGAAGGTAGGGAAGTGCAATCCTCCCACCGGTTTCATGGGGAAACCAGAAAGAGGTGATGAATAGCACCAATGACCACAAGCAGGGTTTGAGCAGGAGTTAGTGGGTGACAGGATAAACACTGTATTTTTCTTCCCTTTAGATCTGAGTTTCTGAACCTGCCACTATTGACACTGGGGATGGACAATTCTTGGTCATGGGGGTGCTGACCTGTGAGTGACAGGATATGTAGCAGCATCCCTGGCCTCTACCCATGAGAAGCCAGTACCAAATCCTTTCCAAAACTGTGACAACCGAACACGTCTCCAAGAGAACCTCCCCAATGGCCCAATGGCTCCTGACACAGGGGGCCCATGTTCGATCCCTGGTCAGGGAACTAGATCCCGCAAGCTGCAACTAAGACCCAGTGTAGCCGAATAAATAAATATATTTTTAAATGTCTCTGGACATTGCTAAATGTCCCCTAGAAGCCAAGTGGCTCCCAGTTAAAAAACTCTGCTTTAGACTTACAAGAAGCATACTATCTCTTTAAGCAGAAAATAACATCGTCTTCCGGTAAGATATCCCACTCAGAATTAGCTTAAAAGACAGGTTTCTCATTTGCTAGGGATAATCAGCGAACCCACTTTACAGGGTCATTGTGAGAATTAAATCAGCAAGTGCTGGTAAAGCCCCCAGCACAGGGCCTGGCACACGGGAAAGGTGAGCCGGCGGCGATGCGGTGTGACTATCGCCACCAGCTCCTGCTGGCACTGCCGCCCATGAGAAGATACGGGAATGGCCAGGCACAGACTTCCTCCCAAGAAAACGGCAGACCACTCACTCACTCAGCCCAAGGTCATTCCTACCTCCTGGCAGGAGTCCGAATCTAGGCTGGGAGGCTGCTGCAGAATTCCTGCCATTTGCGATCCGGCCCCCAACGCTCCAAGTCAAACAACATCTGTGTCGTGATGATGCCAGACAGAGGAGGCAGAATGCGCGGACACACAAGTGTGGACGATCACAGAGAGACGATAAACGAGGGTCTGCAGCCAGTGACGCGGTCATCCGCCGGCTACAATGACCATCTGTGAGGCTTGCACACAGCTCCAGGCCGGCCCCACCCCTCCCAGCATCTGCAACCCAGCCCCCACCAGAGTCAAGTAGTCTTTTCACCCAGGGCTGAAGGGTGGGGGTGGGGAGGGGGATGGGAGGAGAGGTCGGAGTTGATTTTAAGCCAAAGGAAACAAAAGGCACGTGGAGGAGAGATGGCAGATTTGAAGATGTTCAGCGTACACGAATGCCTCATTTGGATCACAAGCTCTCTGAATGGGCAGAAGGGCCCTTCGTAGTCACTGAGGCCAACGTCCTCCACCCTGACACCTGTTTCTCAGGAACACTTCCAAGGATGAGCCCAAGGATGGTCCCATCCAGCTGGAAGGTTCTGATGGGCATAAGGTTCTCTCCCGGGCATTGGTCAGGAGCACGAGTGCCCGAATCACAGACGTGGCTTGGGATTCCAGCTCTGGCATCTCCTGTGTGGCTTTCACCAGCTCCTCAGCCTTGCTCATCCTCAGGGTCCTCACCTACAGCTAGGCAGTCTGAGCCCTGCACTAAGGGCGCCAGACCAGGGGGCAGGCTGGTGGGAGGACACCAGCCCCCACGACCTCACCAACCCAAGCACCCTGGCCTGGTTCACCTGAGGGACACCCTTTAGTAATCTGCATGAAGCTGGTGGCTCAGTGGTAAAAGGATCTGCCTGCCAATGCAGGAGATGCGGGTTCAATCCCTGAGTTGGGAAGATCCCCTGGAAAAGGAAATGGCAACCCACTCCAGTATTCTTTACTGTGAAGTCCCATGGACAGAGAGGCCTGGCAGACTAGACTCCATGGGGTCACAAAAGAGCTGGACTTAGCAACTAAACAACAATGAGCATGGATTTGCCATAGGGGCCAAATTGATACTCAGTTCCTCCACTTCAAAATGGGAATAAAAATCCCTAAACCTCCACTGAGGTGTGATGAAGATTAATGACGCAAACTGTTCTGCAGTGCCTGGCATATAGAAAGTGCTCAGTGATCACTGCATGAAAATTAATGTAACTCTCAATGATGACAATGATGTACTTTATAACCTTGGTCAATGCCTTACCTCCAAAGCAACCAGAACAAACCTAAATGCTGCCGTGTGGGGCAGCAATGAGAATTAAATGAAATAATAGCATAATAGGAATGGCTCCACAAACATCAGCAATGATTATTAGAGACGTGCACAACCTTGGGTCTGAATTCTGCATCCTGGAGCTCACACAACTGTAATCTTAGCAAAATGCCTGGCACAGAGGAAGGGGTCAGAAAAACGTCAGCCACTGTTATTACATAACTTGCATACCCTTTGATTTGAATTCATAATCCTGGAGGTTCACGTAACTGTGATCTCTTGGAAAGACTGTGCCAAGGATTCAGAGTGAAGGCATGTGACCTGGGCTGGAGCTGGCAGGGTCAGAACCATGACCAGTGAGCCCCCTCTCCCCTCCTCCTTGCAGAAGGACAATCCAGGCCTTGTCTTCCCATTTCTCCTATCTCCATAACCTTAATTACCCTGTCTGTCAACATCCTTCCAAAATGTAGCCTCAATTTTTCCAAACTCTTCTGTTGTTACAATGTTATTTGTTGCTATTCAGTCGCTAAGCTGTGTCCGATTCTTCGTGACCTCATGGTCTGCAGCACGGCAGGCTCCTCTGTCTTCCACTATCTCCCAGTTTGCTCAAATTCATGTCCATTAAGTCAGTGATGTTATTTAACCATATAATCATCTGCCAGCCCCTTCTTCTTTGCCTTCAATCCTTCCCAGCATCAGGGTCTTTTCCATACAATGTTACTATTAGAACTTTAAAATATTCTTTTAAAAATGATTTCTAACTTAATCGAATATTAAAGTGGAGTACCCAAAATAGAACCTGAATGTCAGATTAGGCCTGGATGGTCCATCTGAGCCTGGATGATGAGCCGGGATGATGTCTGAACGCCAAACTTTGATTGTCATGGCCCAAGCCCCACCTTCACTTTGCTGGCAGGCAGGCAGTCTTGCCTCTGGAACACAGTGGCAACTGAAATCCGTCTTGTTCACACCGTCAAACCTAGACTATTCCATATGCACTTGCGCACCTGTCCCTTACTGGCTGGGTGGCTTTGGGAATGTCACTTCACCTCTCCAGCCTCAACTTTCATCATCTCCAGGGCCACTTCAAGGATGCTCATGTCCCAGCATCAGGCCCTCCAAATCCGCAGGTTCCACATTCACAGATTCAACCAACCAGGGACAGAAAACACCATACCTGATCCATGGTTGGCTGAATCCATGGACTGGAACCCACAGATATGAAGGGCCCACTGTACTCTTTATAAGCTGGATGGTCACCCACCCTGGCTCAGGACTACCCGTTAGGAAACATGCCTTTATCCAAGTGCTGCAAAGATTCTCCAGACTGACTCAGATCCACCAGCAAGAAGAGGGAGAGGGCAGAGGGCAGTACAGACATGACAGATGACTTCAGCCTCTCCCATCGTCACCAGTCCTCCCAGACTACCCTCAAATAATAGGCAACTTAAATGAACTTGGATGCTTGCCACGTTCTCAAATCCCTTTTGCCCTCCTTCCAGGGAGAAAGCCTGGCCAGACCTCTTCTACATCCAATTTCTGCAATTTTTTGAGGGGTGGCTGATGAATTGATTCTGAAGCCATACACACTGCTGTATCCCCTCCAGTTCCTATTTCCACATCTCTCCATGAGGATTTTCACTGACCCATTAGACTCGGGCAGCCCATGAAGAAACAGCACAGATGCTTGGCCAAATGCTTAGTCGAGAGGCCTCAGGCGCTCCCAACCTGGCAGCCAGCTACCTACCAGAACAGGAAAGGCCAGCCTCGCATGCCTCATTCTGAAAAAAAAAAAAGAAAGCCATCACCTTGACCCAGACTGGGCTTCATACCTGCTCACAAAACAGCTGCTTAGTCACATTTTGGGGAAGTTTCTTGGTGAGCCCAAGATCACCGGACTAGGGTTTCTAGAATTCACTATTTCCTAACTTCTTAAAAGCCAGGACAACTTTTGCCTCCCTTCCCTGCAGTCTTCGGGAGCCTCGGTCTCCCTTGAAAGCTCCTTAAATTGACAAAAAATGATGGATGACCAGGTTTCCAAGTGCTCAGGATGACCCAGGGGTGGCTTCATTGAAAGCAGCTAGAACAAAAGGTGAGGGGAGACAGAATTTGCTGGTAGCCCAGTGGTAAGGACTCTTCTTTTATTGCAGGGTCACAGGCTCCATCCCTGGTCTGGGAACTAAGATCTTGCATGCTGCAAGACGCAGCCAAAACACAGCAATGGAGACACAGACATAGAGAACAGACTTACAGACACGGGGTGGGGGGCAGGGAGGAAGGAGAGGGTGGGATGTGTGGAGACAGTAACATGGAAACTTACACCACCCCATGTAAAATAGATAGCCAGTGAGAATTTGCTATATGACTCAGGGAACTCAAACTGGGGCTCTGTAACAACCTAGAGGGGTGGGATGGGGAGGGAGGTGGGAGGGAGGTTCAGAGCAAGGGGACATGTGTATACCCATGGCTGATTCATGTTGATGTTTGGCAGAAACCAACACCATTCTGTAAAGCAATTATCCTTCAATTTAAAAATAAAAAATTTTTCTTTAAAAAGATGCAGCTTAAACAGAAAGAAAGGAAGGAAGAAAAGGAAAGGCAAGAAAGCAGCTGGTGTTCTCTGGCTGTCTCCACCTCAGTTCACTTGCTTCTGGGTGGGTCACCCATGCTGCCCAGGGACCTAACAGAACAGAGAGGCCACATGAGCCATCACCCTGTTCCCCTCCACTCTCCATCGCCCAAAGCTCTCCACCACATGGCCTGGACCAAGCTGCAGTTTACTGTGCCCTTGCTCTTCTCACTCTGAACAAACCCTAAACTCGGACCTGTGAGCTTTCTCTGCAGACACACTAATTTCTGTAAAGGCCTGACGCATCCCTTAACCTCTTCATTGTGAACATCCCCAGGTGTGATTAAAGTCAACCCCAAAATCTCTACCGAGCCAGTGCATCCCCACCACACAGCAGAAGCACCTGGGGAGCATTTGAAAATTCTAAAAGACAGGCCCCAGCCCCACAGATTGGGGGTGGGCTTCTCTGAGGTGGGATCCAGGCCTCAAATCTTCAACAGCTCTGCAGGTGACTCCCATGGGTAGCCAGAGCTGGGACCCACAGCCTATGATGGGACCATGAGCTGAGACACTAGTGTATATTGGGATCGTCTAGGGCACACAGAGGCCCTGCTAGATGGGATAGGTCCAGAGTTTTTGTCCCCCATCAAGGTCCCCAAGATTTCTTGGGCTCCAAAATCACTGCAGATGGTGACTGCAGCCATGAAATTAAAAGACGCTTGCTCCTTGGAAGAAAAGCTATGACAAACCTAGACAGTGTATTAAAAAGCAGAGACATT
The DNA here is from genome assembly GCF_019320065.1 of Cervus canadensis. Taxonomy (NCBI): domain Eukaryota; kingdom Metazoa; phylum Chordata; class Mammalia; order Artiodactyla; family Cervidae; genus Cervus; species Cervus canadensis. The sequence goes on from NC_057386.1 coordinate 41,191,101, forward strand.
ACTTTGCTGACAAATGTCTGCCTAGTCAAAGCTATGGTTTTTCCAGTACTCATGTGTGGATGTTAGAATTGGACCATAAAGAAAGCTGAGCGCTGAAGAATTGATGCTTTTGAACTGTGGTGTTGGAGAAGACTCTTGAGAGTCCCTTGGACTGCAAGGAGATCCAATCAGTCCATCCTAAAGAAGATCAGTCCTGGGTGTTCATTGGAAGGAATGATGCTAAAGCTCCAATACTTTGGCCACCTGATGCAAAGAGCTGACTCATTGGAAAAGACCCTGATGCTGGGAAAGATCAAAAGCAGGAAGAGAAAGGGACGACAGAGGATGAGAGGGTTGGATGGCATCACCGACTCAATGGACATGAGTTCAAGCAAGCCCCAGGAGTTGGTGATGGACAGGGAAGCCTGGCATGCTGTAGTCCACGGGGTCGCAGAGTTGGACATGATTGAGCGACTCAACAACAACAAGGTCCCCAGGTGACACTGGTAATGACTAAAATTTGAGAACCACCAGACTGTCTGGAAAACAGGACATTAGACACTGTTTTAAAATGGGGTTTGGGACTTCCCTGGTGGCCCAGTGGTTAAGAATCCGCCTGCCAGTGCAGGGGACGAAGGTTCCATCCCTGGTCGAGGAAGATCCCACATGCTGCAGGGCAACTAAGCCTGTTCACCACAGCAACTGAACCAGTGCTCTAGAGCCTGTGCTCCGCAACAAGAGAAGCCACTGCAAGGAGAAGCTCACACACCGCAACTAGACAGCAGCCCCCACTCAGCAACAAATACACAGCACAGCCAAAAACAAATAAATTAATTAATTAAACGCGGGGGTGGGGGGCGGGGGTGGACAACTGGGCTTCTTCCTTGGAAACTCCTGGGCTGCTTTCTTGTGGCTAAAAATCACTCAAACAGAAATGGTCACACCAAGCTGAGTGTAAGTAGGGCCAGCCAGTCGGGAGGCATCTATGAGAGCAAAGTAATACTTCTGCTGAAGGCAAAAACAGCACACACTCCCCTTTTTTTTGCAGCAAAACCTGTACAAACCTGTCTGCCCATTCCGGAAAGAAAGTGCCACCCTGACAGTAGTGTGTGTGCGCGTGTGCGCGCACGCGTGTACGGGTACATCAACTCTGCCTGACTTTCCAAAAAGATACATTCCCTTCTTGGTCAGTTCCTGAGTTTTCTCCTGGCATACCTGCTGTTATAGCCAAGCAAGGTTTCTCAAATATTGTTCACTTCTGATGTGTACCACCAGTGCTATTGTTTATTTAATATTTTTTATTAAATCTATTCACTTTTCAAAAGATTAATATCACGGCCTTCAAGAGACACCATTATCCATGCCAGACTGAGAGGATTTTCACACAAAACAAGTCTTATTGGGACTTCCCTGGCAGTCCAACAGTTAAAACTCTGCACTTCTAACGCAAGGGGGTGAGAGTTCGATCCCTGGTTGGGGAACTAAGATCCCACAAGCCAAAAAAAAGAAGAAAAAAAAAGTCTAACTGAAATAAGACAATGTTATTAAATCTAGCAGACCTTGTTGCCTATGAAAGCCTGGGATTCAAAGGCCCACTGAAGTCTGGGAGAGGGGTTCTACGGAGCCAAGTGCTTTGTTATGGGATTTAATGTAGCTAATGCCACATCTGAGCATCCCCTAAAATCACCGGGGGCGCCCACCCTGCCCTTTGTCCTCAGCCAGGTTTTCTAGGAAGGACAGCCATACTGGGATGTGAGACACTGGGATTGCCGGCCCTGTAATGACAAAGAGACGGATCGCATCCACTGGCCGGAACTCCCTTCCGCCCAGCCTGACCCTGGCTACTCAGCCTTGCCCTGCTTCGGTGTTTTGCAGGGGCTGCTGCTCCTTCAGGGCTTCCCCGGTGGCTCAGCAGTGAAGAAGCAGTGCGGGAGACGTGGATTCGATGCCTGGGTCGGGAAGACTCCCTGGAGGAGGCATGGCAACCCACTCCAGCATGCTTGCCTGGGAAACCCCATGGACAGAGGAGCCTGGTGGGCTACAGTCTATGGGGTCACAGAAGAGCCAGACGCGACTGCATGACTAAACACCAACAAGCTGCTTCTTCATCTCTATAAATACTATGGGATGGAACGGAACTATCAGCAATGCACGCAGCAAGCCCCAGGCAGATGTCTGCTGTCCTCATACAAAACAAAGATGGGACTAGAAGAGCTGAAGACCAAATACCTTCTCAGCTCCTTCTCCCAACGGGAGGGAAGAAAGGACCACTTACTGCTGCACCACTCCCCACCACCCCCCACAGAAAACTCCGGATCAGCCAGCGTCTAATGCTTCCTGTTTACAGAAAAATGAAGAAACTGGGCTTTTAAAACTTTCTGAACAGAAGCTGAACTTCAGGGCAGGCCTGGGTGGCCACGTCCTGCACTCTCGCCTTTCGAAGACGTCCTGGCATGGCTGTGGCTACCAGGACACTCACCGGCCCCCACTGACGGCCACGCTCCCAACCCCCACCCTGCAAGCCCCTCAGCACCCCTCCAAGACACTCATCATCTTCATTCAGCAGGAAGGACTATCCGAAGTCAAAAGCACTCAAGTTTGACTGGGGGTTGGGAATGCTGAGGGCCACTGACTCATCTGAAATGGCATGATGGGCTTAATCATTAATCTCAGGTCCCCCAGGCCTTGCTTGCTGGTTACCATGACACCCATGAAGTCCCAACCCAAATTCTTGCTCCAGGGCCCTCTCAGCCAGAGGCCCAGCTGGGCAGCACCCATGTCACGCCAGGACCCTCCCCTCTGCCCAGGGGAACAAGGAAGGAGAGCCAGGAAACCAGGCTGTGACAGATTTACAAGACTTAAATCCAACAGGATCAGTCACAGGGTTTGACAAGACAGAGACAGAAGGTAGCAAATGATCTGGGTTTTTCTAGTCAACTCGTGGATTTCAAGGTTTCTAATTTTAGGAGAAGTTGGAGTTTCATTAACTGGAAGTATCTCTTATGTGTATCCCCCACCCCCACATCTTATTAAACAGAATGAGAGACAAAAGCATCGTAACTGTCTCTTTCCAGGCATATCTGGGTGGTTATAGAAGATGAGGCATCCCCTTGGGCAAACATCAAACACCGCCCTTGGGCCTCAGTCTCTTGCTCAGAGTAACACTTGCTCAAGATGCATTTCCTGAAGAAGAGACAGGCCCATTCTGGGAGCAAAATGCCAAGTCAGACCACTGGCCTCTGAGATTCCACCCAACAAGCCAGAGTCTGGGGCTCCTCTCGGGGCAGTGGGCAGAGTCCAGAAGGTTCCAGAAGCCCACATAAGACCCAGCCATAAATCAGGCTTACAGGCAATGGAATCCCATCCCCGAAAAGGACCCATTCTCCAAACTCTTCCCTCTGAGGTACCAGGGGCAACACAGAGAAACAAAATTTTACCAATCATAACAGGCAAACATGAGTCCATCTTAAAAAAAAAAAGGCGATCATAGGCTTTGAAGAGAGTATCTGGGCCCGATCAGTGTCAGACTGCTCCAAGAAAACCAAACCGACTGTAGCCTCGCCGTCAACTCAGGTTCCACCAGGATCGCATGAGCGGCGAAGCAGTGAGCCCTCATGAAAACTGGCCCTGTTATTCTGAAGTCAGAGCGATTAAAATACCCACTCGGCAGTCATGTGTTACCTGGAGGAGGCAGTCTTTCTGGACAACATCATACTTAGGATTTCAGAGCTGGCGGGGCACTGGAAAGCATCGCCCAGCCTCCCTCTCCTTCACTGCCCATCTCCACCCTTGAGGGCAGAGAAGGGGGCTCTGTGTGCAGGGAGAACAAGGAGCCAGGCCTACATCAGCATCGGGAGAGACATGGGGCCCCAAGTCCTCGAACTCCTGTCCAGGCTGACCACTGCACCTCACCCACTCTGTGTGAGAGGGGCCCTGGACTACCGAGTTAGACACACACAGACTTGCTTTTCTGCCAAGTGGATGTGGCCAGGGAAGTGAGAGACCCAGGCGGGGCTGGGGCTGGGAGGGGGCGTAAAAGAGGAGCGGCTCCTGATGACACCCCGTCCCCTCCACCTCCAAGCTGCACATTCTTTTCAAAAGCCCAGAAGTTTCCGCCCTCCTGAGACCAAGTTCCCAGCAGACGCCTTCTCCAAAACCTGCTCAGCTTTTCCAACTTCTTTCCCTCCCCACTCCGCCACCCCGACAGATAAAGGAAACAGCCAACAATCCCAGGCCTCCCCCACTTGGAGGCAACTCACACCTGCCCCGCACACTCCCGGCCAGCAGCCGGCTAACCCACGGCACCCACCTCAGTCCGCTCTGCCCTCGGCTCCTTCCCTCAGTCCCTCCTGCCGCCGCCGCGTCTGGGCAGGATCACCTGGGGCACCTGCTCATGGGCTGGGCCCAGGGACACTGCCAGGGCCGCCTCCCGGGAGCAGGGAGCCACCCAGCAGGCCACTCTGAGTCAGCGGCCAGGGTCCACTGTCAGCTTCCTGGATGACCTGGAAGGGACGCCTCCCGCTGGTGCTCCCAGGGGAGCCTCCACGACGGGGCCATGGACTCGGAAACAGCACCATGGGGATCTGACATCCAGTTGGCTTTCACACAAGCGCAAGCGCCAGAAACCTCCTTCCCACTCTTGATGGCTTTTGAATATAAATTCAAAGGCCTGTTCGTTCACGTCTCCAGAGGATTCCAACCTACATACAGGTCCCTGAACAGGTCTCTGAGAAAATATTAACCCTATAGAGTAGAGACAAGCTGGATGCACGGCGAGTCAGAAGCCCCACATCCCAGATCTGGTTAAGGCTGCTGACCAGGCATGTGACCCCAGGCTGGTGAAATCTAATCCCTTTCACTTGACTTTTGTTATTGTTATTATTACTATTTCTTTTTGCAGTGCCGCACTCCAGGGCGCGATCTCAGGAGCTGTGGCACTCGGGCTTAGTTGCGACATGTGGGATCTTCATTCCCCAACCAGGGATCAAACCAGGGATGGAAGCAAGCCGCCTGCCCTAGGAGCAGCATGGAGTCTTAGCCCCTGGACCACCAGGAAAGTCCCTTCACTCGCTTTTTTAATACCTGAGATAGAGGCATTCTCTTAACCTCACTCAGAGGCGGTCCAAATTACTGCCACCTGCTGTGGCCTTCCCTTCCTCCCTTCCCACAGGCCCACGACGTCACCTGCTTGGATGTCCAGGCCGATGCACTTCCTTCATTCCTCATCCTCACAAGCCTGCCTCCCCAGGAATGATCCTCTATGTGTGTGTGTGCGTGTTAGTCACTCAGTTGTGTCCAACTCTTTGCAACCCCATGGACTACAGCCCACCAGGCTCCCCTGCACATGGAATTTTCCAGGCAAGAATACTGGAGTGCCATTTCCTACTCCAGGGGATCTTCCTGACCTAGGGATCAAAACCGGGTCTCCTGTATTGCAGGCAGATTCTTTACCATCTCAGCCACCAGGGATGCCCATGATCCTCTACACTTCCCACTGTATCACTCTCAATGTTCCCATCTTTGTTTGAGGGCCTTAAAAATAAAACCCTTGCTTGTTCCCGGTAGCTCTTTGTGCTCCCATCCCCTCTCGCCCCGTGGTCAGACAGAGGAGGGGGAGAAGGAGCGTGGTTTCTAGTCCGCAGAGACCCGAGAGCACTTCCGGACCTCTGCTCCAGACCCTGGCAGACATCAAAGGCCCACAGGGATGGCAGCCACCTCAAATGGTGGGGACAAAGCCAAACCTCCCCAAGAGCCGCAGGTTTCCCTCCAGCCAGGAAGAGGCGGGCTCAGCCATGTCCATGGTCCCCAGTATGGGACCCTTGTGTGTCCCAAATTAAAGGGTGTAAACCCAACAGTCAACCATCTTGGTTGAAGCAGGGGCTGCTTTGCGTTTTAACTGTCCCAGCAGCAGACACAGCCTTCAACCCTGCTACCGAATGTCACCCTACAACTCAGAATGCTCTGATGATCCCATTATTTCCTATTCTGTGCCCCTCCCTCTCCACTGTACCCCATAATTAGAGAGTTGAGGGCTGGGGTTTTTCATGATGCTGCTTTTTAAGTGCGTGACAACACAGAAGGAAGGGTTATTTAAATCTGAGTTACAGGGGGAAAAAATATCAGCATCGTGAACAGGGCAAATTAAGAACACATTTCTCTGGGGTTTAGGTAATTCAAGGTCACCAGCAAATAAACAAGACAAAACTGAATCATTGAGTCTACATGGGCCATGGGCTCCACCATCCCAGGGTCTGACAAGCCAGAAGCACTGTATGGGGCTGATCCCTAAGGTCTGTGACTTAGAAAAATCTACCACCTTAAGGAATTTGAGGACGTGACTTCCCATCTGACTGTCCAAGAGCTTTTTCTTGATCCCCAAATGCAGCCTCTTTTCTGAAAAGCACACACAATGGTTAAGGACAAGGACTCCAAGATTTGAAAGATACGACTCCAGCCCCAGCTTCACCACTGAACTGACTGTGTGACCCTGGGCACGTCACTTAACCTCCCAGGGTGTCAATCTGTTTACTTATAAAATGGGATAATAGTCCCTATTACTTCATAGGGTTTCACGAGGATTAAAGGCGATCAAAGTCGTCACGAGCATCACACACAATAGATGCTCAACGTGACCCATAATCAGAGTAATGGAGGAACACACGTTGCTTTGGGGAAGGTTAATGAGGCCAACGCTTTCTATGAAGTGGCATCTATAAAGCAAGACGATGCCATCCCCACCCCCCAACATGAAATATATTTTCCAGCTAAGAGAAAAAGCAGGGTTGGGAATGCCAAGTACTAAGTGTATAATACCATTTAATAAGTATATAAGTGTATAATGCCATTTAAACACCCGCCACGTGCCAGGAATTTAACCATATTTCCACAGATCCTCATCATCCTGCAAGGCAAGGACTGTCAGTTCTGTTTTTCAGGCGGGGTACTCAGGCTCAAAATGTGTCCCTCCTCCTCTCGATTCCAGGCCAGCCTCGTTGCCCTTGTGACCGCTCAGGATCTGCCTGGCTCCAAGCGCCCTCAACTTCCAGGGCATTTTATCCAGTTCATGTGACTCCCTGAAAATGGAATGTAGGGCATATCACTCACAGAATGTTCTAGAGCTATGAGAGATGAGAGGAGTGTTAGAAATTCAGTCCAAGGGAGGGGAAGGGGCCTGTCCGAGGTCACATGACAGGTGAGAGGCAGAGCCAGTATTCGGCTTCAGGTCCAGTGACTCTGGAGAAGGATCTGACCACTGGATGCCAGATGGTTGCCGGGGGACTGAGCCGGCACCAGGAACAAGCAGGCAGAGCTCCAAACAGATCTCCGAGTGATGCGAAGGTGAGCTAAGCTGGCCCCTCCCTCCCCAGGCTCACAGGAAAGCAGAGCTTGCCCGCCGTGTGTCTGGCCGGCTCTCTTCAGCTTGGCTCACCTCTGAACCACAGTCTCGAGACTATTGGTGTTTATAATTACCTTCCTAGACGCTTCATGAATTTCTATTCTGAGGCCACCCACTCCTGGCTATCGCACACCAGGAGTCTCTCCTCGCCTCCCCAAAGCCACGCATCTGCTCGTCTGCACCATCTGTCTCTGGCAAAGGAGATTCATCAGGTGGCTGACCCCTGTGAATAATTAAAGGGCGATTCCCTAGCCTAGGTGAGGCCCATTGAGAGAAGGGTGGCTTATTAAATTAGGCATGGCAGGGAGGAGCCGCCAACAGCCTCACAACTGCTTCCTCAACAGATGGCGGGCAGACTGTATCAGGAACGCAGCCCACGGAGCCAGCCTGCCAAGGGGAAAAACAAGGCAGGAGCCAGGCCCCCCCTCCCCCCCGCCGCGTTCAGCAGGCCAGCTTTCATAACATCAGAGCCCACACCTGCAGCCAGGCTCCCCGCACAAAGACAGATGTGATGCTGGGCAAACCCCCCACCCAGCATGGAGCTGTTTTCTTACCTCCAAGTTGACCTCTGTCTTTCTAATTTGGAGGAAAACACCAACTAGAAAACAAACTTACCCAAAGCCCTAGCCTTTGGGGGGGGACCAGGAAGAACATCATAAAATAAGAAACACCAGCCTCCCCTTCATCGCCTAAACATCAAGTTCACCATTTGGTGGGTACCCTTCCTAGGTGGTTCTTGTACCAGGGGATGATGGGGTCCTCATGCATCTGTGTATATCTACAGCTAAAGGTATAAATACATATGCACATGCTTCCAAAAAATAGGAACACACCAGATACATCATTCTGCATCTGATTTTTTTTAACAATATATCATGAAACTCCAAGACAGTCCACTTTATAGTATATAGGATTTCATAACTGACTCACTCTTCCCCTCACTACTAGACTTGGGCGTCTCTCAACTTTGACTTGTAGTCACAATGCTACACTGCGCAGCCTGTGCCTATACGTGCACCTGTCAGATTCCCAGGACTTGGAATATTGGATCTAAGGAATTTTCAGTTTTAATAAGTACTGGCAAAGTACCATCCAAAATGGTAGTATCAATCTGCACAACTCGATTATGTCCAAGAATTGCAAGCTGCTCCCTGGATCACAGGAAAAAAGCCCAGGGACCCAGAAGAAAGACCCCTGAGCCACCTTCCACCGTCTCATCCCATCCTTTCAACCAGTGCCACTCCATTTCATCATCTTAATATATTGGCTTTCCATGGAAAATTTTACCAGGGAAAGAAAGGAGGACTGCTCTGCCTAAAATGTTTGAAAACCACCTAACAGATATTCATAACTGCTAACACTGACGCAGTATTTACTGTGTGCAGAATGCTTTACAAGGAAAGTCTCCTTTCAGGCTTCAACAGCCCCATTTTACAGATGTGGAAACTGAGGCATAGAAAAGTGACTTTTACAAGTATGCTGACAAGAAAGGGAGCCTAGATAGACTTCGGCAACCGCACTTTTATTACCCTCCAGAGAGAGGACAGAACACACAGACCCACAAATACAAATGTGCTTCCAGAGCTAGGCCTATTGGCTTCTTTGAACCAACTTTATTTGAGAAGCTTCTAGGTCATCAGCTTTCTGCCCAGACTGGTGAACCCAGGGAACACTGTCACTTTGAGAAGATGCCTGCCCCTCCTCTTCTCCCTGAGGGCACTGCCACCTCCCATTCCCTTGCCCCTCAAACCCAAAGGCCATCATCATCCGTGTTACTGACTCTTCAGGGCCTCCTCCTGTTTCAGGGCTGCCTTTCCCATTTCACGGCTGCACACCCTGAAGGAAGAAGTAAGGAGACCAGGGGCAGAATATCACTCACCAAGAAGCAGAAGGAAGGAGCCAAGGCCCCGCTACCTCCAATTCAGTGTCCGTGGGATTCTTCAGGCAAGAATACTAGAGTGGGTTGTCAATTCCTTCCCCAGGGGGTCTTCCTGACCCAGGAATTGAACCCGTATCTCTCACCTCTCCTGCAGTAGCAGGCAGATTCTTTACCACTGGTGCCACCTTGGAAGCCCCTGACCTTAGCATCTACCACCCCTTAATTTTTCTCATGGAGCCCATCCACCTTCAGAAGGCAAGGAGCCAGAACGTTTGCATGTGTGGATGGCAGCACAAGCCTGCATTCCAGGAATTTCAGTCCAAAGGGGTAGGTGTGGGGATGCAAAAAGGAAAAGAGCAAAATGGGGAGAGAGAAAAGAAAAAGAAGAAATGAGGAAGGGGCAGATGGAGCAGCAAAGGGAATGTGAAAAGGATTGTCTCAAAAGCACCAGTGGCCTAGTCTTGAACCCCCAAACCAGTTCCCTGCTTCATTCCATCTGCAGGAAGATGCAGAAAAGCAGAAGTGCAGAAACTGGTCCCTCACAGGGACATTGCATAATCAAAAGAAAAGGAACTTTTCTGCTTGGAGAGAAGCTTGCAGCTTAGTTCCCATCACCGGGGTATCCCGTACTTTCCCAGAGGCCCCAGCCCTGAGGGCTTCAAGGAAAGCATGACATCAGACAGGCATCACTGGCTCCTGGAAGGTGCAAGGAGAGAAGCACAGGACATCAGGTGTGAGGAGGTCAGCGCCATCCATGCAGGGCTTCCCTGGTCTGCCTCCATGCTGTTCTGGTGCAAGTGAAGCAGCTGAAGCAACTGAACCTCTTACAGTGTATTTTGATTACTGTCAGTTCCTGGAAGCCGGAAGAATTATTGCAGCATTGTTGGTAATGGCAAAAGATTGGAAACACCCTGAATATCCATCAAAAGGAATCGTTAAACAAATAAAATAATGGCACATCCACATATAGGGGATGTCATGAAGCTATTAAAAAGAACAAGGTAGCTTGATATGCCCTGATATAAGCCAATCCCCCAGATAAAATGAGTAAAAAAAGAAAGGGACTTCCCTGGCAGTCCAGTGGCTAAGATGCCTGGTGGGGGAACTAAGACCCCATGTGCCACGTAGCACAGCCAAAAGATTTTAAACAAAAAGAAAAAGAAAGTACAGAAGAACATAAAGAGCATGTTCATTTGAGTAAATGGCACGAGGAACACAGTAAATGGAATGTGCGAGCTCAGTCGCTTTAGTGGTGTCTGATTCTTTGCAACCCTATGACTGTAGCCTGCCAGACTCCTCTGTCCATGGCATTTCCCAGGCAAGAATACTGGAGACTCCCATCTAAGGCACTGGGAATTCTGCTTCTCAGCCTGAGTGATGGGTACACAGGTATTCATTCTTTAGACTGTACATACATTGCATACATGCTTTTGGATGTATGCTGTTTCACAACTGGGCTTCCCTAGTAGCTCAGTTGGTAAAGCATCCGCCTGCAACGCAATGTATAGTCCATGGGGTCGCAAGGAGTTGGACACGACTGAGCGACTTGCACTTTCACTTATTTCACAGCTAAAAATTTTAATGGTGGGAACATGTGTATACATTTATGGGTGCATATGCATGGAAAATCTCTAAAAACTTCCAAGAGTGAATGCCTCTGAGAAGGGAAAATGGGGGTGGGGGAGCCAGTGGGGTAACAGGAGGGAGAGCTAGTTTGACTCTATATCCTTTTATAACTTTTCAATATCTTTTACCATAGGCAGGAATTGCTTATCTTTTAAAAAAAAAAAAAAACCACACCAGTCACTGGCAATTCTCCAGGATGTTTCAGCATCACAAATCGGGAAAGTACCCACAGGGCCAGTTTCCCCATTTTACAGCTGAAGAAGCCGCAGCTCAGAAGCTCCGAGCTCCGATCCACGGCCACACAGCGTGTAAGCGACAGACTCAGGAAGCCAGGCCACGACTCCAGGTGCAGGCAGTGTCCTCCGCCCTCACTCTCTCACCCAGGGGCTCCCGGGCAGCTCCTACCCAAGGATCACCCGCCTGGCCTGGCCACAGCCTCCAGCACCCCCTTCCCCCAACCTCAGTCACAGACGGGGCAAGGAGAATCAGGGGAGGGGCCCGGGATGGGAGTGAGGGGCAGAGTCAAGGCTGGAGCCACCAGCTCTGGAGCCCTCCCGGCCCCTTGTCCCCTGGGCCGCTGCCTCCGGCCTGTGGGCACACAGACGGGCAGGCTTCAGGGTTCCCATCTCCCATCCTGACATGCCTGGCACTGTAATTGCATGGCCTCTCCCATGTCCTCAGCAGGCATCCTCCTGGAAAACTGACCCTACCTCCCTACCCCAGCAAACCCGCTGGAGGAGTTCCACATTCTGGCCACTTTGCAGTCATAACCACAGCTGGAGAGGAGGGGAGGCACTTACCCTGAGGTCTTCCTGCCAGTAACCAGGCACCAGACCAACCAGCTCAACAGCCTTAGATCCAGACCCAAGCCAGCGGTGGACACCAGAGCCAAACCAGATGCTGGTTGTAAAATACCACCCTTGTCGGTGTGTTTACATGGAAGGACATCTTAAGGGCAGCACAGAAGAATCGTAAAACCTCAGAGCTGGGAGTCGGGGAAGGGGGTTAGGAAAACTGGATCCTAAAATCCACCATGCCCGCTTCATTCATGGAAGGCCAGAAGCAACTCCAACCAAATTTTAATATTTCCTTATTTAACAAATGCTAACAAACCTGAGCTCACATAGTCTGTTCAGCAAACAGTACCTCACCACGAGCCAGGCACTGGGAGCATGGATGGCAATTAGAACAGCTAACATCTGGAAAACGTTTACTCTATAACTTAACTCAGCGGTTCCCAATCTTTTTGGCACCAGGGGCTGGTTTCGCAGAAGATAATTTTTCCACCGACTCGGATGGGGTAGTGGGGGCGAGGGGGGGAGGTTTCAGGATGATTCAAGCACATTACATTTATGGTGCACTTTATTTCTATTATTACATCTCCTCCATCTCAGATCATCAGGCATTAGATCCCAGAGACTGGGGACCCCTGGCTTAATACATACTTGGCCTCCTAAGCTCTTTGCATACAGGACCTCATCTAGTTCTCAGAGCAGTTCTGTGGGATAATCTGTTGTTATCCCATTTCACGGAGGAGGAAGTCAAGGCTTTGGCAGGGGAAGTCATTTGTCCAAGGTCACAGAGCCAGCGAATGGCAAACTGAGGCCTGCCAGGCTCCAAAGCCCATTCCCCACTCATTGAGTGAGACACGGCCCAGTGCACAAGGGGTCCAGAGCAGAGGCGGGTGGAGATGGGGCTGGGGGGCAGGGAGTGAATCTGGGCTTCCTCTAAATCTGCTCTGCCCATAAAGGGCCAATCAGGCCTGTTACTTCCCATTCCCTCCTCAACTCTGGGGTTGGGGAGATTCTCCCCAGGAGTTCCAAACAAATCAGGAGCCCAGAATCCATCCATGAACCTTGTCTCTCTGCTTCAGCTTCAGTCCAAGGGCCCTGATGACCTACATACTGACGCCAAGCCAGGGTGACAGCCTGAACCAGGAGGATTCATGTGAGAAGAGGCTCCACACCCTCACCCCCATTGATGGAGACCCAACTCCTCAGGGGCCCGCCGAAGCGGGACTCTCTCCGCACTTCCCTTGCTCTGAAGGCCAGGACAGTCCTTCCAGCAGGCAGGGGGTGGTGCTGCAGGGCTAGGGAACTGGGCTGGCCAAGGAAAGCGGGTTCTAATCTAGGCTCTGCCACTAGCTCTCTTTGGGAAATTTCCCTAATCTCTCTCTGGATGTCTCCACACCTGTAAAAATGGGGTAAACCCCTAAATCCCATGGGGAAGGGAGTGTTGGGGTTTTTTTTTAATATTTATTTATTTAGCTGCTCTGGGTCTTAGTTGCAGCATACAAACTCTAAATTGTGGCATGTGGGATCTAGCTCCCCGATCACGGTTCTAATCCAGGCCCCGTGTACTGGGAGCCTGGAGTCTTAGCCACTGGACCAGCAGGGAAGTCCCAGGGAAGGGAGTATTGTTAAAGAGACTCAGTCATGTAAACTTCTTAAAAGATCTTAAAAACACAAGACATAGTTTACACATGTGAGGTATCACTCCCAGTGCGTGCATGCGTGCGTGCTCAGTTGCTCAGGCATGTCCGACTCCTTGCAACCTGATGGACTGTAGCCCACCAGGCTCCTCTGTCCATGGGACTTCCCAGGCAAAAATACTGGAGTGAGTTGCCATTTCCTACTCCAAAGGACCTTCCCGACCAAGGGATCGAACACACGTCCCTTCTGTTCCCTGCATTAGCAAGAAGGTTCTTTACCACTGCACCACCTGGAAAAGCCCCACCACTCCCAGTATAGCAGGAGAAACAGCTATGGTGTCTGGCATGTATTAGGTGCTCAGTAAATGTTTACTAAATAAATGAGAATTATCAGTATTGTCATTATCACTCCCTGGAATCTGTGAACAGGATAGAACCCTCAGGGGAGGGAGGCAGGGAGGCTCCCCACAAAGGCCTCCAACACTGGGACTGACCAGGACCATCAGAACAGAACACCCAAATCTCCCGGCATTGTCTGCTTTCCAGCAAGTTCTCATACCCACAAACTTCCCTCCGTGAAGCAAAGTCCGCCTCGTCGGTATCTGGCACTGAGGATGCAGGCAAGACCCAATCTCTGACCTGCCCCCTCCCCCAGCCCAGGAGCTCCCAATCTAGGAATTTCATCCTTTCGAGCGTCTATTTTTGTAGATGTATTACTGCCATAGACATTCTATAAGAGCGCAGAGTACAGGCATATAAGTATTTACTTATTTATTTATTTAGGGCTCGCAGGCTTTCTCTAGTTGCAGGAGGTGGGCTTTGTGTGATGTGTAGGCTTCTCCTTGCAATGGCTTCTCTTGACACAGCACGGCTCTAGAGCCTGCAGACTTCGGGAGTTGCAGCTCATGGGCTCTAGAGCGCGCAGGCTCAGCAGTTGTGGCTCACAGGCTTAGCTGCCTTGCGGCAAGTGAAATCTTCCCGGCCCAGGGATCAAACCCATGTCCCCTGCAGTGCATGGAGGATTCTTAACCACTGGACCACCAGGGAAGCCTGATATAATTTGTACCTGAAAATGCCTATGTTGGGAACCCATGATCAATATTTCTTTCCTGGTAGGCATGCCAGAGCAAGCCTAGGGACCAGAGGTCCAGCCAGGAAATGGGCCACACCACACAGCAAGGTAAGAACAGGAGAGAATTCTCCGGAGTTTCTAAGGCAGGGAGGCCACGAAGGAACAAAGACAGGGGAAGTCTCGAAAATGAGCTGCTCAGGGCCTAGCACATTCCCTGCTGGGGAAAGATAGGGCGGGAAAGAGGAAACAGATGAGAGGGGCCATCAGTGAGACAAGGGGGATTCCAGACATTCCACAGAGAAGACGCTAGAAGGCCTGAAACAGCAAGGCACTCAGGGAGATCCCAGTGCACTCCGAGATTCCGGGGGTGGGGACAGGGAGCAGACAGGAGGCTCGGAGAGGCGGGCAGTGTCATGCTGAGGAGGTGGAACTTGGTCCTGCAGGCATGAAGAGTGGCCCCCAACCCAACACGGAGGAAGCAACCGTCCTCCATTTGTCCATCTGCTTATCAACAGGCGGCCACTGGATTGGGTAATGATCTGAGATCTTTGTAGCAGTAAAACTGAATGCTTGGACGCCCCAGGCAAAGGGTTGCCACAGATGCTGGCCTCAGCAGAAGCACAGATCCATCCCAGGCACAGGTGGACGCCCTGCAGGTCCAAATTCTTGGAGGTGGGGATTGTGCTGGGCAGCCTGTCCCCAGCAGGCAGCTTGGTCCAGCCTCTGGGAGCAGCCACTGTCAACAGGCCCAGAAGGTGGAGGTGGGGGAAGGCACACGGGGAGAGGTAAGAAGATTCACTGGCCCCCACCCAGGGCTGCAGCCTTCAGTTTTCATTAGGGACCTCAAGAATCTAAGCCACTTGCTCTGAACGTGGTTAAAGGGCAACGAAACGCCAGACGACAATCCTGACGGTAATGCCAACCAGGAGTGCCAGAGCTTGAGAAAGGAGAGTCCCACTTCCCTCTCCACCACCTACTCACTGTAAAATCAGGGCTCTGAGGTAGGGTTTCAGACAAGCAGACTGGAATGGATGTCTGCGTGCGGTGAAGCAGGCCTGGGCAGTTGGGCTCTGTATGACTCAGATGCAAAAAAGAGGCTGCAATCAGGCCCATGCGAAACTCTCGAACTCTGGAGCTGAACCATCGGAGCTGTCCCAAATGGGGGCAAGGGGTCAGCCCTCTGTAACCCATCATGGATGGGGGGTTACTTTGAGAGAGGAAGGTCCCTGGGCCTGAAGGCAATTCCTGCAGTGGGACTGGACTCTAAGCAGCCATCACCCATGGCCGCTGGGACGTGGGAGTGAGCGCTGCCATAAGTCTGGGCAACACAATCTTTTTGATGCATCTCAACCTTTGCAAATAGTTCCCTTAAGAATTTCGCTTAAACCAGATCATCCCAATGATCTCAGAATGAGATGACACGTAAGCTCACAGGGGAAAAGCACTTGTCTGTTATTTTTATGTCACTCATAACTGAGCTGATAGAATCTAATGCTCTCTTTCCTGGTTTTAGATTCCTTTTAAGAACACATCATTTCACTTCAAAGAACCCATCAATGAGCTGCTCTGTGAATTTTTCCATTTATCCTTCATCATTCTCAAGTTCCTAGTTCACACGTTTGAAAAAAAAAAGTCTATTTTTTGATCTGTAGACTCAAGACACCTCATCTGAGCAGATATTTGCATTACGTTGGGGTGAGGTCTGGGTAATTGAGTGGCTAAAATTTATAGCGGGGGTAAAAATAACACATGAAAAATGCTTGTCATATTTTAAAGAACATAAAAATCCATCCAAAATATTTTTGTATTTATAACATGATTTCCCCTCCCCTATACATGAGAAATGCATGTTTACTGGAAAGAAAAAAAAAAACTGGGAAGAAAAGCATCCAGAAAAAATTAGACTAGTTATTATCCCATTATTCAAGGGAAAGAGATCCACCATCAATGAGCATATGCATAGCCTTTTCTTTCCTCCACGTATTTCATTCCTAATAGTTAAGTGGAGTCATATTGTTAAAATTCCATTGACAGAGAAGCCTGGTGGGCTACAGTACACAGGGTCGCACAGAATCAGACACAACTGAGTACAACAACAACAAATATTGCTTACTAACCTGTGTTGTGTTTTTTTCCCCCATCGCAAATGTTCTTTCAATCAGTAATTCCTCACAGCAAGTGCTTGCTGTTTTTAAAGGTCAAACGAGCTAAATGAACTCTACTTACACAGTATCCCAAGGTTGCATGTTTAGGACGATGGATATTTAAATTATTTGCAATTCTTCATCAGTATAAGTGAGTGTTAGTTGCTCAGTCATGTCTGACTCTTTGGGATCCAGTGACTGTAGCCCACCAAGGTCTTCTGTCCGTGGGATTCTCCAGGCAAGAATACTGGCATCAGTATAAACAATGTTGCAATTAACATAATTGGGGCCAAATACTAATTGGTCCTTAACCCCAAATCCCAGTGCCTACATTCACGTACCATTTTTTTGGCTGCACTAGGTCTTCATTGCTGCTTGAGGGCTTCCTCTAGTTGCAGCGAGCGGGGGCTATTCTTAGTTGTGGTGCTCGGGCTTCTCATTGCCGTGGCTTCTCTGGTTACGGAGCACAGACTCTAGGCACGTGGGCTCAGTAGTTGTCATGCATGGGCTTAGTTGTCCTGCAGCATGTGGGATCTCAGTTCCCTGACCAGGGATTAAACCTGTGTCCTCTGCATTGGCAGGTGGATTCTTAACCACTGGACCATCAAGGAGGTCCTACAATCATATAACTTTATTGAACTTACATCTGAGGAATCTAAATAATGGGTTCCTGGTACCTGCAGCCTAGTGCCCCGCTCCAAATCAGCCTCAGCAACCCAGAGAGACAGACCAGCCTTCTCTTTGCTGGTGTTTGAGGGCAAGATCTGCTTCTGCAAATTCAGGAAGAGCTGAGGAGCCAAACCACCCCAGGCCAGAGTCTCCCCACATGCTATCCGCCTGTACCCTGAGGCACCTGCATACACAAATGAACCCCAGCTTTCCCCAGGCATCCCACCTGACTTTTGACCTACTTTAAATGAAGCAGCACTAACATAGTTCCGATTCAAAAAATTAGTGTTGTAGATTACAGATCTCCTAAGCTTGCATTATCTATTTTCAGCTTTTGGAGATAGTCTTCACCCTCACGTCAGAGCAGTACTCCTTTATCATCAGCACCATCAGTAGTACGTACACTTTTTTCCTAAGCAGTGGGAAAGTATTGTCACATTGAACCCGCCTAACTATTCTGAGAGAAATTACTTACTGCCCCAGGACATAAGTCAGGAAGATCCCCTGGAGAAGAGAGTGACTGCCCACTCCAGTATTCTTGCCTGGAGAATCCCATGGGTAGAGGAGCTTAGCATCTTACAGTTCATGAGGTCACAAAGAGTTGGACACAAGTGACTAACACTTTCAAGACGTAAGTATTGCATTAGCCAAAAAGTTTGTTCAGGTTTTGACCAATCCAATGGTATCATACATACCAAGTGCAGCATACTTTCATTGGCTACAGTGAGGTACCTATGTGCTATGAACTTACATTATGATTTCTATTAGTTTCGTCCATGAGAGAGAGAATTAGAGGTGAAAGTGATCTCAGAGAAAATCAGTCAGTGCAAATCAAGGATTCAGTCCAATATCTCTGGTATATTTGACCAGAATAAAACAAAACAAAAAAGCCAACGGATATAACGTCCACAGCACTAACTAAAGGAGTGATGAAAACTGGTTCAGTCAAAGCTTGTCTCATTTTGTAAATTGACATCAGAGGATTATTACAACTGGAATCACAGAAGCCTGTGTGGATCACAACAAACTGTGGAAAATTTTTCAAGAGATGGGAATACCAGAGCACCTTACCTGTCTCCTGAGAAATCTGTACGCAGGACAAAAAGCAACAGTTAGAATTGGACATAGAACAACAGACTGGTTCAAAATTGGGAAAGCAGTACATTGTATATTGTCTGTATGTTGTCACCCTGCTTATTTAACTTATATGCAGAATACTGTATATTGTCACCCTGCTTACTTAACTTACATGCAGTATACATCGTGCAAAATGCCATTATGACTCAAACTGGAATCAATATTGCTGGGAGAAATATCAACAACCTCAGATATGCAGATAATACCACTCTAATGGCAGAAAGGGAAGAGGAACTAAAGAGCCTCTTGATGAAGGTAAAAGAGGAGAGTGAAAAAGCTGACTTAAAACTCAACATTCAGAAAACTGAGATCACGGCATCCGGTCCCACCACTTCAAGGCAAAATAAAAAGTGGAAACAGTAGCAGATTTTATTTTACTGGCTCCAAAACCACTGCAATAGTGACTCCAGCCCTGAAATTAAAAGACATTTACTCCTTGGGGAAAAAAGCTATGACAAAACTAGACAGAGTATTAAAAAGTAAAGACATTACTTTGCCAGCAAAGATCTGTATAGTCAAAGCTATGGTTTTTCCAGGAGTTATGTACGAATATGAGAGTTGGACCATAAAAAAGGCTCAGCACCAAAGAATTGATGCTTTCAAATTGTGGTGCCAGAGAAGACTCTTGAGAGTCCCTTAACTGTTAGATCAAACCAGTCAATCCTAAAGGAAATCAACCCTGAATATTCACTGGAAGGACTGATGCTGAAGCTGAAGCTCCAATACTATGTCCACCTGATGCGAAGAGCCAACTCACTGGAAAAGTCCCTGATGCTGGGAAAGATTGAAGGCAGGAGGAGAAAGGGTGACAGAGGATGAGATGGTTGAATGGCATCACTGACTCAATGGACATGAATTTCAGCAAATTCTGGGAGATAGTGAAGGACAGGGAAGCCTAGCGTGCTGCAGTTCATGGGGTCACAAAGAGTTGGACATGACTTAGCAACTGAACAATAACAACAGTTACAGAAGCCTGGGCCACACCCAGCATTATCCTGGTAGACACAAAAGAACACACACACGCGCGCGCGCGCACACACACATACACACACACACACAAAGAGATGGTGCTCGCCCTTGACAGGTGGTGTTACAATCACTCCAATTTTCCCAAACTGGAAAATTACTCAAAGGATCCTACTGTGCTCTGACAGCCAAGCGGCACGAGGCTTTAGCAGTTTCCTTTATAACTTACTTTGTTCATTGTTTCATTCATTTGAATACTATGATTCCGGTCTACTCTATTTAGGTATTGAGGATATATCAGTGCACAAAAGCAGATAAAAATCCCTACCCTTCTGGAAATTTCATGCTCGAGAGGGGAGATGGCAATCAAGAGGTAAAACCATACAGTGTTGTGAAAGGGGAAAATGAAGTGGACAGGGGACAGACAGATGGGAGTGTGGTCAGAGACCTCCCTCGCTGGGGGGTGGGGGCGGGGTGGGGTTGGGTCCTGTGGGCATCAGGGGAAGGGCATTCCAAGAGAGACAAAGGCTGCAGGGTGATGCTGGGGGTGCCTGGCGTGTCCAATAACAGGAAGGAGGCCAGAAGGGTTGGGGCAGAGGTAGCCATGGGGGAGAAGGAAAGAAACCAGGACCCTGACTTTGGCTTTTACACCAAGTGGAATCAGAGCGTCACTGAGGGTTCTCAGCAGACAGCTGACAAGAGCTGACTAATGTCTTTTAAGAGAATCTTGTATCATTTAATCTTTCCCTGAACCTCTTATCAAGATCTTATTTCGGTTGAGATCTAACCCCACACAGGTGCACGCATGCGCGCGCGCGCACGCGCGCCAAAAAAAGAAGGCCCCACACACCGGTGCGCGCATGCGCACACGCATCAAGAAAAGGAAAAGAAGCGTCCATACTCTGGTTCCTCTCCAGGACACCCCCCGCCCGCTGCCTGCATGGCCAGCGGCCGGTAGAGAATGTCGCCTGGCCGTGATGCCCCCAGCCGCACAGCTCACCCCGAACGGCCGCATTCGGGCCGCAGCACCGCAAATGCCTCCACGCATCAGGCTGCCGACTGTGCTGTACGGCCGCCCCTCCATCAGCCAGTGACCGGGACACTCCGATGGCGTGGGGGTCTCACCACACCCGTGTTTGCACAGGCTCGGGGAGCAGGGTCGCCTTTCTCTCCTGCGCTCGCAGTTCACGCCCCACAGAAGCCCTTCCTCTTTTCAAGCAGAACCCACCCACTGGGAACCCGGGAGAAGCCCCCAGCAGAGCCCTGGGGTGACCGCCTTTGCAGGGAAGCCTGAAAGGCGATCATCTTGAGGGGAAGGAGGGGGCTGAGAAGAAAAAGCCAGGGGAGAGCCAGCACAGGGTGGTCACAACGGTCACCTGCACTCAGAGAGCCCCTCCAACCTTGCCACCCCTGCCTCAGGACAAGCAGAAGGCAGAACGCACAGAGGTGGGGGAGCGGGGGTTGACAGCCCCTGGTGCTGCAGGCGGAAGGAAACCAGCCATCCACTCCTCCTGCCCCTGCTTATCCAGGCTCCAGGGACCTCAGGCCAGTGTGAAAGGGGTCCTTACCCTCTGGGTTGGGGCAGGGCACCTGTTGAGTGCTGCCCCGAGTCTTAGGGTATTCATCTCGGTCCAGTCATCCCAGGAATGACCCCACATCATTCTCACCACCCAGGTTAGGAAATGTCTCCCTGAAGGCGAGGGAACCTGTCCAGGGAAACAGTGACAACACAGTCGGGACTGGGATCTGGCTCTCCCAAGACTCCCCAGTTGTACCATATAGAAGGCTGAATGCCAAAGAATTGATGCTTTCAAATTATGGTGATAGAGAAGACTCTTGAGAGTCCCTTGGACAGCAAGGAGATTAAACCAGTCAATCCTATGGGAAATCAACCCTGAATACTCATGGGAAGGACCGATGCTGAAGCTGAAGCTCCAATACTTTGGCTACCTAATGCAAAGAGGTAGCCAACTCTAATGCAAACTCATTGGAAAAGACCCTGATGCTAGGAAAGTTTGAAGGCAAAAGGAGAAGAGGGTGGCAGAGGATGAGATGGTTGGATGGTGTCACTGATTCAATGGACATGAACTTAGGCGAACTCCGGGAGGTGGTGAGGGACAGGGAGACCTGGCTTGCTGCAGTCCATGGGGTCACAAAGAGTCGGACACGGCTTAGCAACTGAACAAAATGCTCCCGCCCCTACCTACACCTAACCTTCCTGGTTACCGCTCATACTACTAACAGTCACGCTACAAACAGAGCCCCATGACTGGGCAAAGGAAGGGCACGGAGGTTGGTGGCCTTCAGTTTGGACCTTAAAGCCACAGACAGAGTAAGAACCCAAACTCCCAGCTGGGGGCGGGGGGGAGTGGCGATTCACCCTAGAAGTCCAGCTCTACTTTTCTACATGACAGTAACCCAAGAACAAAAAACGACAACTTGTATTATCAGGTGCTTACTGTTCCATGCAAAGCAAAGCTTGTTCCATGCACTTTATGCACTTACTCATTTAATCCTCACAGCAGCCCCTACAAGGTCTTCTGATTGTCCCCATTATACAGATGGGAAAACTGACACCCAGAAAAGTAAACTTACCCAAGGTTAGAAACAGTCCATGTCACAGCTATAAACGATTCAAACCCAGGCTGTCTGACTCCGGAGGCCACATTTCATCCCCTGCGCTGGATGGTCCTTCCCACTGATTCACATTATTTCTCTAGAAATGTCAGGAGGTGCATTTAGTGCCGATCACAATATACCGATCTCAATATACCCTCATGGATTCCTCAGTACTCAGTACGTGCCAAGCACTGTACTAGGCCCTGAAGCTGCTGGATAAAGGGGTCAAACACAGTCTTTGTCCTGAAAGAAACAGGAAATCCTTCCTTTAAAGCAAAAGTGCATCAGTCATCCTTCTTGGAGGACCGGAGGCTGTCCCAGAGCATTCGGTGTGGCAAGCAGAGGGGCTGCCAAGCAGAGAGGCTAGGGCACTCCACTCTGGGAGGGAAGAGCAGGGAGGGGGAGGGGAAGGTAGAGGGGTGTCCTGGTTGCAGTTTTCAACATGTAGCCTGATTCAGCACCTCTCCTCCAGTGAATGCGTGATGCCACAGAAAACACCAAAGTGTAAAAAAAAAAAAAGAAAGAAAGAAAACACCAAAGTGTGGGCGCTATAATCAGCCAGTCTCCGATTTGAATCTCACCTCTGTCCCCATGAGGCTTCCCTGGTGGTTCAGATGGTAAAGAATCTCCCTGCAATGCGGGAAGACCCAGGTTCGATCCCTGGTCAGGAAGATCCTCTGGAGAAGGGAATGGCAATGTGCTCCAGTATTCTTGCCTGGAGAATTCCATGGACAGAAAAGCCTGGCGGGCTACAGCCCATGGGGTCTCAAAGAGTCAGACACAATTGAGCGACTAACACTTCTGTCCCCATGGGTGTGACCTCAGGAGGCTAAACCACCTCCACCCAACTCTCTGGGCCTCAGCTCCCCGCTATGCAATGCAGGCGAGACCTACACCCACCCCTGGGGTGCTAGAAGGACTGGCGGTTACAGCATTCTCTGTGCCAAAAGCCTAGAACAGCGAGCACCCAGTAAACGTTTGCTCTGGTCACAAATGTCCTCCTCACCGCCACATCACCGTCCAGACAGCCAGAGAACTTTGCACGGAATGTGGCCAGCGAGGCTGTAAGCGGTTGTCAATATCTGCGCTCAGGTGTCCCTGAGCCCACCGCCGACTTCCTGGGCAGCATCACCGGCAGTATTTGCTCAGTGAGTGTAAACACCCACAGCAGTGGTTCTCCTTTCTGGAAGGGCCCCTCACCCAGCGGGCCTCGCAGCCAGGACTGGGTGCTCCCTCGAAGACTGGATCTCAACTCGGGGCCATCAGGTCGGGCGGCCAAGACGTGGGGAGCCCTCTGGGTGCCAGGCAGGCTGCGCCCACAGGGACTACTTGCTAGAAACAGCACTTCCCTCAGGAGGGGTGGCGGCTCTGGAAACTTCTCTGCTTCTCAGCAGACTCCACGAAGGCCCTGAGGGAAAAGCTGTGGGACCCAGAATCTGATGTTTATTCCAGAAGGTGTGAGTTTTGCATCACCGCCCGTGTGGCAAGCCTTTGATCCGGGAGCACTGAGAAGGGGGGTGCTGGGCGCTCTGAGTGCGGCTGGGGCTGGGGGAGTGGGCTGGGGTTGCAGGGTTCTCCGGTCAGGGCCACCACTATCTGTGCCCTGGTGTGGCAGGCACTCGAATATTCGTTACTCTAATAAACAAATGAATGAAAATAATAATGATACAATGGAATTTTTCCAAAAGCAGTTCCCCCCCCACACACACAACTCATTTCTCTTCTAGTTTTTTCCATCTGCAGAGTTTTACAATTTACATAACTACAAAGCTGCATAGATGCAGTTCTGCACTCTTTATGTTTTCCTTTAACGTGACATAAATACGGTTATGTTTCTACCCAGGCTTCATAATTAACATTTGTGTGTGTTAACAACCCATGATGTGCTGTGGACCACGACCTCCTCGCCACTGGACAGCTACCTTGTTTGTCCGTTTGTTTGTTTTCTGTATTACGGATAATGCAAATACCCTCATAAATGTTGCTTTTCTCTTCTACTGAATGACTGCCTTAGGAAAGCTCCCTTGGAAGGATGGACCGACTTCAAGAGGAGCTGCTGGCCTGGGGTTACAGATGAGCAGAGTCATACCGGGAGGTGCAGGCATGATCTACCCCCAGGGATCCAGCGAATGCTGTGGAAAGAATGAAAGCAGCTCGCCGGAGTGACGTGTCCTTAGTGGGCGGCAGGGCCACAGGGGGCCCCAGCCAGGACCCCACCGCCCACCTACACGGCCAGAAAGTCAACGGCAAGACTTTTTATAGGAGGTGAGGACCAACCCCCAAACTCCACTTTTCAATAAGAGAACAAGGACCTACTGTGCAGCACAGGGAACACTGCTCAGGGTTATGTGCAGCCTGGATGGGAGGGAAGTCTAGGGGAGAATGGATACGTGGATATACACGGCTGGGTCCCTCCGTTGTTCACCTGAAACTATCATAGTGTTGCTAATCGGCTATACTCCAAAACAAAATAAAAAATTTTTTTAAAAAGAAAGGAGGGTTGAGTTTCAAAATTCCCTTGATTCTACTGGACAGAGGGTGGGCCTGCTGAGAAGCTCACATGCCCCCTGGGTACTCTTCACAAATATCTGTTCTCATCCCCTTTTTCCCCTTGCTCCAAGATGCCCAGGCTCAAGGTCACCTGAGGGCAGGTGGCACCTGCGGGCCGCACCACTGAGGCATTTCTCAGGGCACCTCGAAGCCTCACCCAGCCCCAGCACGCCGGGCCCACTCCCAACACCTCTGCACTTGTTAGACTCAGCTTCCAAAGCTCCTCCCCAAACATACGTCCCCAAAGAGGCCCTCTCACCCTGCTGAGATCTTAAATACTACCTTTTCTGCAAAGCCATCCTGACCCTTCATTGAAGGGTCCACTCCTCGCCTTGGCCGTCTTCCTGTTTTCATTTTTTTCCATAGCACATCCATCATTTAACAAACAATATATTTCCCTTATTCACTTATTGTGACTGTCTCCTTCTAATAGCCAAAACCCGAGTTCCACAGAGCTGACAATTTTGTCCATTTTGTTCACTTACTTCCCCACTTAGAAGAATGACCAACCTAGAGTGGGTGTCCAACTCAGAGTGGGTGCTAATTAAACACCTGTTGGAAAAACCAAGAATAATAAAATATATAGAGTCTTTCTCTGTGTCAGGCATTGTGCTTTATATGACTCATCTCACTTACTATGAACAATTCTATTATAATCTCCATTTTACAGATGAGGAAACTATTGCTCAGACAGGTTAAGTAATCTGCCCAAAGACACACAGCTTACCCAGGAAGGGAGAAGAGTGTAAATCCATGCCAAACAACAGAACCTACTTCAGGGTGCTGCTCACTCACTCGGCCTTTCCTCCAAATGCAGAGGCAGCCCATGAACCAGCAGATCTTTCTAGAATAAGAACAAGCACCATCCTGTGATCGAAATGGGGAAGAGAAGGCAGGAGCCCAGACAGAGGACCACAGGAGGCCACTCACTTGGGCTCCACTTCCCCAGGGGAACAGCATGTCTGAGTTTTGGAAGACAGGCACTGTCTGGCAGCTACAGGGTGGCCAGGGGGCCAGTTTGCTGTGACAAGTGGAACTGGGGCTTTGACAAGACGGATGCTAAGAAAACAAATCCTGCCAGACCAGGAAACTGCTTAAACCAAACAGGGCTAGAGAGGAAGTTTAGTTTAAGCTGTTAGATGCCTGAGACAAGGTCTGGTCATTTGAGGCCACCTAAGTCTTTTTCTGAGAATAGTCAGAACCCCGCTCTGGCTTAGGGACCACAAAGGGTGGGGGAGGGTGCAGACGAAGTGGGGCCAAGGAGCCAGTTTCCATCAGTCACATGGCAGCTCACAGCCCGGCTGCTGCACACAGGTATGGCAAGTAACGACCTCTTTGGCTTTTGGTTTCTTTTCATTTTCCTTTTTTTTTCTTTTTAGAACTACTTCCTAAAACTCTCAAAATTGTCAAAGATGCAGCTGTTAAGACTGGTCCAGCGCTTTGTCTCAAATGCTCACCTCTCCTCCTAAACCACCAGGCCAACCACAACAGAGAAGGTTTCCTGTCCCATAAAAAGACAAGTTTCCATTCACTGATGGATTCTTCCTTGCTCTGCTCAGTCCCCTCGGCCACAATGAGTCAGGGCCACCAGGGGGAAATCTCCCCAGGGACTTGTCACCTTCTTTCTCCTAAGATTCGCCAACATTTAAAATATAACCCTGCCTGCATGTCATCCTCACCAGGCACCAGTGTTGCCCAGTGCTAACAACTAATGTTATCCTTTCTAACCAGGGCACTTCAAAACAGAGGGCAAAGGACACCCCTGGTGATCCAGTGGTTAAGACTCCGAACCGGTGCTCGCTTCAGCAGCACATATACTTAAAAAAGACTCCGAACTGACTGCCAATGCAGGGGGGCACGAGTTCAATCCCAGGTCAGGGAACTAAGATCCCACATGCCATGTAGTGTGGCCAAAAGATTTTTTAAAAAAGACAGAAAAGCCAAGTTCATCTGAAATGGAATTGGGGAAGAGCCTTCACTCTGAACATGCCTCCCCCTCCCCCAGGATGCTTTTTTCTCCATCTTTGTTCTCAACAAGGAGCACCCACCTCTGCAAAGCTGCTAATCTGGACCCTGATGCTGTGGTCATCTCATCCTGCTTACAGCTTTGAGGTAGTCCCATCCAAATGGCATGGAAAAGGAGATTTTCAGACCCTTTTCCACATAGCATTATTGCTTTCAAAATTCTGAGCATTACCGGAGCTGACCTCTCTCTGTTCCAGACAAGGTCCAGGGTCAAGCGGGTTTCTGAGGGGTGCAATGAAATGCACACAGGTGTGAAATCAGACAAGTCCAGATCTGAACCCCAGCTCCACTGACTACTGTGACCTTGAGCCTTACTTCCCCAGCCACAAAGTTGGCTCATGAGTTGCCTCCAAACAAAATGGCAGCTAACATCTTCCACCAGGTCCATTTCCTGGAACTGCCACAGTCACAGCTCACTAGGTGTATACAGTGTATGCTGCCCCAAAGTTTGGGATCCCCTTCTCTTTGCCCTGCCCTAAGAGAAGAAAGGGCTTCCCTGGCGGCTCAGCTGGTAAAGAATCCGCCTGCAGTGCAGAAGACCCCGATTCAATTCCCAGGTCAGGAAGATCCCCTGGAGAAGGGATAGGCTACCCACTCCAGTATTCTTGCCTGAAGAATCTCCACGGACAGAGGAGCCTGGTGAACTACAGTCCATGGGGTCGCAAAGAGCCAGACACGACTGAGCGAATAAGCACAGCACACAGTATAAGAGAAGAAAACAACGACAAGCACAGAGCCCGCAAGCCTTCATTTCCAATGCGAGTCACAAATCAGGGAAGACTGGGGCAGGGCAAAGCAGCATGGTAAACAGGGGCTTTCCCACGGCTATTTCTCAGGCTTGTTTCCCATAAGTGCTGCCTAGCTACTCATACCTGATACGGGCAGCCCCACTTCTGAGCTGGCAGCCTCAGTCCTCGGGGCCCCTTCCCTGGCAGGCTGAGACTGCCAGGCCTGACAGCAGACAATTGAGTTTCAGTTGCCACGGTGAAGGCTTGCAGCCCAGGGCCTGACTTGGTTCAAATCAAGAAACATTTCCCGAGTCCCCGCACATCTCAGGATGCAGAGATGAGTCAGCCGGGCAGCACAATGGGCCTCCATTCACACCTCACTGGCACCTTCTATTGGTTACTCATCTACAAGCTCTCCTGCCAAGCTGACTCTCTCATCCACTCTTACATCCTACAACAATGCCTAGCACATAATTGGAGCAGGCACAATGAACTACTGGATGAACTAGTGCCTTAATTCTTGACCACGGTCCAACTTGAGGACAAGGCCCAAGAGACCTCCCTGAGGTCATGGCAGACCACAGCCCTCATGGACCACCACTTCCCACTGTGTCCAGGCAGGCTGGCCTCCTTTCTGGTCCTTGAACACAACAAGTTCACTTCTGCCTCAGGGCTCTTGCACATGCTAGTCCCTCTGCCTGGAACACTCTTCACCCAAGTTTTCACAAGCCCACTGCCCTCTCATCTTTTAACACTCAGCTCAAACCTTCTCTGGGAAGGAAGCTTTCCTGATGACCCCATCCAAAGCAGCAGCCTTTTA
This sequence comes from Cervus canadensis, assembly GCF_019320065.1. Classification (NCBI taxonomy): domain Eukaryota; kingdom Metazoa; phylum Chordata; class Mammalia; order Artiodactyla; family Cervidae; genus Cervus; species Cervus canadensis. The sequence continues at coordinate 41,219,142 of NC_057386.1, forward strand.
GGAACTTCCCTGGCGGTCCAGTGGTTAAGACTCTGCACTTCCAATGCAGGGGGGCTGGGTCCAATTCCTGGTTGGGGAAATAAGATCCCACAAGCTTCAAGGTGCCACCAAAAGATAAAAAATAAACTAATAATAATAAAGCAGCCGTCTCCCCATCCCATCACTCTCACCCATTTGCAGTGTTCTTTTCCTCAGTCCACCTGTCTCTCTATATTGACTTTTTATTTTTCTCTTTCCATTAAAGGAACCACTCTATCTTCTTCACTGCTCTTTTCCCAGTACCTAAAACCAAACAGAGTACACGCTCAATAAACAGTCAGTGAATGAATGGGCAGAAGACAGCAGATAGAAATAAATAGCAAATTCAAGACAGGGAATGACTGGCACACTTTAAATGTCTTACAATTTTATTTGGCAATTACAACTCAATAAGGATGCTTTTTAAAAGAGGAAAATGGGAAATGATTTAACAAGACCACCCAAAAAGGTCAGGTAGGTAGGAGAAGAAAGGCATAGAGATCAAAGAGGATTGCAAAGGAAAAAAATGAGCTTTTCAACTAAGAATACAAATTTTAAGACAGCTATCATAAAAAAAGCAGAAATTGGAGGACAGTTTTGCAACTCCCATTACAAAAAATATCCATGCTCTTTGACCCAATAATTCCATTCCTGGGAATTATCCCAAGGAAATGAATTCCGAATAGGAACAAAAATAAAGAGGTCCTTGTACAAAGATGATTCCAGCCACGGTGTTTATAAGAGCAGGAATCTGGAAACAACCGAAATGTCCCATAACAGGGGAAATGTTTTGGTAAATTACAGCATACCCACTGGGTGAAATAGCATGCACTGATTAAAATGACGGAAAGGAAGATAACAGAGACATGTGGACAAGTGTTTTAGAATAATGCTAAGTGAGAGGAGGTGAAATAAAAATACTGAATCCCTTCTAAGTATCGTCTAGCACACCTTCTGTATCTCAAAGACTTCTCTCGAGAGTCTAAAATAAAGCTATTCTTATCTCCTTTTAATTTTTTATTTATGTTTAAAATATTTGTATTTATTTATTTGGCTGCACTGGGTCTTAGTTGCCACACATAACATCTACAATCTTAGCTGCAGCTTGCAGGATCTTTTCATTGCGGCATGCAAATTCTTAATTGTGGTGTGTGGGATCTAGTTCCCTGACCAGGGATAGACCCTGGGCCCCCTGTATTGAAAGTGTGAAGTCTTAGCCACTGGAACACCAGGGAACTGGCCGCGCAGGTCACAGAGCTAGCAAGGAATTACCAGTCAGGAGGCTACTGGGGCCTTCTCCCCCAGAGCGCAGGCATACCCTGAAGTCCTGAGGCAGCCATCAATGTCCTACTGTGTGCCCAAGACCATCCCTTCCCACCATAACATCATGACTGCCTTTGGGAGGCCAAACTCAGAGATCTGAAGCAGCTGGCCAAAAGCGACAGGCTGAGAAACACTTGTGAAAATACAGCCCAAACAAAACAAAATGAAACAAACAGAAAGCAACAGAGAAAACCACCTCTTCTGGGGGCAAGAGACCGCAGGGAACAGAAATTTAAGAGTGGCCGGCAAGACCAGGCTTCAGGAGGACCGTGCAGAACCACAGGAAGAAACACAAAGGTTAAGGAAGCCCCTCAGTGGGTCCTGGATCTCATTTTTAGGCCAGAACCGTAGAGATGAGGATTTGCCAGGATCTCCTTGGAGACGCGGGCTGTGTGTGCTCGCTGACACTCCTCCCAGGGTGCACACAGTGGCGCTCAGTACATGTTGGCTGAAATACACTCATCTCATGATGCGCGGATAAAGCAATGAGGAAAAGTGGAAGAGGAGATACTAGGATACAGAGAAGAGTGGCTGGAAGTTGGGACTGTCGCAGTGTGACTCTGCAGGGTCAGTCTTGGGTGGGGCTGTGGAAGTATTCCCACAAGGCCATGGCCATTCCCTGACTCTGCCATGTAAGAATAGCTTTCAGTGCATTGGGAGCTTCAGTTTACAGAACGAGATGACCTGCCTGTCATGTGAGGGCCGCCAGGAGCCACACTAAGCTTCAGGGGAAATTTTTAAATGGTTATTTTCTCGGGAAAGGTACAGAGATTCCGCCCAGCCTGCTGGGGTCCACATAGCACTGCCTGGAGGCAGAAGGCTAGACCAGAAGACCTCTGCTTCCTTGACACTAACTGGCCGGTCACCACCATTTTCAACAGGCTTATTCGAGTGTAAACACCATAGACGATCCAAGACTGGATGAAGCCGGTTATTGCTGTAGTGGGGGGATTCCTGCACGGGGGTTCATTGTACTCTTCTCCAGACTTTCGTACATGTGTGAACATTCCCATAATCAAACTTAAAATATATGTATGTATAAACATGGAACTTCCCTGACAGTCCAGTAGATAAGACTCTGCTTCTACTGCAGAAGGCACCGGTTCCATCCACCTTTGGGGAGCTAAGATCCTATGTGCCACATGGCCAAAAAGGTAAAAAATTATATATATATATATATATATATATATATATATATATATAATTTTATATCTATCAAATGCAGGCATTTCACCTAAAGAATCACCAAGGGCCTGACCCAGGTTTGGGGGCAGCCCTCTGGAGCCAAACAAAAGACACAGGTCTTTAAAAAAATGATTCTCTGTTAACAGATATTCTAGGTGGATGTGGAGTTTGCAAATACAAGTCAGGTAGCACCAGCAGGTAATTAAGATGATCCGGGTTCAAGTCACAGCTTAGTCTCTCCTTGGATCTATGACTCCGGGCAAGTCACTTAACCACTCCGTACCTCAGTTTCTTCATCTGTAAAATGGGAATGGTAGTAGACTCTTCCTCACAAGGTCACTGGGAGGAGTACAGGCCACGTGAAACTCCTAAGACGGGGGCCAGGCCTGGAGTAAGCGCTCAGTAAATGTCAGCTATTGCGACACATCCCTTTTGTAACACGTATAGATATTCATTTTGAAAACCACATATCCATTTGATCAGTTACCTGGAGAAAATGAAAAGGGGCGGACCCAGCCCTCTGGGCCCTCGAGCCGCAGTATGGGAGCCGTGTGTCTGTCTCTAGCACCCAGAGTGGCCCCAGCCGGCCCAGGGCCTCTGCTGGCCAAGGGGTTAGAGAGCTCCTCCTTTCACAGAGCCGGCACCAGAAACAGGAAGCTGCTTCCTTTCCTTTCCATTCTGAGCTAGCATTTCCTTTTTTGTTTTAAAAAGCATTCCTCAGTCTGCAGCCCAGCCCTTCCCTTACCCTCTGCAGCCCCAGGCTCAAACACACTCACAGACAACTGCATTTCTCCTGGACTGTTTTCTGCCCACCATGGGGGGGTCAGGAGGTTCCTGGCAGACCCCAAATGAGCGTGTCCTGGGCACCAGGCTAACTGGCCAGGGGGGCCAGGAGGAGGCAGGACTCGACGACTCCAGACCTACAGACCTCTCTAGGTACAGCTTCCTCATCTTGTTGGGAGGATTAAGTGAAATCTGTCTCTATGCAGTGGTGTGGTGTGCTGAGAACACAACCTGTCTCCCTTCAGAAAGTACCTTCCCACGACAAAAGGCAACTTTGCACAGGTAGGTAAGTGGACGGGGTCACCAGCCTCTCCTCAACCCCCCCATTTTAGCTGGAACCTCAAATGGGAGCCCAGTGTCATAAAACCAATGGTAGGTGAAGCTACACCTACCATTTCTTGTCTCCTTCCCCGCTCCCACTTCCCCATCTACGTTAAGGAGGTGGCTGATGGGGTCCATTCTCAGCTACTTGAAGCTTGCTTTCACAAGAGCATCACACAGAATACAGTATAGGAAAGGCTTCATGAAGCCCTTTCAGGGGTCCCAAACTGGGAGGAGGGGATAGTGCCCCATATGCGCCCCATGCGTGAGAACACACAAGTCACTTTTTATACGTTTTGGTTTGCTTTTTTATTTATTTATTTATTTTTGCAGTGCTACGGGCTTGTAGGATCTTAGTTCCTGGGTCCACAGTAGTGAAAGCTCTGAGTCCTAATCACTGGACTGCCAGGGAACTCTTGGGTCACTTATTTCTGACCAGCAAAACTCTCTGTGCTCCATGAGTGAAGCTGCTTCCACTAATCCATATCCAAACCCAATCCAAATGAACGGGCTAAACTGGGACACAATACCTCCAGGTGCCTTGTCAAAGAAAAGCCCCACCACTCTATAAGCAGCTTATCTCATCAGCTTTGCAGAAAGCAAAACCCTCACGATCAATATATTACAGATTGAAGTCTGCAGTTTATGCTATACGAAAAGTTCTTTTTCCTAACCATGGCTGGTCTCTCCTACATAATGCATTATGCTTTCTCCCCTGGCTGTGATTTAAATTTTAAACACAATTCTTAATTCATTCTTGCAATTATTCTGAAGGTGGAAAAATGAAAGAGGGGAGAAAAACGGCAAGCAAACAGGATGACTTCAGCTCCATTATTGTCAAAGGCAATCCTCCCTGTTAAAACACACTATCGCCCGCCAAGGCTAGAGCGACAGAGAAATACAGATGTATATAAATAGGCAGGTTTTGCATGTGGCGGCAATTTGAATCAAGACTTTTTCAGTGCAGGTGGGAAACAATTGTGCCTGGGAATGAATGACAAAGCATTTTTGATCCCAACATCCATCCCCAAGGTATGCTTCTGGAACAGGGCAGAAAGTCAAACAGACACAAAGACACTGGATTCAAAGGCTGTATCTTCTAGAAGCGAAACAGTAAACCCTGTACAATGTATCATGGTACAGAATGCAAAATCATCACAAATTTAGGACATAAACACAACCCTTAGAGGAGAAAAGGTTCACCCACCCAAGTCCTAGAGGATCTTTCAGTTGAAGGATGAGAAGCCCTTGAAAGTACAGTCAGGTTAGGTTCAAAGACTCAAGACAGGCCATTGGGGCTGAGTCAGCCCATCGGGCAAGCTGGCTTTCAGAAAAGGTCCCACCTACTGGACACCCCAGACAGGCCCCCAAGAACCTCTCCAGTCCCCAGGGTGCGTAAGATACTGAGATGGGGCTTGGAAAGCAAACCCGTTGGCTTCCTCTCGCAGGAAACTCCTTGAGGTTGAGGATCCCTTCCCATCCCCCCACCCCCAACATAGGAGGGTGGGCTAGCAGACGGCTCTTTGCGGTCAGTCAAGGTGGCAGAACATCTCACTTCAGGGCATAAGCTCTCAGGTCTGACTCCCCACTCAGTGCTCCTACATAACCACCCATCTCTCCTCTCTGTGTTCAGGTTAATAACCTAATATGTGTTCCTAGCAAGTCACTTTCCCTTTGGGCATTCAGTTTCCTCACCTGCAGATGAGAGGGCTGGACCAGATGGGAATTTCAAGGTCCTTAGGAGTCCACAACTCTATTAAATCAACCCCACAACCAAGGCACCCAAATAGCACTGATCAATATTTGTGGCTGGTGATGAAACCGAGCTTACAGTTCCGTAAGGTGCCTTTCATGAGCCTCAAATGATGAAAACCTCTCCATGGGGCCCCAACATCCAGCTCCTGCTCAGCTGCCTGGAAGCAACGAAAGATCCCTTTTCTAAATGGTCAGCCCAGGGCAGCCCTTGCTACGGGAAACCACAAAATGAGAACCCACAATCCTTGACCCAGCACCCAGAACCTCAGCCATAGGGGCCATGTCCGGTCTCCAGTTCACACTCCTTGCCCTCAGGGTGGATACAAATCCATTGGCAAAGAAGTAAATGCACGAAGGCTGCCATTTTGTAAATCTTAGCACTCCTGCTGGGGAGCAGGGTAGGAGAAACACATCAGGCCCTAAAGATTTCAAAGAACGAGGCTGCTGTTAAATGTGTTCATATACTTTGACCCAGCAAATTCTACTTCTAGGAATGCACTCATGCACTCACTGCAGCAAGGTTTATAACAGCAAGACATGGAAACAGCTCGAATGGCGACAAGTGGGGACGGGTTCAGTGAACTGATATGATCACAGGAGACAGTCACGATTAATGATGGTGCATATCTGTGTGGACTGGAACAGGCAGAAGACATTTACAAGACAATGAGCATGGTGAGCTCCATGAATACATCTCTGTATATCTGTATACAGATCCAGAGGATTAAAACACTGGAAGAATAAACTGCCAAATGTTAATAAGAATTAACTCTGGGGGACTTCTCTGGTGGTCTAGTGGTTAAGAATCTGCCTACCAATGCAGAGGACATAGGTGTGATCCCTGCTCAGGGACCACGGGGTAACTAAGCCCGTGTACCACATCTCCTGAAGCCCATATGCTCCAGAGCTCGGGCTCCACAACAGGAGACACCCCAGCAATGAGAAGCCCGCTCGCCGCAACTAGAGAAAGCCCGGGTACAGCAACGAGGATGCAGAGCAGCCAAAAACAGATGAATAAATTAAAAAGGAATTAACTCTGAGAGGTGGTATTATGGGTGGTTTTTATTCTTTTTTTTTCATCTGTATTTTCTTTTCAATAGTGAGCATATATCACTAGGTGTGTTTTAAAATACTTGAATACAACTGGAAAGTTAAAGAATGCCGCACTTACCAGAGGAATTATGCGGTGAGGATAAAGCAGGTATCCATTAAAACAATGACCAGTAAGATGATCTCGAGGCAGCTTCTCATTTCTCAGAATGAGACCAGCACAGAGCGATTGCATCACAGCGCGGTGGGGACCTGTCTTTGAGGATGTGCCGGGCCGCGCTTTAGGGAAGCTCAAGCTCAGAGGGTGCACAGCCTGGCGCAGCCACCAGAAGGCCCGGTCATCTGGAACTGGGCTGCCAAGTGCCCCTGGGCCGGACCTTTACATTACCGGCCACTTCCTCGGGCTCGGCAGTCACAACTCTCACCAGAAACCCCGCCCCCCCCACTATGGTTTCTAGAAACAGTTGCAAAGTTCAGAACACGAGTGCTGAAGACTAGTCAGGCCAAGTTCCACCGCCTACTAACTCCGTCTCTCAGTCCCTCTGAGCCGCAATGTCCTTATCTGCAGAATGGACAGAAAACCTTGCAGGCTCCCCGTGAGCCTTAAATGGGGAACACATGCCGAGAGCCCAGCACAGGGCTGGTGACCGAGAGGGTGTCTCGCTCCACTGCGAGGAAACCCTGCCCCTCACTAGGCTCTAGGGCCCTTCCCATGACCCAGAAGGCACCTGAGCGCAGCTTTCCCTTTGAACTGAGTGTAGAAGTTTCCCGCCAGCCTATTCTGAAAGCAAGTCCTTTTTCAAACACACAGCTGGGAAAGACATGGCCACAGGCACTGGCCATGCTACTTTCCACCACCGCAGATGCGGCCACCAAGCACCACAGCCGGTGCAGTCCCTCTCGAGACCACAGTGGCCCAGCAGGCCCAGAACAGTGGTGGGGGATGCAGCGTTCCCAGATTTTGAGCTAACCTGGCGGGGAGGGAGGCACTCCCATCACTGTACCCAGGCAGCAAACCAGAGGCCTCCTGCCACCCCGGGCTAACCTGGGCTGCAGATCTGATAGGGCCTCCCTCCTGCACCCCGCAGGCCTCCCCAGTCGTGGAAACCGCAGGTCCTTCTCCAGACCACCTCGGAGGATCGCTGGTGGCAAGTTTCATCAGGAAAACAAATTGCCAAGGTGAAAGCAAAGCGTGCCCCAGTTCTGGCTCCCTCCAGGGACGGCTGGAGTTAGAGCCTCCAGCCAGTTAACACTACCAGGTAGGGGCTTCCCAGTTGGCTTAGTGGTAAAGAATCCGTCTGCCAATGCAGAAGACATGGGTTCGATCCCTGGGTCGGGAAGATCCCCTGGAAGAGGAAATGGCAACTCACTCCAGTACTCTTGCCTGGGAAATCCCATGGCTAGAGGAGCCTAGCGGGCCACAATCGGTGGGGTCGGTGGGGTCGCAGAGTCGGCATGGCTGAGCACACAACACAACAAGGGCACAAGCAGAGAATGCCACCCCCCGAGGCAGGGGCTGGGCAGGGAGACGCAAGCTGCGCCAGGGATGCGCGACGTGGACAAGTCACCACCAAAACTCTAGGAATGTTTCCCAGAAAAGCAGGCGTTGGACTGGCCAACCGTCCGATCATATTCCCAATTCCGAAGCGATTCCAGCAGGCTGCAGTAATGGAGTCAGTCCTGCTCACCTGCCTGGCTTCCGCATTAGTCTGAGAGTGTCCCCAAAACCAGGAACACAGCCTACCTACTTTAGAATCCTTGCCAGGATGGCGGCAGTGAGCAGCTCAGCAGGCAAACCAGTAATTACCACAGGTTTGTTGAGCGAATGCACATCCATACACACCCCAAGGACCAGGTCTGTGAGGACCCACGGCACCTTCTCCTTTCCTGGCAGCTCCACCATCCAGATGCCCCAGGGGGCTGGGGAGGGGGGCCACAGGGGAGAGCTCAGGCCCTCCACACAGGGTTTTGACCTCTGACCTTTGCCACGGCAGAGCTGAGTGAAGGTCAAGGCCCAGCGGGGACCCCTTTCTCCAGGTCAGCTTGCTTATGAGGGACTTTTCTCCATTAGACCACCAGCTGGGACTTGTCTAGTGGTCCTGTGGTTAAGAATCCACTTGCCAGGACAGGGGACATAAGTTCCTTCCCTGGTCTGGAAAGATCCCACATGCAGGAGCAACTAACCCCGGGCAGCACAGCTACTGAGCCCGCACGCCCTGGAGCCCAGAGCCACCGCACCAAGAAGCCCACGCACCACAACCAGGAGTAGCCTCTGCTCATCGCAACTAAGAAAGCCCGCGTGCAGCAACGAGGACCCACCGCCACCAAAACTAAAATAATTTTTTTTTTTTTTTTAAAGAGCAGCAGATGGGAAGACTCCTCGGTGTGGTAAGGCCTGCCTCTGAAAAGAACCAGGAGGCTGGCAGGAAAAGGCAAAGTTACAAAGTCCATAAAACAAGAATCTTCACGAGACACCCGGCTCTCCCCATGGCCCGGCCCAGACCTGGCCCAGAGAAGATGCACAAACGAGGGAATGAACTGGCGTGGGCTGCGAGGCCAGCCAGGTGTCCCTTTGCGAGCACGTCTGGGGAACGAGAACGTTCTATCTCTCTCAGTTCTCAGCCCCTGAGAAGGGCCTGGTGGAGACAGGGCGCCATGTTCTGCTGGGATCTTCAAAGTCACCTCCCTACTTTACTGTTTACCAATTCAGACTCTAGGTTCAGATTTTATCTCCGTCCTCATTTCATGTCGAGAGAAAAAAGACAAAAAAATATGTGAGTGATGACGTCTGATGGATTTCCAGGAAATCTTCGGAAATTGAGAAGGGTCCAGCACACTGACTGACAAGTAGGAAGCAGACATTAAACCTTGGCTCCTTCCACTCGTTTGGGTCCAAAGTGGACCACTGCATGGAGGAAGGAAAGGCAGCCAGGCAGGCTGAAACTTACATGTCATCCGACCTACAATAAGGCACCAGCAGTTGGGCGCCGGGTCAGGACTTGCCGGGGCTTCTCACTGAGTGCTTATTTAATAAGGGCCAGGGTGGGCTGGGGTTCCTTGGATTCTGGGAGAAGTCTGGCATGCTTACGTAAGCCAAGCCCTCTTTTTCAAAAGCCAGGAATCCAATGTTGCAAGTCCAGTCTCTGGGGGCCCTGGCCTGGTATGTGAGAGGAGCCTGCAGAACAGGAAAGAAAGCCAGAATGGACATCACCACTGCCCCGCATGACCTCACCACGGGCTTCAGAGCTGTCTCTTGGCCTGTGTCACCCACCTCTAGGGAACAAGAGCCAGCTGTCCAAGGGCCTTCCTCCCAAGTGTGGCCCATGGCATGAATGCACTGGATCCTCACTAGGAAAATTCATGGGCAGAATCTCTTGGTAGAAAGCATAAGGACTTACAGACACATGTGAGGTTGCAGGTTTAAGCAGTCTTGGCCCATTTTACAGATGGGGAAGCCTGAGATTCAGAAGTCATGGGACTTACTACCCAAGGTCAGATAGACAGAACCTGGACCTGATTTCCAAGCCCCAGGCTTTCCACCTACCACACTGCCCTCAAAGGTCAGGATTCTTTGAGTAACAAACTTTCCCCCTATTTTATCAGTTTGGTAAATCTCGATTTCAGAACCATTCTTCCTCAGGGGTAGTCTTACACAGGGGTATATATAACAACTGTTTGATTCCACCCAACTGAGGCCCCTTCATAGACCACAGCATTGAGAACTGCAAGAGCCCACAGAAACCTCTCCGCTCCCCTGTTCAGGTAAGGAGGCAAGGCCTAGGGAGCTAGATCCTGGGGTCGAAAGTCCCACCCCCCAAAGAGCCCAGGTTTCGCCTTTTCAGGGAGGAGCTGGACCCGAATCCACAGCACAGCAGAGAAGACGGGGAGCTGGGTATTTGTTCTAATTCCCGCTACCAATCCCCTTTGGGCGTTGGGATAGGTTTTTGGCTGCCAGAGCTGATCATCCAATAAACGCTCAGGAGGCAGGTCGCCGAATAAACCAGTGCAGAGACCTAAATATAGGATGTTCTAGGGTGTCCTGATGCCATTCCTTGGTCAAAATGAGCAACTTTGGGAGGCAGGGTACCATGGAGCAAGGTGCCATTTCCAGAGAAATCACCTATCATTCTCCTGGGTCCCCTCTTCGAACTAAGAGCATTTCAGAGCAACCCGGGGGGGGGGGGGCGGGGGCGGGGGTAAGGGGGGACAATCCAAGAGAAGCCAACAGAAGCAGTCCAACCAGACACATGCTGCTGGACAAGGACCCCTCCTCCCAGAACAGAGCCACACAGGCCCCCTATTGTGTCGGTTTAAAAACTGAACTTTGCTGGGCAAACACACCCGGCTGTGTTCAAGAAACCAGTTTCTCTTCGCCACTTGGAAAACAGCAGCATGCATGCAGGAGGGACAGTTGGGGGGGGGGGGGGTTTTGGTCGGTTTGTTTTTTAAGCCAAGCCCTGGTCAGCACTGCTATAGTAACTGAAACAAAAATAATAATAGCCAGCACTGATTAGATCCTTCCAATGTCCCTGGTTTTGTCGCTTTTAAGAAAATAAAACTGAAGGAAAGAAGTCTACCCCGAGCATTTTAGATCAAATAGGGCTTCAGGCTTCTGGTGCACACAGAGGATGGGGTCTGGTTATCACCACCACAAATCACCCACTGGCCCTAAGGTGGCTGGCAGCAGCAATCAGCAATAAGAGGGTGTGGAGGGTCTGGGATGAAGAGTTAAGGTTCTAATAAAACAAAACATCTCCAGATCTGCAGAAGGCTAGATGTGATCAAACAAGGTGGAAAGAGGCCCATTCTTCCAAACAGGGTAGCTATTAATACCAAGTGGTGCCTGGAATTTCACAGCTTTCCCAGCCTCTGGACAAAAGCAAGTTGGAAACGTACTAGTTTCCCTCTATTGTGTGTGGGAGAGGGAGAGACCGCCCCCGACCCCCTTCTAAGAACGCAATAACCCTTTTAATATTGGACTTCCCAGCTATCAGTTGAGAGAGTAGGGACCGCATGTCTTTTTTCTTCTTTACACTGGAGGCTGTCTTCACTAGAACCCCTTAAATAGTGTCATCTTCCCATTGAAGGCTTTGGTCCTCACCATAATCATTCCTAAACCAAAGTTCAATAGGGGGAAGGGCGGGGGTGCGGTGCCGGTAGGTTATTACATTTTGAGCAGTGAAACGCGGTGGCAGTGCGCAAGAGACGCACTCAAGACAAAAATGCAGTTTCAGCAAACACTTTGATAAGCGGCAGACAAGAACCTGGAGGAGAGGAAAGGAAGAGACAAGACAGCGTCTGGGGCTTGCGGGGAAGGCAGACAACGAAGGGCCTGCGCTCACACTTCACGGGGATCTCCTCTCGCCCCGTCACCCCAGCCCACAGCGGCTGGGCTCCGTCACCCAGAGAAAAGTCCACCATGTGACTCAGTGGGAGAATGAGTCCCGCGGCCCGGCGAGCTGGAAACGCGGTGGGGGCGGGGGGCGGAGGGCGGCGGAGGGGATGTCCGCGCGCAGCCCACCCCGCCCGCGGGCTCCTCCGCCCTCCCTCGCAGGTCGCACCACGCCCCTCCCCCCAAATCCCGCCCAAGGTGAGGGTCCTCGGGCCGCCGCGCCAGCGAGTGGAAGAGGGAGAGGAAGCCGCAAGAGATGACCGGGCTCAAGGATGCAACTGGGGAAGGAGTGAACTGGAGCCGCGAAGGAGGTGTTGGGGCGCTTCCCAAGGCGCAGACCCCTGCCTCCTCAAACCCGGCGCGGGCCCCCCGATTCTCCGGCGTCGTGGCCCCTTACCTCCAGGGTCCGGATCTCCTGCTGGGTGAGGTCGTTGGACACGGCGCACTTGGTGCGCAGCCCGCGCAGGCTGCCGATGGAGATGTCGATGAGCTTCTGGAGCTGCCCGCACTGCTGCAGCGCTCGGCTGGCCGCGGCCCCGGCGCCCCCATCCGCGCCCGCCGCGTCCCCCCCGCCGCCGCCGCCCTCCTTCTTCTCCCCCATCGCCGCCGCGCGCAGCGCCGCTCTATCCATGCCTCGGCATCGGGGCCGCCGGGTGGCCGAGGCGGCGGAGCCCGGGGGCGCGGGCGCCTCGAAAGGGAATCCTCGAGCCGCGAGGGCTGGACGAAGAGCGCCCCTCGGCGCTGCGGGAGCTGGGACGCGAGGACCGCCCGGCCGCCGAGTCCGCCCGCCCAGCCGCGGCGGCAAAGCGAAAGCCGCGGCGACCCGACGGCTGAGGCTCCCGGAGCCTTTAAGCGGCAGCGGGGGCCGGGTCAGAGCAGCTGGGCATGCTGGGACTTGTAGTCCCCGCCGTGCACCTGCCGCCGCCCGCGCCCTCGGGGTCCCCGCGGGCGCCGGCGCCCGGCGGTCCCGGCCTTCCCTTCCGCCGTGGGCACAGGCCGCGCGGGAGCGCCCCGCCTCGGAGCCCCCGGAGGGTCTGCTGCGCGCCGGCTCCTCCCTCGGCGCCGGGATCTCGGGGAGCCTCGTCTCCCCGCCCACCCCCGGCTGCTCCCCATCCCTCCTCCTCGCTAGGGACTTCCCACGACCCCCCGGATGAGGCGAGGTGGAGCCGATGGCCCTTGGACGGGAGGAGGGCTCGCATCCTGCAATTCCTCGGCTTCAGCCGAACCCTGGAAGACAGGGACAGTGGAAGTTTCAGAATTTCTGTGTGGGTTTAGGGGCCGCCATCTAGTGGGAAGGGGCCTAAAGTACTGGTCCTGGCGGAGATCCGCAGAGCCTAGGACTCCCGATTGTCCAGCCAGAGGAAGGGCTCAGGCTTGGAAAGACGCAGGACATTCTAGATGCTATTTACCCACCAACATAAAGGTCCCATCCCTCCACCACCTCAACCCAGCAGGCCAGTCCAGACACTGGGGGTGACAGTTGATTTGTCGTGCCTTTGGAAGTGCTGGAGAGCCCTGAGCCAGTCTGAGTTCAAGTAGGGTCTACCCCTGCCTAGCCACTGGCTTGGTTGGCTCAGTGGACCTGAGTCTGGGCAAATTTCTGGAGGCAGTGAAGGACAGGGAAGCCTGGCGTGCTGCAGTCCATGGGATCCGGAAGAGTCGAAAGCAGCTGAGCCACTGAACAACAAGCAACAACTGCCAAACTGTGACTTTAGGCAATTAGCTCACCTTTGAGTGTCTGAGTTTCCCCATCAGTTAAAATGCGGCGATAATAGAGCCTATTTGATAAGGTTCCTGGGACTTCTCAGATGGCTCAGTGGCAAAGAATTCACCTGCCAGTACCAGAAATACCTGTTTAATCCCTGGGTTGGGAAGATCCCCTGAAAGAGGGAATGGCAATCCACTCCAGTATTCTTGCCTGGAAAATCCCATGGACAGGGAGTCTGGCAGGCTACAGTCTAGGGGGTCACAGAGAGTCAGACACGACTGAGCACACATGCACAGTATGGTTCAGATGGTGGTGTTCAGTCCCTCCGTCATGTCTGGCTCTTTGCGACCCTGTGGACTGAAGTACGCCAGGATTCCCTGTCCCTCACCATCTCCCAGAGCCTGCTCAAACTCATGCCCATCGAGTCGGTGATGCCATCCCATCATCTTGTCCTCTGTCATCTCCTTCTCCTCCTCATATGAAGAATGAGTTAATGTGTACACAGAACCTGAATTGGTAATTGCCACGTGTGGGCACTAGATAAATGTTATCAATGGTTACTCTTCAACTTCAGGTCTTCTAACCATGGCCCCACACCTGAGCAGTGGGCACGGGCAAAATACTGCTCCTGGACTGGTCGTTGCCTGTTTATGCCTTTCTGTGCCTTCTAACTCAGTATTCAACACCCCCACCGTATTCCCCCACCCTCCCCTCCCACCTCCTATAAGTTCCTGTGGGCTCTATTATCTGCCTAAACTGAATAGACAAGACTCAGATCAAAGGTCCCACACATCCATACTTTCAACATCTGCCAACCAGAAGAAATCTCTCTCCTAAGCTCCTTGGCTGCAGAAGCTGCTGGTTAAATATCTTGGTATCCTCTTCACAGAACCAAATCCAGAGCATGGCACACAGCAGGGGATCCATAAAGCTGTGCAATCCACTTCAAGAGTTTTTCACACAGGTCCTAGCCCTTGAAAGAGACACTGTGTTTGTGTCTGTGTTTGTGTCTCAAAGAGTTTGTGTTCTCAAACTTGAGAATGGATCAGAATCTCCTAGAGGGCTTGTTAATCCACAGAATGATGAAACCCACTCACTGAGATTCTCATTCAGTAGATCGAGGATGAAGTGGAGGATTTGCATTCTAACTTGTTCTTGTGTGATGCTGATGCCGCTGGTCTAGGAGCTGAACTTTGAGCATCTTTTTCACAGAGGAAGGTCATGGACCAGGAGAACTATCTCCAGGGAGGATCCATACCCAGGCAACAGTGGTTGATTCAGAACCTCTGTTTGTTCAGCAGCCAGAGCTGCCAGGGTTGAGTGACTGGCTCTCTCTAATTCAATTCACAAAAGATTTCCTGATAAATGCCTACTATGCAATTACATCAAGCTTGTAATTGGGCCTGGGTCAACACATTTTTCCACAGGGCCACTTTATGTGGAAGCCATGTCCTGTGAAGGGCCATTGCCAGCCTGTGGCGTCCACGCCTATGAGGGCAATGGTGGTAGGGCTGGAGACCGGACAAGCCCCAGATCCCTGGTTACTCTCCCGCCAGGCCATGCAGCGGTCCCTCTTCTGTGGGCACAGTCTTCCTTCTGGTTTGTAGAGAACCCTCAGTAAGCCATCTGTTCCTTCCCAGTTCATCTCAGGCACACTCCAGCCTTCTCAACTGGGTTTACAGATCTGCCTCTTAGTGATACAGAAAGTAAAGATTTAAAAATAATCCCTTCATTCATCCTTTTAACATTCCATAAGTATTCAGTAAACGAGTCAATCCTAAAGGAAATCAACCCTGAATATTCACTGGAAGGACTGATGCTGAAGCTGAAGCTCCAATACTTTGGCCACCTGATGCAAAGAGCCAACTCACTGAAAAAGACTCTGATGCTAGGAAAGGTTGAAGGCAAAAGAAGGATGCAGCAGAGGATGAGATGGTTAGATAGCATCATTGATACAACAGACATGAATCTGAGTAAACTGTGGGAGATAGTGAAAGACAGGTGAATCTAGCATGCTGAAGTCCATGGGGTTGCAAAGAGTCGGATATGACTTAATGGCTAAACAGCAAGTGTCTACTTATGTGGCAGGCCCTGTTTTGGACTCTGGGAAACAGTAGGGAACAAAGCAAAGATCTTTACCCTCTGGGAATTTATATTAAGGTGAGAGAAGACAGAAAATAAATAAGGAGAATGCACAGTGTGTTAGGTGGTAACAGGTGCCTTGCACAGCATAAAGCCTGGAAGGGGACAAGGAGTGTCTTGTTTCAGAGCTGTTTTAGGAACTGGAGCTCTCAGTGTGGTCTCTGAATCGCTGCATGACCTTAGGCAAGTCTCTTAACTTAGAGCCCTGCTCCTGACTTGCAAGTTGGAGATTCTGTGTTGTGAGGATGAACTGGGATCATTATGTAAATTATGGTCACAAAGGAAGGGTTCCACGTATTTATGTTTATCCAATAAGTAAATTCACAATAAATTCCTTCTTCACTTTCCAGAGTGTGTCTCCTCTGGTGAGATGAATTCATCTGTCAGATGTTTGTTTTAATCTTTTAACATTTTTTTCAAATTTTTATTTATTTATTTGGCCTCATGGGGTCTTAGTTGCAGCTGCAGGATCTTCAGTGGGGCATTCGAACTCTTAATCATGGCATGTGGGATTTAGTTCCCTGACCTGGGATCAAACCCAGGACTCCTGCACTGGGAGCATAGAGTCGTAGCCACTGGACCACAAGGGAAGACCCCATCTATCAGGTGTTGATTCTTAGGTTTGGCTTCGGCTCTTGAAACTTTTTTTTTTTCCTGGGGCTCCGCAGGCCACCCGGCTGCCCGCAGCCTCTCCGCCGGCCCGCGCGCCCACTCTTGAAACTTTTTATGTGACTCCCTCAATATAAAAACTTCGCCTCATCTCTCCTCCTACCCCTCTGCCACAGGACACTCTGTTGGCAGCACTCAAGTTTCCCCAGCTTGGACTCCCCTATCTGCATCTCAACACCCCAGCAGCCATGCAAGCACGTTCATGAATAGACCAACAAACAAGAAAAACCAAGTCTTTATTCAAGTGGAACAAATGTGAGAATGAAGACCGGTAATTAACAAGTCAACAAGTATATTGCCAAAATAAATTCGCAGAATGATAAGTGCTATGAAGGGGGGAGAAAGCAAACAGTGATAGCAAGTTCCCAGGGGATGAAGTGCTTCATTAGATGAAGTGGTCAAAGTAGTACTATCTGAAGGATCATTGAACTGAGATCTAAATAAAGAAAAGGAACCAGCCAGCTGGAGCTCTGGGAAAGGGGCATTCTAGGCAATGGGAACACCACGTGCAAAGGCCCTGAGGCAGGAACACGCTGGCACACTCCAGGAACAGATGAAGGCCAGTGCGGCTACAGCGTGGTGTGGGAGCAAAACGGGTTAGAGATGACGTGGGAATGCTGGAGAGAGGTCAGATAAAGTAGGACATGGGCAGGAAGTTTGGATTTTTCTCTAAGTCTTTGTTAGTCCTAGCGTGGTCCAAGAGTACTGCATCACCTGGGAGCTTGTTAGCAATGCAGTCTCCCCACCCCAGATCAAGTGAATTACAACCTGGATTTTAGCAAGAGCCCCACATGACTTGAGTGGATTTTAAAGTTCTGGAAGCATAGCTCTCTAAGTACATGGAAGGAAAACCACATTCCTTGAGAGGTGTTTTAAGAGCTTCCTCTGGGGGTGGAACTTCCCTGGTGGTCCAGTAGCTAAGACTCCGTACTCCCAGTTCAGAGGGTCTGGGTTCGATCCTTGGTCAGGGAACTGCAGCAACTAAAGATCCCACACACCAAAACTAAGACCCGGTGCAGCCTAATAAATATTTTTCTAAAGAAGACTCCTCTGGGGAGTTCCCTGGTGGCCTAGTGGTTAGGATTCTGGGCTTTCACTGCTGTGGCCTGCATCCAATCCTTGGTCCGGGAACTGAGATCCCAGAAGCCTAAGGCAGGGCCAAATAAAATTAAAATTTCTGTGGCCACCACACGGAGAGTGGATGGTCAAGAGGCAGGCACAGAAGCAGAGATGCTGAGTTTGAGACTGCTGCAACAGTCCAGATGAGGTGTGGGAGCAGGAGTAGGGAGGGAGAGGAGAAGATAGAACACATAGAGGGGATGGAGGACACATTTTGGGGACAGAGTCAACAGGACAAGCTGATGAGTTCAGTGTTGAAGGAGGAAAGAAATGATTCCTTCCATCTTTGCTCCTCCAAAGACACTTGGGGCAACATGGGAGGAGCCGTAGAGCCCTACCCTGGAGTCAGGTGTGGCCTTACCCTCATTTCCACGCCCACCAGCCTCCGATTCCCACCTCCACCCCCAACTCAGGACTCCGTAGTATTGTCTTAGAACCTAGGACAGTGCAGGGAGAACTTTGGCTTCCTGGATTTCACCTGCAGTTACGTTGTCCAGGAAATTCATGGAGTTGCCCTGGAGAGGTGAACTCTGTAATTACACATTCTCATGCTCGTTCAACCATGTATTCATTCATTCATTCAGCAAATGTTTACTGAGCCCCCAGTATGTGTTCATTGCTCTGCCAGACTCTGGGAATAGAGCAATAAACAGTATATCCCTTTATCACTTATAAAAGGACTTTGATTTGAGCTCAAAGTCACCTGTGTTGCCTTCCTGAGGCCCATCCCTTGGGCCTCTGATGACCTCAGAGGGAAGTATGAATTCCTGAAAGAAGGCCTATGTGGTCCCTTCATTTCCAGGCCCAATATCTCTCTTCAAGCCCATCTACTACCCGAGACTTTTTTTGAGTCAGTGTCTCAATATAAGGATATAATGAAAGTAAAATTATCTTTCCAGAAAAGAGTCACACACGTCTACTCACAAGAAGCCCCATCCCAATATGTATTGTGATACAACTTCAGGAGGTTTGTAGGTTCCTTAAGCATATCCCTGAACCCTGGGACTGTACGCAGGGCCAGGAACCCGGCCTAACTGCTGCTCCTCACTGCCTTTACGCAAGTCTCGGGCCATATAGTGTCTGGTCACCACGCCTTTGCTCAAGCTGGCATTTCTGCCCACAGCCCTTTCTCTCCAACACCCCACATGCATTTCTTTTTTTCACTGTATTCATGTAGGATCCTCCCTTGTGGCATGCAGGCTTAGTTGCTCTATGGCATGTAGAATGTTAGTTCCCCAATGAGGGATTGAACCTGTGTGCCCTGCATTGCTAGGTGGATTTGTAACCATTGGACCACCAGAGAAGCCCCATCCCAAAATGCATGTCTATTCATCCTGTAGCTCTAGTTCACATGCCCCTCCACCCCCTTTCCCGCAATAGAAGCAATCACTAACTTCCATATTCCATAGAACTTTGCATAGATCACATATCTTTGGTTCCCTCCCTGCCTGTTTCCTTGACTAGATAATGAGTCTTCTTGGATTCAAATAGACTCTGTATGACCTTGGGCAAGTTTTCCACCTCTCTGAGCTTTTATTTCCTCCTCTGCAAAAATGAGGATAAATAGTCTCTCCCTCCAGGATAGCTGAGAGCGGTAGAGGAAATAAAGCTGATGGACCTGGCACACAGCGGTGCTTAATGTGTGTTTGAACGAACAAAGGATGGATTGCATTTTACAGGTGAAGAAACCAGGGCCTCTGTTCACAGACACTGAGCCCTGTGGCCTTGAGTGTTCATTCTCGGAGACGTCACCACCACCACCGCCATATGGTCAGAACCAGCTCTGGGTCAGGTCACAAGAAAGAGTCACGTTGACAAGTGGCCTTCTCAGCCTGAAACAGAAGACACACAAGTTGTCACAGGCTTTTCAGGCCAAATGGCAGGAGAGGACTATTCTGGGAGATGCAAGGAGAAACTAGTCCAAGGAAGGCCAGGAGGTGATGAGGGTACCCTCCTTGCTCCCAGTGACCTTGTCCAAACCATTTATCCTCTTCTGCTTCCAAGTCCTTGCTTGTCTTTCTGAAGCCATTGGAGCCCATGTGCTCCCAACTTTGTGGCTTCTTGTACCAAAATCTCCCCATCACGTCAAGTCTTCTGTTGTGACTTTCCTCTCCATTTCTGTTGTTGTTTAGTCACGAAGTAGTATCTGACTCTCTGCGACTTCATGGACTATATAGCCCGCCAGATTCCTCTGTCCGTGGGATTTCCCAGGCAACTATATTGGAATAGATTGTCATTCCCTTCTTCAGGGGATCTTTCTGACCCAGAGATTGAACCCATGTCTCCTGCCTTGGCTGGTGGATTCTTTTCTACTTAGCCACTTAGGGAGCCCTCTCCACCTCTGTGCTACATCAAAACCCCATCCATTTCCACTAACACCCGCTCATGGCCTTCCTTCCCTTCTTACCCCATGCAGATTCCATGCCCCATCATGACTATCACTCCCCAGTGAATCCCTTCCATAAACCACCCTTCTCTCCCCACCATCTGCACCTGGCCGGGCCCCAGCCCTTGTGGAACCCCACCCTCCACCTTCTCCAGGCCTGTGCCCAAGCAGCTGGGTGCTGGGGAAAAGCATGCAGCCTTACTGATGGCTGCTCTTTAAATTCATGACCACAAACCTCAAATTGGCACTCTTCGTGCCTGGCAAGCCTACTAACCTTTCCTAGAAAGTTCATTTTCCTGTTCTCAGAGATGGCTGTTCCATACTTTTCTCTGTCTCCCCAAACTCCCCTGCATCCCTCAGCAGATGTCCTTGGTGCATCCTTCCTTGAGAAACTAAAAGTTATCAGACCAAATCTACCAGTCCTCCCGCTCTGTGCCTCTGCTCCCTGCCTCTCCCCCTGCAACCAGCCCAAGGCACCACCTACTGTTTGGACTCTGGATCCATCCCTTCCAGCAGGTCTGGGGCCTCCACTCCAGGAAGTATCCTACTTCTCTCAGCATCAGCACCTTCTCCCTTTCTGCCTTATCATTCTCTTTTGCACACACACACATGTTCTAATAACTTCCTGCAGGAAAGAGAGAGAGGGAAGGAAGGAGGGAGGAAAGGAAGAGAGGGAGGGAGGAAGGAAGAAAAAGAGGAAGGAAGGAGGGAGGGAGGGAAAGCACACCACTGCATCAGTTAAGGTTCTAGCAGGGAAATAGAATTCGCGCAGAGGATTCAACTGACATCAAAGAAAGGGCTACTTACAAAGTTAAAGGAAGAAACAAGGATATCGGGTGCCCAGAGACAAGCCAAGCTCAGTGGGGATGATATCTCCTAGCTCAGAAAGAGCCAGGAGAAGAAATAGTGTTCTGAGAGTCAAGGAGAAGGGGCAGCCCAGAAGGACCTGCAGGCCTAGAGGACACAGCTCCTGTCCCAAGACCTGATGCAGAAGCAGCAAGAGAGGAGAGTGGGGCAGAACACGGACCTCCCTTATCTCCAGCCTTCATTCGACCCTCCTGCCTTTGCCTTCCGTGGGCTGAAGCTGTCTGGTGCAAACTAACAGAAGAGTTCAGGTGATACAGTGCAGAAGGGTCACCCTCCCAGCCCCCAGAGCGGAACATGAGCAGAAAAGGGGTCTTGGAAGGGAGACTGGCCAGCACACCCTCCCTTGACCCCACACTCCCTTTCTGCTTCTGCCCTGTTTCTCTGACAACACTCACAGCAAAACTTCTTGGAGGAGTTATCTTCACCTCTCATGCTTTCTCCAAACCACTAGTCCAGCTCTTGTCTGCACTGTACAACCTGACAACCTTTCAACGGGAATTCCTCTTCTCAAGGTCCCCAGTGGCCTCCGCTTTCCCAAGCCTGAGACACAGCCTCTCAAGCACACTTTCCACACACTCCTTTGTTGAAACAATTCTCTTGGCTTCCTGCCCTTGGGCTACTCTTTCTTGGTCTTGCTTGGAGGCCACCCTTACCTTCTGCATTAGCTCCACCCAGAGCCCAGTCCCAGGGACCATCACCTTTGTGTCTGCTCTGTGGTTGACCAGATGCATGGGGCCTTCTTTGTCCTTCAGTTCTCAGTTCAGGTGCTGCCTCCCCAGAGAGGCTGTCTCTGACCAAACTCAGCAAAGCTACCACTCCCTGCCCCGTCACTGTGTCATGCTGCCCTATTTGCTTCTTTCATCAACTTTATCACTGTTTGTCCACCTGGTTGGTTTAGGGATTTGTTTCCTTGTTTATACAGGCGCTAGTTATCCAGAAGCCTTGCCCGTTGCTATATCCCTAGGACTTCATGCATGGTTGACAGTAGTGAAATAGGAAGGAAGGAGGCAGACCACAACCTTTAAAAGAATGACATAGGACATGACAAACATTGCTTAGAACTTAAGAAATCAACCCTGAATATTCATTGGAAGGACTGATGCTAAAACTCCAGTACTTTGGCCACCTGATGTGAAGAGCCAACTCATTAGAAAAGATCGTGATGCTGGGGAAGATTGAGGGAAGGAGGAGAAGGGGGTGACAGAGAATGAAGTGTTTGGACAGCATCATCCACTCAATGGGTCTGAGTTTGAACAAACTCAGCACAAGATGGCGAAGGACAGGGAAACCTGGCCAGATGTAGTCCATGGGATTGCAAAGAGTCAGATACAACTGAGCAATCGAACAACAACAAATCCAAGATGGTGGATGATTGGACCTTGAGCCTCATTATACGCTCATGGTAATATATTAGCATCTAAATGCCATACCCACCAGTGCCATGACAGTTTTGAGGCCAACCATAAAAGGCCAAAAAGTGGCCCAATTCCTGGAAATCTCTGCCACTTCTCAGAAATAGTTGGAATAGTCCTCCCGCTCATTAGCCTGTGAAAGTCCCAACCCATAAAAACTAACCACCTTGTATTTTGGGGCCACCTGAGATGGCCCACACTCTGTGGAGTGTGTTTCTCTCTAAATAAATCCACTTCTCACCTATCACTTTGTCTCCCACTGTATTCTTTCTGCGATGAGACATCAATAACCTGAGTTTCATTAAATGCCAAAACCAGATGTGTGATCTCAGTTAAAAGACTGTGGGGTTCGAGTTTCAATCTGAGTTGCATGGTTTCCACAGGCACTAAATGA
Organism: Cervus canadensis; assembly: GCF_019320065.1. Taxonomy (NCBI): domain Eukaryota; kingdom Metazoa; phylum Chordata; class Mammalia; order Artiodactyla; family Cervidae; genus Cervus; species Cervus canadensis. The sequence goes on from NC_057386.1 coordinate 41,241,666, forward strand.
ATAGATGTTGAATGAATGGGCAGGAACCTGTTTTGCTATTATAAAATTAAATTTCTTGATAGGGACTTAAATATTCTCCTGGGTCTTTTATTTATTTTTTTTTTTCTCCTGGGTCTTTTAAAAGAAACGTCCTTTCCTCTTAACTTTATACTCACATGCATTCCCAGGTGGCACTAGTCATAAAGAACCCACCTGCCAATGCAGTATACACAAGAGACTCGGGTTCAATTCCTGGGTCAGGAAGATCCCCTGGAGAAGGGAATGGCTGCCCACTCCAGTATTCTTCCCTGGGGAATCCCATGGACAGAGGAGCCTGGCGGACTACAGTCCCCAGGGTCGCAAAGAGTGGGACACGACTGAAGTGACTTAGCATGCACGCAAGCATGCCTCTCTACCTCCTCTAACATCACGTCTCCATGTGAAAGTAACCTGAGCAGAGAATCTGGCCATATGGATTTGTAAGTAAATGAGGTCCCGTGTTAATATCAGATAATCCTGTAAAGTGAAGACTCAGGATGAGATCATCTCTCTGCCCTCTTTGGTTCCAGCCTAGGAGGCAGCACAGGGAGTAGTCAAGGGCCATTGCTGTGGAATAAGGCAGATCGTGTTTAAATTCCATTTCTAATCCTCATTCCCAATGTGACCTCGACCAAGCCACTTTATCTCTCTGAGTCTCAATGTTCTCCTGCATAAATTGCCCGGATAAGGCTGTCAAGAGGGATTAAGGGGACAAGACACAGAAAGCCCTCAACCTGTGAGCCTGGCATAGGACACTAATTAGCATCAATCATTTCCAGAATTATGATGGGATTCTTTTAATTCCAGAAGCTTCTCCATGATCACGGTTGCAAAAGGGAGTGATGAACACAGTTAGGGAGTTGAGTTAAAGTTGAGCTGTTTCTGGACGGTTGTTTGGAAGGGAGTGGGAAATGACTAGAAATGTAAATTACTGCACTATCCTGTCCAGGGTCAAAGCACTGAAAAGATGGCAGTGCCCATTCCCACAACCATGAGTCAAAATCAAAACAAAAATCAAGAACGTACCTGGTGGTCCAATGCTTAAGAATCCACTTGCCAATGCAGGGAACACTGGTTCGATCCCTGGTCCGGGAGGATTCCCCTTGCCAAGGAGCAACTAACCTGTGTGCCACAACTACTGAAACCCATGCACTCTAGAGCCTGTGAGCTGCAGCTCCTGACGTCTGAAGCCTAGAGACCTTGTGCCACAAAGAGAGAAGCCAGAGCAGTGAGAAGCCTGCACGTGGCGACAAAGAGGAGCCCCTTGCTCACCACCGCTAGAGAAAGCCCATGCACAGCGGCAAAGACCCAGCGCAGCCAAAAATAAAATTAATAATTAAATTTTAAAAATTAAAAATATAGAAACCATAAATCACTAAATCTGAATGTATGCTAAGATGAAAACAGCTTCTTTTGAGATTCTCTGATTGCATAATTCTAGATACTTTCACTGAAGAGAAGCTTTTTATTTATCTAGTGCCCCTCTGTGTTCTATACCTCCAGGTCGCCCAGAACCCATTGCATGCCGGGTTCAAAAATTCCTCGGATCTGAGTGCCAAGAGATATTTTCCCCACCTGTAATATAATTAATGATAATACATTGCATTTCTATTGTCCCATCATTCTGAACTCTTCAGAATTCTTTGATGTATACTAATTTGCTTAAACTCCACATCTCCGGAATGTGGTTAGTAGCTCCATGGGTTTAAATCCAGAGACATTATGTGGTTGTCAAAGGTCACCCCTTCATTCCCAGAATAATCAAAAAGTAGCTTCAGTCTCTGAACCTATCAAATCACAAGCTAAATGACCTTCAAATTACCCTTTGCCCAGAAACCAACCACTCACCTTTAGTCATGCCATCCAACTTACCACTCTGGGCTCAGGTGCTGCCTCCTCCTGGAAGCCCTCCCTCTCCTCCTGACTGGTCCAGTTCACTTCTTCCAAGCTCTTAAAATCCTGAAATCCTCATAACTTGCGCCCAGCATCATAAGACATCCCTGAAACACTTCATTTCTTCATCTCCCTCCTCCACTGGACTAGGTACCTTCTTTACTCACAGCCCAGTGCTCCCAAAGGTGTGGGGGTCATTTTTAATTAAATGAGCCAATTTAATTAATAAATGGATCTTTCTCAAGATGGATTTAATATCCTGGGAGGACTTTACAGGAAATAGAGGCAACTCTGACCTAGTCCCAGGCAGATGGCAAAGACTTTAAAATGTTCTCTTGTGCCACCTCCACCCCATAAACACAACCCTCACCCTGATAACTGTGGGCCTCCGAATGCCACCATTTGAGAAGAATTTATTGTCTATTTTTTTAACTGATCTTATTCCCCTGTTAAGTCACTCAGTCGTGTCTGACTCTTTGCAACCCCATGGACTGTATACCACCAGGCTCCTCTATCCATGGAATTCTCTAAGCAAGAATACTGGAGTGAGTTGCCATTTCCTTCTCCAGGGGAACCTCCCAATCCAAGGATTGAACCCAGGTCTTCTTCATTACAGGTGAATTCTTTACCATCTGAGCCACCAGGGAAGGCCCTAGTTGGGACTAAAGTGAGGCCCATGCATGGTTAAGTGCCTAAGAGGGGAAGGGCTACTGAAAGATACTAGTTCCTACACTTATGACAGACCTACAACTAGTAAGCATTTTATGAAGGCTGAAATACAGCAAACTGGCCTCTCTATCCTTTGTCCCCAGGCCTCTGAGAGGGCTTCAGGGCTCAGAAGCATAAAATGAGGTCACATTTCTCTTGAATAGCACAATTACAAGGATTTGAGATACTCACCCTCCTTAATCACAGGCTTCAGCGAGGCCCTGTCCCTGAGGGTGGCCAGGCCTCTCTGGGGGCCAAGCCTGTTGCACAAGCCTGCGAGCGCAGGGATGGGCCTCAGCCAGTCTCCAGTGCTGGGTGCCTGGCCGAGGAGGCCTCCAACCATCCCCAGGATGCTCTCATTACACAGCTAAGACCAGAAGGCAGGTTTAGCCTTTCTTTAGATGGGCCAGAGAAAACCTGCTTATCTTTAGCTAACATGTCCTTACATTGTCTTGAGCACTTTCACTGCATCCCCCGGGAGCCTCACCCACACTGGGAGGGAAGGGCAATTAACCACTAATGCCTAGTTACACAAGGAAACCAAAACTGAGGACAGTGACTACAACTCCCTGGCTGCTCCTTCTGGGTCTCTTTACTGGGCTTCCCTCAGGGTCCAGTCACCATCTGCAGAGGCCTGGGCCAGGCCTTGGTCCTCTGTTCCTCTCTGGGATCACCTAGCCGTCTCACCCAGGAGCTGACCTTGCCTCCCGACCTTCAGCTTGCTGTTCCCACAGTCTTCCCCATCTCAGACGATGGCAACATCATTCTGCTACTTGCTGGGCCAAAAACGTTGGAATCGTTCTTTTTTTTTTTTGCTCTCTTCACTTCACAACATATGGTATCTTAGTTCCCCAACCAGGGATTGAACCTGGGCCCCCACAGTGAAAGTGCTGAGTCCTAACCACTGGACTTTAGGGATGCCCCCAAAACATTGAAATAATTGATTCTTCTGTTTCTTCCCCCCAGATCCAATGCAATCCTGCCAACTACACTTAAAAGACATGGGTATATATGTGTGTGTGTGTGTGTGTGTGTGTGTGTGTGTGTATCTCCTGCTAGATGGTCAGTTCTGTGAAGTTGAGTCTGTGATCATTTTGTTCACCACCAGACCCCCAGCATGTAACCCACAGCCTGGCACGGGACACATACTAATGGAATACTAGTTGAAAGAGAAAGAAAGGAAGGAAGGAAGGAGGGAGGAAGGAAGAGAAAGTTCCAACCCTGAGCATTCTTAGTAATAGGGAGATGATTGAACATGTACCTTAACTAATTGAATCAGGCACATAAATAGAGGCCCATATGCCAAGATTCTGTTTGTTCTGTGGCAGCGTAAAACCAGCACATTTTTCAAGGTGGAAGCACAAACACAAAACCACAGAGTCCTAACCATGGCAAGACCTTCTGCTCCATAATCAGAGTGAGACCCTCTGTGAATTCGATCCAGGCGGGAGGAGCGGGCGGGCCCCCAAGTACAAATGGACCTGGTCTGAGTTCAGGAGTTGGGATCCAGCGGTCAAGCTGGAGGTCAGGAACCAACAGCAGGGAGATTAAAGGTAGATTGATCACCTCGGCTACAAGTTAGTAGTTAACTTGTTTAAACTCCACAGTAAGTCTGTGAAGGGAGGAAATGTTATCCCTATTTTAGAGATGAGAAAATTGAGGAATTTGCTTAGTGTCACACAGGTTCAAACCCACAGTTCTGGGTATGGTTTTTTTTTGTTTGTTTGTTTGTCTTTGTTTCCTTTTATTTTGGCTGATGCTACACAGCTACAGGATCTCAGTTCTCTGACCAGAGATTGAACCCAGGCCCTGACAGTGAAAGCGTTGAGTTCTAACCACTGAAACACCAGAGAATTCTCACAACTACAGTTTGTACCCAGATCCACCTGACCCCAACAACCTCACTCCTGTAGCTTCTCTGAACAAGAGGCGTAGGCACCACCTGCAGCTGGGGGAACAGACCTGAGGCTTTGGAAGTCAGAGCATCCTTGGGCATCATCTGCCAAGTTTGTCTGTCCAAAAGCCTTCCTCTGGCAACACCACTCTTTCCTCTTTCCAGGGGGAAATTCATTCTGGGAGGTTCTGGGAAGCTGACCCTGCCCCTCTCTCACCCCAATTCCCAAAGGAAGACGCTTACTCCGTTAGAATACCCATCCCCACCTGCATAACTAATGCTGTCAAATCCGGCCTGTGATCTGGCAGGACCAATCAGAGGCCTTCCCTGGAGTTTTGTGCTGAATCTGCTGGGGAAGGTGGTCTTCCCCACAGAGGTTCTAAGTGTATAGGAAACAGAGGTGAGGCTGCCACGGGGCATCTTTCTTGCTATGTGAACTGGGGACTCAAAGGGAGCAGCAGATAAGACAGTGGGTGCCCTAAAGCCTTGTTTGAGCCTCACCTGCCCTGCCCTTGGGCTACCCAGATACACAAATTAATCAATTCTCCTTTTGACTTAAGCAGGAGAAAAGTAGGCACACGGGAAGAGAGAAGATGAGAGTGTAGACCAGGAACTCAGCAAAGCCTGGACCGATACAAGCAGGATGGAAGGGGGTGGGGGGCGGAGGAAGGGAGGGGAAACAGAGTCTCAACTCGATTTGCTGCCATCCCGACACCCACCCAGCAGCCTGCCGTGTGACTTTGTACCCGGGGTGTGCTTCTCTGATCTCAGGCCTGCCATCTGTGGAGGGATGTACTCATTTGCTAAACCACAGCAGAGACTGCCTGTTCCTGGGAAACTGCAGAGAAATGGGACATTTTCCAGTGAAATAAATAAAAAGAGATTGTTCCCGGTCTGGAGAGGGAGGAGGGACCACACATTTTCCGAGTCCCTCGTGAGCTCAGATACAGCCACTAGGTGCCTTATCTGCTTAACAGTAAGCTACCAAACCGAAGGTGGGGATATCGTGCCTGATACTCAGCGGGTATCACTTGCTCCAAAGGGAAATATTTTTGGAATGAATGTAACACTTATCCCAGTTGATCCTCATAAGAGTCCAAGGAGAAGAGCACTAGGGACAAAGAAACTGGGAAATTCTCTGGTGGTTAGGACTCTGGGCTTCCGCTTTAGGGGCCTGGTTTCAATCTCTGGTTGGGGAACTAAGGCAGAGGAAACCTACCTTCCATCAGGGTCGAAAACTCCCTCAAAGTCACAGAGTGGCTGTGACCAAAGCAGAATTCAGTGCTTACTTTTCAGGCCTGAGAACTTGCCTTCTTGCCATTACCCTAGACCAAGAGAAAATATCACCTCTATAGAACATACCATGTGGGGTCTCCAGGAACTAGAACAGAGCAGTTGGAAAGAGCAGTTGAATTATATGACTTCCATAAATTGGATTGAAAGCATTAGATGATGAAGGCTGTGTAGCTGGTGAAATGGAGGAGAAAGCCACACGGGGTGGGGGGTGGGGGCACAGTGGCACCCAATCAGGGCCAAGGAGGACTCTGGGAGGAGGTGGAGAGGAGCCAGTGTTGAAACACAAAGTGATAACCGAAAGAAGCTTGGAATGAAGGCTTTATCTGAAACTACTGGCCTTGAGGATGGGATTCTTCTTGCTTGGGAAAGGAGAGAAAAGCCAAAAGATGGCTATGGTCAGGAGTGCCCGAGACTGCCAGAGTAGGGCCTCTGCCTGGGGGATGGGAAACAAAGCAAGAGGGACTCAGGGTAGGCTAGAGGGAGCCTCCTGCAGGACAAGAGGGAGGGAGCCCTGGGCTGGGTGGATGAGAAAGCTTAGAGATGGGAGGGGCTCCTGGTTCAATGTAAGAGCTGGGGTCAGCCAACCTGGGTTGGAATCACAGCTCAGCCTGTCACTAACTGTGTGACCCCGTGTTACATCCTTCTGAGCCTCCATTGGCATCTAAGAATCAGTTGTTGTGGTTGTTTAGTTGCAAAGTCGTGTCTGACTCTTTGTGACCCCATGGACTGCAGCCCGCCAAGCTCCTCTGTCCTTCATTGTCTGCTGGAGTTTGCTCAGATTCATGGCCTTTGATGCTGTCTAACCATCTCATCACCTATCACCCTTTTTTCCTTTTGCCTTCAGTATCTTTCCCAGCATCAGGGTCTTTTCCACTGAGTCGGCTCTTCACATTGGGTGGCCAAAGTACTGGAGCTTCAGCTTCAGCAACAGTCCTTCCAATGAATATTCAGGATTGATTTCCTTTAAGATTGACTGATTTGATCACCTTGCAATCAAGGGACTCATGAGCCTTCTCCAACACCACAATTCAAAAGCATTAATTCTTCAGCGCTCAGCTTTCTTTATGGTCCAACTCTCATATCCGTACATGACTACCAGAAAAACCATAGCTTTGATTATACAGACCTTTGTCAGCAAAGTGATGTATCTGTTTTTTTAACACACTGTCTAAACTTGTCATAGCTTTCTTTCCAAGGAGCAAGCATCTTTTAATTTCATGACTACAGTCACCATCCGCAGTGATTTTGGAGCCCAAGAAAACAAAATCTGTCACTGCTTCCACTTTTCCCCCTTCTATTTGCCATGAATCAGTACAATCTTTTATTTTTTAAAAGAATTCTTTTGATGTGGACCATTTTATTAATTTGTTACAATATTACTTCTATTTTATGTTTTTGCTTTTTGGTGAGTGACTTGTGGGATCTTAGTTTCCTGACCAGGGATAGAACCCACACCCCCCTGCAATGAAAAGTGAAGTCTTGTCCACTGGATCACCAGAGAAGTCCCTCAGTACAACCCTTTACCAAGCCTTGCACAGAACTAGGTGTATCAGGAAAACAACAAATAAATCTTACACCTTGGAGTTTGGGGTTGGGGTGGAGGGAGGGGCGGTCTTGCCTACTCCTCTGCCTTTCCCCCCAAGGGGGCTGGGCTCAAGGATGACTTTCCAAGAGCAAAGATCCCTAGAGGGAAAAGGAGGGGAGGGAGGCCCAAAGTCCAGTGCCTTACCCTTGAGCCTTGTCTAAAACCCTTATCTGAGACTTCTGAAACTTTTTCTTGGGAGAAAGAAATATAAACTTCAGAACTTCCTTATTTTCTGTGCTGGGGGAAACAAATGTCTTAAATTAACCTTTGGGGCTCAAGCCCTTCTTTGGAAAGAAACACTTCTATGGACCTCGGCTGACCAGGGGTTAGATCACATGTTGTTCTGGAGTGAGTGTGCACAGATGAGGACTTCCCTAAATGTTTGTTGTTTCGGCTGCCCAACCCATGGTCTTTTTGTTAGAGCAACCCAAATGGGCTAAGACATGGCATTGTGGGAAGAGCTTGTTGACTCTTCAGTATCATCTCAAGAGGGTTGGTTGAGTCAGTGAAAACCAAAGGAACGTCCAAAAATTTTTTTAATGTTTTATTTATGTATGTATCTGCTGCCTCGGGTCTTCGTTGCAGCACACACGCAGAATCTTCATTGCTACAGGCAGGATCTTTGTTGTGGCCTGTGGGATCTTTAGTTGAGGTATGCAGGATCTAGTTCCCTGATGGGGGATCAAATCCAGACCACCTGCTTTGGGAGTGCAGAGTCTTAGCTACTGGACCACCAGGAAAGTCCTCAAAATGGCTTTATATTATATTTTAATCGGTACAAACAAATCCTTACCTTGGACTTGAAAGTCTCTTTGTGCCATTAGAAACTGGGGTTATTTGGGAGGAAATGTCAATGGGGAATACCCCATATGCATTTTTTTTTCTTTTTTCTTTTTTTTTTTTTTTTTGCTTGCTTACAAGTTCCTCAGGAGGGAAGACTGTAGTTATGCAGCGGTCTGATTTCTCACGCAGCAGATGGTTGGGAAGGGCTGGAGCACAGTGGGGATGAGCTGCAGTGGAAGGGACAGTGGAAAAAGAGAATCTTTACTCCCTCATTTATGAGCTGAGAAATCTTGAGAAGCTTACTTCACCTCGGGCTTCCCTGGTGTCTCAGACAGCGAAGAATCTGCCTACAACACAGGAGACCAGGGTTTAATCCCTGGGTCAGGAAGGCCCCCTAGAGAAGGGAATGGCAACCCCCTCCAATATTCTTGCTTGGAGAATCCCAGGCCCTGGAGGGCCATAGTCCAAGAGGTCGCAAAGAGTCGGAGACAACTGAGTGGACTAAGCCCAAACACACATACTTAACCTCTTGGATCGTCAACTTCCTCATCTGTGAGGAATAAGTATCTTTCTCCTAAGGTGGTAGGGCAAACAGGATGAATGAATGAATGAGATACCATACACAAGCCCCTAGGATGGAGATAACTGTTGCACAGTCAATGCTCAACTAGCGTTGGTTCCTCTCACCCACCTTGCCTCTAGATCCCAGGTTGCAATGCTGCAGAGGAGAGTCCAGGCTTGTAGGGGGAGGGGTTGGCCCACGAACCCACTCACCTGCATTGCACCTCTGAGGTTTCATATTCTCAGGCTCCACAAATCACAGGAGAGAGACAGAGACAGGCTGGGCAGTCCACATCCCTGCCCAGGGCCCCAAAGAACCAGCCATCTTCCAGCCCAGCCTGGCTCAGCACTGGGGTACTTTCCCAGCCTCTGCTCCTGTGTTTCCTCTCATCCTGCTCCCAGCTTGGCTTCCCCTTCACCTCTGTCCTCTTTGGCTCAGGCCATGGGAAGGCAAACACAACTTGGACAATGAGGGAGGCTAAAGGCTGGACAAAATTGCAGATGGGCAGTTGGAATTTTTTCTGATGTTTCTGTTCTCTGTCTAGGGATTTGTCTCTTTTATCATCATCATTTTATCTTCTAAGCAGGGCTTTACAGGAAGCTGGATAATCGACTCTGGGAGACAGGGTATATGACAAGCACAACTTACCCAGGACAATTAATGTCTGAGATTCCAACAAATAGAGTCTCATGTTCCACAAATTAATTAATATCCATAGGGGAAAAAACTTTCCCCCTACCTCATATCACATACAAAAATTAATTCAAGATAGATCACAGGTGTACATGTAAAAGATAAAACTATAATGCTTCTAGAAGAAAACATAGGAGAATATCTTCTTGACCTTGGGATAGGCAAAGATTTTTTTAGACAGGACACTAAAGCATTAACTGTTTTCAAAAATTGATCAGTTTGTCATGATCAAAATTTAAAGTACCCAAAGACACACTTGGGGAAGTAAAAAGGTACACCACAGATAGGGAGAAAACATTCACAAGAGATAAAAGGCTGACAAAGGGCTCATATTTAGAACATATAAAGAACTCTTACTAAATCAACTTTAAAAAAAAAATAAACACAAGGGTTAAACAGATATTTCTCAAAAGAAAGCATATGAATGTCCAGTAAGCAAATGAAGTGAGCTGCCATTTTTTATTACCAGGTAAATGCAAGCTAAAACCACAATGAGGACTTCCCTGGTGGTCCAATGGTTAAGATTCCACACTTTCAATGCAGTGGGGCACAAGTTCAATCCCTAGTCGGGGAACTAAGACCCCACAGCCTCATGGCATGGCCAAGGGGAAAAAAACCACGATGAGTTACCACTTCATATTCTTGACTCAAAGTAAAAAGTCTAACAATTCCAGGTATCAGGAAATGGACTACTACTCAGCCATACAAAGGAATGATGTACAGATACATGTGGCAACATGGATGAATCTCCCAAACGTTTTATACTGAGTCAAAAAGCCTCATGCAAGAGAACAAGGGCTTTCCAGGTGACTCAGTGGTAAAGAACCTACCTGCCAATGCAGGAGATGCAGGTTAGATCCCTAGATCGGGAAGATCCCTGTAGGACGAAATGGGAACCCTCTTCAGTATTCTTGCCTGGGAAATCCCATGGACAGGAGAGCCTGGCAGGCTACAGTCCATGGGGTCTCAAAGAGTTGGACACAATTTCGGACTGAAGACATACACACGCAAGAGTACACTTTGTATGAATCCACTCCATTTACAAGAAGTTCAAGAACAGGAAAAATTAATCTCTTAGTGATAGAAATCAGAACAGTGTTTGCCTCTGGGGAGCTGAGTACTGACTGCAAAAGGACACCAGGCAACTTTCTGGGGTGCTGGAAATGCTCTTACTTTTTTTTTTTTTTAATGTTCTTACTTTGATTTGCATGATGGTTGCATTGGATGGTACTTTAAAAATCTGCTGTTTTTTCACCATATGAAAAACATACCTCTATAAAAATATACAGAAGTTTAAAAAGTTGTAAAGCCTCCCTACACAGATAAATGGACAAATACATTTGTTATGCACAGTGTTTACTTATTTGCAGTACAGGTGACCCTTGAACAATGCGGGTTCGAACTGTGTAGGTCCATTTGTGTACAGATTTTTTTCTCAACAAACAGAGTACTCATATTTTCATTTTGGGCTTTCCCAGTGACTCAGTCATAAAGAATCTGCCTGCAATGCAGGAGACATGGGTTCAATCCCTGGGTCCATGGGTTCAATCCCTGGAGGAAGGCATGGCAACCCACTCCAGTATTCTTGCCTGGAGAATCCCATGGACAGAGGAGCCTGGCAGGTTACATTCCATGGGGCTGCAAAGAGTCAGACATGACTAAAGCAACTTAGCATGCACCCATTTTCATTTTACAGGTCTTTAAGTTAACTAAGTATAGGGAAAAAATTGCATTTGATTAGAGATCACAATATGTGGAATCAAAAGAACTAGGGTTTGAGACCTGAAAATATTCAAACTGTTTCAGTTCCTTGCCTTTGGGTGAGTCATTTATCAAGTCCTCCCCACTCCACCATTTTTTGAGGCAAAGATAGCAGAACATGGATTTTCAAGTGCATGGGGCAGGGGGAGGGGGTGTTGACACCCCCTCACTCCCAAGTGGCTCAAGGGTCAACTGTACATTTTCATATGCATGGTCCTAGTATTCAAAGTCCTGACTGGGGTCTCTATTTTCTCCCCAGTTTTCCCCTCTATCATCCTCCCCCAGATCCCTCTGCTCCAGCTCCACCAACACTAGTTCCTTAAAGAAGCCAGACATGTCCCCACCCCAGGCCTTTTGCACTTGCTGTTCTCTGGAATCCTCTCCTCCCAGAGTCGGCCTTGCTCCTTCACTTCCTCAGTTCTCTAATCAGATATCCCCCATCAGTGAACAACACACACATCCTCCCTTCTCTCTTTCCCCTTTGCTTCATTTTTCTTCACTACCCCTACCACTCCCCGACATTTTGCACATTTATTTGCTTATTGTCTATCTCCTTTGCTAGAATGTCAGCTCCAAGAGGCAGAGGCTTTGTTCTGCTCACTGCTGTATCCCCAGGACTTGGAATAAAGTGCTCACTACACATCTGTTAGGTATTTGGTCTCAGCGGGTACTTCCAGCCATCCTGAGAGATTTCTTTAAAGATTGTAACATTTAAAAAGGATAATAATTGTAAGCAGAAGGCCTGACACACAGTATAGTCAATACATGTGAGTTCTTTCAGCTCCCAAATTCTTCTCTAGGGTGTATAGGCAAGGTTTCATCATCTTCCCCCTTTTTTAAGTTAGGAAAATAAAGTTCTGAATGGTGTAGTGACTTCCCAAGGTCACCCTACATATGGCAGTTCTCAATTTGGAGTCTAGCTCTTATAATGCAGACAGCAACCATCAGTTAAATGGCCAGACTACACAATGGAAGGCAGAGATGTTAGCACAGGAACTCATTTGCTGATTGCTCATGGGTACTAGGGGCCTTCCCCGGTGGCTCAGTGGTAAAGAATCTGCCTGCTAATGCAGGAGATGTGGGAGACGTAGGTTCAATCCCTGAATCAGGAAGATCCCCTGGAGGAGGAAAGAGCAACCCACCCCAGTATTCTTGCCTGGAAAATCCCATGGACAGAGGAACCTGACAGGCTATAGTACAGAGGGTTGTAAAGAGTTGGAAACAGCTGAGCACACACACATAAGGGATACTAGCCAAATAACTCCTCTCCTCCAGGCTCACGCCCTGGAGACATTGGCAGGATACACAGAACTCTCTATTAACTTCGTGGGGAAGAAGGGAGGCAGGGTGGTGCTGTCGATAACCAAACGTTCACCAGCATTTGACACCTGAACATATCGCTTAATCACTTGCATTCTTTTGACAGCAGACTTACCTTCCCAGTTACGAAGGATCTCGGTTATGTTCACATGAATTACCATGTCAACGCCATGTGCTTCATGTTTGCAGAACATATGAGTTTAGGGCAGTGAGATTAGGGGGCAGGAAGGAGCTCAGGTGACCTAAGGCAGCCACCAAGAGAATAAGCATGTGCCGTCAAACCTAAACTATGAGCTCTCCAGGATGGAAAACAGCAAATCGCTGTGAGTAGGATAAATGAAAGTTAACAGACCAACATTCCTTGGCCCTTTAAGTGCTCATGTTGGACCCATCTCAGTGTCTGATTTAGCTGGTAGCACAACCCAGCTGGCCTCTCACATCCTTTTATTACCCTTTTAATTTGGAATCACCAGCCCTGGCCCGTCTGACCTATTCTTCAAATTCTGCTGGTGACTTCATTGCCCTCCAGATCGAATGCTCCAGGCCTCTCTCCTCCCATCAGTGCAGTTTCAGCAAACCCAGCCTGATCCAGCTTCTGGGGATTTCACTCCCAGTGCCAATCCCAAGGGGGCATCTAATATCTAATAATGGAAACCCCAAAGCTGGGGAGGACTCTGCACACAAAAACAGGGCGGTCATCTTTTCCTAAATCTGAGATTTGTCATTTTTAGCAGGAGTCACAGAGCCCTTTGGGGACTGGATAAAACCTGTGGACCATTTTCCCAGGGAAAAGCACATTCATCCAAGTTTTAGGGGGTCCTGTGGCCCATGAGGGCTTCCCAGGTAGCCCAAGTGGTGAAGAATCTGCCTGCAATGCAGGAGACCTGGGTTCCATCCTGGGTGGGGAAGAATGCCCTGGAGGAGGAAATGGCAACCCACTCCAGTGTTCTTGCCTGGAGAATCTCATGGACAGAGAAGCCTGGTGGGCTACAGCCCATGGGGTCACAAAGAGTTGGACACAACTGAAGCAACTTAGCAGACGCACACATAGCCCATGAAGCCATTCCACAGGAACTGGATTAAGTACCTCTGCTTGAAGTGTAACAGCATCCTAGTTTTCAGAGCCTGTGTTTTATTCCTTGAAACAGTCCAACGATCTGATGTTTTTCAACGTTAGGATGACTGGGGGGGAGGTGTTCCCTCCCCCACTTAATTACAGAGGAGTTTGTGTTGGGAGAAGGCAGATCAAGTGGTAAATGAAGCTTGGGACTCATCTGGGAGAATGAAGATGAAAAGAATAGCTCAAGTCTCGTGTTTTGCCAGAAGGAGAAGGAACACAGCGTCCTCATGCTCAAGGCTTGTTCTAAACTTAGCCAGCTCCCGTGGTTCCAAAGTTGGCAAAATGAGCTCCCGCCGTCCTAATAAACACGCCATGGTGTAGTGACTCACGAGAAGCAGTCAGGTGTGGGATGTGGCTGCTTCTAGTCAACCAGACAAGAGACACAGTAGCTGAGACATGCCCCCCCAACACAGCAGGGATTTCCAGTGTAAGGGGGAAGGACGGCCTGGGCACTGGGCTGCCCTGAAGAGCTGAAGAGGCTTGCCGGTGGCAGAACCCAACCTATCAATGCACAGAGAAGGAAATGAAGGCCTGGGGGGTCTAGGGAGTGAAGGACCAGGCAAGGTCAGACAGCAAGGGAGGGAGCCATCTTAGGGATGTCATCCAACAAGACTTCACACCCATCAGGGCGTAGAACCAGGGAGACAATGGTGCCACGTGGATACATTTAAGGAAGATGGCATTCCTAGGGACCAAGGGTATTCCCCTCCCTGTGATCTTACATATCTAGGCATTCATAGAAGGTGGGGGACCTCCCTGGTGGTCCACTGGTTAAGAATCCATCTGCCAAGGCAGGACACATGGGTTCAGTCCCTGGTTGGGGAAGAACCCACATGCCACAGAGCAGCTAAGCCTCTGTGCCACAACTGCTGAGCCGGAAAGCTGCAACTGCTGAAGCCCATGCACCTAGAACCCATGCTCTGCACAAGAGAACCCACCATATTGAGAAGCCCGGCCACCACAACTTGAGCAGTGCTCCCCTTCCTTGCTTCCAACTAGAGAAAGCCTTCACACAGTGATGAAGATCTAGTGCAGCCAAAAATAAATAAATAAATATAAAAGAAATAGAAGGTGGGTTCTAGCAGGTGGACAGGTAGTGGTACTCCTGGAGAGGGTGGGCAGTTTGGAGGGGCTGGGTGGGCTTGGGGTTTGCCACTGGATGGGAACACAGACACAAACTGGCATGGTCACTATAAAGAGTCCATGGGCTGCCCAGTGGGAGGTCAGACCCCTCTGCAGAGGCTGGGACACCCCCCAGGAACGCCAGCCACAGGCTCAGTGGAATGGGGAGGGGGCCCCCCTGGGGCCAAGTGGGTGCTGAGGGTTCCTTGCTGAAGTTGGGAAGAGTGTTCACCTGAGCAGCATGTAGAAGTCACAGCTGGGAAGGGGCATCATACAGCATCACCAGAGAGGTGATGGGAGGCTGGGACAGGTTGGGGGGCTGGAATGGCGCAGGACACTGGCCCTGAATGGGCAGGAATGGGTAGAGCTTGCCTTGAAAGGGGAGTGGGCTCCAGACACCAAGGAAGGTCAGAGGACCAATTACTGAAATGAAATTGGAGGCAGTGAGATCTCCGGCACTGGAAGGCTTCAAGCGGGTCCACTTTGTGGGGAAAATAGAGAGCAGATTCAAGCATCAAATTTCCTTCCAACCTTAACAGTTTTCGGCTTGGATTCCCCCAGAACATTTGTTGAGGGAAAAGAGAAGAAATTCACTTCTTTTCCAAAGAAGGAAAGTTCAGACCCAAACTGAGCTCTGCACCCAAGGTCACACAGAGAGGCAGGAGAACTGGGAACAAAAGCCACATCTGCTCCTTCCCAAGCCCCAGACTTTTCCATCTGGTTTCCCAACTGGTGTCCCAGCCTGCGCTATTTTGGGCTGGCTTCCCCACCGGGACAAAGGGCGAATTCCGACCAACTCAGCCCTGCCTGCCGGTTCCCAGGTGAGCCTGGTAAACTCACTGGACTGGAGGGCCAGTCCTGTCTACAGGTCCCAGAGAGGGACGCCCGGCCTGGCTCTGTCCCCGCGCCCCCAGGAGGGAAGCTAAGGATGCAGATCACTTCCTCTCATTCTGGCTCTCTTCGAAAAGAAAACCATGTTGATTTCTGATGGGGAAGTTCAAGACTCGCAGGTGAAACTTGTCCTCCAAGCCACCAGGGGGACCCAGATGGCCTGACTTAGGTCTTTCTCTTCCAAGTTCCTTAAAACATCAGTCCTTCAAAAACTCCTTGAGGAAAGGTTTTCTTGTTCTTCATGTTGTGTAACAGCTTTACTGGGGGGCTCACCAGGTGGCTAGTGGTATAGAATCCGCCTGCCAAGCAGGAGGCATGGGTTCAATCCCTGGAAGATCCCATGGAGAAGGAATGGAGACCAACTCCAGTATTCTTGCCTGGAGGATCCCACAGACGGAGGAGCCTGGTGGGCTACAGTCCATGAGGTTGCAAAGAGTTGGACACGACTTAGCAACTAAACACCACCAACAACCACAGCAGCTTTATTAAGGAATAATGCATATACCATACAATTCACACATTTAAAGCATATAATTCAATGGTTTTTGTGCAACCATCACACACAATCAATTTTAGAACATTTCATCATGCCTAAAATAAACTCTGCCCTTCAGCTACCCTTCAGCTGCCCTCAGAGGGAATCTAAGGATGCAGAACACTTACTCTTATTCTGGCTGTCTTCACAAAGAAAACCATGTTGATTTCCCATGTTGAATGCTGAATCCCATTAGATTTCCCTCTAATCCCCCACCTTCCCAAGTCCCAGATAATCACTCTTCTACTTTCTGTCCTCATAGGTTTCCCTATTCTGGGCATTTTATCTAAATGGAATCATGTAACATATGGTATTTTTTGTCTGGCTTCTTTCAGGTGGAGCTTCCCTGATAGCCCAGCTGGTAAAGAATCCACCTGCAATGCAGGAGACCTGGGCTTGATCCCTTGGTTGGGAAGATCCCCTGGAGAATGAAAAGGCTATCCACTCCAGTATTCTGGCCTGGAGAATTCCATGGACTGTATAGACCCCGGGGTCGCAAAGAGTCTGACACGACTGAGCAACTTTGACTTTCACTTAATAATGTTTGCAAAGCTCAACCATGTTGCAGCATGTGTCAGTACTTCTTTCCTTTTTACATCTGAATAATATTCCACTGTATGGGTATCTTACATTTGATTATGTATCCATCCATTGAAGGACATTTGAGTTATTGCCACTTGTTGGCTATTGTGATTGATGAAAATTCTGATGTTCACATAAGTTTAAAGAGTGATGTCAACAGCTCTATGTCTCTAGATTCACAACGTCCCTTAGCATGTTAAAGGCTCTGAGAAGTCCTGCAGTAAAGACCACTATTCATCTTTACTTGACCTGGTGCAACCAGACTTCCTTCATAGTCCTTCACACAGAGAAGTCCCAAGGATTGGTGTGTCAAGATGTATACTTGGGAAGACAGAGACCTGACTATCAACCTGGAGTCTCAGCTGAAAGGAAGTGGGCGATAGGAGGTGGGCTCCTCCTGCTGCTGCCATGGGAGGGACTGTTCTCTGAGCCGAAATGCTATGAATCCTGAGAAATCCAGCAAACTGGAAGACCTTGCCAGGCCACTCATTTGCTCTTTTGATCATTAAACATACACAGTTTGAACACCTACGGGGCTAGAGCAGAGGCTTTCAAGCATTTCTGACTGCGGGAGAGGGGCTGAGCAGCCATGAGGGGGCACAGCAGGACCTAGAGCACCTCATGGTTCTTCCTTAGCAGCCGGGTGGGTGACGAGCCCTCAGAAAGCAATTGGGATTGGGGAGGAAGAAGATGGGTTCAGGCTGTGACATCTTGAACCTGAGAAGCTGTGAGCCATCCTTCAGAAAAAGTGGGGAGATGAGAGTTTTCCTGGGTCCAGAGTTCAGAAGAGCAACATGGGCTGAAGGCAAAATCGTGGGGGTCATGTTAAGTCTTGGGCGTGAGTGAGAGATGTGAGGGGTGGGAAGTCAGGTGAGAACACAGACTCGGAGAAGACTGGTACTTAAGAGTGAATACTTGGAGGGAACTCCCTGGTGGTCTAATGGTTGGAACTTGGTGTTTTCACTGCTGTGGCAGTGAAGGGACAGGCACTCTATCGCACGAGGTGAAAGGGCAACAATGAGGACGTGAAGGCAGAGTGTGCAGACACCTTGGGAAAAGCAGGACTGACATGGCAGCTGGGGGGAGAGGAGTTTAGGGGGGACTGGACATACGGACAGACGTGGCTGGGTCACTTTGCTGTCCCCTGAAACTATCACAACACTGTCAGTTGGCCATACTCCAATATAAGACAAAACAATTTAAATTTTAAAAATTCATTAAAAATAAAAAAAAATTTTTTTTTAAAGTGTGACTGAGCAAGGGGAGAAGGAGGGGTCTGCTCTTTGAGGAAACAGGAGCAGGACAGGAACCCAGCATCAGGGAAGTGCGGCAGCCTGGCTCTGGTCTCTCGGCACAGGCTTCCCCCACAAACCTTCCTGCTACTTGGAGCAGAAACAGCCTCTTTTTGGAAACCGTTTTGCCCTTACTCATGCTTGGATTAACAGCAAAATTCTAATTTCCTGGCCGACTCATTTCCCACCCTTCAGGGAGTCTGGCAGGAGGCCCCGACTCCTTCCCTGCCCCCCCATCCCAACTTCCAAGCAAGAGTGAGGCTGGGAGCTGCAGGCACTCCATCGTGGCAAAGCCCAGGAAACACAGTGAGACCGGCAAGGCCAGCTGGCCCAATCCCTGCATCTGGGGGGAATGAGTCAAAACTGAGGCCCCCAGCAGAGTCTCCTGTTTACCTAAAGCCACCAAGCAGTCCCCACACCACTGCACAGACCCTCCGTGGCAGAAGTCACAGAGGACTTGGGTGGGAGAAGGTACCCAGCCAGGCTCGAGGCCCCAAGGGGACCCCTCTCCACTCAACAGGAACACTGATCCCTCCAGCTGGAAGCTCCTTGAGAGAAGGAGGAGATAATAAAATGGCTCTCCCATAACTGGCCGGCCAGTGGCCCTGGATTGCTTGTGTGGGGAGGGGCGGCCCGGGCCTGGGCCACCTGCCAGGCTCCTTGAAGGATGGGAATGGAGTCTAGAAATCAGAACCCAACTTTATCCTAGGCATGAGCAAGGACACAAAGGTTGCCAAAAAGAAGCTTCTTTTGCTTGGAGTACCAAGAAGGTTTGTTTGTAAAAGAGACTTCTCTGGTGGTCCAGTGGTTAAGACTCTGGGCTTCTACTGCAAGGGGCACAGGTTCAATCTCTAGTTGGGGAACTAAGATCTTCCATCCTGAATGTCTCGTGTCCCATGGGCTGGCCAAAAAAAAAAAAGAGGTTTGTGAAGGAAACCGACCAAAAAGACCAGAGCCAGGCCCCCTTACCCACTCCGCTGCTGTCTGGCTCTGTGACCATGAATCTGTTTAACCTCTCAGGGCTTAAAAATTCCACCCATTGCCTCTGGTAGACACATGTTCCATTGCTCATTCATTCATTCATTCACCCAAAAAGCACTGCTCAGCATCTGTTCCCTTGGAGAGGGATGTGTCATGGGGAGAAGGTTTTGGAGTTAAGCAAAGGTTTTGGAGTCAGAGATCCAAATTCAAATCTCCACCTGCCACTTACTAGTCATGTGACTTTGGGCAAGTCATTTAATCTCTGTGTGCCTCAATTTCCTCACCTGCAAAATGGGGGTAAGAATACCTACCTCGTAAGGTAGATGTAAGAATTAAGTTAAACTAGACAGACAAGAGTCTTTAATAAATGCTGAACACAGCAGCTGTAAGTAGAGAACAGTGGTAGCCTGGTGATGGTGATGATGATGGTGGATGATGGTGGTGGTGGTGATAATGATCTGTAAAACCCAAACTAGAGCCTGAAGCATAAAAGGTGTTCAGGAAATTGTAGGTTCTGTTGATTGTGTTACAATCATAATACAACAATATCATTGTGCATACAGGGCTTAACATGCTTCCTGATTTGGCAGCTATGCCAGAAGTGGTTGTTATTAATGCATTCGCTTCAGCAGTGGCATCATGATATGCCCAGGGCCCAATACCCAGCAGGTACTCAATGCATGTGAGTTTCCTCCTCATCAGCAGAGACCTCAGCGCATCCTCATCCTGGTGAAGGGTCCATGCTTGTCTAGGATGGAGTTAGGCACCTTTGGGTACCCAGAGCAGGGTGCGTGTGAATCCCAGGGTGCTGTGGAGGCCTCCACCCTAGGGCCACTAGGGACCCAGCTCTCTCCTACAGCTGCTGCTAGAGGAGACAGATCCTTCTAGCAAACCTCAAGTCTGGATCCAGATCAGCCACTAACCCCTACCCCGACTCTATGTTTCTCAGCTCAGGAGCAAGCTGGACACTTCTCTCCCTGCCCACCATTTCTATTCCCAGCTATTTATAACCCAAGCTTAGAGCAGCCGTGGCTGGGGCTGTGAATCTGGTCTCCCATCACGTGGGCAGCCCCAGAGGCCCCTGGCCCCCATCACAGCATTTCGTTTTCCAAACCATCCCTTTAGCTTTTTTTCTCCTCCCTTGGCTTTGGTCCAGCATCTCTGTAGCTTGGGTGATTTGGTTCAAAAAGAGGTCATTTCAGCTCTCCCTACAGCTCTCTTTTGGAGTCACCTGTGCCATGGGATCCTGGCCTGTCTGTGGCCTGAAGGGGCCATGCTTCTCTTTCAAAGCCTCCCCAGCACTACAGAGAAAGGCAACCCTGATTGCCTGCTGGGCAGTGGGGGGAAAGATGAGAAGCAATGTCTAATAGCTTGGGGGACTGGGAGGGGAGGAGGACACAGTGCCGTCTGCATGGCCAGGGAGTGGGCTAGGGGGACCAGAAGCCACTGACATGTGGGGAAGGGGCAGGAACACAGGCGCTGGAATCTCAGGTTTGCTCCTTCCTAGCTGTGTGTCCTTAGACAAGTTAATCAACCACTCTGAGTCTCCATTTCTTACCTTGTAAAAATACAAAGTTGGTCCTGCCACAGTCACTATCAGGACTGAGAATGTTCAAAGAGTTCCCACAGCACAGCATGAAACTGGCATGAAACTGGCGTGTCTGTCTCCCTTTGACCTCCGCAGATGCCTGGACCTGAAGGCCAGAAGAGCTGCAGCCATCGCCCCTCATGGCTTCTAAGGTTTGCCGCTGAAAGGGCATCAGCTTGAGGAAGACAGCCTGGGTTCAGGTTCAGCTGACTGGGGAGTCCTCGCCCGAACTGCCTGATTTGGAGCTGGCCTGTCGATGAGGGGGCAGCAGTCTCTTCAACACCAGCCTGAGCGACGCCGCCATGCGTGCCTGGGAGGAGGAGGGCTGGACGGGGGAGAAGTTGTCTGCGTGAGGAATTCTGGAAGCTCACGGGGGAAAACGCGACCTCCGCTGATGGCTGGGGCCCAGGCTTGATCCAAGAGCTACCTCGGTTGGCTTTGTGACAACATCAAGATCTGGCATCATGAAAGTGGATAGGTCCTCCCCCTGGGGCTGGAGCAGGAGGGGAGAGAAATGGGGGCCCGAGAGGCCAGCAGGTGGGGAGAAAGCCCAGAAACCCCTGCCGGGCAGGATGCACAGAGCTTGAGGGACTGACATCCCCGGGTGGGAGCAGGGTGGGGGCCGCGGCTCCAGCCCAGGAATCCTGCTCACCGCCCTTACAGCGCCTCCTGGTGGCTGGGGAGAGAAGCAAGACCCAGGCTGAGGGCTAAAGTTAAGTTAGTATCTAAATGACCCTCAAAGGATAGATGGACTGTGTGTGTGTGTGCGTGTGTGCGTGCGTGCGTGCGGGTATAAGTTCCTAAAATTGATGCTTTCGAACTGCGATATTGGAGAAGACTCTTGAGAGTCCCTTGGACTGCAAGGAGATCCAACCAGTCCATCCTAAAGGAAATCAGTCCCGAATATTCATTGGATGGACTGATGCTGAAGCTGAAACTCCAATACTTTGGCCACTTGATGCGAAGAACTGACTCATTTGAAAAGACCCTGATGCTGGGAAAGATTGAAGGCGGGAGGAGAAGGGGACGACAGAGGATGAGATGGTTGGATGGCATCACCAACTCAATGGACATGAGTTTGAGTAAACTCTGGGAGTTGGTGATGGACAGGGAAGCCTGGTGTGCTGCAGTCCATGGGGTCGCAAAGAGTCATACATGACTGAGTGACTGAACTGAACTGAACTGGGGAGGCTGGGTTTAAAGTTTACTCCGGGGACTCCCCAGTCAGTCTAATGGTTAAGGCTCCACGCTTCCACTGCAGGGGACACAGGCTCGATCCCTGGTTGGAGAACTAAGATCCCACATGTCACACAGCATGGCCAAAAAACAATTTCCTTTTAATAAAAAATATGTATACTTATGGCTGATACATGTTGATGTATGGCAGAAACCAACACAATATTCAATTAAAAATAAATAAAATTAAAAAATAAAATATACTGCAGATCACTCTGAATTTCCTGTGGGATCCCACAAGCCTGTGAGCTCTGATCAGAAGGGCCACCTCCAGCTTGCTCCCCAGGGTCTAGAACTCAGGAGTGATGAATGGATGAGCAAATGATGTGAGAGGGTGATTTTCGGGGAAAGCCTACCAGGTGTGAGCAGAGGAACAAGACCAAGAAAGCCTCGCTCTGGGGTCCCTCTTCACCCCCAGCCAAACCACAGCTCGGGATGGTAGAGGCGGCTGGTGGAGGCCAAGGAGCATCTCGGCTCTATACCGACACGCCGGGTAACTTCAGGCTCCCCCATTTAACCTCTCTGAGTCTCATGATCCCCATCTATTTAATACAAGAAAGAGACCCCAAGTAGCTGTCTGGGTAGGGTTTGGGGGGACACGAAATAATTTGATGGATAAGATGGCATTAACGTGGTCAGCGCTCAGTACGCGGGCCTTACACTGGCAAGGCAGACATGGCGAGCGGAGCCCCACCCCCCGGGTGCCCTGCCCTGCCCTCTCTTCCTGTTGCGATGCAGTGCCAGTGCCCCAGGAGGGGCTGGCAGCCGCTGCACTGGCTGCTGCTGGCTGGCCCACGTCCAGGCCCCAACCAGCCCTGGATATAGCCGCTCCCTTTCTTCCTGCCCCGCTCCCTGCCCACTCACCAGCCCCCAACGCCTCCGTCCACGCCTCCCCTTCTTCCTTCAGAGGCTTCCCTGCGTCTCCCCGCGTCCCTCTAGACACTGGTCCAGAGCCTCCTCTACTCCCGTCCCCCGCCAACCCCCACCACCACCGCTGGAGAAGAATAAAGCAGAAACCTCCTCCTCAGACTCTCGCAGCCCCTTCCTCTTGGGCGCCCGGACCCCGAGAAGCCCTCCCACCCCCGGGCTCACCCCTTGCTCCCGAGGCTCAGCCTGGGAGGCGAGGGGCCTCTCACTAGAATGGGCACATCACTGATGCAGGGAGCGGACCTCAGGGGCTTGCCTCACCTCCCAGCTCTGCCAGGGACCTCAGGCGGCGGTGAAATCTCCCCAGGTTGAGGTAACTTTTCCCACAAACAAAGCCCGGATCATCCCCCTCCAGGCTCCTGTGCCGCTCAGGCTGAGGTGACGGAAGCCCTGCCCCATCTGGGGCGTCAGCAGTGTCCTGTCAGGGGCCCAGGCTCCCGCTGCACCCTCCCTCAGTGAAACACCTCACGTGGCGTCCCACTGTGACCACCACTACCTCAGGGAGGAAGGAGACCCTAGTAGGTGCTCATTCTCTCTCAGACACTGTTGTTCTGTCGCTCAGCCGTGTCCAACTCTTTGCGATCCCATGGACGGCAGCACGCCAGGCTTCCCTGGCCCTCACCATCTCCCAGAGTTTGCTCAAACTCATGTCCATTGTGTCAGTGATGCCATCCAACCATCTCATCCTCTACCACTCTTTTCTCCTTTTGCCCTCAACCTCTCTCAACATCAGGGTCTTTTCCAGTGAGTCAGCTCTTAGCATCAGGTAATACTTTGGCCATAGTGCTTCATCTGCAACAGGTACTGAGCTTTGAACTTTTGCGAACTAGCTCATTTAACCTTCACCACAATATTTTAAATTTCCTCCAGTTTGATACTGAGGAAACTGATGTGATTGCCCAAGGTCACATGCAAGTCAGGAGCAGGACTAGAAAACGACTTTCTCTTCAAAGTTGACTCACTTTGATGACAAATTCTTTCTCTGGTGATCATGTACAGGCCAAAAACAACAACAACCAAAAAACCCAAAATACAAATGAAAAACCCCAAATGCACATGAATAAAATCCCCTTCTTAACTGGAATGGATTTTACACAAAAGAAAAGACAGAGACTCTGGAAAGCCCCACCATTGTCACCTGAACATTAAGAAGTTCTAGGAGGGGGGAGAAAAGAAATTAAGTCCTGGGCCTTGGTTGGCAAATAAGGGGTGGAAAACAGATCTGTATAATAAGAGGTGCACACAGGAACTGGAGTGGACTAGCTCAGGGTTGAATGCTGATTCTTCAACTTGCTGGCTTGGTGGCCCTGAGCTGGGGATCATACCTCTCTATGACTTGGTTTTGGTGTTTTCTAGTGTAACCATGTGTGATCTTACTGAACTGACCCTCCCACAGATAACGACTGTTGACAAAACACACACACACATACACACACACACACAGACATACACATCCTTAAGGCACCAGAGAGTGAAAATAAAAGCAAATAGACTCTAGAAAAAGGGAACAGCAAGGGGGAAGTTAGCCATTTTTTATGGCTTTGAACCTGAGAGCAGACATAACCAGCACAGCACAGATAGACAATCTGCAGTCTTTCTGGCTTGAGGAACCAAAGGACAAATTTCAGATCAACCACAGGCACCGTAAAGTGAGGAAGGCAACCTCGGCCCAAGAGGGAGAGCCTCAGGTCCTGCGTATAAACTTGGTTCAAATCTCTGGTTGATCCTTGAACTACAAATGCATGGAAATGACTTCAGCTGGGAGTGGAGGGTAGGAGTGGCGGGAATGAACTGAGATCTGGGCTGCCATCCAAAGAGCAGAGTTTGAAGTCAATTGCCTAATAAAATATCAACACATTTTGAGACCATAACAGTATCCAGAGCCCCTACAATGAAACATGCACAATGTCTAAGATGTACTGTTGTCCCTGTATAGTTATGTTCTCAGACCACAGTGGAATTAAACTAGAAATCAATAACAAGAAGATAGTTGGAAAATCCCAAAGTATTTGAAGGTTAAACAAGTAACACATAGGTCAAAAGAGAAAGCTTTAGGAGAAATTTTTAAATATTTAAACTATATGAAAATGAAAACACAAAATAGCAAAGTTTATTGGATGCAGTAAAAGCAGTGCTTTGAGGGAAATTTATGGCATTAAATGCACATATTACACAGGGGGAAAAAGAAAACTAAAATCAATAATCAGGTTTCTGCCTTAAGAAACCCTCCCATTACCTGAAGAAACTAGAAAATGCTAAAATTTTCTAGTTAAAAGAGTTTCTAGTTGCTAAAGAGTTTAAAGCAAGAAAACAATTCCATTTAAAATTGCGTCAAAAAGAATAAAATATTTCGGGATAAAGTTAACCAAGAGGGTGAGACCTATACTTGAAAACTATAAACGTTAATGAAGGAAATTGAAGATGATCCAAAGAAACAGAAAGATATCCTGTGTTCTTAAATTGGAAGAATTAATATTGTTAAAATGTCCACACCACTCAAAGCCATCTACAGATTGAATGCAGTCCCTATCAAATTATGGTTAGACAGCATCACTGACTCAGTGGACCTGAATTTGAGCAAACACTGGGAGACAGTGAACAACAGGGAAGCCTGGCACATTGCCGTTCATGGGGTCGCAAAGAGTCAGACACACCTGAGTGACTGAACAACAAAAATCAAGTTATATGTATATATAATGGAATATTACACAGCCATAAAAAAAGAATGAAATTCTGCCATTTACAACAATGTGGATGGCTCTAGAGATATAATGCTTAGTGAAATATCAGACAAAGGCAAATACTCCATGTTATCACTTAAATAAGGAGTCTAAAACACAAAACGAACAAGTGACTATAACAAAACAGAAACAGACTCACAGATAGAGAGAACAAACTAGAGGTTACCGGTAGGGAGAGAGATGGGGAAGCGTCAAGAGCAAAAAGGGGATTAAGAGATAGAAACTGCTCTGTGTAAAATGAATAAGCAACAAGGATGTATTGTACAACACAGGGAAATATAACCATTATTTTGTAATACCTTTAAAGGGAGTGTAATCTACAAAAATACTGAATCATTATGTTGTATACCTGAAACTAATTTAATACTATAAATCAACTATGCTTCAATAAAAATAAAATAAAGTCCCCTGTAAAGTTAAAAAAAAAAAAAAAAAAACATGAAGAGTTTTACAAGAAAAAGAAAACTTCAGAGCTTAGAAAGGGCCTCAAACACTGACTTTTCACGATGTCTTCATTTGTGAAGTCATCTCCAACTCTTTTCAACCCCATGGACTGTAGCCCACCAGGTTCCTCTGTCCATGGCATTTTCCAGGCAAGACCACTGAAGTGGATTGCCATTTCCTTCTCCAGGGGATCTTCCTGACTGAGGGATCCAACCCTTCTCTCTTGCATCTCATGCATTGGCGGCGGGTTCTTTACCAGCTGAGCCACCAAGGAAGCCTCTTTAATAGGTAAGAAAGCTGAGGTTAATAGTTAAGAAAATGGGCTTTGAAATTAGGTTGCTCAGGGTTACATCCTAGCTGTGTCATAGCAGAGGGTCACTCGGGGTGGTAGGAGGAGTTCTCACTGATGGTCATTCCTTTGGCCTCTTTGTCACCTCCTCTTTAGTCACGGGGAGCTCATTACCTCTCCCAGCAGCCCCTGCCACAACTGGGCTGGTCTCCTCGAGAGACAGTTCCTCCCTGACTCAGTCCTGCCCTTGCTTGGTTTCACTTCTCCCTTGAGGCTCCTGTCACACAGAACAGACCGGGTGTCTTGTCCTCATGACAGCCTTCCTCTGTTTAAAGGCTGCATCCAGCCTCCCCTCCCCACCTTGTCTTTTCTTCTCCCAGCCAAGAGCTCTAGCAGGTCCTAAACTTTATTAACCGTCACTATGTAGAAGTCTGGGCTCAGAGAGGTAAAGCAACCTGCCCGAGTTCACACAGCTAAGACATGAACACCCGTGTCTCTGATCTCTGAGTGTCTAGGCCTCAGATTGTCTCATCTATGGTTCCAGACTACCAGTACCTCTTTGTTAACCCTCTCTCTACCTCTCTATTCATTTCTTGTGGCTGCCATAACAAATTACCACAAACTGAATGGCTCAAAAACCACAGAAATTTACTCTCTCATAACTCCAGTTGCTAGACTTCCAAAGTCAAAGGGTCGACAGGGCCCTGCTCCTGCTGAAGTCCCTGGGAGAGGGCCTGCCAGCCTCTTCCTAGCTTCTGGTGGTGACCAGCAACTCTGATGCAGCCAAATAAATAAATATTCTAAAAGAAGATCCAATCTAGCCCAGCATGACCTCAACTTCATTTGATTATATCAGCAAAGATTCTGTGCGTGCGAGCCAAGTCGCTTCAACCTCATTGCAACCCTTCAGACTCTTTGCGACCCTACGGACAGCAAAGATGCTACTTCCAAATAAAGTCACAGTAACAGATACCACAGGTTAGTACTTGGACGTGTCTTTAGGGAGGACACAATTCAATCCCTCTTGCCAAATGTGGTAGAAATTCACAATTCAGCAGAGGAAGCAGAGCAGAAATTGCCGTGCCTGAGCCGTCCCTGCTCAGGGGGGTGATGGAGGTCTAGACAGGGCCCCGTGGAGAAGGCCCGGCTGCCCCCAGCTCGGAGACAGAGCCCCAGACGGGAGCCTGGTTTGTGCTCGGTCACCAGACTGTCTTGTGCTTTTCCTGGCTGCTCCGTCTGTCTGTCCTCCAGCTGGCAGGAGGGATGGCTGGGCAGGCAGAGGAGGAAGCCCAGGAAGGGAGGCCAGCAGCTCCCAGGCCTGGCCTGATCATTTGCAATGAACCCTGGGCAGGTCACCTCGTGGCTCTGCAAGGCGCTCTGGGTCACAGCTGCCACCGAACTGACCTCATCAGTAAAGCAACAGCTCAGTCTAGAACCAAAGGATCCTTGGCAAGGGGTAGGAGGACTGGGAGGGAGAGGAATTCTTCTTTTTCTTTTTCTTTTTGGTATCAGATTTTAAAAATTTCATTATTTTAGATTCTGGTATAGTTGATTTACAATGTTGTTAGTTTCAGGTGTACAACAAAGTGGCTCAGTTGTATTAATACGGATGCATATGTCCATTCTTTTTCAGATTCTCCTCCCATATATGTTATTACAGGATATTGAGCAGCATTTTCCATGCTATACAGTAGATCCTCATTGATTATCTATTTTATACATAGCACTGGGTGTATGTTAACCCCAAATTCCTAGCTTATCTCTCCTGAGGAATTTTTCTTAAAAGAGACAGAGGAAGACTCCCAGGGCAAAGAGTGCAGTGCTTCCCTTTTACAGAGTCACCGACCAAATCCCAGTTTATAAGAAGAACAGACCAACACGTTGGGATTTAAAAGAAGGGCCTCTGCGTAGAGTCTGCATGGTCCTTCCTGAGTATAAGTCTGTCCCTGGGGCAGTGTGACTTTGTGCAAAGAACCACTTGAAGCCAGGCAGACTAGGATTCAAGTCTTAACTCTGCCAGGAACCAGCAGCGTGACCTGGGGTGTCACTTACCTCTCTCTATACCTATGTCCCTACTTACGAAGCCTTTCTGGCTTCCACATGCCCATCTTACAGCAACAGCCCTTGATTTTCACTTAAAAGTTCCACCTCTCCCTTGCTTTCATCCATGGGGTTGGGACGGTTCCCACACCTCACTTAGGTGGTGCCTTTGGATGGGCCTGGAGGTTTTGGTAGAGTTGAAACCTTTGGGACATAACCTTCCTCTGATTAGAGTGATGGGCCCAGGGGCATACCAGTGACCTGAGCTGGTTGTCAGGGTGGGTGGCTGGGCTTCTGCAAGTTGTCCCAAAAAGATGTTTCTGCTCTCCCAGTGGCCTTAGAGCACTAGGGATCTGAACCTGCAGCCAGACAGTGACTGTGAGAGGACCCGGGGGGGGGTGGTGCTGGGGCGACAACATGGTACCCCAGGTGAGAAGAACCAAGAATCAGGCAACACAGCCAGCTCTGTAACAACCTAGAGAAGTGGGATGGGATGGGAGATGGGAGCGGGGTTTAGGAGGGAGGGGCATCTGTATACCTGTGGCTACTTCATGTGGAGGTATGGCAAAAACCAACACAATATTGACAAGTAATTATCCTCCAATTAAAAGGAAAAAAAGAGTCAGGCTTTTATGGTCCAGGAGGCATTGTTGAATCTAGATCCAGCCACGCCTGAAGCCAAGTCCGCCCCCTTGACCTTCCAGTCGCATTCAGGACGTTCCCTTTTTTGCCCAAGCCTCTATCGTCACCTGCGACAAAATTGTCCTAACCAACTTTAATAATACTCATTTCAGCAGGTAGCTGTAGGATTCAACAGAATTAGATCCTTAGATTATTAACTTTTTCAGGACAAGAATTGTCATATCCATATGTGTGTTCTTAGTAGCTGATCCATAGCAGATGTTCAGATTTGTGTGGGATGAATAAATGTGCTTAAAGGTCCCTAAAACTTACAATATTCTTAATAAATGTTAGTTAATATTATTATCCCAGCAAAGTTAGCCTAATCATCTTTTCTTGTTCCTTATTGCCCTTCTTCTATGGCAGTATGAGGAATGGCCATATTCTCCCCTAAGAATTAATTGACTCCTCCAAATAGTTAAATAATTAAGCTAATATCTGTTGACACCTACTGTATAGCACATGAAACTCTACTCAATGCTGGGTGGCAGCCTGGATGGGAAGGGAGTTTGGGGGAGCGTGGATACATGTGTAAATATGGCTGAGCCCTTTGGCTGTTCACCTGAAACTATCACAACATAGTTAATAGGCCATACCCTAATACAAAATAAAAAGTTTAAAATAAAAAAGATAAATAAATAAATAAATAAAAAGATAAATAAATAAAAGCTTTTTCTCAATTACAGACCAAAAAAAAGGTATCTGTTGATGGCCTAGTACATTCCAGGGTTGGCCAGTAGAAGTCCAGTGATGAACAAAAATAGCATATAGAAACTGATCTTGTAAAGTCCCAGTAATTATAAACTGTGTATGACAAGGTTGCCATAGAGATGAATGTAAATGTCCCAGGGACACAGAGCTGGGGCAGTTAACCCTGTCTTAGAGGACTGGATAAGCCTTTTCCGAGGAAGTGTTGCTGTGGGCTGAAGGCTGGGGATGAGTTACTATGGTAACTGGGGTGGGGTAGGAGAGTGCTCAGAGAAGAGGACCCAGCTAGCACCGAAGCCAGGAGGTGTTAGGGGAGCTCAGATCAGCCTGATTTAAGAAGGGTGAGCCTGGGCTGTCTGGCATTGAAGAAGGAGCCCCCCCCACCATTTGCCACACTGAAGACTTTGGCTATAGGCTTAGAGCAGAGGGAAGGCCCTGAAGGGCACAGAACGTTCAGACTTGCCGTGGGGGAACACTCTGGCTGAAGTGTGAAGGGGTGGTGTTAAAGACCGAATGTTGGGAATTCCCTGTTGGTCAAGTGGTTAGGATACCGTACTTCCGCTGCAGAGGGTGTGGGTTCCACCCCTGGTAGGGGAACTGAGATCCTGCTTGCCATTTGGTGTGGTCAAAAAAAAAAAGAACAAATGTTTGTGTCCCCTCCCTCCAGTTCATATATTGAAATCCTAACCTCCAATTTGCCGACAAAGGCCAGTCTAGTCAGAGCTATGGTTTTTCCAGTGGTCATGTATGGATGTGAGAGTTGGACTATAAAGAAATTGATATAAAGAAGAATTGATGCTTTTGAACTGTGGTGTTGGAGAAGACTCTTGAGAGTCCCTTGGCCTGCAAGGAGATCCGACCAGTCCATCCTAAAGGAGATCGGTCCTGAATATTCACTGGAGCAACTAATGCTGAAGTGAAGCTCCAATAATTTGGCCACCTGATGCAAAGAACAGACTCATTGGAAAATACTCTGATGCTTGGAAAGATTGAAGGCAGGAGGAGAAGGGGAGGACAGAGGATGAGACGGTTGGATGGCATCACCAACTCGATGCACTTGAGTTTTAGCAGGCTCCAGGAGTTGGTGATGGACAGGGAAGCCTGGCGTGCTGCCATCCATGGGATCTCAGAGTCAGACATGACTGAGCGACTGAACTGAGCCGAACTTCCAGTGCAATGATATCAGGAGGTGGGGTTTTTTCCAAGTGATTAGTTCATGAGGGCAGAGCCCTCATTAATGGGACTTGCTGTTGTTTAGTTGCTCAGTCGCATCCAACTCTTTGGTGACCCCATGGACTGTAGCCCACCAGGCTCCTCTGTCCATGGGACTTCCCAGGCAAGAATACTGGAGCAGGTTGCCATCTCCTTCTCCAGGGGGTCTTCCCCACTCAGGGATCAAACTCGTGTCTCCTGCTTTGGCAGGCGGATTCTTAACCTCTGAGCCACAAGGAAGCCCCATCGATGGGATTGATGCCCTTATAAAAGAGACCCCAGAGAGCTCCCTCATCCCTTCTGTTAATACCATTCGAGGACACAGAATATGGTCTTCCATGAGCCAGGAAGCAGACCCTCATCAGGCACTGAATCTGCCAACTCCTTGATTTTGGACTTCCCAACCTCCCAAGCTGTGAGAAGTGAATTTCTGTTGTTTACAAAGCACTCAGCCTCAGGCATTTGTGGCAGCAGCCAGAACGGACTGACACAGATGGGCTGAGGGGGCAGTACACCCAGGGTGAGGCAATGGTCCAGGGGAGATGCTAGTGGCCTGAACCTGGGGAAAAGCAAAGCAGTGGAGAGGAGTGGGCTGATTCCACGGGTCTTTGGAGAGCAAAATAGTGACGGAGAGGATGTTGGGAAAGAGGAGAGGGAAGAGTCAAAAGACAGCTGGGAGAACCATGAGGCTGTTCCCTGAGAAAAATCTGCACAGGGGAGCAAGGATGGGCGTTCACAATTATCAGCTCCTTCCGCTGCCAAGGAGAGTTGACTCAGCCCATATCCCTCCTGGGCTTCAGGGGTAAGCAGGGGAACTGCTCGGTCCCCAGCTGGGATTCCATGGAAAGCGCTGAGGTTGGGAGGGAGCGAGGAGGGAGACTGGCAGCCCACAGCTACACACGCAAGAACAGAAAGAGAGAGATGCGGAGAGACGTGCACAGAAGGAGAGAAGGAGAGAGAAACCTGAGGAAAACAAGCTTTTAAAAGTTCTGCTGCTGTCAGACAGAGAAAGGGCAATATCATATGACATCTCTTATGAGCAGAACCTAAAAAGCAATGATGCAAATGAACTGCTTTACAAGGCAGAAACAAGGACTCACAGACTTAGAGAAAAAACTCATGGTTACCAGAGGGGAAGGGATAGTCAGGAAGCTTGGGATGGGCATGTACACACTGCTATATTTAACACAGATAACCAACAGGGACCTACTGTATAGCATAAGGAACTCTGCTCGATGTTATGCGGCAGCCAGGATAGGAGCAGAGTTTGGGGGAGAATGGACACATGTGTGTGTCTGGCCGAATCACTCTGCTGTGCTCCTGAAACTCTCACAACATTATTAATTGACTATATGCTGATGTAAAATTAAAAGTTTAAATTTAAAAAAAAATCCCCACTGCATTATCACAATAATTCCCCAGATTAGTTTCCCCAGGGGTACTATCACAAATTGCCACAAGCTTGATGGCTCAAAACAACAGAAATCTATTCTTTTATAGAGTTAGAGACCAGAAGATTGAAATCAAGGTGTGGGTGGGGCTACTCGCCTTCTACAGGCTCCAGGGGTGAATCCTGCCCCACCTCTTCCAGCTTCTGGTGGCTCGAGATGTCCTTTGGCTGGCGGCTGCATCGCCCTAATCTCTGCTTCCATCTTCACAGCCTTCTTGTCTCCCTCCCTGTCTCTCCTAAGGATACTTGTCTTGGATTTAGGTCCCGCCCGGATAATTAAGGATGTCTCAGATTTAGATGCTTCATTACATCTGCAAAGGCCCTTTTTCCAAATCAGATCACATTCAGAGATGCCAGGGGTTAGGAAGTGGACCTATCTTACGAGAAGGCCGCCGTTTAACCCACCACTTTCCCTGTTAGTCTTATCTCAAGGGACAACAGTAAAGGTTTCAAATCACTTTTTAGTTATTGTTTGTATCAGATTTATTAAAATATATTTCACATAATTCCATGGGGTCGCAAAGAGTTGAACACGGAGTGACGGAACTGAATTCCCATAATATACAATACAACACATCCAAAATGTACAATTCAAAGGTTTTTAGTATATTCACCGAGTTGTTCAACAGTCACCATAATTTAAGAGGGCTTATGTCATCCCCCAAATGTGGGGTTTTTTAAAAAAATATTTATTTATTTATTTGGCTGCACCAGGTCTTAGTTGCAGTATGTGGGATCGAACCCAGTCCCCCTGGCTTAGGAGTGTGGAGTCTTAGCCACTGGACCACCAGGGAAGTCCCCCTTCAGATGTTTTAATACCCTTTAGTACCTCCTCAGTTCCTCCCATCTCCCACAGCCCTAGACAACCACTGTTCTAATTCCTGTGTCTTAAGATTTGCCTCTTCTGGACATTTTGTATGAATGGAATGATAGGTGTTCTTTTGTGACCAGTTTCTTTCACTTAAAGCATACTGTTTGCCAGATTCATCCATGCTGTGGCATATTTCAGTATTTCATATAGACAGAAGGTTTTCCATTGTGTAGATAGACCACATTTTGCTTATCCATTCACTATGGACATCCATACAATGACAGACATTGCTCATCCATTCAGTGATAGACATTTGAGTTGTTTCAACCTCTTGGCTATTATGAATAATGTTGCTATGAACAGCCATGTACAAGTGTCTGTATGTACATATGTTTACACTTCTCTTGGGCATATACTTAGGAGTGAAATTGCTGAATTAAATGGGAACTTTGTGTTCAACTTTTTGACGGACTACCACTTTGATTCCCAAAACGGCTGCATCATTTTACATTCCCACTAGAAGTATATTAGGGTTCTGATTTCTCCATTTCCCACCACTGCTGCTGCTGCTAAGTCGCTTCAGTCATGTCCGACTCTGTGCGGCCCCATAGACGGCAGCCCACGAGGCTCCCCCATCCCTGGGATTCTCCAGGCAAGAACACTGGAGTGGGTTGCCATTTCCTTCTCCAATGCATGAAAGTGAAAAGTGAAAGTGAAGTTGTTCAGTCGTGTCTGACTCTTTGAGACCCCATGGGCTACAGCCTACCAGGCTCCTCCGCTCATGGGATTTTCCAGGCAAGAGTACTGGAGGGGGTTGCCATTGCCTTCTCTGCCATTTCTCACTAACATTTGTTATTATTTGTCTTTTCCATTATAGCTGTCCCAGTGGGTGTGGAATGGTATCTCATTATGGTTTTGATTTGCATTTCCCTGATAATTAATGAAGTTGAGCATCTTTTTACATGCTTCTTGGCTGTCTGTATAGTTTCCTTGGAGAAATGTTTCTTTAGATCTGTTTCCCATTTTTTAATTGGATTACTTATCTTTTTATTATTGAGTTCTAAATGTTGTTTATATATTCTAGATGTAAGCCCCTTATCAGGTAAATGATTTGCAAAGATTTTTTCCCATTCTATGGGCTGTCTTTCACTCTCTTATAAGTATCCATTGAAGCACAAAAATTTTAACCTTAATGAAGTCCAGTGTATCGTTTTTTTCCTTTGGTTATTTGTGCTTTGGGTGTCATATCTAACCATTGCCAAATCCAAGGTCATGATTTACCCCATGTTTTCTTCTAAGAGTGTTATAGTTTTCTCTTACATTTAATTATTTTGATGCCTACTCAATGTTTTGAGTATGATAATACCTGAGAAGGATTCATAGGTGACCACAAAGTAAGCTGTGGCCGTGGGAAAGACCCATGCAGGATCTGAAGAAAAGGTTCCATATGTCTTTCTTTTTTTTCTCTTCTTTTTTTGGCTGCACTGGGTCTTCACTGCAGCACAAGCTTTCTATAGTTGCAGCACACAGTCTTATTTGCCCTGCAGCATCTAGGATCTTAGCTTCCTGTCCAGGGATCAAACCCAGATCCCCCGCATTGGAAGGAGGATTCTCAACCTCTAGACCACCAGGGGAGACCCCATGTGCCTTTCTTCCCCTTTCCCATCCTTATCCCTGGCGCTCACACTCTATGGGGTGCTGCCATCCCAGAGCTCTCGAGAAAGCATTCCTGGAACACAGCTGAGAGCCCTGAAATAGACCTTCAGGGGTGGACAGGAATTATAGGTCACAAGTGCAGGATGAGAGTGGATGACTGGAGAAGCTGGCTCTCCAGAATCCATCCCAAACTAAGAAAGCTGAAGCAGATGACCAGTGACACGGAGCCTGTGGTCCAAAGGAAATAATCCACGCATGAAAGGCAGGTAACGCCAAGCATCAGTGATAATGTGGAGCAACTGGGACTCTCAGACCTTGCTGGTGGCTGGGAAAATTGTCACCACCCCTTTGGAAAGCAGCAAGTCTCTACTAGCACAGAACACACACCTTCCCTACTACCCAGCTACTCCACACCCAGGTAGATTCCCAACATGAAGGTCCACACATGCTCCCCAAGACATCCAAGAATGTTCATAAGGGAATTCCCTGGTAGTCCAGGGTTAGGGGTGGGTGCAGACAGCAGCAGGACCCCACTAAGCAAATATGTGGAAGGCAAAGGGCAAATTAACTAACAGGTCTCTTCCTTTTTTCCTTCTTTCCCTCCTTCCTTCCTTCATTTATTAATTCACTCTTTTATTTCAATATCAGGACCTGCTTATTTAATAATTACATCAGCTTCACCCTTAGTACATGAAGCTAAGTCATTTATAGCCCTGGTCATCAAGAAACTCACAGTCCGGGACTTCCCTGGTGGTCCAGTGGTTTAAAAAATCCACCTTGCAATGCAGAGGACATGGTTGGGATCCCTGGTTGGGAAACTAAGATCCCACATGCTGCAGAGTAACTAAGCCTGCGTACTGCAACTACTGAGCTTGCGCCGCACCTAGAGAGTCTGTGCCCCACAGTGAAACATCCCACATGCTGCAATGAAGATCCCTCTTGCTGCCACTAAGATCCAAGGCAGCCAAATAAATAAATAAGCTCACGGTCCAATGAAGGAAACTGATCCATATAGAAATCAGTACAATGTGGAGGGAAAGGGGCCTTACCAGGCATCTGTCTGGGCAACAACATGGCCAGATCAGGCGACCAGGGAAGGGCAGGGGGACAGTTAGGGAAGGCTTCTCAAAAGGAGGTGATAAGGCGACAGCGGGAGGATGAGAACTGAGGATGCTCCTGGCAGAGGAAGCAGCCAGCTGGGCTCCCCTCTTGTTACACCAAAGTGGACAGGAAATGAGTGTGAAAAATTGAGGGTCAGGTCAAGAACCCCAGAGAAGGAGCCTGGGGATGACTCCATGGCTTTAGACGACACAAGCTACTGTGATCTTAGTGGGCTTCCCAGTGGTGCTGGTGGTAAAGAACACAGCTGCCAATGCAGGAGATGTAAGAGACTTGGGTTTGATCCCTGGGTCAGGAAGATTCCCTGGAGAGGGGAATGGCAACCCACTCCAGTACTCTTGCCTAGAGAATCCCATAGACAGAGGAGCCTGGCAAACTATCGTCCACGGAGTCGCAAAGAGTTGGACAAGACTGAGCGACTCACACACACACAAACACACACACTGTGATCTTAACTGCTGGCTGGATAGGAATCCAAAATGATTGTGGCAGCAAGAGGCTGAGAGGATTTCCCAAGAAGTCATCTTCCTGCATTCACACCTGTGAAGCACACAGATGGCCAGCTCCGGGTTTCAGGACAACAAAGCGAAGACGTGCAGCTGGCTGGGTGTGAGGCTGTGAGCAGTGGTGGGGTCTGTGGACCCTGACTGTCCCGAGCTGTCCAGGCATTCCGATTCTGTTGTTTTCAAGATGAGGTACAGGGCAAATGAACAATCAGGTCCCTGAATCCTATCCAAAGCATGGCTGCCTGTTTGCAGCCTCTGGACAAACATCTCCAAGATGTCTCTAGATATAAAGAGTGATTTCAGTAATGTAGTGTGTGGGTGATGCGGTCACATGAGGTGAAGCATCGTCTGGGGTCCTTCGTCTGATGACAGCATCTCTCGGTGGACACGGCCACCCCAGGAGCCCGTGTGCCAATTTCCCTGACTCTCAGGGGCAGAACTCGGAGAGACTGGCTTTTCACTGTGGAAAAACACTGACCATAACAACAGATCGTGATTCAGGTTCTGGAAAACCCCAGAGGCCCAGAGCCTTGGATGCACAGTTGTCTCAAGGCCAGGGCAGGAAGCCTTTTGGAATTTGTGGGATGGGGCACCGTCCTCTCTGGAAAGACCTACTATGTGCCGGATATTGGGCTGGTCCCTAAGCCTGTGTCATCTTTTTTTATTATTTATATATGTTGCTGCACTGAGTCTTAGTTGTGACACTCGTGATCTTTAGTTGCAACATGCAAAACTCTTCGTTGAGGCATGAGGGATCTAGTTTCCTGACCAGGGATGGAACCTGAGCCCTCTGCATTGGAAGCTCAGAGTCTTAGCCACTGGACCACCAGGGAAGTCCCCCATGTCATCTTTATAACAATGGCTTAGACTGTTTGTTAGGATTATCCTTATTTAACAGAGAGGCAGAGAGGTTCAGCTTCTGCCCAAGGTCTCACCACTGCAAGAGGCAGAACCATTGCAGCTAGAACGCCAAACAACCCCAAGCCCACTTGAAGACAGCCACATCCTTGGGAATGAGCCAGGGTCTGGTCTGAGGCTCAGAGAGGGGAGGTGACTCATTTAATGTCACACAGCTGGCGAGTAAGTACATTATTCATTATCATGCTCTCTGTATCCTTTCAAAAATTATTCTTGAGGATCTGCTTTATATTCAACAAGTATTTTCCAAGAGCCTGCCAGCCACTGCTCTTGGTCTGAAGATGCAACAGTGAACACAACAGA
This sequence comes from Cervus canadensis, assembly GCF_019320065.1. Lineage (NCBI taxonomy): Eukaryota > Metazoa > Chordata > Mammalia > Artiodactyla > Cervidae > Cervus > Cervus canadensis. Next base: position 41,279,331 of record NC_057386.1, read on the forward strand.
CAATAATCCCTGGTTGTGCTTACATTCTGGGAGGGAAAGAGTGAACAAACGCAAGAAGTAAGTTAGGTAGGAGATGGGGAATACAGCGGGAGGAAGTTAATCAGGGAAGACAGGGAGGGTGTGTAGGAGGTGTGAAGGATGCTGGGTTTAACAGGGAGAGGGGGTGAAGGTCCCAGCTGCGAAGGCGACCTTTGAGATAAAACCGAGGAAGTGAGGACATGAGCCGTGGCCGTTCCTGAGGGAAGCATTCCAGACAGAAAGAGCAGCAGAGGCACTAAGGTGGAGAGGGCCTTGCATGTGGAGGTGGCCAGCGCGGCTGGAGCAGGGGGGTGAGGGGCAGAGGGGGAGATGAGGCGGGCGAGTGCATGGAGGTGGGGGCCCTGGGGGCCACAGGGCGCAGGGCCTTGCAGGCACCATGGAGACCGGCTTTTGGTCTGAGTCAGTGGGAGTCGTTGCAGGGGTCTGTGCAGAGGAGTGATGCGATCTCACTTGCTTTTCGTCTCACCTGCTGCTGCGTGGAAACAGGCTCGATGGGCAGGAGCAGGGGTGGGAGGGACCAGTCAGGAGGCCACTGCAGTGACCTAGACAATAGGAGAGAGGGCTCCATCAGGGCTCCCCCAGCTGAGGTGCTGAGAGGTAGTAGGATCCCATATATATACATATATATATATATATATATATATATATATATATATTTTTTTTTTTTTTTATTTAGTTAGATATTTGGCTATGCCAGGTCTCAGTTGTAACACTCAGGATCTTCGATCTTTGTTGCAACATGCCAGATCTTTAGCTGCGGCATGCGAACTCTTAGTTTTGGCATGTGGGAGCTAGTTCCCTGACCAGGGATTGGACTTGAGCCCCCTGTATTGGGAACTCCAAACTTAGTCACTGGACCATCAGAGAAGTCCCTCAAGACCTATTCTGAAAGTAGAGCTAAAAGGATTTGCTGATGGATTGGACATGGCGAATGCAACAGAGAGCAATGATGACACCAAATTTTGGGCTGAGAAACTGAAAGGATGGCATTGCCATTTCTGAGACAGATAAAACTATGAGAAAAGATGGTTTGGGGGAAGGTCAGAAATTTGGTGTTGGGCATGTTAGTCTGAGACACCTCTTGGATTTCTGAATGCAGATGCTGAGGTAGCATGGTGCTGGGGACTAGGGGAGGAAGTCAAGCCTGGGAGGCTGTCTATGAATTAAAAGTGCTCTCCGGACAGTTGAGAAGGCAGGGCACCCTGGTGGACCTCCCTGGGGCCTCTTGATTCCAGCAACATCCTGATGTCCCTCACGGCAGGCAGCCTGCAAGATGGCCCTTGTGGTCCTCACTTCCTGGGATTCACGCTTTTACACAGTCCCCTCCCAAACAGAATGGAGCTGAACTGTAATAAATAAGAGAGGGCAGAAATGATGGCTTGTGATGATCAAGACTAGGTCATAAAAGAAATCATGGCTTCTGCTTTGCTTTCTCTTGGGTTACTTGCTCTGGGGAAATAAGCTGACTTGTAGGATGACATTCAAGTATCCCTACAGAGAGGTCCTCCCACCAACAGCCATGAGAAGGACCCATCTCAGAAGTGGGTGCTCCATCTCCAGTCAAGCCTTCAGTTGACTGCAGGCTTGGGCTGACAGCTTGACTATAACCTCATGAGAGATCCTGAAGCAGAACCACCCAGATAAGGTGCTGCCAGATTCCTGTGTGAGATAATGAACTTAGATTGTTTTAATGTGCTCAGTTTGGGGGTCATTTGCTACATCCCAGGTGGTGCTAGTGGTAACGAATTCACTTGCCAATGCAGGAGATGTGAGAGATCTGGGATGTGAGATCTCCCTGGGTCAGGAAGGTTCCCTGGGAGGAGAAGATGGCAACCCGCTCCAGTATTCTTGCCTGAAAAATTCCATGGACAGAGGACCCTGGTGGGCTGTCCATGGGCCCGCAAAGAGTCAGATACAACTGAGAAAACACACACACAACCACAACAGATAACTAATACAAAAAAAACTTTTTTTAATGCCCAGAAGGGTAAGGCAGGCACTTTTGTAACTTACACAAGTTATCCCTTATTTGTTGGCTGACTCTGATGAGCGAGACAGCGGCCCAGCCTGCCACTGTCCAGCCATCCCAGGATCCTCCCGCAGCTTCTGGGACTCGTGGGCCAGACGTGTGCCTATGTGTTCAGTCGCTAAGTCATCACCAACTCGATGGTGTCTGCTTAGCACTTCCATAAAAAGTGTCAGCTTCTCCTGCAGGAAACCTCCACCACCAAGATCAGAGGCAAGAAGAACTAACATGGGTCTCAGTCCATCCTCTAGCGTTCCAGCTTCTCCTCACCCTCCCTCATTTTATATCCATCTTTCCTTCCCAAAACGACTACCCTGCAGACTTAACCTCCAGCAAGGGACAAGAGTTGGCAGCTTCACAGAGACTCTTTATGCAATTAGTTATGTAATATCAAAGGCTGTAACTAATCGCTTTACAGAGCTGAAAGTGGTTCTGCTGCTCTGACATGGCCCATCAAGCCTCCCAGGGCTCAGAGGCAGAGTACAGGCAGAATTCAGATTTGGGGAAGGTGAGCACAAAGGCCCAAGTGGGCCTTGTTCATATTCTTAATCTGGTATCCGATTTGAGCTCCACCCAGAAGCAGCTCCGGGCCTTGCTCCTCCATCCCCCAGCAGAGTGTCAGGATGCTGAGTCCAGCAGCAATGGCGTTGGAGTCCTCAGACCTACGTGTGGAATCCCCTCTTGGCAGTGACTGGCTACATAACCTTGAGTCACTTTACCCATCTGACCTCAGTTTCCTCAGCTATAAAATGGGGATTTAATGTTCTGTGTGTGTGTGTGTGTGTGTTCAATCACTAAGTCATGTCCGGCTCCTTGCGACCCCGTGGACTGAAGCACACGAGTTTCCCTGTCCTCTATCTCCCGGAGTCTGGTCAAATATATCTCCATTGAGTGGTGATGCTATCTAACTATTTCACCCTCTGCCATTCCTTCTCTTCCTGCCCTCAATCTTTCCCAGCATCAGGGTCTTTTCCAATGAGTCAGTTCTTCGCATCATGTGGCCAAAGTATTGGAGCTTCAGCTTCACCATCAGTCCTTCCAATGAACATTCAGGGTTGATTTCCTTTAGGATGGACTGATTTGATCTCCTTGCTGTCCAAGCAATTCTCAAGAGCCTTCTCTATCACCACAGTTTGAAAGCATCAATTCTTCAGTGCTCTTCTTTACAGTCCAACTCTCATATCCATACATGACCACTGGAAAAACCATAGCTGTGATTAAATGGACCTTTGTCAGCAAAGTGATGTCTTTGCTTCTTAATATGCTGTCCAGGTTTGTCATAGCTTTCTTTCCAAGGAGCAAGCATCTTTTAATTTGATGCCTTAATGGGATTATTGACACTAGATAACTTGTGTGGGCCACCCATTAAATAGTGTGACTATTATGATATTGACCTCATGGCTCAAGGCCGACAGGTTGGGGCCTGGACAGGGAAGCCGCATTACTTTTCATGTCCCTCTAGTTCCCTTTGGGAATATCCAGTGACTAATCTTTATTCATACCACCCCTACTGGGGCTGTTGGGAGAACATAAGTAAGAGTTTATGCGATCAGTGTCTTAAAAGATGTTGTCATAGGAGTCCGTGCTCCTACCCTGCGCGAGTCCACAAGCCGCTTTCTCTGCTGTCTGACCCGCTCGGCTCCACGATGCCGGTGGACCTCGGCAAGTGGTCCAGGCCTTTGAGCCTGCAGGAAGTGGATGAGCGGCCGCAGCACCCGCTGCAGGTCAAATACGGCGGGGCGGAGGTCGACGAACTGGGGAAAGTGCTGACACCCACTCAGGTTAAGAACCGGCCCACCAGCATTACATGGGATGGCCTTGATCCAGGTAAATTGTACACCTTGGTCTTGACAGATCCGGATGCTCCCAGCAGGAAGGACCCCAAATACAGGGAATGGCACCATTTCCTGGTGGTCAACATGAAGGGCAACGACATCGGCAGTGGCACGGTTCTCTCTGATTATGTGGGCTCTGGGCCTCCCAAGGGCACAGGCCTGCACCGCTACGTCTGGCTGGTTTACGAGCAGAAAGGACCACTGAAGTGTGACGAGCCCATTCTCAGCAACCGATCTGGAGACCATCGTGGCAAATTCAAGGTGGCCTCTTTCCGCAAAAAGTATGAGCTTGGGACACCAGTGGCCGGCACATGTTACCAGGCTGAATGGGATGATTATGTGCCCAAGCTCTATGAGCAGCTGTCTGGGAAGTAGAGGAGATGGACACTGTCCCAGAGTTCCCAAACAGTGTTTCAGTTTAGTGATGCATGTAGATTTCCCCCCATCTCTCTGCCCAAGCCCTGAGTGGTCAGATTTACATTTAGGGTGACTTTTCTTTCCTTCTGCCTGTATTGTATAATTTTAGGGGGTTTATGTTTTGATCAAATTTGAACTCCGTTTTGGTGGGGGATTCTTTAAGAAGAAAACAAATTCTGGTAAAAAGACCAGGTCTGCAGTATTAGAACAGAGCTTCAAAGAATCTTTAAGGGAGGTTGAAAACAAAAAAGAGATTGATTGCCTCCGCCTTTGTGAACCTGAGCACAGAATTGTGTGTGAAGGCACCTACTGGCATGTGTTTTCACGGCTCTGTCTCACCAAAACAACCAGGGGCCGGCATGTCCACTAACCCCCAGCGTCTCAGACTGGTTACTGCTTGTCTGTCCCGCTGTGGCTCCTTTAAAGAGCAGTACTGAAAAAAACTCCACAGAAGAAGTTGCTTTTCTGTTAAAGCCTGGCCATCTAGATGAGCAGCAGGGCTGGGTAAGAGGTTATCAGAAATCCTAAAGTCTGTGCTTATTAAATTGATCACTCTTTGGTTTAAAAAAGAAAGCCAGTCTGGAGTTGAATGTTGTGTTAATTTTGCTGTTTGCTTATATTTGAATAAAAATAAAAACACTGTGTAATTGAAAAAAAAAAAAAAAAAAAAGATGTTGTCATAAAAGAGGGGTCTCCAGTGATGACAAGTGGATGAGTGGTTTGAGCCAGAAGGACCTCTCTTTCAGTATCTTCAACTTCTTTGTGAATAAGAACTGTCCTTTATAGTATCCAAACCTTGAATTTCACTGGAGTAGCCAGAGGAAGTTGGGGTCAGAACTGGGAGGGGAGGAGGTTGGCAGACAAGTTTTCAGAAGAAGACTGGGAGGTGTAGAAGGGAAAAGTTTGATCTAACTGCTATTTCTTTTTTTTAACTGGAGAATAATTGCTTTACAATATTGTGTCAGTTTCTGCTGTCTGCTATTTCTGTATCTATTTATGTACCTATCTCTTTACATATGTCTGTTTTAATCTATCTACATTTCTAACTATTTAGTAAATATTTATATGGCACTTAACTGTGTGCCAGGCAGCACTCCAAGCACTTTATGTAAATATTACTTACCATTTATTAAGTACGTACTATAAGTGTGAGCTCCTGGCATAGGCATTCCCATTTAGCTCCCCAGCAACCCAACAAAGGAGCCGTTATTGTCTTCATTCTGAGCTTCGCAAACTGTGACTCAGAGACTTGCCCAATATCACAAAGCAAGAAAATAGGGAAGCTAGGATTCTTGAGTTTTGTGAGATGCCAAAACCCACATCCTCCTACCACTCCTGGCATGTTAGAAATCCAGGTGGGGTGGAGGCTGCCTGGGTGGAAAGACTCAGCTAGTTTGGAGAACTGAAGAGGAGGTGATTTACAAAATTCTTCCACATCAAAGAATGTCTATAGGACCTAATAGCAGGTGTTTGAGAATCCCTTTCCCACTGTCTTCTTATTAAAAGGGAATAAACTGGGATTGGAGAAGTCAAGGGAGATGCCCAAGGACAGTTGTGGTCCAGTGACATTCACAGCTTTCAGATGCAGAAGGAAAAAGTGAAAGACACCTATATGAAAGTCATCTATTCGACCTTTCAACATTCAACATCCTTTTCAAGAATGTTGTTGTCACTCCCCAGGAGGGCACAGCCTGGCCCCTGAACTAAAGCAAAGCAGAGAGAAGGAATGCTCTTTAAGCTCTTACATGCACCACCAGACACACACCATCTTGCAACAATTCTAAATGAATATCTTCATCCTCCTTTCACAGCTGGAGAACTTGAGGTTCACAGCAGTAACAGGATTTGCTGAGGAAGTGGTAGATATGGGATATGAATTCAGGTCTCATTGACTCCTCCAAGACAAGTCACTGTCTCACGAGGGGCAGCTGGGCCACCACATTGGATGGTGGGGTTAGGTCAGCACTTCCTCTCAGGAGGAAGTGCTGACCAGCCAAGAACACGTCCCCAGAACACTTGGGAGCAAACTCCATTCCCCTGAGCCTCTTCTCTCAAGACATCATGGTGGCAGATCCAGGAACGGGGGTCTCAGTAATGCACTCAGCTTCGCTGTTTGTGCCTCAGAGCAACAACCTGGAGGAACATTTAGCCCGAACTCGCATCCTGCAGTGTGCATGCATGCAGTGCATGTGTGCATGCTCAGTCGTGTCCGACTCTTTGCAACCCCATGGACTGTAGCCCGCCAGGCTCCTCTGTCCGTGGCCTTTCCTGGGCAGGAATACTGCAGCAGGTTGCCATTTCCTCCTCCAAAGGATCTTCCCCACCTAGGGATCGAACTCACGTCTCCTGCATTGGCAGGTGGATTCTTCACCACTGAGCCACCTGGAAAGCCCCCATCCTGAGGTCAACGCCTATTTATGCCACCCCCTAGAATGGTAGTCCAGTGCCCGCTTGAACAATTCCAGGAATAGCAAGCTCATGCCCCACTAGCTGGGTTAGCTCAAGCCCTACTAGCCTCCATCAATCCACTGATAGAAACAGGGCCATACACAACAGGAATGGGCTTTTAATGGCTCTGTCCCCAGCAGCTACTGCAGACTTTCTGGCAATGCCCTGCAGGTGTCTCACAGGTGCTCCACCTTGGGAGGTATGCTTCCCAAAACTCAACCACCCTCTTGAAAAATGCTGACTTTACCTAGTGGTGAAGAATCTGCCTGCCAGCACAGGAGTCGCAAGAGACTCAAGTTTGATCCGTGGGTCAGGAAGATCCCCAGGCGAGGACCATCCCCTGGAGTAGGAAATGGCAACCCACTGCAGAATTCTTGCCTGGAAAATTCCACAGACAGAGGAGCCTGGCGGGCGACAGTGCAGGGGATCACAAAGAGTCAGACACGACTGAGCACACGTGCTTTAAAAACAACAACAAATCTTCCATATCCGTAGGAGATTCGAGGCCACCACACTGTCATAAAGCCACTCATCAACATGCTTCCCAGGTGAAGCCCCAGCCGCCCTCAGTTCCTGCTACTTCCAGGGGTGACCCTGTTTCTGGGCCCGCAAATGATCAGGATCTTGGAAATATTACTGTCTGCACACTTTGCACGGGAAACACCATGGGGTTGGGGTGGGGAACGAAGAGGGTAAAATTAGCACCTGTGGGTCTGTGGGAAAGAAGGAGAAGGCAGGAGAAAGGGACGACAGAGGACGAGACAGTTGGATGGCATCACAGACTCAACGTACATGAGTTTGAGCAGCTCCAGGGAGATGGCGAAGGACAGGTAAGCCTGGCGTGCGGCAGTCCATGGGGTCGCAAAGAGTCGGACAAGACTGAGCGACTGAGCAACAACTGTGGGAAAACCGCCCGCCTGGGGGCCGAGACTCCTTGGTTCCAGTCCCTGGCTCCCCGGGATGGGCTGCAATGCCTGGGTAAACGCACAGCCCCACCTCCCGCAGGTCCGTTTCCCGGTGAGGCCCGCCAGGGTGGGTCCTGGCTGCCGAGGGACGCTCTGCGGGCTCGGGCGCCCCCTGATGGCCAAAAAGCGCCGTGCGGCGCCCGGGATCTAAGCGGGCGGGGAGGGGCCCGGCCGCCGGCTGGACCGGCTCAACGGGGCTCGGGATTACGTCACTGGGAAGAAAGGAAATGAGTCATCGCTCCCCCGAGCCCTGGGGCGGTCGGGGCGAGAGCCGAGGCGCAGCCACAGGAACCCAGGACAATGGCAGGAAGTGAGAGGAATGTGAGCTTGGCTGCAGCAGCTCGGGCCCCCTCCGCCACCCCTGACCCTGGACCCCGCAGGGGGCAGCCGACAGGGAAGGGGGGATGGCTGGGAGCCGGAGAGGCCGGTGGAGGCAGCCAGGTGGGGTGAGCTTGAGTTATCTGGAGGACGGCGGGGTAGAGCCATGCCCAGGGCGCCCCACCCTGAAGAATAGCCCAGGTCATCTTTCCATCCGCCTAGCTAGACCCCTCGGTGGCTCCTCATTGGCCCTGGAACAGTGCTCAGACTTGACTTTCGGTCCGAATAATCCCAGGGGCTTGTTAATAGCCAGATCCCCGGTCCCCACCCCAGAGTAGGTCAGAGCTGGGGCAACAGGGTGCATGTTTAACTCCTAGCATGTGATGCTGAGGCAGGGGTCCTGGGACTACTCCTTGAGAAGCTCCCATCTTAGACTAGAGTCCAAGTCACTTGGCTGGGCTACTGTGCTGTGGTTCCTTCAACCTCATCTCTCCCTACTTCCTATTCTCTATACACATGTTCTAGCAAGACTCCACTACTTATTGCCCGTTTATTTCCTCTGCACGTTACACGGGCTGTTTCCTTTGACCGAAACATCTTGCTCTCCCTCCACTGCTGCCCAAACGGACAGACTTCTTACCAACCCTTTAAAATCTTCTCCATGGGCATCCCTAGGGGTCCAATGGTTAAGAATCTGCCTGCCAATGCAGGGGGCATGGATTTGATCCCTGGTCTGGGAAGATTCCACGTGCCACAGGGCACCTAAGCCGGTGCACCACAACTACTGAAGCCCACGGGTCCTAGAGCCCCTGCTCCACGACAAGAGAAGCCACTGCAATGAGAAACCCGAGCACCGCAGCCAGGGTAACCCCCGTTCTCTGCAACTAGAGGAAGTCTGCACGCAGCAAGTAAGACCCAGTGCAGCCAAAAATTAATTAATTAATTAAAAAAAAAACTTCCGCATGGTGTATGTACATCAAAGGGCTCAAGTAACGGTGAAAAACTAGCCCACAGAACAGGAGAAAATATTTGCAAACTCTATACGTCATAAGGGGTTGATATCCAGAATATAGATATCCTAAGAATCAACAACCAACAGACACACAACAGCATTTTAAAATGGGCGAAGGACTTAAACAGAGATTTCCCCAAAGATAAAGGAATGGCCAATAAACACAAGAAAAGTTGCTCGATATCACTAATAAGTAAAGAAAGACAAAACTGCAATGAGATACCACTTTATCCATTAGGATAGCTATTCTCAAAAAACAAACAAAAAAACAAGAAGCACTGAAAAGGATGTGGAGAAATTGGAGCTTGTGCACTGTTGGTGGGAATGTATGACTGATTGTGTGGCTGCTGTCAAAACAATATGGTGATGTTTGCCACAACATGGGTGGGCCTAGCGATTGTCATCCTGAGTGAAGTAAGTCAGACAAAAAAAGACAGATATCGTATGATATCCTTCTTTTCCCCCTTTGGCTGCGCTGGATCTACGTTGCTGCAAGGGCTTTCTTTTTTCTAGTTGTGGCGAGTGGTGTACGGGGGCTTCTCATTGCGGGGGCTTCTCGTTTCGGAGCACGGGCTCTAGGGCATGTGGGCTCAGTAGCTGTGATTCCCAGGCCCTAGAGCACAGGCTCTGTAGTTGTGGCCCACGGGCTTAGCTGCTCCGAGACATGTGGGATCTTCCTGGACCAGGGATCGATCCCTGTCCCCTGCATTGGCAGGCGGAAGCTTTACCTCTGAGCTATACCAGTGAAGCTCCCATATGATATCCTTTATATGCGGAATCTAAAAAGAAATGATACAAATGAATTATTTACAAAACAGAAACAGACTCACAAAGTTAGAGAACAAAATTGTGATTGCCAGTAGGGAAGGATGGGGGGAAGAATTAGTTGGGGGGTTTGGGATGGACATGTACACACTGCTGTATTTGAAATGAATAACCAACAAGCAGCTACTGCATAGCACAGAGAACCCTGCTCGATGTTATTTGGCAGCCTGGATGGGAAGGGAGTTGAGGGGAGAACTAACACATGTATATGTATGGCTGAGTCCCTTTGTTGTACACCTGAAAATATCACAGCATTGTTTATCCGCTATACTCCAATATAAAATTAAAAGTTTTGGGGGGAAAAACAGTATGGTAGTTCCTCAAAATGAAGACTATGATCCAGCAATTCTGCTTTCTGGGTATATATCAGGAAGTTTTGAAAGCAAACACTCGAAGAAATATTTGTAACCCCACATTCATAGTAGCATTATTCACAATAGCTAAAAGGTGGAAGCATGCCAAGTGTCTGTCCACAGGTGTGCCTGTGTGTGTGTTCAGTCATGTCTGACTCTTTGCGACCCCATGGACTGTAGCCCACCAGGCTCCTCTGTCCATGGGATTTTCCAGGCAAAATATTGGAGTGAGTTGCCCTTTCCTCTTCCAGGGGATCTTACCATCCCAGGGATCCAACCCACATGTCCCTCAGTTCCTGCATTAGCAGGCGGATTCTTTACCACTGAACCACCTAGGAAGCCCATCAACAGGTGAATGGATAACAAATGTGGCATATATATACTTGAAGACATTATACTAAGTGAAATAAGCCAGTCACCAAAGGACAAATATATGAAGTACCTGCTGCTGCTGCTAAGTCACTTCAGTCGTGTCCAACTCTGTGCGACCCCATAGACAGCAGCCCACAGGCTCCGCCATTCCTGGGATTCTCCAGGCAAGAATACTGAAGTGGGTTGCCATTTCCTTCTCCATATGAGGTACCTAGAGTAGTCTAAAATTCCTAAAGGTAGAAGAATTGCCAGGGACAGTGTGGGGCAGGAGGGAATGGGGAGTTAGTGTTTAATGGGTGTAGAGTTTCAGTTTTACAGGTTCAGGAGTTCTGTGGACGAATACAGGTGATATTCGCACAACAGTATGAGTCAGTGCCACTGAGCTGTGCACTTAAAACGGTTGATAAATTTTCACTTTAGTTCAGTCACTCAGTCGTGTCTGACTTTGCGACCCCATGAACCACAGCACGCCAGGCCTCCCTGTCCATCACCAACTCCTGGAGTCCATCCAAACCCATGTCCATTGAGTCGGTGATGTCATCCAGCCATCTCATCCTCTGTCGTCCCCTTCTCCTGCCCTCAATCTTTCCCAGCATCAGGGTCTTTTCCAATGAGTCAGCTCTTTGCATCAGGTGGCCAAAGTATTGGAGTTTCAGCTTCAAAATCAGTCCTTCCAATGAACACCTAGGACTGATCTCCTTTAGGATGGACTGGTTGGATCTCCTTGCAGTCCAAGGGACTCTCAGGAGTCTTCTCCAACACCACAGTTCAAAAGCATCAATTCTTCTGCACTCAGCTTTCTTCACAGTCCAACTCTCACCTCCATACATGACCACTGGAGATACCATAGCCTTGACTAGATGGACCTTTGTTGACAAAGTAATGTCTCTGCTTTTTAATATGCTGCCTAGGTTGGTCATAAAGTTCCTTCCAAGGAGTAAGCATCTTTTAATTTCATGGCTGCAATCACCATCTGCAGTGATTTTGGAGCCCAGAAAAATAAAGTCAGCCACTGTTTCCACTGTTTCCCCATCTATTTGCTATGAAGTGATGGGACCAGATGCCATGATCTTAGTTTTCTGAATATTGAGCTTTAAGCCAACTTTTTCACTCTCCTCTTTCATGTTCATCAAGAGACTCTTTAGTTCTTCTTCACTTTCTGCAATAAGGGTGGTGTCATCTGCATATATATGGTATATATATATGATATGATATATACATATGATAAATTCTAGGTTCTATGTATTTTACTGTAATTAAAATTTAGAAGTAAACAATCTCTGTAGCAATCTCTTTCCTTCTAGTTGGAGAGAGCCTGCCTTTGAGGTCCCATCCCACCACACAGGACACAGTCCTTCGGGGGGGACCCAGGTTACATAGGGCCTGTAGGCCACTGTAGGACTTGGCTTGTGCTCTGAGTGCGACAGGGAGCCCCTGGAGGGTTTGAGCCCAGCAGTGACTTGATCTGATTTGTAAAAGATCCCTCCAACTGCTATGCAGAGAAGCTTGAGGAAGGGGAGGAGGGAGAGGGCAAAAGAGGGAACTCTGGATGACCGGCCTTCTTGGCTTCCTGCTACCATCAGGTGGAGCTGACCTCTTCCTCCCTTGTTCCCTAAGCTTGCAGGACCCTTCTCATAGTTTAAACACTTGCAGTTTGTTTGTCTGTCTTCCTTCAGGCCTATGTATCCACAACTCTGACCCAGAACAGTTGTTTGCCAATGGATGTGGTAAGCAAGTTAGATGCAAGTGAAATAATAGCTGGCACCTGGGATGCTGGTCAGGGTTCTTCTGATTGCAAGCAACAGAAACCAAGTCTAGCAATCTGAAAAAAAAGAAGGGACTCCCCTGGTGGTCCACTGGTTAAGAATCTACCTTCAACGCAGGGGACACAGGTTTGATCCTTGGTGGGGGAACTAAGATCCCACATGCCATGGAGCAACTGAGCCCGAATGCTGCAACTAGGTGGAGAAGACAATGGCAACTCACTCCAGTACTCTTGCCTGGAAAATCCCATGGACAGAGGAGCCTGGTAGGCTACAGTCCATGCAGTCTCGAAGAGTCGGACATGACTGAGTGACTTCACTTTCACTTTTCACTTTCATGCATTGGAGAAGGAAATGGCAACCCACTCCAGTGTTCTTGCCTGAAGAATCCCAGGAACGGGGGAGCCTGGTGGGCTGCCATCTATGGGGTCGCACAGAGTCGGACACAACTGAAGCGACTTAGCAGCAGTAGCTGCAACTAGGAGTCTATGAGCCACAACAAAAGATTCTCAAATGATGAAAGGAAGCTCCCTTATGCTGCAACTAAGACTCAGATAGATGACAGACATACAGGAAAGAAGAGCCAATGAGCCTCTTCAAAGACCCTGTGCAGCCCAAAATAAATTTTTTTTAAAAAATTAGAAAAATAAAATAAAAAGGAAAGGCAACTTGGGAGAAGCCCAGAATCCATAGAAAGGCTGGAGAACTAGGCGTCGAAAAAGTACAGGAAGCACAAGTTCCTTGGCAGAGGTTATGCTGCTCGGATGAAGAACCTGTCGCTCCCAACTTTGTTTCAAAGTCCTGGAAGGGGTCTGACTTGCCGGACTTGTGTTGTGTCTCCAGGTTTTGGTCTCATTAGGGCAGAAAGAGGAAGAATTGTGGCTGAGAAAACCTCCAGCCACCTCTTTGATTTTCAGAAGGGGAGGGCAAGCTTCCCCGATTCATTGTCTCAGCAAGGCTGTGCTCGTGGGGGGCAGGTCATGGGAAAGGAAACCAGAGAGCTGTTAGGGGAAATGAATGCTGAGTGGCCAAAAGCCAGCAAATGTCCACTACAATTTCCCAGGGCTAGAAAAGCACAGAGGCATGAACTGTGACCTGTGACCTACGACCTGTGGACTGTGAAGGAGATACCTCTCCCTCACCTTTGCATCCCTGGTGCTGAATACAGCACCTGCTACCCTGTAGGTGCTCGCCTAATGTTTATTCGGCGAGTGAACGGATGAGATGACCAGCTACGGAAGCCCAAGGCCTATAGTGTTTCTGGAAACATTCATTTTATGAATAAAAGGAGATGGAATAGCAATGGCCTCAATGAAGAGAGTTGCCAAAAAGAAAGAAAAAACTGCCTCGGGGGACCAATTGCAGCTCTGTTCCTTGCGGCCCTTCCCAGAGGCCCTGTCAATCTAGCTCTGAGCAGGATTAACATTTATTTAAAGCAGTTGGCCCCGTCCGGCCTTGGCTGACTGCGGTGGATGCAGCGGTGAGACGGGGCCGCAGGGGGTGGGCCAGCCTCCAAATCCTCCCAGAAGCCCAGGGATCTGGCCCCGACCTGGTGTCCAGGCTCAGGGCCCAGCTGCCTCAAGGGAAGAACTGAGCAGGAGCTTTCGATTGCGGGTCCCACAAAGTCAGTGTCTTCCCAGGAAATCCACTGGGCTGGGCGCCCTGAAACGTGCCCACCCAGGCCTGAGGGGCCGACTGTAGGGCCGGCCTGGAGGCCGCATAGACCAGAGGGCCGCTGGGCCTAGGACATCACAGACGTGCCCCAAGTGCCCTCCAGGGGCGAGGGGGAGGAGAAGGCTGCACACAGAACCCTCTGACCGGTCGCCTTCAACCAGAACAGAAACACACCTTCAGGTTTCCCGTGGAAGTTCTGTCTGAATAAAGAGTTCGTCTGTACACCAACAACAACAAAATTGAGGATTTAGTTCCCTCAACTCACGCACCCCTTTTCACAAAGTGATTTGGGTATGCATATTGGAAGGACACGTATCAGTTACCCACATGACTTCCCTGGAGGCTCAGGCAGTAAAGAATCCACCTGCAATGCAGGTGACCTGGGTTCAATCCCTGGGTCAGGAAGATTCCCCTGGAGGAGGACATGGCAACCTACTTCAGTATTCTGGCCTGGAAAATTCCATGGACAGAGAAGCCTGGCAGGCTACAGTCCATGGGGTCACAAAGAGTTGGACATGACTGAATGACTAACACTTTCATTAAGCCTTAGTTTCCTCAAACATAAAATGAGAATAATATCAGGAGATGGTGGTGAGATTAAATGGTGCTTGCTTTCAGCCTTAACCACCCTAGCAACAGATAACATTGTTCCATTTTTGGACTCATGCAAATTTCTAGATCTTGTATGATCTTGGTTAAGACTTTAGACCCACTAAGCATTAACAAGCTTATGGTGTTTCCTGTATGTACTTATGTATGGACTCCATGTGAGATATTCAGTGTTCTTTCTTCTCCCTGTATATTTCCATTTCCTTTCCCACATTCAAGCCGTTTATGTGGGGCCAAGCAGAGCAGAGAGGAAAAAGAGGGAAGCAGAAGCAACCGAAAAATCTTTTTTAGGAGCCTACGTCTTAAGAGACCTGAGTTAATTTCCAGAGGTGCTAAAAGGGGACACCTTGGCCAGAGCAGTGGGGAGAGAGCCCAGAACCAGGAGGGTCCCCTGGCCTGAAGAATGACAGACGCCCCGGGAGACAGCGGAAGCCTGGCAGGGGAGGAGAGGGGATGGTTGGGGGATACCCTTTGGCTGTGACAGTGACTATGAGGAAGTACCAGGAAAACATCAGACTTGAAGAATGGGGGCCTATGGACGGGGCAAGTGCCCATGTCAGAAGTGATATGGGGATTGTTTCATGAGAATCAAAATACCATCTTCCTACTATGCATTATTGCACTAAGGTCTCAGAACTAAGATATAACTCCTGGAAGAAGTGATATTTTTCGCCATGAGTCTGATGGAAAAGGGGCTCCGAAATGAGGCACGTTTATAGAAAACAAAGAAAGTTCTGTGTATCCCCCCTGCCCCTCAGGAGTCTGGGAGCTGAAAGAATACCCAGCCTGTGGATCTGATGCCTGGAGCCCCGAGGCCGGGCTGCGCATGCTCTCTCCGTCCCCACTGGCAGCTTGGCGCTGAGCCTCTGCGCATGCTCTCTGAGTCCCGCCCACCACTTGCCTCGGCGCCTCTGCACCTAGTGCTGCCCCCTCCCCGGGCCCCATCTGTTCTGTGGTTACTTCCCTTCCTCGGCTTTCTCTGCAGGGTGGAGCCTCGTTTTATGACCCCTGTAAAACGTTGGGAGCTGTTGACTTCTTCCTCTGGGTTTCTTAGATACCTGCAGCAGCTGGGAAGAGAGCAGTGAGGAAGGAAAGTGTTCCCCCAACCCCTCACCCGAGCCCTCAACGGGGAGACGTGTCCTGATCCCAAGGCTTGGCAAGGCAGCCACACACATTTGCAAAGTGACAAAAGGAGAGGAGGGGCCTAAGATGAAAACAGCTTTCACATGTGAAAATGCCTGGAAAAGTTTTTTGGACTCATTATTCTATTCTGGGTGGTTTTCAAGAGCAACAGAGCTTGGGGCCTATGACTCCAGGAGGTGACTCAAGTGGCCCAGCAGATATGCAGATGCTTCCTTTCTGCAGTGTGTGTGTGTCTGTCTGTCTGTCTGTGGATTTGTGCATCTTTGTGTCTGTCCATCCCAGGGCAGGACTCTCCCTAGATCTTTAGAGCCAGTACAGCATTGGACCATCCCCTAAATTCAACCACTTCTTTTGGGAAAGGTAGAAACCAAAGCCTCAGGGACAGTGACCCCCCCTGAGGTCACACCATTCTCCAGAGACAAAGGAGGAAGTGACCGGGGACTCTGAAATGTGTCGCCTGCCCCCCAGCACTGGCCCCTCCTGTTTGGTGGAAGTCACTCATGGTGGCACAGCCACTCCATGAACGTAGGGTGATTGGCCTGCCCAGGACTGGTCCTCACCTGGGGCCAGGCCCTGTGCTATGTCATTCCACATACTCCTCACGCTCATCTTTCAAAAGAAGCATCCTAATCCACATTTCAGATGAGGAAACTAAAGCCAGGTGGGTTCTATTTCTCACAGTTTGTGCTGGTCCTGTTTATATTATCATGATTGATATTTTGAGCACATGCTCTGTGCCAGGCACTTTTCTAGACGCTTCACATACATTAGTTCATTTGGTGTTCATCGAGGCAGGCATTTAGGACTAGCTCTATGTTATAAATGGGGCCCCTAAGGCACTGGGTTTAAGTAATTTGCTCAAGGTAAATATAAAACAAAAGAAACAAAGGGAGGAGTCAGAAATCCAACATGCAGTGAGGGAGGAGAAGTGGAACAGAGGCGGGAGGCCCCTGAAGTCTGCACACAAGAGCAAGTGACCAGTGGGGGCAACTGGGGTCACTCCCACCAGGACCCTCTGAAGGGCTGCACAGAACACTCGCCAGGATTCAGCAGAGGGGTAAGGATGCTCCTCACTGGCTGAGGGTCACACCTGGGATATTGGCAACTCTTTGGTACTTCTGAGCTGCCCCTGTGCGGGCTGCACATCCTGAGGCACAGATGCAGGAAGCTACCTGCCTAAGGCTACTATCTGCAAGTGATTCCAGGTGGCCAGGGGATACAAGCAGGGCACCTTCTGCTACCATCAATTAAGCCTAACACATCTGTGGTCAACAAATGTGCGGTCTACCCTCTAGTCTTTACAGGTACTTTTCATTGACAGCATGAAGTGTATGTCAAAAATGTGATTTGCTTTTACAACACCATGAAATTTTCATGTTAAAAAAATTCACAGATTAGAAAACCTGCTTTGTCACATTGCTACCCGGTGATTACTTCAAAAAATCACAGTCTGTACTAATGTTCATAGCACTATTCACAATAGCGAAAAAAGTGGAGGCAACATAAAAGTCCATCAGGGGAGGAATGGATAAGCAAATACTGGCATAGCCACACAATGGAATATTATTCAGCCATAAAAGGTACTGATACACGCTACAACAATGTGGGTGAGGCTCAAAAATAGTTTGCTAAGACAAAAAAGCAAGACACAAAAGTCACATAAGTGGTCCAGTGGTTAAGAATCCGCCTGACAAGGCAGTGGATGTGGGTTCGATCCCTGGTCTGGGGAGATTCCACATGCTGAGGGGCAGCTAAGCCTGTGTGCCACAACTACTGAAGACTGCTCACTCTAGAGCCCTGCAACAAGAAAAACCACCGCAGTGAGAAGCCCGTGTACCGCAACCAGAGAAAGCCCAAGCAGCCACAAAAACCCAGCACAGCCAAAAATAATTCATATTCTAAAAGGGTCACATAATGTATGATTCCATTTATATAAAATATCTGAAAGATATTTAATCCATAGAGACAGATCTATATTATTATAGAGACAGACAATCTATATTAAATCCATAGAGACAGAAAGTGTATTTGTGGTTGCCAGGTTATGGGGAGAGAGAAATGGACAGTGATTGCTTAATTGCTATGGGTCTGCTTTGGGGGTGATGTAAATGTTTTAGAACTAGATAGAGGTGATGGTTGCACAACCAATAGTGAATGTACTATTAATAAATGCCAATGGTTTGTTCACTTAAATGGTTAATTTAATGCTAGGTGAATTTCACTTCAATTAAAAAATCATGGTCACCTTAGCCATAAGGAGTAGAGAGAGGTGGCAGAGGCAAATTTCATGTGAGCCTGAGATGAGGAAATAGGGCAGTTGCCTCCCCTGCCCAGGTGGTCCTGCTGAAAGGGGTTCCCCAGCACCAAATAACTACAGATTAAGACAGAACAATGAAGTGGTATTTTTTGTCTTTGAAATTAAGATCTATTTTTACAAACAATTCTCATCCTTGGCATGAGTATAGTAAGGGCATTCTCATACTCTTCTGGTGGAAGATAAATTAATCTAGCCCTTCTGGAGGGAGGCTTGGCATTTTGCACTATAAGAATTTAAAATGTCCTTATACTTTTTTTTTTTTTTTTAAATTTGGGTGCACCCTTGGCAGTGAAAGCACAGAGTCCTAACCACTGGACCACCAGAGAATTCCCCAGAATGGTCTTATGCTTTTAAATGAAATATTTCCCATCCAGTTTTCATTCACAGATGTCTCACTGAAGACTGCATTTTTAGCTGGAATTTAAAGAATGTGAATATGTCCTAAATTCATGAGCAGTGGTCTAATGCTTTTTTTTTTTTAAGAAGTCTATTCCCTTTGACTTCTTTTTTTGAAGAAGTCTATTCCGTTTGACTTGTTTCTGCTTGGCCAGAAACAAGCCCAGGCATTTAGTTTATAATTGAGGTGGTATTTCAAATCAGTGAGGAAATACTCTACTAAAGGGGAAAGACTGAATAAATGGTATTTTGGAAGTTAGTTAATTATTTGGGGGAAAAAAAATAAGCTCACATCTTTACTTCACATGCTTGTTAAGTCGCTTCAGTACTGTCTAATTCTTTGTGACTCGATGGACCATAACCCGCCAGGCTCCTCTGTGCATGAGATTCTCCAGGCAAGAATACTGGAGTCGGTTGCCACGCCCTCCTCCAGGGGATCTTGGCAACTCAGGGATGGACTCCTGCATTGGCAGGAGAGTTCTTCACCACTATCACCACCTGGGAAGCCCCTTTTCTTCACACTTTATAGCAAAAGAAATTCCAGGATCTAAAAGCTAAATTCCAGGATTTAAAAGGAGGAGGAGGAGCAGGGGGAGGAAAGGAGGAGGGTGGGAAGGAGAAGGAAAAAAAAAAATCGAAATCTAGAAGAAAATTAGGGAACTCTTTGAAACTCAGATGGAAACAGTCCTATAAGCAGAAAGGGGGAGAGACTAAAGCAAAACATCAAAAAGTCAGAGAACATAAAAATGTAAGGGGTGTGGGGACTTCCCTGGTGGTTCAGTGGCTAGGACTCTGTGCTTCCAATGCAGGGCCCCGGGTTCAAACCCTGGTCAGGGAACAAGATCCCATGTGCTGTAACTAAGACCTCATGAAGTCAAATAAATAAATAAAATATATATATATATATATTTTTAAATGTAAAAAAAAAAAAATGTAAGGGGTGTATGTGTCAAAAATCACCAAATCCAAAATCGAGGTAAATTCTAAGCTTAGGAAAATATTTGCAGTGCATGACAGACTCAACATGAAGGAAATTTTCTAAAACTCAGTAAGAGAAAAAAATAGAAAATGGAAAAAAAATAAAATGGACAAGAGATATGAATAGACCACTCACAAAAGGGAAACGGCAGATGTTTGCATCTATTTTTAAAACACAGCAGACACGTGGTCTCGGGGGCTGGGGAAAGCAGGAAGCCAACCCAGGCTTTCACTAGGGAAGGGCCGCGGCCCCCGCCCCGCTCTGTGAAAGGGCTCCCCGGGAGAGGGGTCTCCGAAGGCCGAGCGTGCAGTCTCCCCGGGACGCTGGACGAACAATTCCACCCTTTGTAGAGGTTTCACCCAGAACGCAGCCCCTCCCCCTGCACCGGGACGGACCGGCTCCGGATCACTGGACGCACCCGGATCGCAAGGCCAGCAGGGCCGGAGCTGGGCCAGCACCCCGGGGCGCCGCGGCCACCGGGGGGCGGTGCTGCCCCAGGGACGCGCCAGCCTCGGGCCAGCGTGGGGACCACAAAGGCCCCTTTCTTCTCTCTCCTCCTGGAGATGAGTCACAAGAGTCATGGCCGAGGCCAAAGTCAGACCGATCCAAGGAACTGCAGAGGAGGGCCGCTGCAGAGGAGGGCCGCGGGGCCGCGGGGCGGCGCCTGGGAGTCACCCTGGACGTCTGCTCTGGCCTCATCCATGGCCCCTCCGGCTCGGCTGGCACACGGGGAAACTGGGTCAGGCCGGTGGCCTAGTTTGCTGCTGAGCATCGGTGGCCCAGGGCAGGACGTGAATGAGAAGGGCATCTATCTTTCCTTCCTGGCTCACTCATGTGACAGATATCTGAGGAGTCCCTCAAGTGCCAGGTGGGTCAGGAGGCAGTCATGGGCAGCTTCCAGGGAACTTATAAACCCTGGCTGTAGGAGTTCAGAACGTGTGATCTTGGACTCTGGAGGCTGGGTTTGCTGGGGTGGGTCCCCAAATCACCGGTCTCCTTTGCATCTCAAGTTCTGCTGCCCAATTTGGGACACCTCACCTTGGCATTGGATTCCTTTGGGATCCACCTCTGACTGCTCCAGAAGGTGATCCCGTCCCCCACCACACACACACACACACATACATACATACATACATACATACATACATACATCCTATTCACTGGGTCCTGTATTTGTATCCCAGGCTGCAAAGGCCACCAATCTCCCACTTCCACCCCAGCCCATTCAGTCCTCTCTCTGCTTCTAAATCCAACCTGGACTGCATTTCTTCATCTCTCCAAAATTCTCACTTCTTGCTGATGAAGAGGTACTTTCCATCGCCTGGTCCAAAGGTGTGAGCTACACAGTCTCAGGGGAGCTAGACGCAGCCCGGACAGCCCAGGTCTGTTTAGCTGGAGATGGCTGGCGAGGCCCAGGAAGGCCCTACCTTGGAGAAGGTGGGGTCAGCATCAGCGTGGGAAGCCCTGGACCCAAGTGACATGAAGACCTCCTATACCCACAGGCTGAGTCCAGAAGAAACGGGAGCTCGTCCTCACCCCTGTTTCCTTGTCTCCTTCCTGCCTCCTTCCCCTACCTTGAGCCTGGGTCTCACTCTGAACCCACGCTGCCCTGGCTGTGGAGTTGGACTGCTGCAACTTCTACTTCCCTGGGGCCCCAGAGCATCCATCAGAGGTAGCTCTGAGCTTGCATTATAGGTGAACGCAGTGAGGCTCAGAAGGGCTAAATTATGTGCCAAGACACACGGCAGAGTGCCCAGCAGTTCAACTCCCGGGCCCCTCATGCCCTCCACTCCCTCATATGCTCCCCACCCCCTCACGCTCCCCACCTTAGAGAATGTGGACAGAATAAAGGGGGAAGTGGGTAGGTGCGCTGTGCCTTTGCTGGAATGACTTGTTCACAGAACTGAAGGCAGAAATTTGTCTTTAGCAACTTTTAAATGCTATATTGAGGCCAAGCCATGTGGCTTATGGGATCTTAGTTCCCCCATCAGAGATTGAACCTGGGCTCTCAGCAGTGAAAGCGTGGAGTCCTAACTGCTGGACCACCAGGAAATACCCTAAATTGACTTTTAAAAAATGTTTGCTGTAGGGGCTTCCCTGGAAATGGTTAAGACTCAGTGATTCTAATGCAAGGGGAATGGGTTCCATCCCTGGTCAGGGAACTTAAGATCCCACAATGCTGTGCAGAGTAGCCCAAAAAAAACTAATGATAAGGGGCTTCCACGGTGGTCCAGTGGTTAAGACTCCGCCTTGCAATGAAGGAGATACCAGTTCAATCCCTGATCTGGGAAGATCCCACATGCCATGGAACTAAGCCAGTGCACCACAACTACTGAACCCTCGCACGCTAGAGCTGTGCTCCACGAGAGAGTAGCCCCTGCTCACCACAACTAGAGAAAGCCCAGGAGCAACAATGAGGACCCAGCGCAGCCAAATATTAAATAAATAAATGAATCTTAAAAAAGAAAAAAAGAGAAGCAACTATACTCCAATCAAAATTTAACTTTTTTGAAAGACAACTGTATGCCAATAAAAATTAATTTTTAAATGTATTTTAAAAAGAAATAAACTGATGGTCTCAATAATTAAAAAGCTAAAGCTTGGTGTAAAATGTCCAAACAAGACAGAAGTATATAGAGTCAGAATGAAAGTCCAATTCTCCCCTAATTCACATCTCATTGGTATTAATAATGCCTGGGTGTAAATCCTTCCAAACTTTTTCAACTACTAATATAAACTGAGCATACCATTCTAGAACTTGCTCTGTTCTCATTCTGCAGTTTTGTCTCCTTCTTGGAAAGTTTCCTGACATCCCACAGAGGGTTAGCCCTGCCCTCTTGGATGGACAGGAGGCTTCCTGGTTTTACCTTTACAGTGCACATCCATGGTTCACTGCAGGCACATCTCTAGGGAATAACTTTCTAAATGTGGAACTGTGAGAGCAGAGGAATGCATGCTTCTGCTACTCTCTCTACCAGCTTGTGATGGCACAGGGCTGACAGGCTAAGGGCACAGAGTCACCCTCCTGGTGTCCCTGCCTCACCACCTGCTTCCCCAGCTCCCTGGCCTGCCCCTCATCCCCAGTCAGGAACCAGCCCGGTCTAAAGCTTCTGCCTTTGTGCACAGACCCTGGGGTCCTTCAGGCACACCTCAAAGTGAAAAAAAGTGAAAGTGTTAGTCGTTCAGTCATGTCTAACTCTTTGTGACCCCATGGACTGAAGCCGACCAGGTTCTTCTGTCCTTGGGACTCTCCAGGCAAGAATGCTGGAGTGGGTAGCCATTCCCTTCTCCAGAGGATTTTCCCGACCCAGGGACCACACCCAGGTCTCCCACTTTGCAGGCAGACTCTTTACCATCGAGCCACCAGGGAAACTTCCCCCTAGATTCTTTATTTGCCATCAAACACCTCCACCACCCTCTGGCCATCAGAACTGACAATTGTCCCTCTGTGGGGGACCACCAGGCACTTGCAAAGCCTTCCATTTGAAGACTAGTGGCCCTGCTTCCAAGTTTTGGTAACGTAGTTTCTTTTCCCTCCTTTTAAGGCAGAGACAAAGATAAACAGTTTGTCTCCAAATGCAGATCAAGCCCTCCCCACCGCTACAGGGCTCTGCTTATTGTCTTAATACACAGTCCGGAGTCCCATCAGGTGGCCTCAAGTGACCCGTGTGGGTCAGTCACTCCGCAGGGTTTCAAGGAGCCCCTGTGCCCATTCACCCCTTGGCCAGGCACTGGGGGTGAGAAAAGAGAAATAGAGGGCGTGAACCTGGGTCCACTTTCTCCCCAGTACCCTGTGCTCCCAAGAACCTGCCACAACCCAACTTTAAAGAGTTCTGCCTCCCTCTTACCCATCCCGCTCCCCAATAAAATTGAATGCAGGTGATTCTTCTTCCTCAGAATGACTATACCACAAGAGTTAGCAACCAGCATCCTTGGTGGTGGTGGGGAACGGAGGCGGGGTGTTCAGATCAGTCCACAGAACCTTCTGGGGTCCCTTGAGCCACACACTGTGTGTCAGTGTTTACTCCCAGAAACCAGATGGGAAAATGTCCCTGCCCTTAGGTCTAGATTCACAGTCTGACCACTAGACAGAAGCAGAAACAATCACAAACAATGAGACGGATGCAAGAGGAGGCTTGGGTAGAGGGAGTGAGGTTGGTGACATTAAATGGTGGAGAATAGTTACTCTTAGTGAAATGTTATGGGGAGAATGTGACCTCTGTCCTTCCACCTTTCTTTTTTCATTTACACATTTTTACTCAAGGTTATATGTTCTCTGCCTGTACCTCTTGCTCTTGAAATCCCATTATTGCCTCAAGGAAACATTTTTATATTAGACAATGGAAAGAGAGTAACCTTTCCAGCCTAAAGCTGAAACCCCCATGACTCTGGCTGACTTTACCAGTCTGTATGGGTCCTGTCCTCTCCACAGCTTAACACTTCATCCACCTTTCAAGAGTTTTCCTTCTTTCAGGGACTGTGTTCGGAATGTGGACCGTGGGAGGAAGCAGCTACCTATGAACACCCGAGGTACCAAACCTTTTTTGGACAAAATAACACCCAGTCCTGGTGAGATGGTGGTGAATATTGCCTGTTATTATTATTATTATCACTGAATAAGCCAAAACATTCTGAAGTATCATGTGATGACTATAAATAATAATATAATTAATTCTATTCAGCAAAGTGGGAAAAAATGCTAATGATGTCATCGGCCCCTCTCCATTCTCCCTGCCTCTTACCTTGCCCTCTCTGGTACTTCTTCCTCCGCTATCCCACGGCTGATAAGCAGAACTAACACTATAACTGCACCGCTGGGCTTCTGCTACTTCACCTTCCCTAAAATGCCTAGAAGCTGCTTCACACCTCTACACATTGACCACACCTCTCACCCAACCTGGTGAATACTGACTCATGCTTCAAACTTAGCATTGCATCTAGAACCTTCTTTAAAATGTCTGATTCTTCCTGAATCAAACAATTGGATTGAGAGATGAACAGGCTATTGGCCCTGCCTCCCCTCCTGGTCAAAGTCTCCAGCCACGCCTACAAATAGTCTCTGGCTTATATGGTTCCACTTAGGAGTTTTTGATGTTATGATGAGGTGAAAGCAATACAAATTCAGTAGAAACCATACTTGGAACTTTTACCTTTCCCAGGCTAGCCATATGTCTGATACTCTCTTGTGATGTTGGGCAGGGCAGCCACAGCCCTGGTAGACACAGGATCACAAAGATAAACAATGGATACACTTAGAACTCTTCTGGACCCGGACGAGCAGTTCACTTTCAGTATAGTTCTCAATAAATTACATGAGATGTTCAACACTTTATTATAAAACAGGCTGTGTGTTAGCTGATTTTGCCCTACTGTAGGCTAATGTGTTTACAGTAAGTTTAAGGAGCACTACTGTGGTGGCTCAGACAGTAAACAATCTGCCTGCAATGCCAGAGAACTGAGTTCAAGCCCTGGGTCAGAAAGATCCCTTGGAGAAGGGTATGGTGACCACTCCAGTATTCTTGCCTGGAGAATTCCATGGACAGAGGAGCCTGGTGACTCTGGGTCACAGAGTCAGACTTGACTGAGCGACTAACACTTTCACTTTTCTTTCAAGGTGCACTGAGATCAGCCATGGTGTTGATAGATTAGGTTCATTAAATATATTTTCTACTTAGGGCATTTTCAATTTATGATATCATGAGGTAACTTCATTGTAAGTCAAGTAAAGTCTGTACCATCAAAGACTCTCCAACCCCTTGATCTCTTCCTTCCATCCTTCAGCCACTGAAAGGCTGCTGAATTGAGCCTGTTCTGTCTACAATCAGGCACTTCTGCTTCCTAAGGAAAGAGCCTGGAGAGGCATGCACTGCAGAAGAGGGCCAAAGAGTGTGCTCTGAACTGGGAGAGGCAGCCAGGTAGAGAGGCCATGGGAAGGGTAGCAGCACTGTCCTCAGGTGGTTTCCCAGCATCCTCCCTGATTTCCCAGCATCCTCCCTGATTTCCCAGCATCCTCTCTGGTTTCCCAGGATCCTCTGTGGTCTCCCAGAATCCTCCCTGGTTTCTGGCAGTCTCCCCTCAAAGCCCCACCATTTTTAGGGTTCCATTTGCTGTGAGGGCCCCTGGGCCACGGTTCCAACAAAGGGAGTGAAAGGAAACAGCTCCTCACTTTCCTGTTTGGACTTTGCTGCCAACTTCACCTTGTCTTGATTGAGTTGATTGATTTCAGTCAGATTAAGGGGGTTGAACCAAATCAATGGTTTTTCAACTGGGAACATACTTCTGTGTGGCCTGTGTTGATGGAAAAAAGATGCACAAGCTAAAAGCTGACATCTGTGTATGCTAAGTCGCTTTAGTCATGTCTGACTCTTTTTGACCTTATGGACTATAGCCCTCCAGGCTCCTCTGTGCATGGGATTCTCCAAGCAAGAATACTGGAGTGGCTCGCCCTGCCCTCCTCCAGAGGGTCTTCCCAACCCAGGACTCAAACCCACATCTCCTGTGGCTCCTGCACTGCAGGCAGATTCTTTACCAATGAGCCCCTGGGGAAGCCTCCTAAAAGCTGACAATTATGTCTTATTTGGTGGACATTCTGAGGACTTCAAGGCCAGGAGACAGAACTCTCGGATGGTGCTGAGGGACCACTCTGAAGAGGTAAAGAAGTCAGAATATATAGGAGCTTTTGCAACAAAAACCAGGTACCCAGCACTTCAAAAAAAAAAAAAAAAAAAAAAACTTTTTTATTTTTTTGCTGCATGGGGTCTGTTTGATGTGGTGCACAGGCCCTTCACTGCTATGCACAGGCTTTTCTCTAGTTGCGGTTAGCAGGGGCTACTTTTCCTTGCGGTGCACAGGCCTCTGGGTGCGGTGCTTCTTTTATTACAGAGCGTGGGCTCTAGGTGCCCAGGCTTCACTAGTCCTGGTGAATGGGTGTAGTTGCCCCACAGCACGTGGAATCTTCCCAGACCAGGATCCAAATATGTGTTTCCTGCATTGGTAGGTGGATTCTTAACCACTGGACCACCAGGGAAACCCCAATATTCTTGCCTGGAGAGTCTCATGGATGGAGCAGCCTGATAGGCTACAGTCCACGGGGTCGCAAAGAGTCAGACGCGACTGAGCGACTTCACTTCACTTCAAAGAAAACTCAAGTTAAGGAATTTAGCACTTTCCTATATATGGGAAGATGCAAGAGTCACAGAAAGCATTCCTTTGCTAGCACCTTAGCTCTCTGGGCTCAGTATCCAATGCTTTCTCTTCCTGAGTGTCCTCAGGCTGCACCACTGGAGGTGACCGCAGCAGCTGATGGCTGGGTTGGCAGGCATCTATCCTGAGTTTCTATCCTGTTTCTATCCTGTTCTATTGGGTTTCCATCCTGAGTTTCCTCTGGGGTCACTGTCCAGTTGGCTGTAATGGGATGGCTTGGTGGCTGCAGCATCCTATGTTTACTAATATGGCAGGCAACATGTTTCTCATCGACCCCTGGGTTGTGGTTCCAACTCATAATGTCCAGGGAAGGGGCCTGGCAGGGAAATTCCACAAGTAACTCTTAGGGTCAACATAGTTCATCCATTTTCTTCTCTTTTTTCAATTTAAAAAAAAAAAAAAACCCAACCATTTATTTATTTATTTTTGGCCATGCTGGATCTTCGTCGCTATACACCAGCTTTCTCTAGTTGTGGTGAGTGGGGGGCTACTCTAGTTGTGGTGTACGGGATTCTCACTGCAGTGGCTTTTCTTCTGGCAGAGCACAGACTCTAGGCATGCAGGCTTCAGCAGTTTCAGTGCATGGGCTCAGTAGTTGTGGCACAGGGGCTTAGTTGCCCCGAGGCATGTGGGATCTTACTGGATCAGGGATCAAATCCGTATCTCCTGCACTGGCAGGAAGATTCTTTCCCAGTGAGCCACCATCCATTTTCTGATGAGGGCCATGGGGCACACTTGCTGTGAGCTTGGGTGGGGTGGGTGTAGAACCCCATCATTCTATGAAGAACTTGCAACATCTTAAAGAAAACCAACTTAAACACTTCCACTGTGCTATATGTCAGACCCAGTCTTAAGTCCTTTAATCCTCATGACAACCTTATGAGGATGTAACTACTATTATCCCCATAATTGTAATTACTGATCTTCTCTGTAACTACTATTAGTTATAGAGGCAAACAGAGGCACAGAGAAGCTCAGTTCCTCCCAAGGTCCCACAGTTAGTAAACAGCTGGGGTGCTCACCCTGGCAGTTTGGCTACAGACTCTGCTGTCAGCTAACTCTTTCAGTTGTTTCTGTCGGGGAAATGTGTAATTTCCTTGGTTCTTTCTCACTGCAGCAAAAATTTGAAATGGCGGACCAACCAGTGTTATAGCTCCGTTACAGCTCAGTTTTATTTGGCAAGCAAAGGAAGATACATCCTTGAGGCATGAGGGCAGGATGACCCAAAAGACATGAGATGCTCAATTTTGGTTCCTCTTTTTATATGTTTTTTCTCCTCCCCCTGAGCCTGCCCTATGTAAATTGGGCTAGCCAGGAGGGCTGTTTATTTCACCTGAGGTTCTCACTCCAGTCCTCTGGACCTCCCTTTGTTTTATTTTCATGGGCTTTTTCCTTTCTTTGTCTTTTAGCCACCGCTATTTTGGACTCCTTTTTCCTATTCTAACTACCTAACACTTCCAGTGATAAATTCAGCAAATAAGGCCATGAGTAATGATCCAGCCTGTGACCAATTATAGAAATTATGAGGTTGTTTTTTCCCCCCTTTGCTGTTTAGTTTTGCATGTTTGTTTTCATCTGCTTTCAACACTGGGATTCTTGGAGGTCGTACCATCAGGGTCTGGAATATGGCAAGTGCTCGAGATATGCTGAGTGAATAAATGAATGCATGAAGGAAGGAAGGAAATAATGAATGAGTGCATGAATAACAGGTATAGGAATAGAGGGAGGCGCAGGATGCTGAGGAAGGCAGTGTAGGACAGCTACTACCTGGGCAGAGGCAGGAATCAGGCCAGAGAGGATGATTCTGTGCCCTGACCAGTTCACACCCAAGGGCAGCTAAACAGTATCCTCAGACAGTCTGTACCCACAGCCTGATTGCTGGTTCCAGCAAAACCCTCTGCTGCCTGGGGCGGCAGCCTCCCCACTGCCCTCCCCCCAACCCCTAGGCTCTCTGCCTTCCCCTCCAGTGGAAGGAGGCTCCTCCTAGGCTCTAGAGCTTGTGTCTTGGGAGCAGGCAGCCAACTTCTGCTTCCCAGCCTCTTGTCCCAGCCCACCCTGATCATCTGACTGTTCACATGAGGCCCTGTGTAGGGCGTGGCTGTTTTAAGGCCTTTGGCATTTCTTTAAGGGAAAAAAATGCTAAAAACAATAGCTCAACACACTAAAAAAAAAAAAATTCTCTGATTTGCCTCAGATTTGCCTTGGGGAAGGGGATAATCAAAAACACCCATGGTCCTTGATGCTCTGGACTCTTATAAGCATAAAGCTTGCAAGCATGCTCAGTTGTGTCTGACTCTGCAGTCCCACGGACTGTAGCCCACTAGGCTTGCCTGTCCAGGGAATTTCTTAGGCAAGAATACTGAAGTAGGTTGCCATTTCCTCCTTCAGGGATTGAACCTGCATCTCCTGCATTGGCAGGTGGATCCTTTACCACTACAGATTTTTAGGCATAATCTCAGCTTCCTGTCTTAGGCTAGGCCTCAATATGCTATGGGAGCTTGCTTTCATATTAATCCTGATAACCCTGGGCATTAGGTACTAGGATGATGTGTAATTTCACAAGTGAGTAAGAGGAAGTTCAGAAAGGTCAGGAGACTTGCCCAAGATCACACAACTATGGAGAAGTTAGAGCAAAGATTTTAAACCGAGTAATTTTTGACTCTGAAGTGTATGATCTTATAGGCATATCATCAAATTCTGTTTTGGCCTTGTCTGAGGATGTGTCAGTGGCCTTTCAGTAATTACTGTCTAGAAAACAGGTCAAAGTGACCCACTTTCTACCAAAAAGTTCCAGATGGATGTTCCACATCTCTGTCTATCCTTGCCCTCCCACCCTTCAATCACAAAATGAGATATCAAGCATGGGATCTTCTATGTCATTTCTGGGAGAAGGAATAGTATGCAGTTTTTGTCATCTTTGTACATTTCCATACAGCTTGGCTTAAAGAAATCATGAGAATCTTTCAAAACAATGATGGTATGAAGACATTACTTTAAAAGTACATGTGTAGATTCATGTTTTTTGAGGATTTACTTACTTGTAGATCCTATTTTGCTCTGCCTGACAGGAAGCTCGAAGTTAAACTTCATGCTCAATTTGCACATTGAGTGTTGTGTTTTTTTCCAGGGCTTGGAGTCAGAAAGCCCTCAAGGGTTTGAAACCCAACACCACCATTTACAATCAGGTAGCTTTTTGGACAGTTAGTTATCCCCATCTGTGCCTGTTTCTTCATTTATAAAATGGGGGTAAGACTATCCTCTTCATTGGGTTGTTGCAAGGATTAGATTATATAGGTTAAGCACTTAGGACAGTGCCTGGATCATAGTAAATTCTATAGATGTTAGCTATTTTGTGATTTTAATAGATTTTTTGTTGGATGGCTTTCATTGTCAAGCCATTTTTCAGGAAGGGCTAATGGATCCCCCTTCACTTGCCTCATGGAGTCTCACTTCGTTTACCACCTGCTTCTGGTGTCCTCTGCTCCTGACATTATCACCTGTAACTTGCATGTAAATAACACTGACTTATATTTCATCAAATCCTAGATGCCACCAATTATAATCTGTACCATCAGCGTGTACCACTTAAAAAAATTTAAAGATCAATTTCAAAAATGCATCCCAGTTTCAGAGATGTCAGATGTTGAGGGGATAAAAGTGTAGCTTTCAATCCATGAATGGTGAGAAGGATCTGATCCTGTATTCCCGACTCAGGCCCTCCCTGATTGTGAACTGTCCCTGCTCCTTCGATGGCATCTGTATCAGTTGACCAAGATAACTCGTCCACGTGGCCCAGTGCCATCCCGGTGGTCGTGGTGGTTGGTATTCCCTCTAAGTCAGTCCCAGGCAAGCACATCTAACCTTGTTCATAGAGCTGGTGCAAGGGGCTCAGGTTTCCCCTGGAGGTGGCAATTTGTAAACTGACCTAGTGTTGATCTTTAAGGCCTGTGGCTTTAAGGTCAACTGACTTTCTCACTTTTTATGACTGCTTTGCTGCTTCCTGCTTCAGCCTGAGTTGGATAGTCCTCATGGGCAATAAAAATGATTTGTTTGAGATAAATTTCTAAGAAGAACAGTGTGGGGTTAGAACTAACCAATGTCCAGTGTAATTTCCCCAGGTTGTGGGTTAAAGCACAAGGCTCAACAATCATTTTCTTGTCTGCGTGGGTGTCAATTGCCAAATTTTATTTGGAGTGTTTCCTTCTAGTTGTTTTTTTTTTCTTCTCCATGATCCAGGGAAAAAAAGAGTATGTTGGGACTAACCCCAGGGGGTTGGCAGCACAAGCAGGGACTAAGGAGTCTAAGTCTGACTGAGTGCCTTCCCTAAAGTCTAGTGCCCGTTTTGTAGAGAAACAGGGCTCTGGAGACAGAGTAACTGGGATTTAAATCCTTGATGTCATTTCTTAGCTACATGACCTATACTGAGTTAGTCTCTCAGAACCTAATACTCTGATAATAATACTTCAGAGTCATTGGGAAGCTCCAGGAATAGCAACAAGCACACGGCCAATGCTCAACAAATGGTAGTAACACATGCTGAATGCTGCCTACCACATCCCTGACACTGTGCAGATATGAAATATTAGCAAAACACCACTCATGGAGAG
The DNA here is from genome assembly GCF_019320065.1 of Cervus canadensis. Lineage (NCBI taxonomy): Eukaryota > Metazoa > Chordata > Mammalia > Artiodactyla > Cervidae > Cervus > Cervus canadensis. The sequence continues at coordinate 41,310,632 of NC_057386.1, forward strand.
GAGGCACTCTCACAGCATCTTTTAAGTTACCTGCTGTTAAGCAGTCAAGCTAGCAATCCCCAAAGTCCTTCTTGAGATGCAGCCTCAGCCAGCACTTCTGTGAAGTCCTCTGGGCAGCTGGCCTTCTGTGGGGTGAGAAACTGGGCCAACCTACCGTATGAACTTTCTCCTAATCTGAGACCAGATGTGGCCAAGCCTAGACACTTCTGGGTCCTCACAGGTGTTGAGCGTCACGTCCCAGTCTGAGAGAACTGCTTTCTCCACCCAGCTGGATGGATGGCGCTATGGCTCTCATCCCCAGCCCCCAGCCCAGGGGTACTTCCATGACTGCTGATCAGGGGTTGCTCTCTCCTTTCCATGGCACCAACACCCTGCCAGTGTGACCCAAATGCCTACCAGGGGCAGAGCCCTGTGGGAGAAAATTGAGAGGCCCTCCCAAGTGTGAAGCATTAGCCTCCTAAATGGGGCACCAGCCCCTAAGGAGAAGTAACCAGCAACAGGGCATGTTTGAAAGGCCAAACAAATGGTGTGGAAATTAAGAGGATGGAATTCAAGGAAGGGGCAAGGCCACTTTGGGCTGGGGCAGCTTGTCTGAGACCACCAAGGAGAGACCATCTAGGTCATAAACTCACATATCTACAAGATCTGGACATGTCGTGAAATTGAGTGAAACAGGTTTGAGTCATAAAATAGGGGGTGGTGGGAACACTTTCGAATTGGGGGCTGCAGACTCTTACAACACAGTTGACCCCACAGTTCCTGTTTCTCAATTCAACTAGTATCATTGAAGAGACAACTTGAAACCTATGTAATTCCTGTGAAATCATTTTAGAGGGTCTTAGAGGTGGGGAGATGGTTGAGGATTACAAAGAAATGCTGTGTGCTCACCTAGTGCAAAAGCATGTCTTTATGGTTTCTATTTTATACTAGCCTCACTCCTGGTTCTATTTTGTATCTTTCTCAGGTATCTTTTAATATTCATCTTTTTCTGTAAGAACATTTCATTTTTATTTAATAATTGGGAAACTTATACACAAAATTTACTGGAGTTGCCACTTCATCTATCTTCACTGCAAGTCATTCATCTTATTCCTGACCCACACTTGATTTCTAGAGTCCACACTTTGTTTCTGGACTACAATTTTTAAAAATAGCCATTGGTGCCTCGGCCTTATTTAAAACAACAACAAAAATCACCATGATCACTGTATTACAGATTTTGCTAAACAAAGTTTAGGTTTACTTTGAGACCAGAAGAGCAACTTCTCTGCAGTTATTACTGGTGGAAAAAAGTTCCCAGATTTCTGTCATCTCTCTAAATGAGAAAGCACAGGGTTGCAGTCTCTAAAAGGGAAAATAATTGGAGTTCATCAAAGTTGAATTAAATCCTGTCTCCTTCTCTAATCCTAACCTGATTCAATCTTTTTTTTTTTTTCTGATTCCTCAACTGTTAAACCTTTAAGAATGCCATATCACAACCACACAAAGCTTCCCAAACATTTGTAAAACAAGTAGGTTATTTTATACCTCATTCATTTTGTTTTTGGCTAAAGGCAAGTTTCACAGGGGAAAGAGCACGTTGAGATTGCAAACTGATCTTCATTCCTCCCAAACTTGTTACCGTAAATGTAAGCCATGGTTATGACCACCATTTTTCTTGACTGCACTTCATTTTTCACTACGAATAGCTCTCAATTCTCAGGGGAATCAGTGTTAACTGATACTTTATCTGTAGTAAACCCACGTATTACTCTACTGTATGTACTGCTTGTGTTTTATCATCTAAACATTCTATGGTGGTGGCTAAGTCGTGTCCGACTCTTGTTACCCCATGGACTGTAGCCCGCCAGGCTCCTCTGTCCATGGAATTTTCCAGGCAAGAATACTGGAGTGGGTTATTCCCTTGGAGGGGATCTTCCTGACCCAGGAATCAAACCTGGGTCTCCTGCATTCTATAGTTGAATGCATTTTCTTAGGCCAGAACCTCGTCAGAATTACTTGGACAAAATGTTTATTGCCGACAAACCTTCATTTTAATTGACCTGGAGACTGGACTGTCTGTGGTTTCTGGCTTGTGAGACGTTTTACTTCTCATGCTTTCTATTTCCTTCTCCTTCCTGGGTGGGTTGGCTGACAGCCAAGTCCTCTGCACCCATCAGACGCTGCCTTAGCCCAGAAGCATGCTATATTTGCAGTTCAGCCTTTTTTGGTCTTACTGCCCTGAAGGCAGTACAAACCAGTTGAATCCAACTTTACCTCAATCGCAAGCAGGCAGGTGATTTCAAGGATCATCAACTTAAGATTTGCCAACCTCAGATCAAGTTACAGGTTTTAAAGTCATTTGAAGTTGTGAGAAAATAGATTGCCTACTGAGGGTAACAAGAAAGGAAAAAAAAAAAAATGATGCCTCTCAGATTAACTTGCTGGATCTTCTTGCCTTGTGACATCCTTCTAAAAGTTTAAATTTCCTTCGAGTAAAGCAGTTCTGTCATGAATTGTTTAAGAATATATCTGGTCATGAAAACCTTTTAACTTGGAGGCAGTTTTGACAAAGCCTGAGAGCCGTTCCAGGCAAATCACTTTTTTTTTCCCACCACACTCCTGGGAATGTGGCTTATTGAAATGATTCCTGTATCCCCACAAAATGATAATTATTGGTAAATTGTCTTCTCAACGGCCTCCAAACTGAGAGACTGTCGCTGATTAAGAAGCTGTGCACAACACTGCAGATAACCTCCTGTGCAGGTCTTGTCAACAGTTTTTTGGGGTTTTTTTTCCCCAACCATTTAGGAATTCTTACTTAGGCCCCCAATTAAAGAAGTATTCTGGCAAATTAATTTAATTATTTTGTTACTGTATACACACCAAGAACCTTTGGAGCCTCCCAAGCTAGGCTTGTCAACTTCACTCTAGTCTGGAGTGCAAAATTGAGGAAATGCTGTCAGATGCGAATCGCTGTTAATTTTCAGTGCCTGCTGGCTTCTTGCCACAGCTGTGCATATTGTGGGGCGCTGTGCTTCTGTGAGGGGGAGTGAAGCTCAGCAAGCAAGCCGTGCCAGTTGGGGTGGGCGAGGACTGTGGGAGGAGGAATTTGAGCAAGGAATAAATTAAATCTTGCTGATACCTTCTCATTCAGAAATATGCTGCATGTCCTCAGGGAGACAGACTGCTGTGAAGTGATTTGGAATTAGGACATTGTTTAAGCATTTAGAGGGCTTCCCTGGTGGCTCAGAGGTTAAAGCATCTGCCTGCAATGAGGGAGACCTAGGTTCGATCCCTGGGTCGGGAAAATCTTCTGGAGAAGGAAATGGCAACCCACTCCAGTATTCTTGTCTGGAGAATCCCATGGACGGAGGAGCCTGGTGGGCTACAGTTCACAGGGTCACAAAGAGTCAGACATGACTGAGCGACTTAACTGAGGGTGAGAGGCATTTTCCTATGTACACATGCACCCTTAATGGGGTCCTAAAACAGGAAATGAAATCTGAACGTAAAGGCTCTCTTGCCAGTTCTCAAAATGACATGAAAGAAAGCAGCAGTAACCATTTTAAAAATCATGTAGCTAGAATCTGACCCATGTGAGCATCCCAATCACATCTTCCCTACCTTCCTTTGGTCACTCAGACTAAAGCATTACCATCCTGCTATTACCTCTTCCTGATAGAAACATGGCAAATGTAAGCATGTTTCTACTTACATTCCCCAATCTTGTTTCCACCATGCACTATGGTTTTCATGAGATAGCAAGCAATTCTGGCTTTTTCTGAAAATTTATTGTCCCAAAATGTTATTTTTACTTAATTGGATATACTGGTTGGAAAGTAAATAATTTAGTGGTGTGAAGGGTAACGGTACCTTATTACCTGATAAAGCAGAGGTTTTATTTATTTTTTTAAACACAAATTATTTTTATTGTTGAGATGGTGCAGGGTGAATGCAGAAACTGACGATTCATCTTTCCAGGAAATCGGTTTGGTAATGTGTATCAAGACTGACTTGGGAATTCTACGCCTCCTCAGGTTAGAGTTACACACAGAAATGGATGAGGGCATTCTTCTCTGTGCCATGCATTTGATTAGTAAAATACTGGAAGCAGTTATCAATTGCAACAGGAATATAGCCGAATAAATTATTTACTTTGGTTGTGCTGGGTCTTCATTGCTTGCAGGCTTTTCTCTAGCTGCGATGAGCAGGGCTACTCTCTATTTGCAGTGCGCTGGCTTCTTATTGAAGTGGCTTCTCTTGTTGCAGTGCCCGGGCCCTAGGGCCCACTGACTTCAGTAGTTGCAGCACATGGGCTTGGTAGTTGCGGCTCCCAAGCTCTGGAACACAGGTTCAGTAGCTGTGGCTCACGGGCTTAGTTGCCTTGAGGCACGTGGAGTCTTCCCAGATCAGGGATCAAACTTGTATCTCTTATCACTGAGCCACCAGGGAAGCCCTAGTTGAATGAGTTATACCGGACGTTGTGGATTTACTAAAACCGTTGAAAGAATACTTTAAAACATTGTAGCATAATGAAAAACTCACTAGGCAAGCCTACAAGTGCTTTACTTGCCCAATTCTGTGAAAAGAAAAAAAATATACATATATGTATGTTTAGTCGCTCAGTCATGTCCAACTCTTTTGTAACCCTTTGGACTCTAGCTGGCCAGGCTCCTCTGTCCGTGGGCTTTTCCAGGCAAAATTACTGGAGTGGGTAGCCATTCCCTTCTCCAGGGGATCTTCCCGACCCAGGGATCGAACATGGGTCAACAGCATGGCAGGTAGGTTCTTTACTGTCTGAGCCACCAGAGAAGCCCATTCGTTCCCCTAAAAGATCATAATTTTCTATTGCTCAGTAATTATTTTAAAGTAAGCATTTCTACAATGGTTCTCCAAGAACCAACCAAGTAAAACTGATTGCATTCATGAAGCATTAGTTCTCAAGTAGTGCCCTATTAAAGGGAGTGGAAAAAGTTGGCTTAAAACTCATTATTCAGAAAACTAAGATCATGGCATCTGGTCCCATTACTTCATGGCAAATAGATGGGGAAGCAATTGAAACAGCAATTGAAATCACTGCAGATAGTGACTGAAGCCATGAAATTAAAAGACGCTTGCTCCTTGGAAGAAAAACTATGACCAACCTAGACAGCATGTTAAAAAGCAGAGACATTACTTTACCAACAAAGGTCCGTCTAGTCAAAGTTATGGTTTTCCATACATATGGAGTCATGTATGGATGTGAGAGTTGGACTATAAAGATAGCTGAGAACTGAAGAATTGATGCTTTTTGAACTGTGGTGTTGGAGAAGACTCTTGAGTCCCTTGGACTGCAAGGAGATCCAGCCAGTCCATCCTAAAAGAGATCAGTCGAGTGTTCATTGGAAGGACTGATGTTGAAGCTGAAACTCCAATACTTTGGCCACCTGATGCGAAGAGCTGACTCACTGGAAAAGACCCTGATGCTGGGAAAGATTGAAGGTGGAAAGACAAGGGGATGACAGAGGATGAGATGGCATCCTCTGACTCGATGGACAAGAGTTTGAGTAGGCTCTGTAGTCCATGGGGTCACAAAGAGTCAGACACAACTGAGCGACTGAACTGAATGCTCTATAGTTGTGCAATTTCATTACTCTTGTTAAATTTGCTTGTGGTAGTGCTTCCAACATATTTAAGAAACATTTGCGATAGTTTTAAGTCTTTAATTAGAAAACTCAACAAAAATATATATTTTACATTAACTCATACATTCTTAATATCTGCAGGTATGATAAATAACAGAAGGCAAAAGCAGACATACTGTATTGCTTCTCTTTGGCAAGTCACCAGTATTATCCTCTGCAGAAACATAGGATATATGTATAAAATAAACAAAACAAAACAAATCCCCACCACAGTCATAATTGTCCCTTAGTACAAACAACAAAATATTTAGCAATAATAAATGGATTTTTTCAAATTGACTAAAATTTATAGTACTTTATTTATACCACAGGGGTTAAAGTAGCAAGCTGCTTTCCAAAATTAAGGCCCGCAGCAAGTTGGGGGGGGGGGCGGTGGGGGAGACACTCCTTTTTCCTGGTTATATCCTATTTTTTAATTTAATAATGTCACATTCAAACTCTACCTCTCAGATGCCACTCCTAACAAAAGCAAAATCCTTCCCTAGACAGAAGCTGTGTTTTACTTGCAGGTCAGTTGTCTGACTACCCCCCAACCAAATACACATTTTGTATGGTGCAATTCAGCTGTCTTAAGTTAGTATTTACCATCTAACTCAGTGTTACAGAATAATAAAAAGTTACTTCCACTTTACAGCAAAGATATATATTGCGGCTCTACTGAAGCAACATATACATGCTGAAACTAAGAATTAGAAAAGCAAAAGGGTCCATTCAACACATAGCAGCCTATATCTAAATATATACATGTATGTATATGTTTTCACAGTTAAATTTTAGAAAAAAATTTACATTTGATATGTTCAGAAATGTTTCTAAGGTCTATAAATAATATTTTAAAAGCTCAACTGATCAAAATGCAATACAAGAATGTATAAAATTAAATAAATCTCCTAAACCTTGAAGTCAGTAAAGCTTGAGGTTTGTGTAAAGTGTGTTCAGTCCCTAATACTAGGGAAGGCAGCATCCTCTAAACACGGTAGGAGAGAAACTCTAAAACTTTGGAAGGAACTGGCAGCTCCTGGACTTCTTGGGTAGGCATCACTCTCCGGATTGACATGCGACATAAATGTTGAAGGCTAGGGACATGCCTTGGAGTTGCCCAAAAATACACACTTCCATCATGTGTCCTAAACAGAAACAAACAAAAATCACAGGCTCAGTCACACAAATCCATGTATTTCATCATCCCACAGTTCAAAACAATTACCACCAAGGCTGTGAGTTAGAGCCACAAATTGCACATTAAAACCTGATTAAGGAGACCTGCAACAGTATTATAAAGAGCCCTTATGGAATTTACTGGGTAACATACAGGTTGCTTTGACTAAAGCCAACTTAAATTGCCTCTTAAGAGAAAAATCACTTACCCAGCAGCTAAAACACTGCCATCAGTAGAAAAGGCACAGCAAAGACCATTGCTCAAAGGTGCAACTTGCACAGGATAATCCTCATCAATTCTCCAGAACCTCACCATTCTAGAAAGGAAATAAATTGTCCAATAATTATCTAGTTGGAAATTTAAGGTAAAAGCAACTTTTAAAATTCAGAAAGAAATGCCACTCTGTGCTAAGTCAGAACCTACCTAAACAAAAAGGAAAACAATGATTACTGGCAAATAACTCTGTGTTTCTTAACATTCTAGAAAGATTGTAATGAGTCACTTTCTAAATCAATGTGACCAAACTGCTTAGTGCCATATCCAGGAACATGGATAAAAGTATGGGAAAATGGAATGGCTGCATCTAGTTTCTGCTTCTTACCAAAAGCAGCACATTTCAGACACGTGACATTTCATCTTTACAGTCTCAATTTCAGCAGGTACTAATGACTTTTTACCATTTATTTCACTTTGAAAATGTCCTTGTTTCAACCTTTATATTACTAAAAGAAAACAAACAAACAAACAAAAACCTGTCAGCTAAGCTAAAAAGCTAATTAAAAATGCACCTAGTTTGCCTGAACTAGTTAATAAAGAACACAGGAAAAGGCACTCATTACCTTCAGTTTACACAAATACTACTCAGGCCAATATTCTTTAAGACACACCAACATCTCCCAAAGTCTTGTCTAGATAAAAAGTCATTAAAACTCAAACTATAGAAAGATTTTTTCATCCTTAAGAATGTTTTTTATTAAGTAGAAGAATGAAAGGAAATCTTTCTAAAAGACAATATGTCAAGCTGTAATTCACACACTTACTTATCATCAGCAAGGCTTGCAATGTGCAGTCCATCATGACTAAACGATACAGATCGTACCCATCGGTCATTTGCTCCTCCAGCAAATATTGGAGTGGGTGGGGGAAACAGGTGCCTGAAATAAAAGACATGTTTTTAGGGCAAGTGAGAGTCACCTCAAGAAACAAAACTACCTTGTACATCCAGTTTAAAGTGGCCTTCATGAACACAATTGAGAAGATGGAGCAGAGTTGATCTACCCACTTTAAATGAAGTAATTAAACCTAATTACTAATCTCCTTTTTAGAGTGGTTTAAGACTCTTAAGACTAAGTTTACGGCTCCCCAACACAAAACTCTAAATATAATTACCACTTCTACAGAGTCATGTCCTGTTAAGTAACAAGATCTGTATCAAGACAGTCAAGTTTATTGGTAGAATTTAAATGCATTATTAAAGGGCATAAATGATACCCAAATTTCAAATTACAATAGACTGTAAGTTTAGATGTCATGTTAATGATTCTGATCATCTCTGGAACCTCTTAAACTACACTGATAGTAGAGATGAATTACAGAAATAATGCATGCTGTACCCACCCAAATTCCATCAGAATGGCTCCAGTGTGTGGATCCCAGATATACACTCGAGTATCATAAGATGCCGTAGCCAGCAATGCTCCATCAGGAGAAAAGTCACAAGCTACAACATCATGGTGATGCCCTTCTAGTTTCCGTATCATGGTGTATTTATCCATATTCCAAAGGAAAACCTGCAAGAAAAGGCTCATGTTATAGCTTCATTCGGACATGCAAAGGACAAAATGGCACATCTTAAACTAAAACAGCTAAATTTAATTAAGATTATATTAAACATTATAAATTATGAATAATTAAAAGAATATGCTCAGTGTCATAGTCAGATTAAAATCAGTTTTTAAGTTAATTAAGGTAAACATGCAAATTCTATTTCAAATGTTTCTGTTAAATGTTAATTTAAAAATAAGCCTAAATACAAAAAAGGCAATGCAATTTAAGCACAAAATTATACTGAAATACATTTATTCCAAAAACTAATTAACTAAAATATACAAAAATAAATAGGGTTAAGTACTACAAACCCCCTTTTTTTTTATTTCCAGAAACTACCAAATTTTTAAAAAATATACAGACAGAAAATATAAGGTTAACAAATTGTTACTCCATTGGCATCTCCCTTTGAGATAATCACTTGTTTACAATAGGCTTGGGTCACCAACGTGAGCCTAGGAAGAGAAACAGATACTGCAAGCAAAGAGAATTTTTCACAGCCAAATGAAATTTCTTTGGCAAACAACAAGGATGTTAAACCACATTACAAAATGAAAATGCTAATTTACAAAAATAATACAATTAACATTTCTGTGAATCAAGATTTGCCAATCTTATTTTTCCCAAACCGACCACAATCATTAGTCATTTTAAGTATGAAACATTTAAGTTACTTTAGTACTAGTTCACACATAGTTTTAGATTCTAAAGATCAGTAGTTAGACTGTGCAGAATAGCTCTAAACAGGATTCCAATGTTTACTTCAGTCTGTTATATTAAACATCAGCTTAGAGGTTTGTAACAATCCTAATTCTTTAAACTCTCCTCTTGGAGTAAAGCAATCCTTTTTGCTACTTTTTTTCTGCACAGACACAATATATTATTTCCAAAGAAAATAAATACAAACTTTCAGTTGGATCAAAGACTTAAGGTATCTCTAGTATCACAATGAATTCCAAAAAATAGCACAGAGAAACCATTTGAAAGCCAATTACATTACACTAAATTGGTTTCACATGTTAAGACTCCCAATTCCACCAAACTGGAAGATCAATTACATCGGAGGAGTCAGTTGGTTTCACTGCGGGGGGAATTATTTTTAATTATTTTTAAAAAGAAAAAAAGAAAGAAAGAAAAGCAGAAAGTGGACATCGACCAGCACCTGTGTACGTACAGTACACCTTGCAGCCGAATGCAAGGTTACTTCATCCTATGGTAAAGGTCGCCCCCAGCCCGGTAGCCAGAGATGCCACTCTTTCTGCCCAGCTAACACCATTGTGCGCCTGTGTGCGAGTGGTGCCAGCATAACCTCAATCACACCAATATTGCTGCCACCACCTGTGACAGGGAAAGCAAGAAGCATATGGAAAACACACAGCCTAAAATAGCAATGTCAACATCTAGCTTTGCTCTTCTTATGATTGTTAAAGAACTGAATATTTTTTTCCTAAACTGTCAACATTCGCAACTATCATTTTAACACACTTCTTGGCTAAATAAAACCCATTTTAACCAGACTCCCACCCCCATTAATTCAAAGTGTACTGTGATCATCACATTTATTTGGACTTCAACCATTTTCATAAATACCTGAAGCTAGTAAGATCTCTAACTATACTAACACAGAGCTAGTAGATAACTGACTAAAGGAGGGTCCATCAATAAGGAAAACTCTCTTAAGAGTCACTTTATACTTAATCTGTCTACAGGTATGCTATGCAAGACAGACCATATAAAATTTAGATGAAATTCACTCTAGGACATACATGACTGTTTTTTTATTCTTATTAGATTTTTAAGTTACTTTTTTTCAGTTAAATGTCCAGGACCAGCTGGGACTCAAAACTTTTTAAACAGCAAACTGGACCAAAAAAAAAAAAAAATAGAACAACAGAGAAGAAAATAATTAGCAAGGGAATGTTTTAACATTTGGACTAGATCTCTTCTACAGCATATATACTTTCCTAGATCTTACAAAAAATAAAATTGCCATACCCCATATTTTACAAATATCATCTCTAACTAAAGCAACGCAATTTCTCACTTTATAATATAATCAATAGCTATATTTAATTTCCCTCATGCAAATTCTCCCCCATCATGAAATAAAACATTTAAGATATTTAAGACACCGAGCACAGACTTAATAGGTTACCAGATTTAAAATGATTTTGCATACATTATTACAATCCAATTCACAATAGATATACAGGAACTTTGACACATACTGCTTTACTGGCTCCCACTGAACACAGCATAGAAGAGTCAGGAGAGAATGCACAGCTGTACACCCAGTTCTGATGGCCCCGCAATACTTTCATCATGTTTCCTGAACAAAAAGAAAATATCTGTGTTAACCCTGGAATCTAATTCCAATGACTAGCATCTCAAAAATGGCAGAATCACAAACTTCTAAGGGGCAGGGATCTATAACACTACAGATCTATAACAGGGGTTGGCAATATACACCTGTTGCTTATTTTTGCACCTAAGTTTTACTGAAACACAAGCATGCCCATTGTTGGGGCAGCAGAGAAGGTAACTATGCAGAGATAGTATGGTCTACAAGCCTAGATAGTCACCATCTGGCCCTTTAAGAAAAGGTCAGCTGACTTTCTTAATTTTTTAAACTTTTGGGATCCCTTAACAGCTAAGCAATTATAGAATCGATAAATGTAGAAGAGGTGCCACATAGTTTGGTAATAGTGTATTGTTCTATCAGGTAATGGTTACTACCCATAAGCCGGAACAAGTCTCAAAATCAGGTAATGGTTACTACCCATAAACCGGAACAAGTCTCCAAATCTGAGGGCCTTGTTTCCTACTACACTCAATTTAAGCTGCTGCTGCTGCTAAGTCACTTCAGTCGTGTCCGACTCTGCGCGACCCCATAGATGGCAGCCCACCAGGCTCCCCTGTCCCTGGGATTCTCCAGGCAAGAATACTGGAGTGGGTTGCCATTCCTCCTCCAATGCGTGAAAATGGAAAGTGAAGTTGCTCAGTCGTGTCCAACTCATAGCGACTCCATCGACTGCAGCCCACCAGGCTCCTCCATCCATGGGATTTTCCAGGCAAGAGTACTGGAGTGGGGTGCCATTGCCTTCTCCGCAATTTAAGCTACACTTGTCTAAACAAGCCTGTCAACGTCCAGCTGGAGGCTGGTGGAGCACCAATGGATCTTAATATAAGGTTTTAGTCAAAGCTGTAAATTCTTTCACTGGAGGTTAAGAAGGGGGAAGAAATGCTTATCTCAGGTCCTCTCAAACAAGGTAGATTCCCCAAAGCTTGGCACCACAATCACCAATGTTTCCAAAAAAGCTAAAACTTGACACTGACAATCCTTTTACTATATTGGCGGGTAAATCTCTTATTTTTATAATTTCTTACTTAACCTATCCCAGTTATGTTTATTATTTACATATTATAAATTCTGGCATATAAATCATGGTTGAATTTACATTTTATTAATTACTAAGAAGTATCTTTCATTACATCAAGATCTTCTTAAATTTTCACTAAGCAAACAGGAAATTGATAACTTCCCCAATATAAAGGAAATAAACCAACACAAACCAGTTCTAATAAAACGTTAAAACTGATACAGATTTTGTCCTTAAAGAGTTGATACAGATCTGTGTTGTTAGTTTCCGAGTAATAGCAGATTGTTCACTTAAGAGTAACTGCTGGCTCCTATCCCAGGTCACATTTACAGTTTGGTTTGATCTGCACAGAGAAAGGGGCCAAAGGACTAAGCAAAGCAAAGGGAATGATGAGCATGCCGCTTTTAACGTCCAATGTTTATAACACCTCTCAGTAACAATACCCAGAAACTAATTCTTTTCCACAGCCTAGAAAGACAGACATACCATCATCTTTCAGGTCCCACACTCTGAGAGTTTTGTCTCTTGAAGCTGACACCAGGATCAAGCTCCCATCTGGAGCAAAAGTTAAATCTCTGACCACTTCAGTATGATCTACCAAGTTAAGGAGGAGTTTTCCTAAATGCAATGGAAGGTCAGAGAGAGACAGTGTTAATAATTTTTACCAGCTTTCATATTTTACCATTTTTCCATATATTACCATTTTTCATATGAAAAATCAGGTTTCTCATCATTAAAAAAAGGATAGAAATATATGGGTACCTCCTTTGTAAAATGACTTATTAGTGTGCTTTTACTATTATTTTTAGGTTCATTATTTATAATGTCTTAAAATGAATTCCAGAATACCAAAGCCTAAATTTATCAGAAAAATTAAAAGGGAATTTCTGAAATGTGAACAAACTCTTGGACCAAGTCAAGTTAATATTAAGAAAATCTGCATCACTTAAAATCTTTGTGGGACTTCCCTGGTGGCCCAGTGGCCAAGACTCCACACTCCAAATGCAGAGGGCCTGGGTCTGATACCTGGTCAGGGAACAAGATGACCACAATTAAGACCCCATGCAGCCAAATAATTTTTTTTTAAAAAAGATCCTTTTATAGTGACAGCCTAAATTTTCAAACATAATCTCAATGAAAAAAAGTATTTATTCATCTACTATATGAGTTTTGTTTTTCTATGAAAAGTGATGTGCTTACCTTTTAAACTTTTCCCCAGAATTCAATCAAATTTACTGACTCATTATCTACACTCAATGTTAATAGTGCTTGATGTATTCTAATGTACATACTGTTTTAAAGCTCATTTTTAAAAATTTCTTAAGTTTTGGAGTATAGACTATCAGTCTGAAACTATACATTTTAGGTAGTGAAGAGCACATTTACTTTTTTGGGCGGGGGGGGGGGGCGGGGGGCGCGGATGGGGGCACCGCAGGCATGTCTCATGTTTTGTGAGATCTTAGTTCCCAGACCAGGGATCAAACCCATGCCCCTTGCAGGGAAGCACCCACCAAGCCCTAACTACTGGACTGCTAGTGAATTCCCAGGACATATTTACTTTTAACTGCCCAAAGAATTTAACTTCTCAACCTACCTAGTTAAACTTTAGATAAAATGTCATTAAAGCCTTCCAGAGGCTAGATAATGATTGCTGAAAACGAGATTTACCTTGAATGCCTCTAAGCTATTATATATTGAAAAAGTATATAAGAAAACATCTTGTAATTGGAGTCATAAAGTAAATTACTAGTTTATAAGTGATAATTAACTAAATGTTCCTTAGACATGCCCTTCCTACTATAATATTCTCTGAAAAGTGATCAAGCAATATGAACTCTATTTTCCTAAATTAAAACTATAAGCTCCCTCTTCCTTTCGTCCTTTTTCAGAAAAGAAAAAAAAAAAACTATAAGCTGCAGATGCTATTTAGGCCAATAAGGATTTATATAAAGACAGATTCAGAGGATCAATTCTTGCTTCTCCATAAGGTAAAATCCTCAAATCTCATTCTTCTAGTGTCTACAAGCTATGATTACATCATAAAATAATCGAATTTGCTTTCAAGACTATGACTTCATACCTGTATATACATCCCATATTTTGATCCGTCCACTGTTTAACCCTGTGGCAAGGAGTAGCTGATCTTGTCCAAATCTGAATCGATGCCATTCTATATTTACACAGCGACTCTGTTTCTCTGGAACTGACGATCCAAAAGCAAGACTCCAGACTATATCGCCACAGTCTATAATATGTTCACGAGGCTTATTTTTCTGACCACCATCACTGTTTTGTCTTGATAATCTTAAATTACTTGAATTGGTGATATTCTTGGTGCCATGCAAGAGACTGGTGAAAAGAAAAGCCAGATTGACATCTAGTTATTATTTATTCTGGACTCCGGTGGATACTAAACAATAAGTGTGGGGTACTCTTTCTGCCCCCTTCTGATGTCTAATGTCAGAAGCTTTCTCTATCCCTTTTATACTTTAATAAACTCTATTGCACAAAAGCTCTGAGCAATCAAGCCTCGTCTCTGGCCCAGACTGAATTCTCCTCTGGAGGCCAAGAATCCTGGCGTCTTTTTGTGGGTTCAGCAACAACCTTTCATCTTGGGGGCTCGACCAGGATTCTTCAGGACAAGAAATCCTGAGTCTGCTGTTTGATCCTCAAGACAATGCCTTCCTGTCCTGGGCTCACTCCTACGCTGCATTTCATAATTGTCTAACTGCTGGGTCTGCGGAGCACTCCCCTCTTCATCAGTGGAAGGCTTGCCATGGTGGACATCTCCACTTCAAGGAAAAGGCTTTCTCCAAGTCTGCAGATACCTTCAACAACAATCATATGTGATGCCTCTTCTTACATCTAACAACCTTAAGTTGGACTGATCTAACTATGGACATAATGTGACTTTTCATTTTAACTTTGTTTAATGATTATTTTGCCTTATGTCTGTTAACTGTATAATGGGGTTTTCTAACCGTCTAAAAGCTTTTAATTCACAAAACAAACAAACAAACAATAAGTGTTTGCTAAAATAACGTCCATATTATTATAGTAATACTGAGTAACAATAAAATCCTTATAGATGGGAAAGGGAAAATCTGCTATTAGCTATGTGGCATGACCAAATAAATTCAGACTAAAATCCTCAGTGTCTAAGAAAAAGTTCAACAATAAAAAGCAATTTGTAATTTGGTCATCTCAAATGTGTTTCAATATATCCTTATGATGTAGAACCCTATATTAATTAGGACTCTTTTCATTAACCCAAAAGTATAAACAAGCAGAAAACAAAAAACTCTGAGAACAAAGATATTGTGAAGCTGACACCAGAAAACTGTCTAAACGCCGTAATAATCAGTAGTAATAAAGTAATAATGACATTAATGAATAAAACCATGAAGGTGAACTAGACAGAAAAGAAGGGAAAGATTTTAAATTCAGTGCACACATTTTAGAAACTACACTATGTGCATGTGCTAGTTGCTCAGTAGTGTCTGACTCTTTGCAACCCCACAGACTATAGCCTGCTAGGGTCCTCTGTCCATGGAATTCTCTAGGCAAGGATACTGGGGTGGGTTGCCATTCCCTTCTCCAGGGGATCTTCCCGCCCCAGGGACTGAACTCAGGTCTCCTGCACTGCAGGCAGATCATTCACTGCCTGAGCCGCCAGGGGCTTCCCTGGTGGCTCACACACATTTTAGAAACTACACTATCAAAGCACAATTAATCTGCCTTTTACTATATGGAAAAGAAAAACACCAAACTATCTGAGAAAATATTCTGTAATATATAATTAAGGCTAGACAATTCTTTCCACAGATTTTCTAACAAATATATTCACCTTATGATCAAAACACATTTAAAACAGTCTTCTAAAGAAATAACATAAAACAACAAAATAATTTTACTAATCCACACAGAAAAAAGTAAATTCTACAGATAGATACAAAATACAAAAAAGAAGAGTCTTACAAGTTCTTCAGGCACTGGGACCACGGAACAAGCTTTACTGTGCGATGTCCTTGTGACCAGGCAAAGTACGAACCATCTGGGGCAAAAGCAACAGTCCAGTTTTCACGACCACATTTCTTGTCAAAAGGAGCTGCTGGAGCTAAAAGTTCACCTATAGTACGTGATCTCACTAAAAGAAAAAAGAAAAAATACAAGACACTGTATATAACAACAATGAATTTCAGACTGCATCCATATTACTTTGGCTTTCACTCAACTCCACTGACTTGTCCCCTTTTTTTATGCACCAAGTTCTGCATTCTACCCTCTGAGGGGAGACAGGCTGTGTGAAGACCCCTTGATGATAATAAACATCTTTATAAGTTCTGGCAAAGTGATTTTCCTAAAATTTCCCAAATCAAGAACTTTTAAAGAAAGTTTCAATTAAGGGGGAAAAAAAAAACTGGTCAAATAAAAATAATGATCTCTCAGGGCTAGCAATTACTGAAGTCCTGACTTTCACATAGCATTATGCTTTTTTTTTCTTTGATTTGGCTGTGCCAGATCTTAGTTGTACCATGTGAGATCTCCCACATTTGTTGAGACACGCGGAATCTAGTTCCCAGATTGAACCTGGGCCCCCTGCATTGGGAGCACAGTTTTAGCCACTGGACCACCAGGAAAGCCCCTGCCTTACGTTTTCTTCAAATTACTAACATTTAAAATGCAAGAAACCAAAGTTGCTCTACAGGAAAAGTATCTTTTCCAAACAGCAGCTTTCAAAAACCTTAATAAACTGTATAGTATTATATCACTACTCAAAGGAAGCACTATTAAATGAATGGTCTAGTCAGACAAGAATATTCTTATCTTTTTCAGGTCACAAAAATCGAAAAATCCTCCAAACTAAAAGGGACTTAATTTAGTCCAGCCTCCCCAACCTGTACTTTAAAATGCATTATAGGGATTTCACTGGTGATATAGTGGCTAGGACTCCACACTTCCACTGCAGGGGGGCAGGTTCCCCTGGTTGGGAAACTAAGAGCTCACATGAGAAGTGGCACAGCCAAACAAGCAAAAAATAAAATAAAATGCATTATATTTGTGATTCTCAAATAGTGGTCCTCAAGCATCTTCTTAATGGGCCACCAAACTGATCCCCAAATGGAAGTAATTCTTTTGATTTTTTTTTAAATTCTTTTGGTTTTTACAGACAAAAAAAGTGGGACAATTTCATGTATTTTTATTTTTGTGCACATGCAAATGTGGCTGCCATTTCCTCAATTCTGGGAAAGGATCTTAAGTCTATCACCACTGCTGTCTTGGGTTTGTCTTGATTTCAAATTTTGCTACTCTCCCTTTTCAGTTATAAGTTACCTTCAGGTTAGTTTCCCTGTTATCTATTTTGTGGTTCGCTTTGTGGTCAACTCTGTAATTTTTATGTTTTGGGCTTAAACTTTCCAACAACATGGTCTACATATTGCAATTCAAATGAGAGCCACTGATACTCTTACTGCAAAAGCAGATACACTTATGCAAACCCCCAAAATGTACTCAGTGACACATCCAGTCTCAATGTATGCTTTGCCAACAGGGAGCGTAGCATCTGGCATGCGACATGGGCTCAGCAAACATTTATTGAACAAATATGAAAGCACATGTATAAATTCCCATTCTTAAATGATATAAATATTTCCTTGCCCAATTCTTTGCCACATTAAACAAATGAGATATGGTTTAAAAAGTAAAACAAAACTGAAATCTGTTTTCCTGTGATATTCATAAATATAAATATGCACCTATTCTGGCATAGCTGAGATTATCAGACTATTTCCTTTTAATGACTCAAAATCTTCCTTCGTGCCACTCCGCCCACTCAGTCTTGTGTCTGATCAGAGAATAAGAGATCCTGTGCCCACATGACATTCATATATTGAAGACAGCCATGACATAAGTAACTAAATCTTTTCACCATGATAAAATCTGGTGAGTTTTCAATAATCACTTAGATTGCACTGTTTCAAGTCCATTCTCTACCTTCACCTTCATACTGTTCTGGATAAATTCCAGTTAATAATGGCCTTTAAAACAGTGGAAGTTTTTCAACTAAACACATTGCAGGTATGATTTAATCAAAGCAGATCTCCACCCAACCCTGCCCCCCACTACCCCTTCCCCACTTATATCAAAACAGCAACAATTTCACTGGCAGGAACATGACTTTAATATACAATTCACAAACCAGTGACACTCGATGCCTGTAGAATGATTTTTTAAGCATACAAATGACAGCATTCCCTGGTAGCCTAGTGGTTAAGATTCTGGGCTTCCACTGCCATGGCCAGGGTTCAATCCCTGGTCAGGGGGCTAGGGTCCCAAAAGCTGTGCAGCAGTCAGACAACACATACACAAATGATTTTAGAAAAGGCTTGCTGCTTCATGTCCCCCTCCATGTCTTCAAGCCCACAGTCTTATATCATCATTTCATTTATGTGCCTGGCCCCTCAATCTGCAACCTCCACCTATTTTTTTTTTTTCAAAGGGGGAGGACTTCTCTTTAACTACATCTATCTTTTAGAATCCACAAATTTTGAGAGAAAAAAAAATCAAAGTTCACAAATAAGGGACGCAAGTTCTAAAATTCAACTGAAAAAAATGCAAGCATTTTCTGAAAAAGAGAAATCCTCTGATTAAACTAGATGAATGTACTTATATTAACACCTGTCTCAAAAAATAGAGGACTGGCCCTTGCAGCCAACTTCAGAAACATCTGGTAAGTTAGACTAGAACTCAGTTCTCCTTTAGAAAGCATAAGCAGGACTAATTTTCCTACAAAAGACTCATTTTTTAAAAAAATATGTATTCCAGGATCACTCTGTTATTTTCCTTCTTTAACTTTGGCCACAATCACAAAACTCCTCTTGCATAAAGGGTGATAACAAATTAACTAAAAAACTGGTTTAGACAGCAAAGACCACAAAATAATAAGCTAATCTACTCTTGAAAATGGAAAATATTTTCAATATATAAGTACACTTTTAAGAAATAGGGCCACCCTCAACAAATACTGCCAAATAAACACACTACACCATTACAAGTATTTAGTTAATAATTACTTTGTGTTTCTTTGCTTATTAACAAGACATATGATCATTGCATTTAACCAAATAATTTAAATGCTTACTGGTACAATATCATACACTAGCACAAACTTTATAATGAAGAAAAAAAATTACTTGAACTTTTATATATGACCTGCAACTGCTAAATGTTAGTATCCTAAGATACTATGATTTAACAACCTTGTATAAGGGAAAGGCTGCCTGCCATGGAACCTGGCCATAAGATACAACACTATACACATCATCTGAGTCACTGCTCAACCAAGCAAACCAGATTCAGCTCCTTCTTCACATTCCTCCCTGCAATTTCATAACCATAAAGGGAGGATCTGTGGCACAGCCTTGTGAAAGAGGGCTGTAGCTCTAGGCAGTAACTGCCTGTCATATAGACTTCTTTCATCAATCCTGGAATCTAGCCTCCTCTTTCAGTACTTACTTGAGAAACCAGCAACAGAGGTCCTTACTGATAGATACAAAGCTACAGAGGTTTTAACTTTGTATCCAAATGATATTTTTTTAAAGAAACAAAAACTCAGACTTAAAAAAAGTTAACAAAAGGTGAAAGTTCTTTTAGATATTTGGCATCTAGTTAGTAACTTTACACTATAATCAGGAAATAACAGAGACTTAAACATGCAAATAATAATAATAATAATTTAAAAGGCTACTTAGTGGGTGGTTCCACCTCATGCTGGTATGCTAAGAAGCTCTGTCCAATCCATAGAAGAGAGGATTGGAAAGTTTTCAAAATGATTCAAGACGAAGTAAAATACAGATATAGGAAAGGCAAATCACTCATCCTCAGTGTCACTGTGAGTAGCAAAAAAAAAAAAAAACCCCACTGGACTGAGAATAAGAACGTTTTTGAGTCCAACAGTTTAACAACTGGACATGAATTTTGTCTTCTCTGTATGTTTAAAATAGTTATTAAAACCAGGGGTAAAGTCCCCTCCTAACCTGCCATTCAACCTTATGCGTAAGAGAACAAAACACCAGAATTCTAAGATAGCTGTCTCTAGATGCAAAATTTCACCCACATACAGGATAGAGGGCCTTTTGGCTACTTTAGCTCCCTTTCTCTAGAAAAACCTCCTCCAAATATTCAATAAAGGCACCAATTTAGTTGAATAACAAGGAAATGCAAATACTCTCTGCTCAGTAGCTACCTCCAATTTTCATTTAACACACAGTGGTGGGGAGATGCTAAATCTATTTCATTTTTTAAAGTAAAAACTGTATATCTGTAGATAAATGTATTATGATTATATATTACATATATACAGACATACATATATATATTTAGCTGCCCTGCGGGGCTTGCGGGACTTTAGTTCCCGACCAGGAATGCAACCCAGGGCTCACAATGAAAGCGCCCTGTCCTAGCCACTGGACCGCCAGGGAATTCCGCAAACTGCATACAATTAAACAACGTATATAATACGATAAGTTCAATGTTTACTAAACAGTCAACCCTCAACTTCCCTTAAAGTGCTTCCACTTTAAGGTATTTTACCTTAAGAAAGGATTTAGATAATGTAAGGTGCTTTCAAGTGAGTCATTGGGGTAGGTCCTAACGCAGGACCTTCAACATCTACTGGCCTGTCTTCAGCTTGGCCACTAAGCCAGTTTCTAGACAGCCTTTTCAAGAGTTCGCTCGTCTGTAAATCAGCTTTTCTCCGGTCACTCCACCCAACCAGCCTGCTCCTCCCTGCTCCTCAGTATATTAAAGATAACTGAGTCTCCTCCCCTGAGCTTGCTGCCTTGGAGCACCATACCATTTTTTAAAACACTTTTTCCAGGCTGATAACTGCATTCCTCTTTATAGTTGTTCGTACACACGAAGACCCACCCTTTAATAATAGCTCAGAACAGACAAGTATACTTTTCTCCATCGGAAACTTTTTTAAGAGCCCTCGATCTTTGCCCAGCTCTCCCCTGCCCACTCGACGCCCCGGTCTCTTAACCAAGAGAAATCCAAGAGAATGGCCCTGCTCAGACCGCCGGGGAAAAAACTAGGGTGGGGGGAACATGTCCGCTCCGGCCACACGATCCCTGCAGCTCTCGCCACTGGGCTCTCTGGTCCTCTTTGCCTCCTCTGCGCGCCGCCTCCCTCCTTGCCGAGCGCACAGTAGGCGCCGCTTCAATTCTGATCCCATTTACCCTCTGCGACACCCACCCGCAGGGTAGCTTCCTTCCTCTTCGCTCCAGGGCTCGAGCCCTGCTCACTGTTCTTCCTCAGACTCACCCTCCTCGGGGGAGTCCCTGCCTCTCCGCCGCCCCCGCGCGCTCGCCAGCACCCCTCACCCATCGTCCCATTCCTCACCGATCTCTTTCTCGTTGACCCTCGGGGGAAAGCTGGCCATCTATGGGATACCGTCTGATTCCGGGGGCGCGATGCGGACGCAACGACCGAGAAGCTAAAGGCGAGCGCCGAGGGGCGTGACGCGGGCTGGGTCCCTCCCGGTCCCAGGGACAGAGGGGAGGGGCGGGACGGTCGCGGAGGCTCCTGCCGACAGCCCCGGGAAAGCTCTGGGAGGCCTCTGACCGAACTACGGAGTCAAACACAGACAATAGATGCTGATCCCTTCCTCCCGCCTACGAAGGAAGACACTTCCCTGCACGCTGAAGAGAGCAAACGAGACACTGGAGACAAAATGGCGGGCGGCGCGGGGGATATCTGGAAGACGGGGGCGGGGTTATGACGTCATAAGGCCATTACCCCGCCTCTGGACGTTCGGGACGTGACGGCCTCGGCTCCGCGCCCCGCCCTCCCTCCGGGTGAGCGCGGGCGTTGTCCTGGGGACCCGACCGGTAGCCGGAAGAGCGCGGGGGCGGAGGAGGGGGAGTGGCCGCTGCCCCCGCCGAGGCCCCAAAAGCTAGGGTGGAGCCTACCGACTGTGCGTTTATCTGGGTCTGGATTTCCTGGCCCGGGTCCCAGCATGATATTATAAGTTGAAGCACCTTTGAAAAGGCAAACCGAGAATTGTATAATACATATTAGTCCACAGCGTAAAGATTGCATGAAATTTAAACTGACTGTACTGTAGGGAACAAAAAAGACATTTCAGGTTTCAGCTCGGTTTGGCCACCTCCCCAGCCTTCATGCGCTGGGGAACTGAAGGTTTCACGGGTAAAAACAATGAGAAGACAAGGAACATCGCTAAGAACCACTCGTCCGGCCGCCAGCGTTCTGACGTGAGCCAGTCAGTTTTTGGAAGGGCCGAGGTGACCCGACTTGAACAAGGAGACACTGGGCAGGATGGCGTCCCGCCTCAGCGGGAAACCTCCTGGGCGGCCTTTGTCCTGCCTGCTCCCTGCGGCCGGACCTTCCTCGGGGCTGCAGCGAGGCTGGCAGTCAGCAGTGTCGTGGCCACTGGCCAAGGCAGACCCCCACCGAATCTGCCCAGAGGCAGCTCCTCCTTCACCCAAGGCCTAGGCCTCTGGGAGGCAGCTAACCATTCCCACAGCAGGGATGATGCAAGTGTCAGTGAGCCAAGTTGGTTCCGGTTTTCAGAAGACATATTTGCACTTTAATGGGCTCTTCTGTGGACTCTGAACCTAGAGAGTCTCCTTTCCCAAAACTGTTTCATCTTTTGTATTCCCTACCCTAGTGAACACGTCCAACCAGTCACCTAAGCCAGAAGCTGGAGGGTTTTTAGACTCCGGCCATTCCCCGTGTGGCTTAGTCAGTCCACAAGCCCTGCCAGTATTTTCTCTTAAACTGTCCTGGAGTCTGTCTTCTCTGTTTTTAAACAGCTGCCAGTGTTTTAATTCGAGAGCTGTTTGTGTCATCTCTCTTAACCACTCTTTATAACCCCACACCCTAAGAAGTCGCCATCAATACCTTAATGCATTTCCTCCTAGTCTTTTAAAGATTTACTAGCTGTGTGTCCTTGGGCAAATTAGTTAATCTTCCTATGCCTCAATCTTCTCATCTATAAAATGGAAATAATATTACCAACTTCACAGTTTAGAGAATTGAATTCATTAAATTATGAATTGAATAATTGAATTAAGAAAAAACATTTAGAATAGGGTCTGGCAACAAAGTGTCAGATACTAAGTATAACATAATTGTTAGATACTATTTTTTCATATAGTAATCGCAACTGACTGCAAAATTGAAAGATCAAAATCTCTTAGGAAATAAGGAATTGGCAAAGAACCATAAAAAAACATCAAGAATGTGTATAATCAAAATCATAAAGAATAATTCTGGAAAGCATTGACTTCCAAAACAAAGCTGATCCAACACTGAAAAGAATGAATCTCATTCTTGAGTTATTTAGAAAACATTGCTGCTGCGTGGTTATCTACCAAGGCTGATTTAGTCATAATTTTTTATGTGGATATCATTATTGAAATTCTTGAATCAACATTTACTATCTTGAAATATAATCTTTTAAAAGTTTACATCCTCTCTTATTCCATTTTCTTACATCTCAGCAAAATGTTATATTAAACAGTCAGGCATTTTTCATGTAGTTATCCCTCTCAATGGTGTGTTTTTCTACATTTTCGTCTACTGCACGGAAATACATAAGCATAAGAGAGGGGAAGCAAAATTATTACATTCCTTTGTTCAAGGAGAGTAACCATTTTCTATGTAAAGAATTAGAATTTTGGACTAGACTACAATAAAATTTGCATCTTGCTTTTTTTCCTTCTTAAGATAAAATAATATTTTCCTATGTAGATTGAAAAAACTTTTCACCACAATCATTGTAGGTAGTTTTAACTTCATTTGGAAGTGAGTTTTTTCCTTTCCTCTTTCAGAGTATGTAGTACTTGATAGTGCAGAACGGTGGGCTTCTTCTGTAATTAATCTTTCATGACTCAAATGGATAGTGTAGGTATATTTCCCTTGATATCATGACTGTGTCCAATTCAAAATTGTGGCCTGTTTTGAGAAAATCCATACTCACCAAAAGCTATAACATTTCAGGTGGGTTGCTGTTTAAGCTATGTATCTACACAGGTCTCTGAAGTTACAAACATCTAAATTAGCGTTAAATTAGGAAGGTTTCTTGCAGGATCTTATTTCTGAATGTATACCTTGATGAGAGTAGAAAGTGTCCCCTTCCTGTAACAAAGGGAAGCAATATTAAAATAACAAGCATGACTTAAAAAAAACAAACAAACAACAACACTAATAATTGTACAACGGAAGTTTGAAGCCTATCACTACCAGAAAAACAAAACAACAAACCGACATTCAAAACACCAAATATTTTATTGTTCCCTAGTATTTTTTATTGTTCCCTAGTATGGTTAAATCTCAAATATGAAAAAAAATTGCCACTGTCTTTTGACTCCTTTGACCAAAACCAAACAAACAAAAAAGTTAAGAACAGCCTCATTGTTTATGCAATAGAAGACCTGCTTGTGTGTCTGTTTGTTTTGCTTTGGGGACCTTTGTATTATTGTTGCTACAACTCCCCCAGGCTAAGCCTAAAACTTCATCCAAAATTATTCAGTGCTTGGGTCTGAGAGCAGGAGTTTCAAATCTTGAGATTACGGAGTGAAGTCTGGGATCCTGGATTTGAAGAGTATGGAATTTACTCAAATTTTAGCTGGAGAAGCATAATTTATACACATAAACATGGGCACTAATAAACAGTAAAAAATACCTCGATAATTATAGAATATACAGGAAAAATCATAGAGCCCAGAGGGAAAGTCTGGAGGCAACCCTTTTGGCTGTGGTAGTCTTGCTGGAGATGAAATGTCTAGAAATGCTACACTTTACCCTGCTGCCTTAATTTTTCACTATTCTTCCTGATTTTTTTTTTTTTTTGGTGGGGTGTATGACAGTGTGGTATGAGCAGAATGTTAGTATCAGGTATTCAAAGATGTGTAATTTGATCTTAGTTTACATCTATACTCAGAATGGCTCAAAGTGTGGAAAGTGGTGTAGCCAGTCTAGATGTTTCTCCATCTATTTCTGAGCAAGAATTCTCCCAGCAGTTCATGGGAAATTATCATATTATTTATACATCCAAAAAGATAAGCAGAGGTCCCAGTGTTCTGTAGGCTTCTCAGAGCTTGTTGTTGAGCTTATAACAGGAGGGAAAGGGGTAGGGCACAACTTTTGAGAGAATGTCATAGCCCAAGGACACAGCATAAATCAATTAGAATCAAAGGGGTCCAAGATGGCAGAGGAGTCAACTTCTAGCCCTTGATCTTCTCTCAGCAAGCTATCATGACAGTTCCAAGGCACCATCAAGAGACCAAAAAGTGGCCCAACTCCTAGAAATCTCCAGCCCTTCCCCAAAATAGTTGGAATAATCCTCCCTCTCATTAGTCCATGAAATTACCCAGCCCATGAAAGCTATCCAAGCCACGTTTCAAGGCCACACTCGCCCTCTGTGATGGGCGACACTCTGTCTATGGAGCATGCTTCTCTCTGATTCTGAGTAAATCCTCTTCTTACCTATCACTTTGTCTCTCACTGAATTCTTTCTGTGATGAGACCAAGAACCTGAACTTCATGAGGTCCTGAAACCAGGTACCATGGGTTTTGGCTGGGTTCAAGTCCCAGTCACGTGGGTTGAAGTCCCAATCTGAGGTAAACAGTTTCAAGTTGACCCACCTCCATCCCCCTCCTCTCCATAGCCCCAGACTCAAGGCACTCACACACTGTCTGTTAGCTCAGTCCTGGACCTTCAGGAGAAATCAGTATAAAATGGAATATTCCATGCTGTGATGGAGATTTTCCTCATATCATTCATTTTTATCTTCCTGAAAGAACTTTGCGTTTTCATTTTTCTAAATGTCCCTGCCTGTGACCATTTACTAGAGATTATAAGGAGGAAGAAAATTGTCTTTCACGGACTGCATGAAAGGCAAGGGTTTCTCTTGTCCTCCCCTCTATTCTTTGTTTGGGAAATGCTTCTGTACTCTTATCTCCAGTTGCCTGATTTGGGGATAACTTTTTTTTTTTTTTTGGTTGTGTCACACAACATATGGGACCTCAGTTCCCCCACCAGGGATCAAACCTATGCCCCGACATTAGAAGTCTTAACCATAGATTAAGACTGGGGAAGTCCCTGAGACAGTTTTTTTAAGTCAACTGTTTCTTTCTCCCTTCTTGTGGAGGGTGCCAGCATTGGCTGGAATTTGAATCTTTCTCCTCAGAGAGTTCTGTGGACAGAACATAAGCTGTCTATACTTGAGCTGCTGGCCAAGTCACTCTTGCCCTGATGGAATGGATTTGAAAGCAAGATCTTACAATTGGTGACATCACTTGCTAACATATGAGCCATCGTTTCTTTTAGGCTGAAGGATTTCTGACTGATTTCCAACCCTTCTCCATATAATTTCTTTCTTCTTTTTAAAAATAACTATTTATTTATTAGCTGTGTTGAGTCTTCACTGCTCTCGGCCTCTTATCTGGCTGCAGAGAGCGGGGGGCTGCTCTTGGTGCTGCAGGGCTTTCTCATTGTGGTGAGTTCCCTTGTTGCAGAGCACAGGTTCTCGAGCACAGGTTCAATAGCTGTGGCACACAGGCGTAGCTGTTCTGAGGCATGTGGGAGCTTCCTCCCCCAGGGATGGAACCCGTGATTACTGCATTGGCAAGTGGATTATTTACCTCTGAACCTCAGGGAAGCCCTCATTTCTCTTTAAGTTCATTTTTATCTTCCATCCAGTTTTACTTTCTGAGTTTGTTTTTTTCCTTTCTTTGAAATGAATTCTCTTGGTATAATGATAATGCTTCACTTTATCTACTTGGTTTTAGGTTCTTTGAGGGCTATGACCTTTCTTTATCTTGGTGTCATCTTTAGGATTTTGCACGTAATTAACATTCAATAGATGTTTGCTGAATGGAATTGAGTCTTTCATCTAACTTCCCACTCGGGTATTTGAGGTAAATTTAGAAAGCAAGTGTTATTATTACTGTCTTTACAAAAATTAAGAGAAATCAAATTCAAAAGTTTGGCTAGTAGGAGAGTTCAAAGACCGAGGCAATTGTGATTGAAGCCAATTTAAAAAAAAGATTGTGTGACTTTGTGTGTTAGTTTTACCTGCAGAAATAAGTGTATTGAAGAAATCATCTCCAATGTATAGTTAGGAGTCTTTGAGATTAGCATTTAATTTCTCCAAAGCATAAAATCATTTTCAGACTCGTAGCCGCAAGAGACCTTAGAGATCATACAACATAACCTTATTTTATAGGTGATGAAACAAATACTGTACAAATGAGTTTCTCACATTCATACAACTAGTTACTAATAAGAATGAAGATGGGGCACAACTCTGCTCGTGAGGAGTCAGGCACTTTCATATTGCACACTAGTTCTTTTCAGTTCAGTGGTGTCTGACTCTTTGCGACCCCATGAATCGCAGCATGCCAGCCCTCCCTGTTCATCACCAACTCCTGGAGTTTACTCAAACTCATGCCCATCGAGTCAGTGATGCCATCCAGCCATCTCATCCTCTGTCGTCCCCTTCTCCTCCTGCCCCCAATCCCTCCCAGCATCAGGGTCTTTTCCAACGAGTCAACTCTTCGCATGAGGTGGCCAAAGTATTGGAGGTTCAGCTTCAGCATCAGTCCTTCCAATGAACACCCAGGACTGATCTCCTTTAGGATGGACTGGTTGGATCTCCTTGCAGTCCAAGGGACTCTTAAGAGTCTTCTCCAACACCACAGTTCAAAAGCATCAATTCTTCGGCGCTCAGCTTTCTTCACAGTCCAACTCTCACATCCATACATGACCACTGGAAAAACCATAGCCTTGACCAGACAGACCTTGTTGGCAAAGTAATGTCTCTGCTTATTAATATGCTATCTAGGTTGGTCATAACTTTCCTTCCAAGGAGTAAGCGTCTTTTAATTTCATGGCTGCAATCACCATCTGCAGTGATTTTGGAGCCCCAAAAAATAAAGTCTGACACTGTTTCCACTGTCTCCCCATCTATCTCCCATGAAGTGATGGGACCAGATGCCTTCCATCTCCCTTCAGAGTGCCACTCATTAACAGAAGACAGAAGCTATGTCTTTTTAAAAATATTTATCTTCTTTTCTTTCAAATTTGAGTCTATATTAAAATACTGTTATGGGGTGTTAAATATCTCAGCTGATCTATTTCCTTTGTATAGACTCACCTGAATTTCATAGAATTTTATTGCTAATTTGGCTCAGACAGAAAAGAATCTACCTGCAGTGCAGGAGACTAGGGTTTGATCCCTGGCTTGGGAAGATCCCCTGGAGAAGGGAATGGCAACCCACTGAAGTATCCTTGCCTGGGAAATCCCATGGACAGAGGAGCCTGGTGGGCTAGAGTACATGGGGTTGCAAAGAGTCGGGCATGACTGAGCAACTAACACACTTTCAAAGGGACCTTAAGGTCACCTAAGATCACATTATCAGTAAGTGGTGAAGTTGAGGACCAGAACAAATGTCATCTCCCTCAAAATCCATTGCAAAGAATTTTGTTCTTTTCATTGTGAAGAATTTCTTCCTTTTTTTTTTTTTTGCATTTTTGGATCATGTGCATTAGTTCAATTTGTGAGTGTTAATAAAACGGAGATCCATATTTGTTTTGAATTAGATATCAAATGCCTGAAGGGGGATTTGGAAAGAAAGTAAGAAGACAGAGCAATTGGATGTTTTGGCTTTCTTCAAAAAATAATTTTATTTTGTAACATTCTTTTTTAATTTATTTTATGTTGGAGTATGTGCTGAGTCACTCAGTCATGTTGGACCCTTTGTGACCCCACGAACTGTAGCCTGAAAGGCTCCTCTGTCCTCGGAATTCTCCAGGCAAGAATACCCAAGTGGGTTGCCATTCCCTTCTCCAATCTTGTAGTGTAGTTGGTTTACAACGTTGTGTTAGTTTCAGGTCAACAGCGAAGTGAATCAGTTACGTATGTAAGAGCAATTGATTCTTAGCCAAAGATAGAAAACATCCTAATCATATGCTTCAAATACTAGGACATTAGAGCAGAAGGGATCCTTAGAGACCACATGAACAAGCCCTGTTAGTTCCAGATGAAGATGCTGAGGCTCAGCTTCACCGAAGTCACACAGTAGGTTATTACCAGAGGCAGGTCTAGAATCTAGGTCCCTGGATTCCCCATGCAGGAGGCCAGTGTTTTCCAAAGCTCAATCATTTGAAAACTACCTTTCCAATTTGTCCAAATCCACTTATCATTTGTGTTAGTATTTACTTAATATTTTTATTTGAATCAAGTTACTTTTAAAATTAAATAATATGTAATGTATTTTAAAACTTCCATTTACTCTTCAGGAAAAAATATGGCTATTATCATAAATGGAAAACCAGTGTTGTTTGCTATATCAGAAGACAAACATAAACATTAAAACTTTGGCTCTATTTCTAAATTCTGCTTAATTTCTCCTCTTGCTGAAGGCATGTCTCCTGAGGTTTACTCTCTTTTTAAAGAGAGAAACAGCAAGTGTTAGAGACCCCAAATGAGAATTACTTCTTGATGTAATTAAAGGCAATTGAAAGGAAACCTCTTTCTCACTATGCACTTTTTGTCATGTATGTGGCAGCTAAAAAATGTTTTGTATGCCACCAGCAACTCATACTCCACATTCTGGGCAATACTGCCCTGACCTATATAATAGCATGTATTGAAAATGCATTTTGACCCTGTGCTTTCATTCTTGGGTTACACTGTATTTTATAAACATTGATTGGCTCTTATCTAACCTGTGTCTTTAGGGCATAGATAGTCGTCCCCACCCCCACCCCACCCCCCCACACCCCGCCCTGCCATCCACAAGAGGAATGAACTGAGTTCCAGAGAGGTTTGGAGAATTATCCCTGCACAGCGATAAGCTTGAGGGAGCCCAGGGCAAATAAACTAGGCTTAACTTCCTGATAAGGATTTGGCCTGCTTCCTCCCCTTGATGTGATCTGGGAACCTAGGAGTTGTGCAATCCTTATGGTTTGCTCCATAAGACCATCCCCATGGAGAAGAAATGCAAAAAAGCAAAATGGCTGTCTGAGGAGGCCTTACAAATATCTGTGAAAAGAAGAGAAGTGAAAAGCAAAGGAGAAAATGAAAGATATTCCCATCTGAATGCAGAGTCCCAAAGAACAGCAAGGAGAGATAAGAAAGCCTTCCTCAGCGATCAATGCAAAGAAATAGAGGAAAACAACAGAATGGGAAAGACAGAGATCTCATCAAGAAAATTAGATACCAAGGGAACATTTCATGCAAAGATGGGCTCGATAAAGGACAGAAATGGTATGGACATAACAGAAGCAGAAAATATTAAGAAGAGGTGGCAAGAATACATAGAAGAATTGTACAAAAAAGATCTTCACGACCCAGATAATCATGATGGTGTGATCACTCACCTAGAGCCAGACATCCTGCAATGTGAAGTCAAGTGGGCCTTAGGAAGCATCACTATGAACAAAGCTAGTGGAGGTGACGGAATTCCAGTAGAGCTATTTCAAATCCTGAAAGATGATGCTGTGAAAGTGCTCTACTCAATATGCCAGCAAATTTGGAAAACTCAGCAGCGGCCACAGGTCTGGAAAAGGTCAGTTTTCATTCCAATCCCAAAGAAAAGCAATCGCAAAGAATGCTCAAACTACTGCATAATTGCACTGATCTCACATGCTAGTAAAGTAATGCTCAAAATTCTTCAAGCCAGGCTTCAGCAATACGTGAACTGTGAACTTCCAGATGTTCAAGCTGGTTTTAGAAAAGGCAGAGGAACCAGAGATCAAATTGCCAACATCCGCTAGATCATCGAAAAAGCAAGAGAGTTTCAGAAAAACATTTATTTCTGCTTTATTGACTAGGCCAAAGCCTTTAACTGTGTGGATCACAATTAACTGTGGAAAATTCTGAAAGAGATGGGAATACTAGACCACCTGACCTGCCTCTTGAGAAACATATATGCAGGTCAGGAAGCAACAGTTAGAATTGGACATAGAACAACAGACTGGTTCCAAATAGGAAAAGGAGTAGTCAGGCTATATATTGTCACCCTGTTTATTTAACTTATATGCAGAGTACATCATAAGAAATGCTGGGCTGGAGGAAGCACAAGCTGGAATCAAGATTGAGATTATAAATAACCTCAGAAGAAATATAAATAACCTCAGATATGCAGATGACACCACCCTTATGGCAGAAAGTGAAGAAGAACTAAAAAGCCTCTTGATAAAAGTGAAAGAGGAGAGTGAAAAAGTTGGCTTACAGCTTAACATTCAGAAAACTAAGATCATGGCATCTGGTCCCATCACTTCATGGGAAATAGATGGGGAAACAGTGGAAACAGTGGCTGACTTTATTTTGGGGGGCTCCAAAATCACTGCAGATGGTGATTGCAGCCATGAAATTAAAAGACGCTTACTCCTTGGAAGGAATGTTATGACCAACCTAGATAGCATATTAATAAGCAGAGACATTACTTTGCCAACAAAGGTCCGTCTGGTCAAGGCTATGGTTTTTCCAGTGGTCACATGTGGAGGTGAGAGCTGGACTGTGAAGAAAGCTGAGTGCAGAAGAATTGATGCTTTTGAACTGTGGTGTTGGAGAAGACTCTTGAGAGTCCCTTGGACTGCAAGGAGATCCAACCAGTCCATCCTAAAGGAGATCAGTCCTGGGTGTTCATTGGAAGGACTGATGCTGAAGCTGAACCTCCAATACTTTGGCCACCTCATGCGAAGAGTTGACTCGTTGGAAAAGACCCTGATGCTGGGAGGGATTGGGGGCAGGAGGAGAAGGGGACGACAGAGGATGAGATGGCTGGATGGCATCACTGACTCGATGGGCATGAGTTTGAGTAAACTCCAGGAGTTGGTGATGAACAGGGAGGGCTGGCATGCTGCAATTCATGGGGTCGCAAAGAGTCAGACACGACTGAGCGACTGAACTGACTATGGTTTGCTCCAGTTGTCAAGCAGAGGGTTGAGGAGGGTGGGGCAGAGGCTAGCCTTTAAACTGAGTCTGGCCCTTGCCAGGTTAGCTGATTTAATCCTCCCAGTGCTCATATCCCATTTCACAATTTCAAAGAGACTAAGTAATTTTGCAAATTCACATACTGGTTAGAGGCAGAGGCAGCATATGAACACCCCTTCTGACTTCTTAAGCTCATGTGCTTCACTGACACCGTGAAATTATACATTCAGAGACCTGGGTTCTAGGCTTATTGTGCCACCAGTTTGAAATGTAATACTATTCAAAAGATCAAAGGATCCTGAGCCATTATCAACCCTGTTTGCTTTGTCCAGTCATGGGCTTCCTTAGTTTTCTCACTACCTCCTCCAGGAACTCAAGTGGATTCATGTAATAGCCCCCTAACTCCATGTCTCTTCCCTGCATAAGTACCATTTAGCCCTTATCTTTATTTTGCATCACATGTGCTTAGTCACTCAGTTGTGTCTGACTCTTTGCAGCCCCATGGGCTGCAGCCTGCCAGGCTCTTCTGTCCGTGGGATTCTCCAGGCAAGAATACTGGAGTGGGTTGCCATGCCCGCCTCCAGGGGATCTTTCTGACCCAGGAATTGAACGCAGTTCTCCCACATTGCAGGTGTCTGAGCCACCAGGGAAACCCATTTTGCATCATGCTGTGACATTATTAGAGCAATGGCAAACTTTGAGAAATTGGCTTAAAAAGCTGAAATTTCAAAATTAAATGCTGTTAAGAATCAACATAAAAAAAAAAAGAATCAACATAAACCAGATTAATTTTTTTCATGCGTAGAAATGATCCATATGAGAGATAATTTATAAACTGACTTGGCTTTCTCCTAAACTTCACCAGGAATGCCTTTGCTGAGGGGTGGGGAGGCAAGTGTAGGCTGAGAGGAACCTGCTTAGAGGGAGGCGGTTAAGAGGGAGATTGAAAGGGCCTAAAATGAGGGGAGACATCTTAATAACCAGGAGTTCAGGGACTTCTCTGGTGGCCCAGAGATTAAGACTCTGAGCTTCTGATGCAGGGGTGGGAGGGTGTGGAGGGGTGGGTTCCAGCCCTGGTTGGTAAGCTAAGATCCCACATGCCTCAAGGTACAAACAAAAACAAATAAAACAAAACAAAAACAGGAATTCAAAAGGACTTGGAATGAGGAGCAGAGTGTGAGGAGAGAGAAAAAGACGGCAGGGAGTGGGAGGACAGGAGATGACAAGGGGGAAAGGACAGGGACAGTTTTCTCCTCTCTGCAGCTCCTTAGCCTGGTTCCTCTGCCTGTAGCACCTCCTGCGTGTATCCCAGTGTCTTCTCCCGTCCCTTGAGTTGGCAGTGCCCTCAGTCAAGTAGAAGACAGAGGCTTAATGCTCCTTCTTGCTCCTTTTGGACAGCGGCTCCCCCAGCAGCCTGCTGCCCTGGAGAATATCATCATCTTCTTTTCCCGTTTCAGCAGGTCCTTCATAAACACTTTCTCCTTCAACCCCCATGGATGCCCTGCCCTACAGTGCTCACACTGCCTACGCCATGATGCCACCATCTCCATGGCCCATGTATCATATATTTTAATGCACAAGCTTTGTAAAGTATCTGAGGAATAACTTCAAATGGGGAACTAAAGGTTCCTCCATCTTTCAGTGTTGTTTATTGAAATATGGCCCAAAGGTAATAGACCCACATCACATGAGGAGCTAGCAAGTGACACATCCTTCTCAAGGGCTTGTCTAATGACATCATTGATTTTGGATAATTCATTTACCATTTATTTCACCCCCCCAACACAGCCTGCTACACACACATACGTACAAATTCTAATCATTTTCTTTTTTTGTCAATAAATGTAAAGATTGTGGGTGGTAAATGATGTTTAAGAAGTTGGGACACCCTCTGATATCAGTGCTTTAAACTAGTAATTTTCACTGGAGTGATTTCAGTTTTATTGACAATTTGAAAGCACAAAGAAAGTGTATTCAACATAACAGCAAGGAATAGTGAAAGTCCTTGAGTCAGTGACTAAGCCAACAAATAAAACATCTCATTGTTTGCCAAGCTCTTGATTTGTCCTCTTGCGAAAAAAAAAAAAAAGTGATTTCAAACAAACCTCTCTTAAAAGGAATTAAAACTTGAGGAAGGCAAGAAGGAATTGAGTGTATGCAATCTGAGAAAGGAGCTTGTCTTCAGGTGCAGACAATTTCCATCAAAGGAAAGAACCTGCAAATGTGACCATGAAATCAAAGTTTCTTCTCTTTGAGGAGAAGTTCCAGACATTAACTGAATTTGTAACTAGTGGAGGATTTGTGCCCAAAGGAGTTGATAACAGAACGAAATTGACCTTAAAAAAAAGGTCTCTAGGAGGGAGCCCTTGGGGAATTAGAAAACAGGAAGATAACCAGTCATCGAGCAGAAGGAACCATAGCCTGGAAAGTACATCATTTGGGTCTGGAGAAGTAGCAAAGTTCAGTGGGAAAAGTCTGAAACTTGAGTCTGGAATTTGAGTCTCTCTTGCTGATGATTCACATGACTTAGAATATGCAGCCGTCTGTTTCAGCCGTAGAAATGCCTGCTGACTAAAAGAGAAAGTATTTGTGAAATGCTTTATGCCTCTAGATGGAAAAACTATGTGTAAAGGCAGGCTAGTAATGTAATAGTTTCTGTTCAGCTCTCAGGCTTCACTGGACTCCTTAGAAATTTATGCAGCTGGAAATTACCAAATGATTTGAGGAAGAGACTCTGAATGATGGAGGAGCAGGCTTATAAAACAGGCTTATAAAAGCAGGCTTATAAAACAGATATAAGTGAATTAGTAATATAATACCTAGTATTTTATTTCTTTGAAATAGGACCGATAAAGCTGATGAATACACCATTTGTTTTTCTTCTGCCGAAGTAGAACCATTTTCCTGCGGTGGCGGCGGCGGAGGATGGAGACGGTGGTGTTCCTGTCTCTCTCCTCGACTGTTGCGCGCTCATCTTCCTTTGGGTGTACTTCATAATTACATTGTCTGATTTAGAATGTGATTACATTAATGCTAGCTCATGTTGCTCAAAATTAATCAAGTGGGTAATTCCAGAATTGGCTGACCATACTCCTGTCACTGTACTAACACTCCTTTCATTGCACTGGTTCATCTTCCTTCTCAACTTGCCTGTTGCCGCCTGGAATATATATCGGTACATTATGGTGCCAAGTGGGAGTATTTGACCCAACAGAAATACACAATCGAGGGCAGCTGAAGTCACACATGAAAGAAGCCATGATCAGACTTGGTTTCCACCTGCTGTTCCTTCATGTATCTGTACAGTGTGATTTTAGCTTTGATAAATGACTGAAGCTGGAGCAACCATGATTGAAGTCAGCCTACAGGACAGTGAACTGTTGAGGAGCCAGAGACTACTTAAGTCATCCTTAGAACCATGACCATAGCAGTATATTTTTTTCTCTTTGAACAAAAAAATATTTTTGCTGTATTTTTACCATATAAAGTATTTTAAAAACATGAGAAAAAAAAAAAAAGAACCATTTTCCCTGAAATTTTCCTTATGTCTTTCTTGTTGTTTTCCTCCCAAACTTATCTTATTTTCTCTTTTTAAAAACCTCTCTTGCATTTACTCCTTTGGGGGAAGGTATTGTGAAAGGGTTAACTACCTAACTTTTCTCACCAATGCCTTGACTTAAATTTGTCCTGATATTTCTAAACTATGTTTCTATATATGGACTTGGGTGGAACATAATAAATGCTAAGGGAAAGTCCAAATTGAGGAGGTAGAAGGATGGGCAAGAAGTTGAAATCCAAGGACTTGAGGCATGAAAAGGAAATGATAGGGGTTAAAATATAATCAAGCTGTGAGAGGAATCAGAAGTTTTTTCTTAAATGAAAATTATTGTTTATGGCCGTCACTGTTCCAGTCCCAGAACTTAAGGCTCCTCAAGTCCATGAAACATGGCTCTGGAAGGAGATGCTTCAATGTCTTATCTTGTTTCAATAACTTCTTAAGTTTCCATTCATTCAGTTCAGAAGATACAGAAAAGAGAAGGCAGAGAGCTGGGGAGGAGAAACTTGTTGCCAAGATTTTCTTTCTGTAGCAAAGGACTCTTAAAGAAGGCAGAGCTCATTCTCTTATCCCTTGAAATCTTATTGTTTCATATTTCTCCACAGATTTGACCTTCCTTTCAACTTGTATTGGAATCTCTCCAGAACTGAATTCTGTTGTCCAACTCAAATGATAACCTTTCCTATTTCCTTTCCTCTTGCCTGCCCTATTACAAATAGATGGCATGGACTTGGCTTTTTATTAAAACTTTCTTGTAATCAGAGTTTATTTTTATCAAAATGCTTCATGCATCTAGTTTAGGGAGTCAAATGATGCTAAAAAGACTTCTACCAAAAGCACCATCTCCTTGGTGGTCTTGGATCCCACTCATCATCATTTCCGGCCACCCAGAGGCAACCACTCATCCACTTAAATTGATCTCTTCTGATTCTTACCCCTGTATTTCTAAGAAGAGTATGTATATCATCTCTTTATTTTGTCCCAGAGCAATTTTTTATATAACCTAGGAAAGTGTGAAAACTTAAAGAGGTGAGCAAGCTGTTTATTTGACCAAATTTATGATTCTTCAAAATTCAGGTATTGAGTTTAATTGATTAGTCTTCCATGTACAAACCAACCTACAATACACTATTCTGAATGATAAAGTTTCTTTTTGCACAAATCCCCCAAAATAATGCATTTACCCAACTATAAAATCAGTGTATATAATACAATCATCCAGGATTCAATCACAGACTCAGAACCCACAAAAGCAGAACCCACTAGGAGCTGTGTGTGTGTATGTGTATTCTATATGCATCATATAGAATCTTACACAATTGTGTGACTTAAGGAGTCTCTGTAAAGCTGTCACACCTAATCCTGAAGCTTGAAGACTTTAGGGAAGGCAGCTTGGAAGAGGAAGTAGATATAAAGTAAGGAGGATTTCCCTGGTGGTACAATGGATAAGAATCTTCCTGCCTATGCAGGGGACATGGGTTCAACCCCTGGTCTGGGAGGATCCTACATGCCTTGGAACAACTAAGCCCATGTGGCACAACTACTGAGCTTGTGTTCTAGAGCCCAGGGGCCACAACTGCTGAGCCCACATGCTGTAGCTACTGAAGCCTGTGTGCCTAGAGCCCATGCTCTGCAACAGGAGAAGCCATGGCAATGAGAAGCCCCAGCATGGCAACAAAGATTAGCCCCTGCTCGTGGCAAATAGAGAAAGCCCACATGCAGCAACAAAGACTCAGAACAGCCAAAAATAAAGCAATAAGTCTTTCTTAAAAAAGATATAAAGTAAGGCAAACCAAGCACAACCTGGAACCTGCAAGCTTGAGCTAAAACTTGAGCTAAAACCCCAGGAGGACAGACTGAAACCATGTCAGGACCCACTGCCTCTGACCTTGATGGTATAGATCAAGGAAAAGCTGTCCCCCTCAGTATGTAATTAGCTCAGGAACTGCAAAAGCTGGAGAATGATTCAGGGGAAGGCTGAGCAGGTGTAGGTCCAGCCACTGTCCCATGCCAACAAGATAAGCCAGCAGGTAAGCAACAATGTGAGCTACGAAGTGGCTACTTTTTGCTTCCAAACCCCAAATCTATGTAAGAATGTCTTTTGTGGTTCACCCTATCCAGAAACACATAGGGAGGGAATTTTGAGTAATTATTATTATCATAATAAGTAAATAATTCAAGTATGTTTCCTGCCCCCTTACCAAGAGAACAATGGAAAAATCAGCTAACTATCCTGGGGCCATGTGTACTCTGGGAAAAATGACTTGTAAGAGGAAGAAAAGAAGAACAGTGCTATTTAATTCTTGGAAATTACCTAGAGGTCCATCATCAGGGATATTTGCCCAGCTCCTTTCTTCTGCCCAAATTAAGATAACTGCTGGATAAGCTGAGGTTTCTGAAATTGTATTCCATAAATTTTTGATAAAATGTAGCAGATCTAGGCTTTGGATTCAGAGCCTTTTCATTTTCAATCAGCATCTTATTAAAAGAAAACAAAAGGCCTCCAAATGAATCATCTCTGTAGTAATCTGATTTATTTTCCTACCTCTTGGCATTTAGGTGAATTTTGGTTTTACTTTTTTTTTTTTAAAAGTAGGTAGACTTAAGTTTCTCTCTTATCATCACAGTGGAATCCAAGAATTGCTGTTTACACTGTTTAATAAGTGAGAACAAGGCATGCCATTCAATAGAGGGTAGGTAATGCTGGAAACATTGAATTTTGAATATTAAGAAAAGCACTCATGTACTGCAACTGGAAAGTAACCCTCGCTCACCACAAGTATAGAAAACCCCATGCAGCAACGAAGATCCAGCGCAGCCAAACATTT
Source organism: Cervus canadensis (assembly GCF_019320065.1). Classification (NCBI taxonomy): domain Eukaryota; kingdom Metazoa; phylum Chordata; class Mammalia; order Artiodactyla; family Cervidae; genus Cervus; species Cervus canadensis. The sequence continues at coordinate 41,349,018 of NC_057386.1, forward strand.
TTTTTTAATTACAAAAAAAAGTGCTGGGATGGAGCCAAGAAAGTTAATGATTTTAGATGAACAAACCATTTCTATTTAGTATAACTCTTTTTTTTTTTTCCTTCAGGGAAAGTCATATAAAAGGAAGGACTATATATATTTTTAATATAATATATATATTTAAAACTTTTAATTATAAATTAAGTTTAGGTCTCCCTTTTTTCTCCTAAGCCATTCATAGATGAAGTTCATCATTCTTTCCACTGTACAACATGGGATATAAACAACAGAACAAAAAAAGCGCCTCCAAACCAAAACCACTGTGTCTCTTTCTCCCCAGCCTTCTCCATGTCAACAAAAGTTAGGAAACAAAAAATAGCCATAAAAATCTCCTATAAAGGAAAATCCATCAGAAATAATCTCTTTGTAAAAACGAACTTAGTAAAAGTTGACCATATCAAACACAAAAAACAAGCAAAACTATAAACTGTATAAAGAAAATCAACCTAACTTATAAACTAACTTATGGCATTCTCCCAGTCCAATACTTTTATAAAAATTGGATAACTTAAAGGAAAACAGTGATTCTGTCACAAAGGCAGAGGTTTGTTGTTGTTTTTGTTAGTCTGTATTGTTGCTGTTTAGTTGCTAAGTTGTGCCCAACTCTTCTACGATCCCATGAGCTGTAGCCCACCAGGCCCCTCTGTTCATGGGATTTCCTAGGCAAGAATATCGGAGTAAGCTGCCATTTCCTTCTCCAGGGGATCGTCCAGACCCAGGAATCAAACCCACATCTCCTGCATTAGCAGGCGGCTTCTTTGCAGCTGAGCCACTTGGAAGGCCCCAAAATTATTTTTAAGTATTTCTGCTGTGAGCAAACAGAATCATCAGACCCCTGTCACAGACCTTTTCCTCTGCATCCTTAGATATGCCCCATTTTTCTTGCCCTCTGGGTTTTTGAGGGGTTCTGGCAGAGCTTAGCCACATGTCTCAATTTCTCAGTGAGTTCATCTTTCTGTGTTATGGTATTGCTTATGTCATTCTATGCCTCAACCATTCTGCAGACCTCACATCTCTGAGAGTGTTTCTACTTTTTCCAATGACTGCCATAGGGTGTTCATCTTTGGTTGGTTGGGGTGGTAGTGGTGGAGATTTTCGCCACTACTTCTTTACTATATAGGTGTTCTCCTTTCAGCAAGATTGTCACAAGAAACAATGTCTTCATTTATCCATGCACTATACACCGTATGGACTTATGAGGACCATTAACTGCACAGACTTCTATAGATTTATTAATAATGAACTCATCTTCCAAAGGTACTGAATGTGCCCCTATTTGTTTTGCTAAAAGTGGTTGAAAATTAGAAGTGTTTCTGTGACTTTTGTCAATTTGCAATGCCTCAAAGAGTGCATACATGCATGTGCATGTGTTCAGTTGTGTCCGACTCTTTGTGAAGGCTGCCAGGCTTCTTCCTCTATCCATGAAATTGTCCAGGCAAGAGGATAGTTTAGCGGATTGCTATTTCCTACTCCAGGGGATCTTACCTACCCAGGGATTAGAACCCACATCTCATGCATCTCCTGCATTGGCAGGTGGATTTTTTTTACCACTGGGCCACCTGGGAAGCCCTCAGAGTGCATATGAATTTTTAAAAGCTGAATTTAATAAGCAAATTAGTTGTATTATTAAATAGCAAAGGTAGCTATAGTTTCATTGTGAACTAGAAAACATACTACCAATAAAATTTGTGAATATACCACAAATATTGAAATATAATATTACAAATATTCTTCAGAAGCTTAGCATATCTCTCCATGACATCCAGGCCCTCAAAGATCAGAGTAGTTTGTGGGTGGAGTCTCAATAGGAAGATGTTAAGGTCACCTTGGGGATTAATGCCCAGAGCTGTACTCCTAGGCTAGCCACCCTACCCTGCTTTCTTCAGACAATAAAAACCAAAATGATAGTCTCATGTAGTTGGGCTTTGGGGGAGGGAGGAAGAATAGGGAAGGCCTCACTGAAAACCTACAAATTCTACCACAGCCAGAATTTCCATTTATCCCTACTTGGAAAAAATAAAAAGAGAAAAGAGCAGCAAGTACTTTTTCCAGGTTTCTCCACTGGTTCATTGTGCTCATGAAACCAACTCTGCAATTTTGATCCAGGATGCAGTGAATCAGCAAATTGTTTCCTTTTAAATTTGTGGTATTACTCAGTTGCTTTGACAGAAGCAGTCCTTTATACACAGGCCACATTTCACCGTGGTACAAACGACATTTTTCTCTGCTCTGAAGTTTCAGACTTACTGAACTGACTTCTCAAATGCAAGATGTAAAATGCAAGATGTACTTCTCAAGGGGAACATGCTGTGTAATTATGTTTAAATATTTGCACTGGCACCTTTAAACTGTGGTGCTGTCTTTAGGGGCTTTGTAGATGCAGGCTTGGGAAACCAAGAGGACACCACCAATGTTCTCACTCACTAGTATTTTCTTGTCATGATGAACAAATATTTCAATGTATAGAGCAAGGCACAGCCACAAAGAGGAGCAAAGTTGGGTAAGTAAATTAGTTAAGGAGAGATCCCCCTGCCCTCTTTTTCTTTTGCTGTGCTGGGTCTTCATTGTGGTGAGTGAGCTTAGCTGCCCTGAGGCATATGGAAAGAAGAGACCCCTTTTATTTCCTCCTCCATTATTGCATTATTTTCCAAGTAAATTATTTTTTCTTAATCCGCAAGCCAAGAAACTGCTGGCTAGAGATTGCCTCTGTTGCCATAATCTTCCCAGTAAACACTGGTGGGAGCTAGGAACAAAGTTTAACAAGAGCTTTTCTGTGTGTTCTCTGTTGCCCTGGCTCTGCAGCAGATGGGTGTGGATGGTCTTTCAACAATAGCCTGCACTGAGGCAAAAAGTGTTGTTGAGTCGCTAAGTTGTGTCCAACTCCTTTGTGATCCCATGGACTGTAGCCTGCCAGACTCCTCTGTCCATGGGATTACCCAGGCAAGAATGCTGGAGTGGGTTGCCATTTCCTTCTCCAGGGGATCTTCCCAACCAGGGATTGAAGCAGCATCTCCTGCATTGGCAGGTGGATTCTTTACCACTGAAAGGCAAAAAGTAACCCTGAGCTAATCCTTTCTACAGTAGCTAACCCCATCTACTGCCTCAAAAAGTTACCAAAGACTATGACTAAAGAAATAAAAGAGGATGAAGATGCTAACAGGGATCCCAACACCCTCTCCCTTGCACTATTTAACAGCCCAACCTCCTCAACCAACAGCAAAGTTGGTTGTGTTATTTTGCAAAGTTGTCTGTGTTAGACCAATGGGCCTAGAAACTTCAGGTGGTCCCTCTGTAGTTATTCCTGAATTAGGAAGTACGTATTTTTGTTCATTGTGTGGCCTTAGTGAATCCTTGGGCTTCTCTGGTGGCTCAGACAGTAAAAAAAATCTGCCTGCAATTCAGGAGACCCTGGTTCAATCTCTGGGTTGGGAAGATCTCCTGGAGAAGGGGATGGCAACCCACTTCAACTTTCTTTTCTGGAAAAATCCCGTGGACAGAGGAGCCTGGCGAGTTACAGCCCATGGGGTCGCAAAAGAGTCGGACATGACTGAGCAACTACACTTCCATTTCAGTGAATCCTCAAGCTGTAGCCTCAATGGTTAAAGCCAGATAGGGCTGAAAGAAATGCTTCTAAAGGCTGTCATTCAGGAGTGGCCCTAGCTTAGCTGCACTTTGTAGGACAGTTTCCCCGTGACCTCAGTGAGAGTATCAGAAATCTTCTCAGTGCAACGTGATCTCTCCTGTGTGCAATCAAACCCTTTCTCAGCCTTCTGGTTTGAACTTCAGCAGAATTCCATATGGCTGATGGTAAAGCAGAGAAGAATCCCAGGAGAGCCAAGAAAAGGGTGGATTTATGTTGCAAAAAACTGGCTCGCATTTTTCAGTCCATTATGTTCATCAGCATCTGAAACTCCCTGACAACCAGCCTTGGATGTGTGGGAACAGCTGCTGCCAAGTCAGCCAGGAATCCCGCAGCATAGAAACTCTTGAAGGGGCAGGAAACATATCAAAACACTTAAACTGAAAATACTTGCCATTCTGGAGACTCAGGACTCTCCTTAAGGCCACAATTGCCAGTAACACAACCTCTGGCTAGCCAGAACAACAAATGGAAAGAACTGTTTGAAGTATGCCTAGATTCCTTGTTAACTCATACTCAAGAGGGTGACTTCATTCACAAGTTTGGTACCCGGGCTGGGATGGCAAGAGCAGATAGGGGCTGGGTAGCATGGTTGTCTCTCTCCATGTGCCTAGATGGGGCTTCCTCACAACATGGCTGTTTCAGGAATGTTGGCTTTCTTACTTGGTGGCTGACTTTTACCAGAGCAAGCATTTCAAGAGACCTGGGTAGAAGTGCAAAGTTTCTTATGACCTGTCCTTGAAAGTCCCAGAACGTCACTTCTGCCACATTCTACAATTTCAAGAAGTCATGAAGACCAGCCCAACTTTAAGGGGAGAATTCAAGAATGCTACTTGAGGGGAGAGGGGTACGTGTGGTGGGAGATATTGTGTGGTTATCTTTGAAAAACACAATCTTCTGTATCTCAGAGCTCCAGGTTTTCTAATGACTCTGTAGAATTAGTAATTCAAGTACATTGTATTTCTGTAAGAAAAACCCTAAAGTGTATATATATATATATATATATTTGACTGTATCAGGTCTTAGTTGCAGCATGCAGGACATTTGTTGCAGCATGCAGAATGTTTAGTTGCAGCACGGAAATTCTTAATTGCACCTTGTGGGATCTAGTTCCCTAACCAAGGATCAAACCCAGGCCTCCTAAATTGGGAGCATGAAGTCTCAGCCACTGGTCCCCACCAGGGAAGTCCCCAAACCCTAAATTCTTATCTTGGTGAATCTGTTTAGGCTAGTTGGAAATTGATTAAGCTTTTCAAGTAATCAAAATTCTAAATTTGAGTTTTAACCATATTTAAATGTTTCTGTGACTTCAAAGAGGCTATTGGTTCTGAAGTAGAGGACTTTGATCAAGCTGACTTAAAAAAAAAAAACCACTACCACCATTTGAATTTTAAATGTGATATAGACATTATAGAATAGATCATTAGTGTACTACTGACTATTTCTGTCCTTGAGGATAAATTCAGCGAGTGTCCTCCTCAACACTCTAAGAAGAAATGAGGACAAGGTAAGTACAGATAAAGCAGCACACAGAAAATTCTCTGATACTAATTAGAAACGGCTCTACTGAGACTCAAGAAGACTCAATGTGTTCAACATCCATTGTTGAACTTAGAGGAATAAGCCCAAGAGAAACCTAAGTTATTATAGCCAATCTCCTCATATCATCTTTGGGGATCCAGTGAGCAGAATCGGACTTGCATTGAGAAATAAACCCAGTCACCAGCACAGAACAAAGACCAGCAGTAGGAGTGGATGGGTGGAGAGGAGAGAGAAGATACGAGCACAAAGAGAGAAGGGTCAGTCTGGAGGGCAGTCATCAAATTAGCAGGGTCTCCCAGGTGACAGGCACCATAAAACAATAGAACCCCAGGGTGGGACATAACAGGATGCCCATGAAGGCAGGCAGCCAACCAAGTTAGACATTAAGAGGTCCCCAGACAGCAAGAATACCATGAAGGCCCAAGATTTCAGGAGTAGGGGTGGTGGTGCTCAGATTTCCAAGAGAAAATAAACATCCCCAAAAAGCAAAGGACACAGTTCTTTGAAACAAAACAGAATCATTCCAGTTCTATTCTCTTCTGCCTGAGGTTAGGACTGGTCCCAGGAGCAGAGTCAGAGCGGAGGTGAAGATCAGCTGGTTAGACATGGAGTTCCTAGGACGCCTGTGTAAGGGGAGATATTAAGCTTATTTGGTGAGAAATGAACACACTGACTCTCATACTTGAGTGTGTCTCACAATAGCCTGATCGGCTATTGTTCAGTTCAGTTCAGTCGCTCAGTTGTGTCCGACTGTTTGTGATCCCATGAACTGCAGCATGCCAGGCCTCCCTGTCCATCACCAACTCCCGGAGTCCACCCAAACCTATGTCCATTGAGTTGGTGATGCCATCCAACCATGTCATCCTCTGTTGTCCCCTTCTCCTCCTGCCCTCAAACTTTACCAGCATCAGGGTCTTTTCAAATGAGTCATCTCTTTGCATCAGGTGGCCAAAGTATTGGAGTTGCAACTTCAAAATCAGTCCTACCAATTAACAACCAGGCCTGATCTCCTTTAGGATGGACTGGTTGGATCTCCTTGCAGTCCAAGGGACTCTCAAGAATCTTCTCCAACACCACTGTTAAAAGTTGTTAAAAATCACCCTTTTAACTCCACTTCCAAAGGCTGTGGGTCAATACGTCCAGGGTGCAGATCAAGAATCTGCATTTTCACAACCACCACAAGTGAATTTTCTGGCACACATCCTAAGAATGATGGGAAGTACAGTCCTTTCCACTTGACCACAGGCTCAAGGATCACAAGGATAGCTGGGTTAAGGTTTTAGCCCGCAAATAGAAGAGTTAGAATTTGAGATGACTTAAGAGTGCCTTCAACAAAACTGAGCTTAGTGCATAATTAGTCAGAAATGATCTTATTTCAGAAGTTTGCTTTTAAACAACAGCCGCAGAGCTGTAACTGCCACATCAGAGGTTTGAAATGTAACTAGGAACAGTTCCCATCACTTAAAAATGTCAAGCATTCAAGAAGTTTCCCAGCCTGATTTCCAAAGCTGCACATTTGAAAATAAAGATAGTTTTTTCCCCCTAAAGTAAAAATAACCTTTGTTGATGATAGAAAATTTTAAACTTAGATAAGCAAAAATAATATTTTTAAAGAACCATAATCCCACCACCCAGAGATGACCACAATTAACCCCTTTGTATGTATCTTTCCAGCCTTTGCCTAGACAAATACAGTCATGTATGGGGTTGTTTTTCCACCCCTTTGTTTTGATAAATGAGATAGTACTGTACTTTCCTGGTTAGTGGTGGTGGTTGTTTTTTTTTTTTTTGTGGTGGTGGTTTTTAAAGTTTTTGTTTTAGAACCAGGCTCAGAGGTTACTCTCTAGCCCTTCTAGACCCTGTGGCCATCCATCACTTCTTCCCTTGGTATCTTGGCTTCATTCTTCTCTGTTGTTACTTTGTAGCCAAAACTGGGTGTTCTACAAATTACTGATAGATGTACCAGCATGTAGAAATCTCTCAGGTCTGGTGCCAAATGATAGAAGCCAGACACAGAGGAATACATTCAGTGTGATTCCATTTATACAAAATTCTAGAAATGGCCCAACTCAGTTGGGCAGAAAATAGATTATAATGGCAGAAAATAGATTTGAGTGTTTGCTTAGGTATGATGTGAAGAAATTGATTACCAAGGGGCATAAGGGGACTTGGGATGTGATTAAAATATTCTATATCTTGATTATGGTGATAATTTCATGGATGACAAATGTAATTTCATGTATAGTTGTCAAAACTCATTGAATTTAAGTTGGGTGCATTTTATTATATGTAAATTATGCCTCCACAAAGGGCTTCCTTGGTACCTCAGTGGTAAAGAATCCACCTGCAGTGCAGAAGACATGGGTTCAATCCCTCAGTTAAGAAGATCCCCTGGAGAAGGAAATGGCAACCCACTCCAGTATTCTTGCCTGGGAAAATCCCATGGACAGAGGAGCTGGTGGGCTACAGGCCACAGGGTTGCAAGAGTAGGACAAGACTTAGCAACTAAACAACAATATGCCTCAGCAAAGTTCATTTGTCCTACACTAATTATATTTCAAAATTTTAAGAGAGGAATTCTTACTGGCTCAGTTTGTGTCATATATCCACTCTGAGACCTATCTGTCAAGGCTGGAGGGCCACTGTTAGAGAAAGAGATTGAAACAGATTCCCAGTTCACAACAATCCCCTCTTCTCCAAAAATAGCCCTGAGACCCTGGAGCGGGGCCCAAGTGGTGGGTTGTGGGATGCAGTCTACCTGTGACAGCTGGCTGGTGCAGGGGGACACATGAGACATGTCAGGTTAGACCTCCCCCAGGAGTTTTCAGATGGCCGCTTAGGAAAGCCAAGCAGCACTGGGCTGGCGGTGACCTCCTCGGATTGAGGCCCAGGTGATGCCAGCAAGCAGGCCTGTTGCTGTAGCAAACAAAGTCAACATGTGGAGAGGTGCAAGACAGAGCCAAGTGATGGTAGACAGGATTTCTCTGCAGTCAAATGGGTGTGGACTAGGTGGTGGTGGGGTTTAATCACTAAGTCATGTTTGACTCTTGTGGCCCCATGACTGTAGCTCGCCAGGCTCCTCTGTCCTTAGAATTTTCCAAGCAAGAATATTGGAGTGGGTTGCCATTTCCTTCTCCAGGGGGATCTTCCCAATCCCAGGGATTGAACCCAGGTCTCCTGCCCTGCAGGCAGATTCTTTACCGACTGAGCTCCCAGGGAAGCCCATGGAATAGGAGGTAATCATTTCAATCAACAAATACTAAATGCACCAAGTCAACCTTCCATTAACTTTTCTCTTCTGGGACTGGAGAAAATTCCAGGCATGAGGCTTGATCTGAGTAGTTTATCAGAATTGCCAGAAGCAAGTATATACAGATGTGAATACAGGTGTAAATATACAGGTGTAAATATACAGGGGAGCCTCCAGAGCCAGAGGAGCAAGTGCAGGCCTGCAATCTAAATAGTCCGTGTGCAATTGGACACAGGAAGGAGTTCACTTGTGCGTTCCACGCCTGTTTATTGAGCCCCTGCTGTGTCCCCAGAACTGTTCTAGGTGCCGGCATTACAGCAGCGGATGAGGTAGATGAGGGCTCTGCTGTCATGAAGCTTTCATTGTACTTGAGGGAGTAAGGCAATAAATGAACAAGAAACAGACACATGGACATCCTAGATAGCGACACAGTTGATGAAAACACAAATACAAAGAGGTGATAGAAAGTGGCTTCAGTGGAGAGATAGCCATTTTAGACAGAGGGATCAGGAGAGGCTTAGCAATGAAGCTAGCATGTAAGTGGACAGAAGGAGGAGCCTCAGCAGCTGGACCCATTTCCACAAGTGCTTGGGGGAGCTCAAAGTGTTTGAGAAAGTCCACAGGGGTGGAGTGAAACCAGCAGGAGAGCAGAAGCCGGGGATGTCTGATGGGGAGGGGCCAGACCATGCAGGGGAGGGGTTTGGTCTTCGCTAAGGATGACGGGAGGACTATTGGAATATTAAGAGGAGGTTTCCATTTTGAAAGTTCCCACCGACTATTCTGCTGAACACAGAATGTTGCTGCTGTTGCTCAGTCACCCAGTCGTGTCTGACTCTTTGCGACCCCATGGACTGCAGCACGCCAGGCTTCCCTGTCCATCACCATCTCCCGGAGCTTGCTCAAACTCACGTCCGTTGAGTTGGTGCTGACATCCAACCATCTCATCCTCTGTCCCCTCTCATCCTGCCTTCAATCTTTCCCAGCATCAGGGTCTTTTCTAATGTGTCAGCTCTTCGCATCAGGTGGCCAAAGTATTGGAGTTTCAGCTTCAGCATCAGTCCTGCCAATGAATATTCAGGACTGATTTCCTTTAGAATGGACTGGTTTGGTCTCCTTGCAGTCCAAGGGATTCTTGAGCGTCTTCTCCAACACCACAGTTCAAAAACTCAGCCTTCTTTATGGTCCAGCCCTCACATCCACACATGATGGCTTCCCTGTTGGCTCCGAGGTTAAAGCGTCTGCCCGCAATGCGGGAGACCCGGGTTTGATCCCTGGGCTGGGAAGATCCCCTGGAGAAGGAAATGGCAACCCACTCCGTATTCTTGCCTGGAGAATCCCCTGGAGAGAGGAGCCTGGTAGGCTACAGTCCACGGGGTCCCAAAGAGCTGGACACGATACATGACTACTGGAAAAACCATAGATTTGACTATATGGGCCTTTGTCGGCAAAGTAATGTCTCTGCTTTTTAATATGCGGTCCAGGTTTGTCACAGCTTTTCTTCCAAGGAGCAAACATCTTTTAATTTAATGGCTACAGTCATCATCTGCAGAGATTTTGGAGTCCAAGAAAATAAAGTCTGTCACTGTTTCCATTGTTTCCCCACCTATTTGCCAGGAAGTGATGAGACTGGATGCCATGATTTTCGTTTTTTGAATGTTGAGTTTTAACCAGCTTTTTCACCTTCCTCTTTCACAGTCATCAAGAAACTCTTTAATTCCTGTTTGCTTTCTGCCATAAGAGTGGTGTCATCTGCATATCTGAAGTTATTGATATTTCTCCCAGCAATGTTGATTCCAGCTTGTGCTTCATCCAGCCCAGCATTTCACATGATGTACTCTGCATACAAGTTAAATAAACAGGGTTACAAAATACAGCATTGAGGTACTCCTTTCCCAATTTTGAACCAGTCCGTTGTTCCATGTCCGATTCTAACCTTTGCTTCTGGACCTGCATACCAGTTTCTCAGGAGGCAGGTGAGTTGGTCTGGTATTCCCAGCTCCTTAACAATTTTCCATCTCTTTAAGTATTTTCTGCACAGAATGTAGGAGAGCAAAAATGGCAGCAGGAAGACCAGGTAAGAGATCACTACAGTAAGTCCTGTTGGACATGAGTAGACAAGTAGAGATTTGGGATATGCATGACATCAGGAGTTGAAAAATTAAACAAGGGTTGGGCAAGAATTTAAATATGTAGACTATGAACAAAGCAAGGTCCCATGACACATAAGAGCCAACTTAAAACAAAACAAAAGGTAGATTAAGACAAAAAGTAGATCGCGCAGCAGGCTTGGGGTGTCTGAGCCATACTGCTGCCCTCAGTGCCCAGAGGCTCTGCCGCTGAAGTGGAGGAAACTCTTTTCCCTTTTTTGTCATGTTTCAATGTCACCCAGACATCAAAACAATTTGGTTTGTGCCCTAATGTTTCAGATGTCGTAGGGATGACAGCTCTTTCAGCATCTTTGAAGCCCTGCTCTCCCTAGCACTCAGATCAACAGTGCCTTCACAAGTCCTCCTCCACTGGCACAAGAAAGTTCATGCTCCTTCTGCAACCACTCTATGCAGATGGGGTCCCAGGAAGCAACTCCTTCAGAGCCCGTACCTGCATTGCCCCATTCCTGTGGTCGGGTCACACATGTGTAAAAAGCCCAGTGAGGGACACAGTTAGGTTCAAGACTGCTACAGAAGTATTATTTTAAATCTCCCTAATTAATCTCCTCTAACATGATCAAATTAAGGCCTTATTAGCAAATTTGACTTGGATAATCCAAGCTCAAAACAAGTACTTAGCCGGCAATATCCCTAATCTGAGCTTTCTGTTGAAATTTTGAACATTTTCCTCCAGTTTTGATACATGGAGACAAACCAAGTAATGGAAAAATAAGACACATTGTTGTAATCTCTAGGTGACACATGAGTCCTAAACTGAGTTCTCAAACACCCAGACATCAGTCCTCAGAGGTCAATCTTTTCCCACCAAAGTTGACTTGTTCCATCCTTACCAGTTTCTGTGCATGCTAAGTCGCTTCAGTCGTATCTGACTCTTACAACCCCAAGGACTGTAGCCCGCCAGGCTCCTATGGCCTTGGGATTCTCCAGGCAAGAGTACTGGAGTGGGTTGCCATGCCCTCCTCCAGGGGTTCCCAACCCAGGGACTGAACCCACACTCTTATGTCTCCTGCATTGTCAGGCAGGTTCTTCACCTCTAGCACCACCTGGGAAGAGCCAACACTAATAGAAAAATTATAGCCTTAGATTTCTTAGGTTTCAATTATTAGGAATTAACTCAACTACTCTTCTAGGCAAGGGTCTGTTGGTTGCTAGAATCAAAGACTTGTACCTGGAAGAAGACTAAATACGAGTTACAGGAAGAGCAGGAACCCTTGCTGTTCTCTCATCCCCTTCTCTTTGTCAACCCGGTTCCCTTCCCTTGGTGTGTCCATAAAGCCTCCATTCCTCTTCCACTTTCTTTTCTGGTCGACTTCCTCTGCTTAGTCACTTTTTTCATTGCCTCATACCTTAGGCATGTACATGGCTCATTAGGGCCACCCAAGCTTAATACTTTGTAACTTGCCAGAATGCCTACCTCCACCCCCATAACCATCCTAAACTCCCCAGAGAGGAATATGATATGGCCCAGCTCATATATTCAAGCCAGGCCACAAGTCAGGCCACCAACCAGACCATGAATTAGTTACCATTGGACCTGAGATGATTATATGGGTTAAGGCCAGAGGGTTCAGGATCACATGGTTTATGACATAATCACCGCAATGCAGCTGGATCCAGGGACAGCAGTCCCCCAGAAGAGGAAGTGGACCTGCAGAAATCCTAAAATGTCTTTTAGTACATCCTTCCCAGCCAGGGGCCCTGGGGCCCAGTGGTCCAGTCACAACATCGGGTTCCTATGCTGCTACCCAAGTGCTCTTGCCGGCAATGAAACCCAGGCCAAAGTCCTCCTGTGGGTGTCCCTCCCCAAGCATCTAGCTGATCCTGAGTCACCTTTGATTTCTTCCTCATCTCAGAGAAGAGTTTCTCACACCTTGTGGGCACACTCATGAACTGGGGATTAAAATGCATATTCTTATTCAGTCATTTGGGGGAGGGTGTGGGGTGGAACCTGAGATTTTGCATTTAGGACAAGCTTCCAGGGGGCACCAATGCTTCTGCTCCCAGGACCTCACTTGGAGTAGCAGCGTGTCATAGAACTCAACCTGTCTCCAGATCTTTAGTTCTAAATGGGTTTTGTTCTGAATTTGCTGTTTGGAAGGCCCCAGCCCTGGCATGATAGGAGAGCCTTATGCTAAATAAGCAAATTATGTGACAGCTAGAACCTGATGGTCAAGAGACTTGAAATAAATCATCTTTTAGGTGTAAGATGGTGGAGGAAATGATACTTCTTAGAATTCCAGAAGAGCTCATCATCAAGAGATAAGCTGCATGCAGAAGACCCCACCGCAATCCCTGGGAAAGCTCCGATTAGACTCACCCTGACACTGCAGTCCCTGAGACTAATGCACTCACAGTGCTTAATGCCTAAAGGTTAAAAATCAGATCAGGTGAACAAACTGCTAAATAAAATGTGTTCCACTCTCCAATCTTAACAACAGTATCTTTGAAATGGCAATATTTAAAAATACAGGGGGCATGGGTTCCATCTCTTGTCTGAGAAGATCCCACATGATGGAGATCAACTAAAGCCCGTGAGCTGCAACTACTGAACTTACTCACCACAACTACAGAAGCCCGCGTGTGCTAATGTCCTAAGCCTGTGCTCCACAAAGCAAGAGAAACCACCACAATAAGAAACCCACGCTCCGCAATGAGAGCATAGCCCCCACTTACCAAACTAGAGAAAGCCTGCATGCAACAACAAAGACCCAGAACAACCAGAAATAAATGAAATAAGTAAATAAAAGAGAATAACTTCTAAAAAATTAAAAATACATGGAAAGCTATAGTTTTATATGCCCAAAGTAGTAAATTATCAAAGGTTATCAAGAATAACCTAAAGGTTACCAAGCTGTTAGAGCGCGTGTCTTGCATTTCAGCTGATGCATCAGGGATGTTTAGGAGAGTAATAAACTGAGCATCCTTTGTAAGTTATTATATATTTATTTCATGAAATTTGTTTTTTGTACTTTGTACCTTCATTTCAACAAAATTATTACACTGCTGTGATTATCAACATTTTTCACATAATTGTGTTCCCTGGATGATAACAGTGTAAAAAATTAAAAAACACCTTCTTATTATATCCCAAGTACAAAAAATTTGAATATAAATTATCAAAAAATAAAATAAGTGTAAAGTAAAAATAGTTACTTTTCATAAATTTTCTAAGTAATTATTTTAGTTCTAAAATACTTATTGTTAGGGACTTCCTTGGTGGTCCAATAGCTAAGACCCCTGATCCCGATCCTGGGGGTGTGGGTTCAATTCCTGGTCAGGGAACTAGATTTCACATACCAAAACTAAGAATTTGCATGCCGCAACCAAAGATCTTGCACACATGCTGCTACTAAGATGTGGCACAGCCAAATAAATATTTTTTAAAAATACTTAATGCTACCTGTTAGAATTAAAGGGTGATACAATTAAATTTCATGAATATCAAAATTTTAGATGGAAAATAAAGTCAACAAGTGTATTGGGCTTTGAAAATTTAATTAAATCTTATTAACTGTTTTTATTTTTTAAATGATGGGGATCAAAGGGTAATAAAAAAAAAAATCTATGCTTTTCTAGAATAACACCCATGTTTGTCAAGAAGCAATATTACCCTTCACATATATTGTGTATTTAGATGTATTTGAAAAGTGAATTTTTTATACTGTTCTTAATAATTAGGACATGGAAGCGATCTAGATGTCCATCGGCAGATGAATGGATAAGAAAGCTATGGTACATATACACAATGGAATATTACTTAGTTATTAAAAAGAACGCATTTGGATCAGTTCTAATGAGTTGGATGAAACTGCAGCCTATTATACAAAAGAAGTAAGTCAGAAAGAAAAATACCAATACAGTATATTAATGCATATATATGGAATTTAGAAAGATGGTAACGATGACCCTATATGTGAGACAGCAAAAGAGACACAGATGTAAAGAACAGAATTTTAGACTCTGTGGGAGAAGGTGAGGGTGGAATGATTTGAGAGAACGGCATTGAAACATGTATATTACCATATATGAAATAGACTACCAGTCCAGGTTTGATTCATGAGACAGGGTGCTCAGGGCTGGTGCACTGGGGTGACCCTGAGGGATGGGATGGGGAGGGAGGTGGGAGGGGGGTTCAGGATGGGGAACACATGTACACCCATGGCTGATTCATGTCAATGTATGGCAAAAACCACTACAATAGTGTAAAGTAATTAGCCTCCAATTAAAATAAATTAATTAATTTTTAAAAATGCCTTCCATCCAGTACGTACAAAGGTTTTGAATCCTGTGCTGTTTTGCTAATTTGTGAATACCTCTAGGACCCCAAATTAGAACACAAGAGAAACAAAAGGTAGAACTCAGCACTTCTGAAAAATAACTAATTAAGTAACAATCTGTTGCTACCTGAGAGGAAGAATTTGACAAATCAATCAGCTTGGCCTTTCTCTTCCCTAAATTGTTTCCTGCACACTAGGAAACATCTCTCTTTAATGTCTGCTCTTGACCAGCTCACACATTTCAAGACATTGTTCTTAGTCACCTTTTGTATCGAGAACAAAGGACAAAAGCTAAAAACACTGAGGCATAACCAGAGTTGGTGGCTGTTAGAATTACGGGCTGCTCTCTGCCACCCTGAACTCTAGATCCTGCGTGTCAATCCGCTTCTGTTGTTCAGGTGATTCATATCATCAGGGAAGTCTGGGGAAAATGATCAGGAAGAGTAATAATATTTAACAGAGTACTTTCTACGTGGGTTTTCCAGGTGGCTCAGTGGTAAAGAGTCGGCCTGCCAATGCAGGAGACATAGGAGACATGGGTTCCTATCCCTGAGTCCAGAAGATCCCCTGAAGAAGGGAAAACAGCAACCCACTCTAGTATTCTTGCCTGGAAAATCCCACAGACAGAGGAGCCTGGCAGGTCCATGGGGCCACAAAGAGTCAGAAATGACTGAGCACAGGGTATGCTTTATATAGTAGCTCAAACAACTGGAAGTTGCAAAATTTATTGATGATTTTGCTAAAGAAGTTACGATGAATATTATTATAAGACCACTTTAACTTTTTGTATGTACAGAATTTACTTCCTTTATATCTTTATATTTTTTAATCTCAGTTATAGCTTTAAATGTTTAAAGTATGTTTATTAGTATTATTAAAAATGATGCTGTTCAATTATTAATAAGATTCTAGTATGGCAGAACATAGATTTCTTATATATGCAACAGGCTGGGGAAACATGACCTAATATAATAGAAACTTTGCAATCACACCCATTTAGACCAATTTTGCCACTAATCCCAGAGTGACATGCTTCTCTTTTGATGGCCTTTTTGCTAGAGGCAGCTTGGATCTTTTGTTATTTGATACACACACACACACACACACACACACACACACACAGCCTGTATCCCCAGTTCTCCAAACTGAGTAACAACAGGAAGCAGAAGTCACAATGCCAACTTTGGCTTTACAAATTCACATAAAGACATGAGAAAATGTGTGCTGTGGATAATAATGTCAGAAGAGGTGGGACCAGTCAGGAACTGAGGTGTGTAAATGTTCAGCAATTGTATTAGAGATGACCATCCAAGGAAACACTAAGAAAGTTTCTTTAGATTATTCCCAAACTCACTGTGGTGTCGACAGAATTCCAGAATTCCTCTTGTGACTTAATTTAGGTGTATAGCCATGTGGGACACCCTGTCACAGACTTTGCATGATGTATAGTACTTGGCTTACCAAGTGGAACCTCATCTTTTATCTGTCTACCAATGCTGTCTCCAAATGTCACTTCATTTGTGTTTTCTGGGAGTTTTTCTTTTTCTTTTCTTCCCCCTGAATTTTGGTTACCAAACAGAAAATTTCCAAGTTCAAAACACCAGCTTCCTGCAAAGCCTTCCCCAGATCAATGTTCTGGCTACAGTGTAATCCATCTAAAAGGTGCCTGCTGTTTCTTCCTGTCCTTAGATTATTTTGTTTGTTAGAGTCTGGTGTTCCCAGGGGATCTAGGGGCTGGTGGGAACGAAAGCAAACAAGATGCCTTTACAAACATTCCCTGTTCTTTTGACCTTCGAGGGACCTGCTAGGAAATGGAAAGGCTTGCTCTGCTTCCTGAGAAAACTAACAAAAGGAATTTTCAGCTGGGTATTATTTTTGGGAAGTGTTCAGATTTCTCTAAGCTGATTTTTTCCCTCTAACAGAACATGAGTAAAGAAATCCAAAGATTATCTTGAAAATAGAGGCAATGATATCCTGTCTCCCTGTGTGCTATAGCAATTAGATTATGATAGTGTATTTATTTGAGTAGGCCCTTTTTGTAGACACGGTCAAAACTCAAAATGTTGAGAGTATCTGATTTAAACTTAAAGGGCTTTGCTATGAATTAGAGGGAAAAAAGAGAGAAATTTTGGACAGAAAGAAAAGAATTTTGGACAAGGAAAAAAAGAAAAAATTTTGGACAAGATGGTGACTTTGAAGGCCAACATCTAATTCCATACCATCTCAAAGAAAGAAATGAAACATCAGTGAAAGAGTATCACTGTTACAACCAGAAAAGGACATCACTGAAGATTTTCTATTGGACCATAGCAGATAGTCTGCAATGAAGGAAAAACAACTTGACTTTGACTCTCCTTCCCCACAGGAAGCAGAGTCCTGGAATAATTGGTGATTCTGGATCCCACTGACTCTTCTAATTAGAAAGGACAGAAAATTAAAGGTAAAAATTGGCCCCAAGGCATCACTCCACTTGTAATCCCTTTTACCTTTAAATAACAGTTGTGTGTGAAGCCCAAGGTGACAAGTGACTACCCCCATAAAGAAGGGGGGGGGAGACTGCCCCCCTGAGTTGGTGGCCACAACAACAGGCTAGACTCTACCTGGGACCTGGGGCCCCCAGGCTAGTCATAGAGCCATCAGAGAAAGCTGGCCCAGGTGCATCATCAAACATCTAGAATGACAATATCTGCCCATCAGTCTTAGCCCTGGAGCCCCTTTCTTCTACCCTTAGGCTGACGATCATAGAGGCTTTCAAATTAAGAAATGTCTCAATGCTGCATCTGGGAAGGGTGGGGAGGATTTGTGAGAGAGAGAGAGAAAGAGAGAGAGAGAGCACGTGATAGGATCCCAAGAGAATCACGTGAGCCATTTCAGGGCCTTATAGGATGTTTAGATAAATCTCTCAATTTTCAAAGGTTGAAAGGTAGGAAAAAACCAACATAGGAACTATGAAAACCTCTTATAACACAAAGGGAAGGAACATAGCACTCAAGAGGAAAACCATGCTATTGAGTAAGGTGAAGTGTAGAGTACTGAGGAGAACGACATATTCCTTTCTGAGCTCAGTACGTAATTTCTCACAGGGAAGGAAAGGTCTTTGTTTAAGAACATATCTTGCAGAGCATGACTGGCTTTGAAGAGGAAGCCTCCTAGGCATAGCCAAGATGGTCTGGTGAACAAAAAGATGGAGAGATAAGGAAATGAACCAGAATTGGGAGGGGTTGGCGTAGGTCAGAAGGGGCATGATGTGGGGAGAGTCTGAGGAGAAGAGCTAGGAGGAAATAGGCACCCGGCAGCGAAAAGAAATCTGGAGTGAAGTTTAAATGACAACTCTGTTTGTGTCCAGATGTTGCCATCACGGGCATCCTGACCCAGTAAGAAATGGGCGTGCAAAGAGCCGACCCACTAGAAAAGACCCTGAAGCTGGGAAAGACTGAAGGTGAAAGGAGAAGAGGGAAGTAGAAGATGAGATGGTTAGACAGCATCACCAACTCAATGGACGTGAATTTGAGCAAACTCCGAGAGAGACAATGGAGGACAAGGGACCCTGGCATGCTGCAGTCCATGGGTCACAAAGAGCCTGATGTGACTTAGAGACTGAACAACAATTTTCAAAAGAAAATTCTAAACTAGTCTCCCTAGAACTACACAATCCAATATGGTAGCCATTAACCGCATGGGACTATTTATGTTTAAATTAAGTAAAATTTAATAAAATTGAAAATTCAACGCCTCAGTCACACTGGCCACATTTTAAGGGCTCAGTAGCCACCTGTGGCCAGTGACTTCTATGTCAATGACTTAGATATAAAACATTTCTAGATCACAGAAAATTCTACTGAAACAGCCATGGTCTAGAAAATCCCTTATGCTTTCTCGCCTAATAGAAATTAAAACAAAGAAAGCTATTTCTTAGGGTAACTATGTTAGCCATGTGCAGAGATTATCAACATTCCTCTTCCTGGCGGGACACAGGGAAATTCCTTTGCCGTAAACTTTCTGTACTTAGTTGACTTTGGATACTTAGGGGTTTTGTCTTTTTTAATCAGAATTTGCTTTAGGAAGGAAGACTAGATTCTTTTTTTTTTTAATCTTCTATCTGACTGGGTCAGAATTCTTTGCCAAGATTCTTTGAGACTTCTTTTTTTTTTTTTTCTGGCCCTCTTGGGGGCATTCGGGATCTTAGGTCTCTGATCAGAGATTAAACCTGTGCTCCCTGCAGTATGGCTAGAGAAGTCCCTGATACTTCCAATCTTTTAAAAATATATGTTTATTTATTTATTTTGGCTGCCTCTGGTCTTAGTTGTAGCACACGGAGTGCTCGATCTTCATTGCCACACTCGAGCTTTAAGTTGCGGCATGCAAGCTCTTTAGTTTAGCATGTGGGAGCTAGTTCCCTGACCAGGGATTGAACCTGGGCCCCCTGCATTGGAAATGTGGAGTCTTAGCCACTGGAGGAAAAGGCAAGTCCAGTAATTTGTAATTTTTAATCCAATTTTTAATCCAGTCTATTTAATCCAATCTATTTGGAGATCCTAGGAGTTGATTTGGTGGGCTTGCTTTCTGTGTCAACATGGGTCACAGTATTTTCTCGGGCACCTTGCCTACTAGTTACTTTTCCAGGATGCCAAGAAGTTTATTTCTTGTTTATCAGATATTGTGTTTAATTTGTGCTTCCCTGGTGGCTCAGAGGGTAAAGAATCTGCCTGCAATGCAGGAGACCCAGGTTCAATCCCTGAGTTAGGAAAAGCCCCTAGAGAAGGGAATGGCTACCTATTTCAGTGTTTAGTCTATCAGCTTGACAAAGACCACGGTGTTTAATAGCACACAATGTAAGTTACAAATTGTTAACAGCCTCTATGGAGAGTGATATAGTAATCTCTAGTAAAATTACCAATGCACCTGCACTTTGACTCAGCAATTCCTCCTCATGAATTTTTCTTGCAGATATATTCATAGAGCATAAAATGATTGACTCATCAGGTTATTCAGTGCCATACTATTTAGAAGCCTGGAAACACCCTCAATGTCCATAAATAGAGGCTTGCTTAAATAGGTTATGTGATTCATATCATATAATATTATGAAGCCATACAAAAGGATGAAAAAGTAAATTTCCCTGGTGCTCCAGTGATTAAGAATCTGCCTTGCAATGCAGGGAACACAGGTTTGATCCCTGGTCCCGGGAGTATTCCACATGCCTCAGGGCAACTAAGCCCACGCACCACAACTACTGAAACCCACATGTCCTAGAGCTGGTGCTCAGCAATAGGAAAAGCCTCTGCAAGGAGAAGCCTGTGCACCCAAACTAGAGAGAAGCCCCAGCTCTCCCCAACTAGAGAAAAGCCCGACCAGCAGCAAAGACCTAGCCCAGCCATGAATAAATAACATTTAAAAAAAAAAAAAACAAAAAGGATGGAAAGTCTCTTTATGTAGCAGTTGGGAACAATTTCCAAGATATACTGTTGGGTGAAAAATAACCTCCCATTTTAAAAAAGAGGATGAAGTAAGGGAAGAATATGTGTAATTTCAAAGTATGTAGAGAGGATCTCTGGAAGTGAAAGGAAATGAGGGACAGCTGGGGTGGGGAGTAGGGGAAGGAGACTTTACTGGCCAAATAGACTACATGTCCTATGGTACCATTTGAGTACTGTACCACATAGACCAATTGTCTGTGAAAAATATAAATTTAACACAAGTTGTTTCCCCTCCCCCGCAAAGGGCTACTTCATCTTTAATCTTTCTTTCATAGTTTTTGTTAACTGATGAATTTGAGTTTAGAATTAGAAAAATAGCTTGTATGTCTGATAACATGGCAGACTAGCTAACTACTAATTCTCCCACCGAGAATAGCTAATTATCACAGAGAAATAGTAACAATATCATCTTGAATATATCTGTGAGCCATCAGAAAGTTAGAAATCCTCAGGCTAGAAGCAAAGAAGAGCACTGAAGGCAGCTTGGACCCTGAGGGCTTGCCAAGAGGCTCTGGGGTCTGCAGAATGTGAGGATTTTAATAGGAGAGTCCCTCACAAATACAAGATCCCAAAGGTCCATACCATCAAGGTAAGATGCATTAAAAATACCACCATACCCCCAGCAGTCTACAGGCAAATAGCCTATGTTAAATCTTGGGCATGGAGAATAGTGAGGAGCTCCTTCCCTTAACCCTACCCCTGAGAACTCTGAGGGCTTTCCAGGTGGCACTAGTGGTAAAAGTGTGGGTCCCTCAGTCATGTCTGACTCTTTGCCACCCCATGGACTGTAGACTGCCAGGTTCCTCTGTCCAGAGAACCTGCCTGCCAATGCTGGGGACATGGGTTTGATCCCAGGGTCAGGAAGATGCCCTGGATGAGGGAATGGCAACCCACTCCTATATACTTGCCTGGAAAATCCCATGAGCAGAAGAGCCTGACAGTCTTACAGTCCATAGAGTTTCAAAGAATCAGACACAGCTGAAGCAACTTAGCATGCATGCATGCACAAGAAATCTTAAACCCAAGCTGGTTCTCACACAAGGTTGCAGCCTGAACTTCAAAACCTCAAGCTGAGGATGTTCAGTTGTCCTTGGCAGACAGTGTTCTCCAGAGCCTGAAGAAACAAATACAGATTCTTTCTGAAAGAATCCACATTTGGGGATTTCCTAGTGGTCTAGAGGCTACGATTCCAGGCTTTCGGTGTGGTGGCCTGGGTTCAATCCCTCACCAGGGAATTGAGATCCCATCGATGATGTGACCAAAAAAAGAAAGAAAGAAAGAAAGAAAACAAAAGCACCCACTTTAACCTTTGGACTCAAAGAATTTCTGCAAATAAATTAGAAGAAAATTGAGAAGATCAATAAACACATAAGGAAACAAGGCATCAGAAACATAAGCTTACGGGATACAAATGCAGAATCAGACTTGCAAAAACAACTGATATTGACACAATCGGAGCTGAGTCATTCAAGAAATAAAAGGGACACTTAAAACTCTGAGTAAAGAGCAAGGACTATTGAAAAAGAACCAAATAGAACTCGCAGTAGTAAAACAGATTTACTTTATGCAGGTAAACATCAATGTGAAGGTGGGCCTTCTCTGGTGGTCCAGTGGCTAAGACTCTGAACTCCCAACACAGGCAGCCCAGGTTTGATCCACGGTCAGGGAACTAGATCCTGCATACCACAACTAAAAGGATCCTGCATGCCGCAGTTAAGACCCAGCACAGCCAAAAAAGAAAAAAAAAAAAAGAAAAAATCCCCATGGGAAAGTCTGGCCTCCTCAAAAAGCCTATAAAGCATGTGCAGTCCCCACCAGAGCTCTACCTGTGTTTGCCAAGTATTGACAGTTGCTTACCCAGCAGACGTCAGCTTTAATTAGGTATCAGGTGATGGGAGCTTCAGGGAAGGCTGGCTTCCTCTCAAGCCCCAGAGGCGCAATCCTGATTGTTCAGAATCTAAGCAAATCATAGTTATCTATTCCCTTTGCCTATCATTGACAGCCAAGGGCATGTGAAGCCATTCCAGGCATGAAGACGTGAGAGGAAGTCTGCTGGGGACTTTGGGGAAGTTCTTTGCTCCTGAGGGGATTCCCTGGTGGCTCACACAGTGAAGTGTATGCCTGCAATGCGGGAGACCCGGGTTCGATCCCTGGGCCGGGAAGATCCCCTGGAGAAGAAAATGGCAACCCACTCCAGCACCCTTAACCTAGAAAATTCCATGGATGGAGAAGCCTGTGGGCTACAGTCTATGGGGTCCCAAGGAGTTGGACACGACTGAGCGACTTCACTTTCGCTTTGCTTCTGAAGAGAGGTGAATGGCAGGAATTAGTTTTTTTCTAACTCTAGTCATGATGTCTGTGGTGTGAAGAATGGGGTTGCAGCAGCCGTATTAGGACCATGAGGGGAGCTGACCTATGACATTGAAGGGGGAGAGGCCAGTATACTGAAGATGAGTGGCAACAGCTGAGGTCCTTGACAACCCAATTTTGCTGTTAAATTCACCGATTCTGACACCACCTGACCTCCAAAATCCTTGTTCTGTGAATATACTTTTCATTATTATTTAAGCCATTTTGAGTTGAGCTTTCAGTGACTTATATCAGAAAGCTTCTTGACCAACACACCAGACTCTGACACTGCAACACACGCCTAGAGCAGCAGGTCAAATTCAGAAATGGGCAGCAGGGGCTAAATTCACGACCAGCTGGCAGTTCGCCTGGAACTTCTAGGAAAACTGTGATTGGCCGCCTACTAGCTTACAGAGGACAAGGGTCTGGGGGCAATGGGATGTGTTTTGGCACTTAGGACTGAAGGGGAGTACCTGTTTTATACCAAGAGTTAAGCTTTGATGTCACTGATTTAGTTACTTGTTACAAGTCTATAGACACTAGGTAAGATGGAAGGACAAACAGAAGTGTAGAATAAACACTGTGGTTCTTCTGAGTTCCCTCCCTCCCACCCTCACTAATCCCCTTTTTGGTGCCATAGCCACACCTCTTTGCAGTTACAGTCCCTCTCCCTGACTTTTTGACAGGAGGTAGAATGATGCTCCATATAAAGGTTTGTGTATGGGCTGGATCCAGTCCAGTGTGGACCTTCAGAACTAAGGAATAAGACTGAACTCTTAGCCCCATCCTGCTTTGGGGGTGAACTCTCTTCCCTAGCCCTGTCCTTTTGCTCAACTCATCCACTCTGAACCTAAAGGCGGGCCAGAATCAGATGCCCTTATAGGAATTCATGGATTTGCCTCCAAAAGCCGTTCATTCTAAAGGCATGGGAGGAGGCCACTCTGCTCTTTTATGCCTCTATGATCTTGTACATACTATTAACTCTTCTTCTATGACCTGACAGGCTCATACTTATTCTTCAAGATCAACTTAAACACCATCTCCTCCACGAAGCTACCATAATTCCCAATCTCCCTTCTCACCGGTACCCCCTGTTTTGTTTTGTTTAGTTTTGTTAATTTCTGGCTGCTCTGGGTCTTTGGTATGGTTCAAGGTCTTCTTGTTATGGTGGCTTCTTTTGTTGCAGGGCCAACTACAATAAAGTAGTGATTCATGCTACAATATAGGTGAACCTTGAAGACATCATACAGCTGCATATTACAGGATTCCATTTATATGAAATGTTCAGAATAGGCAAATTCATGAAGACAGGAAGCAGGTTAGTGGTTGCCTAGGACTACAGGAAGTAGATGCCTAGGAAGAGGAGGTAGTGACAGCTGATGGGCATGGTGTTTCTTTTTAGGATGATGACAGTAATCTAAAACTATCATAAGAGTTGCACGATTCTTTTTTCTTGGTCATGTTTTGCAGCTTGTGGGATCTTAATTCCCTGACCAGGAATTGAGCCCAGGTCCTTAGCAGTGAAAGCATGAAGTCCTAACCACTGGACCACCAGGGAATTCCCTACAATTCTTGAATATAGTAAAAACCATTGAGCTGTACACTGTAAATGGGTGGATTGCATGGTATATTAACTATATGTCAGTAAAGCTGTTTTAATTATTAGATAGATGGGAGACCAACCCCAAACAGAGGCAGCAGAGAGCCTTCACCTTGCTTCCACGGCAGGGATTTCTCTCCTGTTTGCCTTTAATCTGTTTATCTCCCTGTTGACTGGAATCCACCCAGCCAGCAAACTCGTGTTTGCTCTGTGGTAACATCCCTCGGGTGTGCCAGGCCTGGGGCCTGACTTTTCTCTGCAGTCCTTGCCAACTAGGTCAGTGTCAGGGAAGGCAAACAGCCCGGGCTGGCCCTGTGGCGAATGTGTGACAACGCGAGGGCGTAAGAAGCAGTCCGAGAGCCCCTGCACACACAGGCTCCCCTGGAGAGCATGCTGGAGTCCTTGCTTCTGGTCAAAGCTGCCTGTTTCTGAGCCAGGAGGTGAAGCCAGATACCAGTGTGGCAGTGGAAATAGGAAAGCCCTTCCCCAGGGCAGGGACAGATTCTGGAGAGGCATTATGGTGAAACGGAAGGGAACAAACATGACCCAGCACGGCCTACTGAAGACTCTGTGCTATTTGCTTTACCTAAGTTGTGCCCGACCCTTGAGTCCCCATGGACTGTAGTCTGCCAGGCTCTTCTGTCCATAGGATTCTCCTGGCAAGAATACTGGAGTGGATTGTCATTTCCTTCTCCAGGGGATCTTCACAACCCAGGAATTGAACCCAGGTCTCCTGCGTTGCAGGCAGATTCTTTTACCAATTGTGCTATGAGGGAAGTCCCGCTTGCTTTACCTACTGATCTCTAATTCTTTCGATGACCTTGTGAGGGGTGAAGGAGGGACTTTTTTTTTTATTCCTGTTTTACAAAGATGGGACTCAAGTTCAGAGAGGTTAGGTAACTTGTCTAAAGTTGTATGACTAGAAGTATGTGAGCCAGATTCTACTCTTAAAAAAAAAAATTCCAACCAGCTATACATTCCACAATAGTGGACTGGTTTAATTAATTATGCTTCATTCATACAGTGGGACACTATAGAGAAGCTAAAAAGAAGTAAGCATGCATTAAATACTTACACGGAATGATCATCATGATGTATTTATCTTCATTTATTTATTTGGCTGCACTGGGTCTCAGTTGCAGCCCTTGGGATCTTTTGCTGTAGTGCATTGCCCAGGTGGCGTTAGTGATAAAGAACCCGCCTGCCAATGCAGCTGCTGCTGCTAAGTCGCTTCAGTCGTGTCTGACTCTGTGCGACCCCATAGATGGCAGCCCACCAGGCTCCTCTGTCCACAGGATTCTCCAGGCAAGAATACTGGAGTGGATTGCCATTTCCTTCTCCAATGCATGCATGCATGCTAAGTCATTTCAGTCGTGTCCGACTCTGTGCGACCCTATGGACAGCAGCCCACCAGGCTCCTCTGTACACAGGATTCTCTGGGCAAGAATACTGGAGTGGGTTGCCATTTCCTTCTCCACTGCCAATGCAGAAGACAGGAGAGACTCAGGTTTGATCCCTGGGTCTGGAAGATCCCCTGGAGGAGGGCATGGCAACCCACTCCAGTATTCTTGCCTTGAGAATCTCATGGACAGAGGAGCCCCACAAGCAGGCTATAGTCCATAGGGTCACAAAGAGTTGGACACGACAGAAGCAACTTCACACACACACACACACACACACACACACACACACGGCCTCTCTACTTGTGGCACGCAGGTTTAGTTTCTCTGAGGCGTGTGGGATCTTAATTCCCTGACCCAGGATCAAATCCACGTCCCCTGCATTGCAAGGCAGATTCTTAACCTCTGGACCACCAGGGAAGTCCCATAAGGCTTTTGTTTTTGTTTTTATTCTTCTAGTAATACTTTAGTAGTGTCTCTGTAAGAAGATAAAATCTCTTGTAATCCATCAATTCTACTTAACTGGATGTTTCTCAAATTTCCTAAAACACAGTACAGCCTCAACAAACACACCTGTGGGCAGGATTCAATCCCCCACCAGTGTCAACCGGGATGCTGCCAGTATGTGCTCCAGTTGGGGAAGTCCTGAGGGGGAGCAGTAATGTCCTGAAAAGATCAACAATTGAACATTAAGTTCAAATGCATTTACACGGCAACTGCAATCTAATTAGGTTTGTCTGGCATTTGGTATTGACCTGGAGTGTTAGATTTTTTGGTGTTTGTCTAATTAAACAGATATTTAACCGAGCATGTAAATGTGCTTTTTTTTTTTTTTTTTCCCAACCATAAAGACTGTTTCTTGATTGGTAATATGATTTCTGTGTAGATAAGCAATGCCCTCTATACTAAGCCCAGGAAGATGAGAATACCCAGGAACACTGTTCCATTCACAGGGCATACTGATTGAATGTTAAACTTCTTTTAGCATCATAGTAATTTGGTCTCCAGCAAAGGCATAAAAAGAGTTTTTGAAGAAATGAGTGGGGACTTCCTTGGCAATCCGGTGGTTAAGACTCTGCATTTCCAACATAGGGGGCACAGGTTCAATCCCTGGTTGGGGAATTAAGATCCCACAAGTGCAATGAGCCCACACGTGGGAGACCAAGTGCTTGAAATGTTTCAAAAGTTACTTTTTATGTTTCTTTCCATAGTCAGTAGAATGGATCTTCCCAAAGGCAACTGTTTCTAAAAGAAAATGTCAATAAAAGATACAAAATAATATATATAAATTACCAATTGAACTGTGTAAATATTTTATTTTGCTGTTTCACACAAGCAAAACATCCTAGGAAGCAGGGCTTCCTTGTGCTGGCCTGTCATTTTATAGAGGTTCCTTGGCAGCCCATGGTCCAGTTAAAGCTATCAAGTCCAGGGGCCCTGAGCAGGCCTGAAGGAGCAGATGAAGGGGAGATGGGGAGCAAGGGCATACTTGGGGAGATCCATCTTGGCACTAAAACCAGGAATGGGGCTCAGAACTAAGAAATGGAGTTGCCCAGGATGAGGCAGAAAAGTAAATACAATTGAGATGTAACCAGGATTCCTCTTACTGCTTAGGAACAGGAAGCATCCTGGAGAATGGAAAAGTCCATGTAACCAAGACACCCACACCAGGGGCTCTTAGGGTTTGAGAAAGACCTCGGCCATTTCCACTTTTTGACAGCTCTTCTACTACATTCAAAAATGAAGAAGTGCCAAAATAGAGAGCATCAGGCAGAAATGCTTTAAGCTACCCATAACCTAAAACCTGATTTATTTATTTTTAATTTTAATTTTTTTTGCAATTCCTCACGGCATGAGGGATTTTAGTTCCCTGACCAGGGATGGAACCCATGCCCCGCTTCGGTGGAAAGACAGAGAGTTCACCACTGGACAACCAGAGAAGTCCCTAAAACCTGGCTTATTGTGCTCAAAGAAAATGGATTTGTTTCCTGGCACTATAAGAAGTCTGGAGATGATGCTGGTATTGGTTCCACTGGGCCCCAAGCAGTTTCTATCTTTCTAATTCACCCTCTTTAAGAAGCTAGCTTTGGGACCTATGTACTACCTCCTACCCCCAGGATGGTCACTACAATTTTTTGTTTTGTTTTATTTTGTTTTGGTCACTACAGTTTTAAGCATCATGGCCTCATTCAAGGCAGGAATGAGGGTGAATGGGGATAGCACTAGCAGCTTTGGTTCCATTTATTAAGGAAACAAAAGTTTTCCCAGAAATTCTCAGAATTCTTCAGCTTCTGCTTTATTGGCCAGAACTATGTCATGTAGCACTCTTAGCTTCAAGAAAGTCTGGAAAAGAGAGTATTTCCCCACCCAGACGATATAGTGGAAGAGGCCAAGGAGATGGGAGCTGGGAATTGGTCTTAGTCAGCCTGCAAGGTCTGGTGCCTTGGCTTACAAAAATTGCAGCCTATTTTTAATGTTGCCCTTTACCAAATTATTTTAATGTTCTATACTGGCGCGACAGAGGATGAGATGGTTGGATGGCATCACTGATTCAGTGGACATGAGTTTGAGCAAACTCTGGGAAATAGTGAAGGACAGGGAAACCTGGTGTCCATGAGGTCGCAGAGAGTTGGACATGAATGAGCAACTGAACAATATTGGTACCAACAATATTGGTACAGATATACAGAAAAAATGAACTATAATTGTGCCACTTGGAAGGCAATTAGAAATTTATATTTTGAAAATTGAAGTGCTTTGCTGGCAGTGTGGCCCAGTAATGAGAAAAAAATGTAAAGACTCCTTTTAATACTATCAGTGAATTTTTGTGACTCTGTGTAAGCTGAATTTCAGAGAACTGACCAAGTGTAAAGTTGATGTGTCTTGATTTAGTGACGTAGATGTAGAAGGCATGAATAACGCATAGATGTAGAACTAGGCAGTGACCAACTTCGTAATAGCATCTCCAGAATTAGACACCCCTCCCCGCAGCTGCTTGGCGGGAAGACGTGCTGAAAGCCCAGAGCCTCGCTGCCGGACTGGCTGCTTACAGTTGTCCTTGCAGCTGGCCAGCTGGCCGGAAGGAAAGCAGGAGGCGGGGCTTAGGCAGCCCTCCCCAGCCTGCCAACCCACCTCCTCCTCCCAAGAGAGGTTTGAGAGAGAGGGAAAGAAGCCAGGAGGGTGTGACAAGTGGAAAGGAGTCTTTCCGGATCCCAACCGCTGCCGCGGCCCAGCTTATCAAGACTGTGTCATTTCCTTTTCTTCCTCCAGGGTGATTCTTTTCTCCATATTACAAGAGATGTGTCAACTACAGTCCAGTGCCTGCCTGCTTGGCGTTCAAGGAGAGTGAGTGCTTAACATGCGTTAGCCTCTTCCGCCTCCTTCCCTCTCAAATGATCTCTCAACCAAGGTAGGGAGAAATGAATCTTCCCTTCCTCCCGGAACATATTCTGATTTCATTTCTCCCTGGGATTGCTCAATTTCTCTTCCTGTGTTTGCAGTTTCCCCAAGCATGTGATCTGCATTTGGCAACTCTTGTCCTGGGGCAATATGAACAGTGGAGTTATGCCTCTCACATCACAAATTGCACTTTTCGGCTAGACCCTGCTGAGGGCTCTTCTCTCCCCAGCCCTGTTTCCAGGAACTGTCCCATCTTCCTTGTGTTCCAGCTCCAATAGCTGAAGGGCATTTCTCCCTCCCCCCTCTCTCCTTTTTTTGGTCACCCGCAGGACTCTTTACAACCCCATGGACTGTAGCCCATCAGGCTCCTCTGTTCGTGAAAATCATCAGGCAAGAATACTGGAGTGGGTTGCCATTTCCTTCTCTAGGGAATCTTCCCGACCCAGGGATAGAACCTTTGTCTCCTGCATTGTATGTTTGGAGGACTCTCCACTGCATGGTTTTATTAAAAGGAATCACCTACCTCCCACTAGAGAAACTAGAAATGCTAGATTTTCTCTTTTTTCAGCCTCCCCTTTGCAATATGATCCTGGGCATGTGGCTCAGGCTTGCCAATCAGAGGGGCCTGTGCCAGGCTTTGATGGGGAGCTGGCATGGCCTGGGATGAGCAGGGACCCCAGAGAACGCCCACTCTCAGTGGGGGCGAGCATAGCAGATCTGGATTCCTGGCACAGCGGGGGCATGGCACACACACGGAATTTCCATTTGGGATGACGTTTCTGACTGTGTAGCTTTGAGCCTAGTTCTCAAGCATTGGATGGTTCTGTGAATGGTCCACTAGAGTTTTGAGACATTTTCTGCTTAATTTAGCCATTCCGTGTCAATGGATTCCAGCTAGGAACCTTGACAATTACATAGTAGTTGAGTTCCTGACCTACCTTCCAAGCCTGTCTCATCAGTTCCCACCTGAAGTAAGAGAAAGGACCCAGAATGCATCTCAGGGAAGGATATTAATGTACTCATGTTGTTCTTTTGTGTCAGTGGAGGCCATGCTATGGAAAGTGCATTCAACCCAGTCAGAACCACCCACTCTAGTTTTCATTTTGTCTAAACTAACCTGGTGACCTTAGGCAAGTCACTTTCCCTCCATGGGGTTTCCTCATTTGTCAGATGGTTTAAATGGAGATGCTGACCAAAAGATGTCACATTTCTGCATGGTTCCTGTTCTCGGAGCTTGAGTTTCATCACAGTGCTTCCGTTTAATGGAGTATTTTTGTTTTTCCTGTAATGACTTGTAACTATAGTTCAAGCAAAAAAGCATGATGCATGGTTAAGTTTATTGTCCTGCACTACCCTGGTTTCCAATTCCAGACTCAGCTCTATCCCAGCTTTAAAAGCTCAAGAGCTGGAACTCTACAAAACAAAGATTAAAATATGTGTGTTCAAGCTGTTCATAAGGATTGAGACCAGGAAGTGTGTCTTCATTCCACTTCTGGGTGGCATCCTCTTTACTTATGGGTAGTGATGGCAGATGAAATCAGCCCAGGCTTGGACTTGAATCCTGGCTCTGAGTGGCCTTGAGTGAGGACCATACAGGTTCCCACATACTGCTCCGTGGTACCAGCTAACAGCTTGGTACTGATTTACCTTCCCGAGAAGGCTGTGAGTTTCTCAGGTACGGGAACTGTTATGTGGATTTCACGGCCTCGCTTTACCCCTCTCACTCTGACTTCTATATACCTGTGTACATGTAGAACATTCCTGGAAGACCACCCAAGAAACTGACAGCAGGGGGTGCTTCAGGGAAAGCTGGAGCCAGGAGGAAGTGGGAGACTTACTCTTCCCTATGCGATCTTGGATATTTGACCATGAACATAATGTAACTATTTTTAAACTGCTTAATAGAGAAATAAGGAAACTCACATCTCCATTTTTATTTCAATTTCTGGCAGTAAAATAATGTATTTGTTCAATCCCTGCCTTGCGGGGGGCGGACATTCTGATTTCTCTAACTAGGGATGGTTGCTCACCTCTCTTCAACCTGGAAGGCCTCCCAGAGGTGGTGAGTTCTGGTGACAGATTAGGAGTTAGTCAGTTGAGGGAAGGTATTCCAAGCAGAGGGACCACCATGAAGGTGTGAGAGTGTGGGCCTTGTGAGAAAATGCAAGGAAGGTGGACTTGGTGGAGATCAGCCCAAAGGGATGGGATAGGTCATTTAGGGCTCCCAAAACGTCCTAGAAACTTGAATCCTTGGACTTTATCCCAGACACAGTGGGAAGCTGCTGCAAAGATTTCAGGTTGGTGAGTGATACTGTGCACATCAACAACGCTCCTGCTCTTAGCAGCTCCCATGGCTTGTCAGTTAGACAGCTGGGGTCTTGACCATGGGACCCTCTCCAGACCACCAGTTTATACTACTGTTAACCTGATAATTACTGAAATGATAAATGGTTTTTTAATTATTTATATTATTTATTTTTAATTTTGGTTGCACTGGGTCTTCACTGTTGCCCACGGGCTTTCTCTAGTTGCGGAGAGCAGGGGCTACTCCCTAGTTGCAAGCAGGGGCTACTCCCTACTTGCGGTGCTCGGGTTTCTCAGCATGGCGGCTTCCCTTCTTGCAGAGCTTCGGCTCTAGGCGCATGAACTTCAGTAGCTGTGGCACAGGGGCTTACTAATTGTGGCTTGAGGCCCCTAGAGCATGCAGGCTTCAGTATTTGTGGCGCACAGGCTCAGCTGCTCCTTGGCATGTGGTATCTTCCCAGACCAGGGATCAAACCTGTGTACCCTGCATTGGCAGGCAGATTCTTATCCACTGCACCACCAGGGAAATCCCTTTACTACTTTTTGTCCAACAATCAGGTCAATGCTGGGACTTCCCTGGTGTTCTACTTTAAGAATCTACTTTCCAATGCAAGGGGACACGGGTTTGATCTCTGGTCAGGGAACTAAGATCCCACAGGCCACAGGGCAAGTCACAACTAGAGAAGCCTGTGCATAGCAACAAAGAACTTCCACACTGCAAGGACCCAGCACTGCCAAAAAAAACAAAGGTCAGTGCGACTGTCCTAGATGATATTTGCAGTGATGTTCATTAGGGATTTCATGGAATTAGGTTTTTAGTAACAGGGAAAATGTAGGAATCCAGGTCAGTTACAAATCAAGGTATTTTTGAGGAGCAGTTGGGCTTCTGCAGACATGTGTAACTTGAAAACATTTTTCTGATCCTGAATACCTTGAAATACATAGAAGACACCTATGTAATCTTAGAAGCTCAGAATTCCTAAGAAATTGTCAGAATAGTTCAGCTTTTTCTACAAAGGACCTCTGAGCACTGAGCCCGTGGCAGTATGAAACCTGACAAGCAAAGGTCCCTGCCCTCCTTGAGATCAGTCTAAAAACATGCAAGAGGATATGAGATTAATGTGATAATTTAAAACAGGAAGTTCTACTGTCTAAAGTGAGAGCAGAGAAGAAAACATTTGTATATCTTCAAGTTTAAGCTAAGATTTTTTAAGGTATATATTAAGGATTTTACCTCTTTTCTCAGGGCTAAATTGGTCTCATCAGTGATGGCCAACCTTTCATGAGCTACAAGTTGACTATCATTTTCCCAGCTTTAGCTGCAACACCATGACTATGGCCTTATTTTCATTTGAGGGATGTAGGTTGAAGTGAAAGTTGCTCAGTTATGTCCAACTCTTTGCGACCCCATTGACTATTCCATTGACTATACAGTCCATGGAATTGACTGTATAGTCTATTCCATTGACTATACAGTCCATGGAATTGACTGTATAGTCTATTCCATTGACTATACAGTCCATGGAATTGACTGTATAGTCTATTCCATTGACTATACAGTCCATGGAATTCTTCAAGCCAGAATACTGGAGTGGATAGCCTTTCCCTTCTCCAGGGGATCTTTCCAACCCAGGGATCGAACTCAGGACTCCCGCATTGCAGGCGGATTCTTTACCAGCTGAGCCACCAGGGAAGCCCAGGGATGTAGGATAGATTAATGAATACTTACTTTGCATTAAGTTTAATAAAAGTCAAAATAAAATACATCTAAAGCAAAAAGAAAAGTGCAAAGGGTAATTTACAATTCAAACCAGAACACTTTTGGATTTCCCTGGTGGTCCAGTGGTTGAAAGTCCACCTGCCAGTGCAAGGACAGGAGTTTGATCCCTGGTCCAGGAAGATCTCACATGCCATGGAGCAGCTGAGCCTGTGAGCTGCAACTGCTGAGCCCGTATGCCCTAAAACCTGTGCTCTGCAACAAGAGACTAGCCCTTGCTTGCCACAACTAGAGAAAGCTCATGCATAGCAACGATAACCGAGCACAGTCAAAAATAAATAAATTATTTTAAAAAAAGAAAGCAGAACACTTTCGAGAGTGAAAGAAGTGAAATTTTAAAATTTCACATTGAAATCAGGTATGAACTGGGGCTGTCCCAGGGAAAGCAGGCACCTTCACTTTGTATCTCATAGGGGACTCATTCTGTTACCAGATTGGCTGACTGGACTCTCCTCGGGGTTGTAGCTTGGCCAAGACCCCTTGTCTCTGCCAGGGAGGCTCTCCTTCCGGTTGGATTCTCACAGCCAATAACAAAACCCATGCTGAGACTGAAACAACCCAAGCTTTATTCAATGGCCAAATAATGGAGAAGAGGGAGCCTGGTTTGCAAATCAAAACTTCACAACCCCACTTGGGCAGAGATACTCGTTATATAAGAGGGTAGAGATAAAAGGGAGCATATTAGAAAGCATGAGAGGATTATTCACAACTTATCCAGAATAACAGGTGGTTCAGACCCAGAACTGATGCAGCACTCCTTTCTTTCCCATCCTTGTTTGGGCTTTCCTGGTTGTTGTCATGGCAATTGGCAGGTGTGTCGTTTAGCTAGTTACAAGGAGCTTACAATGAGGCTCAAGGTCTACCGGAAGTCAAATCTTCCACCATC
This sequence comes from Cervus canadensis, assembly GCF_019320065.1. Lineage (NCBI taxonomy): Eukaryota > Metazoa > Chordata > Mammalia > Artiodactyla > Cervidae > Cervus > Cervus canadensis. The sequence goes on from NC_057386.1 coordinate 41,383,126, forward strand.
TTGGACCTAGATCAGGGGTTCCCAACCCCCAGGCCATGGACTGGTACTTGTCCATGGCCTGTTAGGAACTGGGCCACACAGCAGGAAATGACTGGCAGCCATAACCGAAACCATTTCCCCCAACCCCTGTCTGTGGAAAAATTGTCTTCCATGAAACCAGTCCCTGGTGCTAAAAAGGTTGGGGACCTCTGGCCTAGATGGTTATAACTGGTTCTTATCTTTTTCTCTTTGCAGCTTCCTCTTGAAACTTAGATAAGAGCAGTTGGTTTTCATTTGTGGGCAGGGATAGATTTCTGGGGCACCAGCCTTGATAACAGTTCTACTTAGAAGAAAAGAAAATCCAGCTATTAGTTTATTCACAATTAAAGGTTTTGTTGTTCAGTCGCTCAGTTGTGTCCAACTCTTGGTGACCTCACGGACTGCAGCACGCCAGGTTTGCCTGTCCTTCACCATCTCCCAGAGTTTGCTCAAATTCATGTCCATTGAGTCAGTGATGCCATTCAACCATCTCGTCCTCTGTCATCCCTTTCTTCTCCTGCCTTCAATCTTTTAGTTTATTCATAAATGAGAGTTGCCTATGTCCTACCCCCATAAGCAGTCTGGAAATAGGATGTTGCTGGTGGCCTTGTGACCCCGGCATACGAGGGTGGAAGTCTCCCACTCCCTAGGCCTTTCCCTCCAAGTGCTGAGATGACAGGTCCAGCCCTTGCAGCCATACAGGAAGAAGAAAAGATGCTGTTCTGGGATTGTGAAATCTGAGGTTTTCCAGAAATCCTCAGTGGACTTGTACTTATTCAACCCTGGCCAGATACTCAGCCATAGAAAGGAACAAAACTGTGTGATTTGCAGAGACGTGGTTGTGGTCACAAAGAGTTGCACACAACTGAAGCGACTTAGCACACACGGATGGATCTAGAGATACACAAAGAAAAAGAAAAACAAACACCGTATAATATCACTTGTATATGGAATCTAGAAAAATGATACAGTTGAACTTATTTACAAAGCAAAAATAGGAACACAGACATAGAGGATGAACAAACATGGATACCAAGGTGGGGACGGAGGGGTGGGATGAATTCGGAGATTGGGATTGATGTATATACACTAATGATACTGTGTATGAAGTAGGTAACTCATGAGAATCTGCTATATAGCACAGGGAACTGTACTCAATGCTCTGTGGTGACCTAAATGAGAAGGAAATCCAAAAAGAGGGGATATATGTATAGGTGTAGCTGATTCACTTTGCTGTATGGCAGAAATTAATACAACATTGTAAAGAAACTACTCCAATAAAAACTTAAAAAAAAAAAAACAAAGAAACCCAAACATTGGCCAGAACTGTCTCATAGTTTCCAGGCACAGGGGAAGTGAGACAGCCTGTTTTCAATGGAGGGATAAACTGCAGAAAGAGAGGACTGGGAAGGCTTTGGGTCCAACCTGTAGAGCATCTACCAGAGGCTCCAAGTAGGACACACACACAGGGCCATGGAAACAGAAAAGAACACGCCTGATTCTGCAAGGGTGATGGCGGTGATGAAAAGGGCTCCCCAGAATGGGAAATCAGCCTCAGGTGACTTGAAGGATGGAGAGCTCCCCAGACAGACACAAAGAGTGAGGAAGGGCATTGTAGGCAGAGTAACCACAGGAAGCATAGGGTCAACCTCAGGAAATTAAGCCCAACAGGTGGGAAGGTGCTAATGTGTTTAATTTTCATTTGCTAGGAAATCATCTGGGGGCTTCTAAGTAGATTTCAGGGAGCCCCCAGATCTACCTAATCAGAACCTTCCAGAGATGCCTGGCAGGTTTGGGAAAGTTGGCTCCAATCTTGACCATGGATTCTCAAAAAGGTGCTGCTTAAAGCTGCGTTTTTAATTTCTATGCAGAGAGCATTATGCAAATGATGGGCTGGATGAATCACAAGCTGGAATCAAGATTCCCAGGAGGAGAAATATCAACAACCTCAGATGTGCAGATGATACCACCTTAAAGGTAGAAAGCAAAGAGGAGCTACAGAACCTCTTGAGGGTAAAAGAGGAGAGTGAAAATCTGGTTTAAAATTCAACATTCAAAAAACTAAGATCATAGCATCCAGTCCCATCACTTCATGGTAAATAGATGGGGAAAAAAATGGAAACAGTGACAGACTTTATTTTCTTGGGCTCCAAAATCATTGCAGATGGTGACTGCAGCCATGAAATTAAAAGACACTTGCTCCTTGGAAGTAAAACTATGACATACCTAAACAAGATATTAAAAAGCAGAGACATCACTTTGCTGACAAAGGTCCATATAGTCAAATCTATGGTTTTTCTGCTAGTCATGTACAGATGTGAGAGTTGGACCATAAAGAAGGTTGAGCACCAAAAAATTGATGTTTTCAAACTGTGGTGCTGGAGTAGATTCTTGAGAGTCCTTTGGACAACAAGGAGATCAAACCAACCAGTCCTAAAGGAAATCAACCCTGAATACTCATTGGAAGGACTGATGCTGAAGCTGAAGCTCCAATACTTTGGCCACCTGCTGCAAAGAGCCAACTCTTTGGAAAAGATCCTGATGCTGGGAAAGATTGAGGCCATGAGGAGAAGAGGGCAACAGAGGATGAGATGGTTGGATGACATCATTGACTCAACTAACATGAGTTTGTGAGAACTCTGGAGGATGGTGAAGGACAGGGAAGTCTGGTGTGCTACAGTCCATGGGGTCACAAGAGTTAGACACGACTTAACGATTGAACTGAACTGAAAGCTGCCCACAAGGTCTGCCCCCATGCCCCCTCACCCAGCCTCTGGGACCAGGCATCAGAATGGCAGTCCATCTGGTGAGAAAGCTGCTTAATGAGGGGATGGTCACTGGGTCACTGCTCTCCTGTCAGTTTGTTGGGGCCAGGAATGAAGGTGGATCAGTTCTGCAGGTGGGATGAATACAAAGCCTGGAAAACAGCACCAGAGAGTTATCCAAGTTCTTTCTGAATGTGGCTGAGGCTGCACCTTCTCAGCATTTTGACCATTCCTGAACAATTCCCAGCCAGGGCCCCACCTTCCCAGGGAACCAGAAGGAACCGGGAGAAAGATGAGTCCTTGGTCTCTGGCAGGGCTTCTCTTGGGACTCACCCCCCAGGGCTTCCCCATACCCCTCTCTGTATAAACTCTCATTCCTTACCTCCCTCACTGTGGAGACAGCCTGGGGAAATCGTTCAATGTAAGCTACTGTGGGGGAGGGAAGGATGGAGGTAGAGGACGCAGATGCTGGTGTCTTTACCCTCTGTGCTACTTTAGAACAAGCACAGGGCCTCCTGCTATCAGCAACACCAGTTTTTCAGGCAAAGCACCATTTGTCTTGAGTCAGATATATATCCTAAACAAATCTCAGTGACCTCTGGGACTCTGGGTTGGCACTGGCTTTGGTAGCTAGAGAAGACTCCGAGCCGGTCTTCAAAATATGAGGTCGGTCACCTTCCCATCTCTCCTTTTACTTCTTCAGTAAACATTTCTTTGAGAACTTGCCATCTGCCAGAAGCTGTGACGGCCCTGAGGCCCCAGAAAGAAAGGCAAGCCCCTTGTTTGGAGTAGAGGAAACAAATAAAGAGTGGTAAGTAAGTCAGCAAAAGGCTGTGCCCACACTGGGGCCACCAAGGAGGGGACTAACCTGAAATAGGATGGGGACAGAAGTGGGGCGCAGGCAAGGCAGTCTGCTTTGCCTGCAAAACTAGTGTTGCTGATAGCAGGAGGCCCTGTGCTTGTTCTAAAGTAGCACAGAGGGTAAAGGCAGTCTGAGCCAGTCTTGCAAAGCCAGCTCTAGTAGTCGACCAGTGCAAAGGAAGTTTATTTTTTTCTAAAAAAATTATTTATTTTATTTTTAAAATTTTTGGCTGTGCTGGGTCTTTGTTGCTTTGCACAGGCTTTCTCTAGTTTTGACGAACAGGGCTACCCTTTGTTGCGGTGCTCAGGGTTCTTCTCCTGTGGAGCACGGGCTCTTGGGCCCATGGGCTGCAATAGTGGCAGCGCGCAGGCTCTAGGGCACTCGGGCTTCAGTAGCTGCAGCTCACAGACAGCAGTTGCAGCTCACGGGACTTACAGCCCAGGCTCAGTAGTTGCGACTGGGGGACTTAGTGGCTCCTCGGCATATAGAATCTTCCCAGACCAGGGATCAAACCTGTGTCCCCTGTGTTGGCAGGTGGATTCCTATCCAATGCATCACCAGGGGAGTCCAGCAAGTTTATTCTTGCTGGAATAAACCAGCCAGAGGAAAAAGATCACAGTGGGATTTCAGGGATAAAACAAGTGGTGTTTGCAGACTTTGCCTCTCCCACCTTCACTCCTGCTCAACCCCAGAAATTTTACTTCATCCCCAGTTCGACTAACTTTTTAGTTCTTTGTGGTCCAGATAGTGAGCAGAAAAGGCCCAAAGGGAAGTGTTTACTTGGGGGGAGGGGAGAGTGAGTCAATGTTCTGATAAAGAGTGGAATGGGGAAGAGGGAAGGAGGAGGGTGTCATTCTTGGCCGTTGAACTGCTTCTAGAACTGAACCCTGCTGTACAGTTAAATCAGTGGGCTTGAAGCTGGCTTTCCTGCAAATCTTGGCTTCTAGAGCCCTACTGCTCTCCTCCGACCACCAGCCACACTAATCCCCGTAGCCACCCATTCATTCTCTCATTCACTGATGCAAAAGATACTGTTCATGAGCAAAAGAAAGCTTCTGACCTCACGGACTTCCATCCCAGTGACAGAGACAGGCGAAAAACAGTCAAGCCAGTAAGGGATAAAGAGGAACAAGAAACAGAGGCAAAAGGGATGGGGAGAAGAGGCCTCTGTGTTGGGAGGCCTCCTCCATCACAAGGTGACAGGTGGGCAGAGACGGAAGGAGCCATGTAGGTAGATATCTGGGGGCAACACATTCTAGGAGGAGAGAGCAGCACCTGCAGAGGTTCTGAGGCAGGACTTCCAGGGGAACCCCGAGGCTGCCAGTGCTGCTGAAACAGGATGAGCAAAGCAGGGGATTCCTTGTAAGAGAAGAAGTCCAGGGCTTCCCTTGTGGTCCAGTGGTTAAGAATTCACTTTGCAATGTAGGGGGCACCGAAAGCCTGAGTGGCCTAGAGCCCGTACTCAGAAACAAGAAAATCCATCACGATGAGAAGCCCAAGCACCACAACTAGAGAGTAGCCCCTGCTCTCCCCCACTAGAGAAAGTCCACATGTGGCAACAGACACTCAGTCCAGCCAAAAATAAAAGAGGAGCGACCCAGAAGGAGTTTAAGAGCACCAGCTTTGCAGTCATGCATGCCTGGCCCCTGCTATTTAGTAGCTGTCTACATTTAGGTAAATTGTCTAAACCTCCCCCACGGATCATTCTCCTTGTCTATCAAATGTAAGGGACAGTATTATTGCCCTTATGGTGCTCCTGTTACTGAACTGTACTTGGGTCTCCTTGCCTGAAGCACAGCAAAGCCAGTCTACCGACTCTGGCTTGTGGTGAAGGAAAGTACATTGTTTATGGCATGGCTCCAGGGAAAGAGAATGATGCTCAAAATCCCTTCCCCAGTGGCTTCCAGGGAAGGGATTTTCAAGACAGTGTGAGGGAGCCAGTCACAGGGTATGTGATCAGCTGGTGGGTAGTTCTCTGATTGGTTGATGGTGAGTTAACAGAATGATGTTTCAGGAATCTCTGTGGTCAGTCTTCTGGTCTGGAGTCTACATTCTGATGGCCAGCATGCAGTGGGGGGCTCAGTATCTGTGAGATAGCTTAAGGACATGGCTCAGAATATTATCTATCAGCCTTGAAGAGGAACCAAAGGTCCTTGACTTTGTTTTTAATGGCTCAACTATTATTATTTTGTCTGGCTTGACTATTTTCCTTTGTTTCTGCATTTTCTCACTTCTCTGATTAAATTTGCTCTTCAGAACTCAGGGAAGGCCAAGGAGGCTAGATATTTTCTACCGACAAGAGGCTGGGGGACATAGGGTCTGGGGAGGTCTATCTCCTTGGGAAGGCCCTGCAGAGTCCAGCTTGGCTTCATGCCACATACTTTTCGTATAAGTGCAGTGTACAGTATTTACTATGACTACTTTCCCAAAGAGGTTTTTTTCCCAACAACATATGCTAAACTTATTTTTCCAATTTTTTTTATCATAGAAAAATATATGTAACATAAAATTTACCATCTTAACCACTTTTTAGCTTGCAGTTTGGGAATATTTTCACATGTTGAGCAACCATCACCACCATCCACCTCCATAACCCCTTTCATCTTGTAAAATTGAAACTCTCTATTTATTAAATTCCTCCCTCATCCCAGCCCTTGGCTACCACCATTCTACTTTAGATCTCTATGAATTTAAGCATCTCATATAAATGGAATTATATAATATTTGTTCTTTCATGATTTGCTTATTTCCCTTTCCTTTTTTTTTTTTGGCCTTGTGAAATGTGGGATCCTAGTTCTCTGGCCAGGGATCAAACCCAAGCACTCTGCAGTGGAGATGCAATGTCTTAACCACTGGACTTCCAAGGAAATTCCTGTCTAATTTCACTTAGCTTAATGTCCTCAAATTTCACCCATGTTTTAGCATGTGTAAGAATTTCCTTTCTTCTCAAGGCTGAATAATATTTCATTGTATGTCTCTACCACATTTTGTATATCCATTTATCCATAAATGAACACCTTTTGCCTATTGTAAAGAATGCTGCTATGAACATGGGTATAGAAGCACCTCTTCAAGACCCTGTCTTCAAGTCTTTCAGCTATATACCCACAAGGTATATACCCCCAAGTGGAATTGTTGAATCATATGGTAGTTCTATTTGCAATTTTTTGAGGAACCTCCCTACTGTTTTCTGCAACATCTGCACCATTTCACATTGCCACCAACAATGCACAAGGGTTCCAATTTCTCCACGTCCTCACCAACACTTGTTATTTTCTGGAGTTTTTTGGATAGTTCACATCCTACTAGGGGTCAAGTGTCTTTTTTTTTTTTTTTTTTAAATTTTATAAAAACATCTTAAATCACATTTTATAAAAACAGCTTGTCTCCCACACTGTGTTTGGGGTATGTGGGCATCACATACCATCAGTCACAAATTGTCCTCACCGCTTCCTCCATTCCTCAAGAGGGAGCAGGGGGTGCTACCCTTACTCTGGAGCTTTGATACAGGCCCCCAAAGCAAGGCCAGAGTTCGGCTGGGTCTCGGCAAGACAGTCGCCAAAGTCAGAGTCAGGAGTCAGTTACTTCAGACGGAAGCAGACAGTTCCTCTTTGAATCAGTACTTCCTTCTGCTTTCTTTTCATCTGAGCAAACAGAAACCCTAAGATTTAAAACCATTTCCAGAGCAACCTGGATGTCCATTGACAGATGAATGGATAAAGATGTGGTACATACATACAATGGCATATTACTCAGTCATAAGAGGAACAAATCTGAGTCAGTTGTAGTGAGGTGGATGAACCCAGAGCCGGTCATACAGAGTGAAGTGAGTCAGAAGGACAAAAACAAGCATCATATATTAATGCGTATCTATGGAATCTAGAAAAATGATGCTGGTAAACCTACTCACAGGGAAGGAACGAAGATGCAGATGGAGAAAAGAGACTTGTGGACACAGTGGGGGAAGAGAGTGGGACTAGCTGAGTGTAGCATTGACATATATCTACACTACGTATATAGTTCAAAACAGATAGTTAATGGGAAGCTGCTACACGGCACACGGAACCGTCTGGCACCCTTCAATGACCCAGAGGGGTGGGGCGGGGTGAGGGGAGGGAGGCTCCAGGGGGAGGGGATAGATATGTAATTATGACTGATTTGAGCTATTGTACAACAGAAAATTGTAAGGCAAGTTTCCTCCAATTAAAAAATAAAATAAACACCCTTTCCAGGGAGTTCTGAGCTACAGCCAGACATAAAGAAACAACTTTGTTGCTTTTCATCTTCCTTTTGAACATGAGTCATTGGGAGGGCCTTCAGCAACTGGTCCTCAGAATGGTCTCTGGAATGTGGGCCGATTGTAGCAGATCCTGTCTCTACCCATCCCTGCTCAACCTGTGTCTCTGCCCCCGGTTGCACACCATATCTGATCTGGAGTGTTCTGTGTAATCACATTTCTTGCTTGTCCCCTCTGAGCTTCTCAGGAGCCTACCCCACCCCCTGCCCTGCCCCTGCTCACTGCATGGCTTTTTCACCTTATCCTAGAAGCACCGCAGGACACAGCGTCTCTCTCCTTGGGACACACCCCTGGCTCCCTGCTCTTTCTGGCCCCCTGCTCTCAGATCTCCTCATACCCCCATTCATCCTCCCCAGATGGCCCCTGGGTCTATGACAGTGGGAGAGATGGGCACAGGCCTCATACTGGAGGAGCCAGGCATAGCAGGAGAAAAACAATAATGACAGTCTGCAAATTGAGTGCTGTATTAAAGAAAAACTCAGTGCTACATTAAATAAAAAAAATAAAGGTCCAGAGCCAAAAAGTGGACAATCGGGTGGAAGAGCTTGCCGCTGAGCCAGGGGGCTGGGGGCCCATTCCAAATCTTGGCTTTGCTGGTGAGGCTTGGGAGGGGAAACACTCCATGTCCATAGGGAGCAAGGTCTCTGACTGCTGCTGATGGGCTGGCAGGAGAGGTGATGGATGCTGGGTATCCAGCTGGCTCTGCTGTACTTCTGGGGTGCCCAAGATGGGGGTGGAGGTGCCAGTCAGTGGGCCAGGTGGCCGGGTCAGGGTCTGTCAGCTCCTATGGCTGCAGCACACAGCAGGGACACTGAACCTAGTTTGGGATAGTTGAGATAAAAGTTTCAGAAAAAGGCATGGTTAAAAAAAAAAGAAAGAAAAAATAATAAAATTTAAAAAAAAGTAAAGAAAAAAGTATGGTGATTTTCTTCCCTGTTTGTTTTTTAACTAAAACACCAACTCCTCTCTGATAACATATGGTGAAAATCATGCTCCTAGTGATCACATGGTATGTGGCAGATGCTTTGCTGAATTCTTTACACGTGTTATCTCCCAACAATTAAATTCTCTCCCAACGTTATCTCCCAGCATTAAATCTTCCCAACAATCTTAGGAGGCTTTATCACTGTCGTCATTTTATAGATGTCAGCTAAGGAGTGCATCACTAGGGAGGTTAAGTAAATTCAACAAGGTTCAAATATGGTTGTTGGTTTAGTCGCTAAGTTATGTCTGACTCTTGCGAGACCATGGACTATAGCCCACCAAGCTACTCTGTCCATGGGATTTCCCAGGCAAGAATACTGGAGTGGGTTGCCATTTCCTTCTCCAGGGGATCTTTCCCACCCAGGGATCAAACCCAGATCTACCGCATTGCAGGCAGATTCTTTACCAACTGAGCCATCCAGCTCCAAACTTTAAATTCTGTCTAAGTATAATATGTAGGCTTTTTCTTTAAACACTGGGATGGGTTTTACCTGGCCACAGGGCTTTCTTTAATTCCAAATTCTTTCCCCATAATTCACATTTAAACTACTTCTCCAGTTTCTGCCTAAAAAAAGCAAGGGTTAGCCATACTTAAAAAAGTCTCTGTCTCTGCAATGGTGTATCTCCCCAAATAATTTTTCTGATAAAATCAGAAGAGAAATGGTCCAACCTCATGGTGGCAAGAAGTTTTCAAATTTTAACTACAAAAGGTTATGGATATATTAACTAATCTTATTATGGTAGTCATTTCTCACTACATACATACACCAGTTTATTAAGTTGTACATCTTAAACTTACATGCTTTTTTATTTGACTGCACTGTGTGGCATGAGGGATCTTAGTTCCCCTAGCAGGGACTGAACCCATGCCCCTTGAAATATAAGCAGATTCTTAGCCCCTGGGCAGCCAGGCAAGTCCAATAAAGATTTTTTACATATGTATTTAAATTATTTGTTTATTTTGACTGCCTGGGTCTTTGTTGCTTTGTGCAGGCTTTCTCTAGTTGTGGAGAACAGGAGCTACTCTTGTAGTTCAGGAGCCTCTCTTTGCCATGGCTTCTCTGGTTGCAAAGTACAGGATCGAGGCTCACAGGCTCAGTAATTGCAGCACTCAGGCTCAGTAGTTGTGGCACATGGGCTTAGTTGCTCTGAGGCACGTGGAATCTTCCGGAATCAGGGATCGAACCAGTGTCTTCTGCTTTGGCAGGTGGATTCTTATCCACTGCGCCACAGAAGTGCCCCAATAAGGATTTTTTTTTGATGGATGGGGTTTTCTCTAACAAGCTTACTTTCTCTAAGTTATTGGCTGTAAGTATAAAACTGCCCCTATACCTTTGTATCACCTCTGACAGGCAATTTACCTTTGCTCATCAGTTGGGAAAGGGTTTTACATTTGACAAAGAGGTCCAAAGCAGACAATGCATCTCTGTTTTGATCTTTCAAGAAAAACACCTACCTTAATGCCTGGTCCAACCTTAAAAATCAGGGAAATGACACAGAGAATAGGGATTCCCATAAACCTGTATTTATACTGGTAACTGGAGTTAATGTAGACCTCAGGGCTTTTAGTGACTTCTTCTGACCTCTTCTGGATATATTTGGGATTGCATGGTGGTCAGGTCCTTTTAAAGCAACCAGCACAATGAAAATTATAGAGAAGTACAAAGTGTTACATCCAAATCCCTCATTCTTGAAATAAAGGAAGTAAGCCCGAATGGGTTTATGTGACTTATCCAAGGCCATCCAGTTACATGGTGGCATATGCAGGAGTAGCATCTAGATATGTATTATCTCATTTACTGGTAAAACACAGATGTATAAACAGTGGTGAACTGCATCTGATGACTGCTTTTGCATTATCTACAGAGAACTATCCTTATTAGACATGGGGGCAACTGGCATAGACAAAGTGGTTGATAACGAAGAATTTAAAATCAAGATTATCTGAGGAAGGTCATAACACCTTCAGGCCCCACATCACTTTATCCCACAATTATCTTCACTTCCTGTTTGATGATGTATGTAGATTAACAGAAAAGAGAGTCAAAGAATTCATTTTCATAAAGAGTTCTTTTTTAGTTGCAAATTCCTCTTCTTGATTACTGTTTGTTAAAATTAGTTTGCATTCCCAGAGGAAATTTCAACTGACTCTAGGGAAAAAAGACTGCCCAGGGTTAAAAGGATTGGTCCTTTTAAGAACTGACTCTGCTCATGTTCCTGCAAAGCCATTTGGGACAAAAGAAGTGCCCAGAGGTTTCTGTGCTTCAGGGGCATGAGTTACAGGCCTCCCCTTCGAGGTATATCCAGATTAGAAAGCTGAATGACCACAAATATAGAGTCAACTTATTCCACATTTTAAAAGATCCATGGAGAAGGAAATGGCAACCCACTCCAGTATTCTTGCCTGGAAAAGTCCATGGACAGAGGAGCCTGGCGGGCTGCAGTCCATGGGGTTACATGACTGAGTATGTGTGCATGAGGGTGGAGGGAGATGGGTTGGTAGCAATAAAGTGGTAGAACTAAAAAAAAAAAAAAAAAAAATAAAAAAATAATAAAAGATCCAGATACATAGCATTATCTAGAAGAGCAGAGTATCATATTTGAAAGAACAAAAGCTTTGGAGCCATGCAGTTAGTCGGTGCTTGCTAGCTGTGTGAGCTTAGATAAATTCCTTAACCTCTGAGCCTCAGTCCTCAGCTATAAAGTAAGACTCAGAAATGATACCTCCCCAGAGAGTTGTTCGAGAGTAAACTAGGCTGTGTGTGAAAATTCTTAGCACAGAACCTGGTCCAACAGGCCAAGAGGAGGGATAGTGTTGAGTTTCTTACATTATACTCACTCAGTATACCAGATTTTTTGAAAATTTACTGTATTAAAGTATAGTTGACTTACAACATTGTGTTAATTTCCACTGCACAGCAAAGTGATTCAGAGATATATATATACATTCTTTTTTATTATTTAATATTTAATTATTTATCTATTTGGCTACACCAGGTCTTCTTTTGGCACACTGGATCTAGTTCCTTGACCAGGGATCGAATCTTGGCCCCAAACATTGGGAGCATGGAGTTTTAGCCACTGGGCCACCAGGGAAGTCCCCATATATACATTCTTTTCATATTCTTTTCCATTATGATTTATCACAGGAAATCAGATATAGTTCCCTTCGCTATACAGTAGGTCCTTGCTGTTTATCCACCCTGTGCATAATAGTTCATATCTGCTAATCCCAAACTCCCAATCCATCACTCCCCTCCCGCTAGGCAACCACAAGTCTGTTTTCTATGTCTGTTAGTCTGTTTCTGGTTCATGGATAAGTTCATTTGTGCTATACTTTAGATTTCACACATAAGTGATGTCATATGGTATTTATCTTTCTCTTTCTGACTTATTTCACTTAGTATGATATTCTCTAAGTTCATCCATGTTGCTGCAAATGGCATTATTTGGTTCTTTTTTATGGCTGAGGAGTATTTTATTATACATATGTACCACATCTTCTTTACCCATTCATCTGTCAGCTTGGATGCCAGGTTGGATGAATCACAAGCTGGAATCAACGTTGCCAGGAGAAATATAAAAAACCTCAGCTATGCAGATGATACCACCCTAATGGCAGAAACTAAATAAAGAGCCACTTGATGAAGGTGAAAGAGGAGAGTGAAAAAGCTGGCTTAAAACTCAACATCCAAAAAACTAAGCCATCTGGTCCCATCACTTCATGGCAAATAGATGGGGAAAAAAATGGAAACAGTGGCAGATTTTATTTTCTTGGGTTGCAAAATCACTCCAGATGGTGATTGCAGCCATGAAATTAAAAGACACTTGCTCCTTGGAAGAAAAACTATGACAAATCTAGACAGCGTATTAAAAAGCAGAGACATCACTTTGCCGACAAAGGTCTATATAGTCAAAGCTGTGGTTTTTCCAGTAGTCTTATACAAGATGTGAAAGTTGGACCATAAAGAAGGCTGAGTACTGAAGAACTGATGCTTTCAAACTGGTGCTGGAAAAGACTCTTGAGAGTCCCTTGGAAAGCAAGGAAATCAAACCAATCAATTATAAAGGAAATCAACACTGAATACTCATTGGAAGGACTGATGCTGAAGTTGAAGTTCCAATACTTTGGCCACCTGATGCAAAGAGCTGACTCTTTGGGAAAGATCCTGATGCTGGGAAAGAGATCAGGCCAGGAATTGAACTGGTGTCCCTTGCATTTCAAGGTGGACCACCAGGGAAGCCCTATTTGTAGACTTCTTAATGATGGCCATTCTGACTGTTGTTAGGTGGTGACTTACTGTGGTTTTGACTTGCATTTCTATAATAATTAGTGGTGTTGAGCATTTTTTCAAGTTCTTGCTGGCCATCTGTATATTTTCTTTGGAAAAAAATATCTGTTTACATCTTCTGCACATTTTCCAGTTGGGTTGTTTGGGTTTTTGTTGTTGAGTGGTATGACATCTTTATATATTTTGGAAATTGAGCCCTTGTTGGTCATTTCATTTGAAGATATTTTATCCCCGTCAGTAGGTTGTCTTCTCATTTTGTTTATGGTTTCCTTTATTGTACAAAATCGTGTACATTTAATTAGGTCCCATTTGTTAATTTTTGCTTTCATTCCTACTATTTTGGGAGACTGACCTAAAAAAAATTGGTATGACTTAAGTCAGAGAATGTTTTGCCTATGCTCTGTTCTAGGAGTTTTATGATGTCATGTCTTATATTTGTTGTTTCTTTTGTTTTTTTAATGTGCACCACTTTTTAAAAAGTCTTTGTTGAATCTGTTACAATGTTGCTTCTATTTTATGCTTTGTTTTGTTTTTTGGGGGCCCTGAGGCATATGGGATCTTAGTTCCTCGACCTGAAATCAAACCTGCACCCCTGTATTGGAAGGCGAAGCTTTAACCATGGGACTACCAGGGAAGTCCGTAGATTTAAGTCTTTAAGCCATTTAGAGTGTATTTTTGTGTATGGTGAGATGGCATGTTCTAATTTCACAGATTTACATGCAGCTGTCCAGCTTTCCCAACACCGCTTGCTGAAAAGACTGTGTTTTTTTTTTTTCATGTAAACATACTAAATCTTAATGGTGAAAGTCATACTAGTTTTGTTTTACCCACAAAAACTACTAATTTATGTATTTATCATGAAGGAAGTTTCCATTCTGTTCTTCAAAGACAATAAAATCATCTAAAATGGACAAGGCATACGTTCACAAAGGCTTTCAAAAGAGTGGCATGACAGCCCTTTCCAATTCTTTTTTGTTGTTTGCTCTTTGTGGTTTCATTGGGCCTTCTCCACAGTAAGGAGCCAAAGTGACCGTGTGTGTGTAATTAACATTTCACAAGCATGTGCTCAGCACATTTCTTCAAGAGGAAACAAATCTTCGTCAATGAGAAGTATGATGCCTCCCCGAGTTATTGAAGTCAGCCCCGTCTGTCTTTTGTTGCAGTGAGAGAGGGGAAGTGTGGTCCTTTCCCATTATGATACCAGAGCAGAAGTCACAGTGGGGTGCTCTTGAGAAACAGAGAGGCAGACAGGATTCTGGAGTTTTGAAACTCTTGAGCCAGAGCAGTGTTGCATTGATCAGTTTTATGATTTATCTGCTCCCCTCAGGAAGACTTCGCTTTTTGTTTTCATTTACTTATTGGTGTGACCGTGCCAGGTCTCAGTTGTGGTATGTGGGTCTTTTAGCTGTGGCACACAGGACCTTTTTAGTTGTGGCATGCAGGGTCTTTAACTGTGGCACTCAAACCCTTAGTTGTGGCATGTGGGCTCTAGTTCCCTGACCAGGGATCAAATCTGGGTCCCCTGCATTGGGAGCTTGAAGTCTTAGCCCCTGGAACACCAGCGAAGTCCCAGGAAGATTTGGTTTACACAAAATTGTTTTATTTTGTGGCCAAAAAATATTTGCGGAACACACATATAATCTCATTTCCTAATTTTACATATGAGGAAACTGAGGCTCCTGGAAATGAAGCAGAGCCAAAAATAGTACCTGAGGATCTGTATTGGTCAGGGGTCATGAATGCCCATTACAGAAGCCAATTCTGGATATCTTAAGCAATAAGGGGCTGTCAGAGTTCATGGAAGTCTGATAGTCAAGACTTGCAAATATCAGGAACCAAGAGCCCTCAGGAGGGCCAAGAAGCTGGACAGTTCACAGAAAGTGCAGAAATTGTCTTATAGGTAGAGGAAACTGTTCAAAATACTGATGCCTCTTCCTTGGCGGCAGTGGATGGTGCCAGCCTCTCTTTCTTAGAATCATGTCGTTTGCTCAAGGTTCACAGTCCCCTGAGAAGGTACCTGGCTGGCTGAGCTGCCGTCACACCCTTCTGCTACAGCGGAGCTGGAGCCAGGAGAGGCGGGTCTGGCCCATCGAGCTCCCATAGGAGAGCATCGGCACAATTACCCACGCACAGTCAGGGACGAACAATGCCCCAGAAGGACATTCTGGATACTGTTCAATGGGAACGGATGTGGGCAGCCCATGGGGCCACCACAGGGAGCTTGGTGGCATTCAGAGGATTCTGACCACTTGGATAAATTGCCCCAAACAGGAAGTGTCACAGCAGGTAGGAAAGGATCCTTGTTGATGTTTAATCTGACTCTGACCTTTCCCAGGGTGAGCCTCTTTCCTGCTGTGATATCCTTGGTAGAGTTGGGAAAACCCCTGATGGTATTCTCTGTACACACCACCAACTCATCACCGACATGAAACTAGTTATTTAATAATCCTATACCTATTGCTGAACAATGGCTCTTTTACAATATTATTTCTTAAAATGTAGATCTGTGTCCAAGGTTGGGGTAAAGAGCTGGTCGGGTCTTTAGGGACATAATAATGGTTTATCAGTCAGGGTTCTTCTATATACAAAACCAGTAGGATGTATATATACAGGCAAACCTCAGAGATATAGAGGGTTCAGCTCTAGGCCACAAAAGAAAGTGAACATTGCAATAAACCAAGTCACATGAATTTTCTGGTCTCCCAGTGCATAAAAAATTTATGTTTACACTGTGCTGTAGTCTATTAAGTACACAGTAGCATAATGTATTTTGAAAAAGTAATGTAGAGACCTTAATTAAAAAATACTTTACTGCTGGGACTTCCCTGGTGGTCCGGTAGTTAAGACTCCAAACTTCCATGGCAGGTCGATCCCTGGTTGGATCCTGCATGCTGCTTGGCACTGCCAAAAAAGAAAAGAAAGCCCCAAAACAAAACAAAGAACAACAACAAAAACTTTACTGCTAAAAAATGCTAACCGAATCTGAGCCTTCAGCAAGTCATAATTTTTGTTTGTTTTGTTATTTTATTGAAGTATAGTTGATGTACAACATTTCAAGTACATAGCAGGTGATTCAGTTATATATACATATTCCAGTGGATCATAATCTTTTTGCTGGTGGAGGGCCCACATAGCCCACATCTTCACCCACATCTTTGCCCACATAGCCGTGTGCTTCCAGAGGAACTGACCTCATGCGCAGCACCAGGTATTGGCCTGCTTGCCCTAAGAGGACTTTTATCCCCCCTACTGTTGATTGGTTCAAAAACTCAATCAATTAACACACACGGATTCCCTGGACAAGGGATGGGCTCACAAAATTGTTGGTAACCAGATGGAGCTGATGTGATGTAAAGAGAAGTTTGCTGAAAGCTTCCGAAAACGCAACATCCTCCTGCTGGAGAGATATCTGCCAGAAGAGGCCATCTGTCTTCCTCTGGATGTGTTCAGATGAGGCTCAGAATTGTGGCAGCCATCCTGCTACCAGCTAAGACAAATCCAACTCAGGCGAAGTCCAAGAACCAAAGCTGAAGCCCTGATTGTATTGCATCTGACCACCCCCTACGGATGGACTTCTCCAGTTAAGGGACCCAATACATCCTCTTTCTTTTTTAAGCCAGTTTGAGTGGGGTTTGGTTACTTGTAACAAACAGAACCCTAACAGATGCACTATAAAGGATGCCATTGAGATGCTTCTGGACTTGGTGGTAGGCTAACTCTGACAGAATCCCTCTCCTGTCCTGCTGCGGAGGGTGAGGACAGGCAGACACAGCCAGCAGGAAGCCTGCACAGCGGGGCTTTCTCTCCGAGCAGACAGCTGCACCAGGCAGTATCTGCATCCAGTGGGGCCTGCCCCCAAACCAGGCAAACTGGGAGATGTCACTGTATCTACGAAAACATGCTCCAAATCCAAAGAAGAGGACCGCCATGGAGAGTCAGGAAGAATCCTCCAGTTTGAAGTAAATCTACGCAGCATTTTAGAAAATGTATGAAGTAGATGTTATTCTTTAATCTGCTCAGGATCCCTCCCCCACCTTTTGACAGATCAGCGTCCATTTGGACCTGTGTCTGGGAATGAGACCCAGCCTAGACCAACAAGCCTAGCCCTGAAATGATTCCTGAAGCCAGAAGAGAGGAATTCTATTACCTCTTGGGTTACAGAGCTGAAAGGGGATGAATTTAGTGTTACTAATATTCATGTTTCTAACCAGGAGGCAGAAATCCAACTGCAGTAGGAGAAAATGAAGCCAGTACAGCTAAGGAAGGAGAGAGAGAGAGAGAGGAGGACCTGGCAGCATGAAGCCCCTGGTTTCAGTCCCTCTCTGAGGTCCCCAGAGACATCCTAGTTTCCGCGATTGTGTCTCCAGTGTCTTTCCAAGAAGATCCTCGTTTGCCTCAAGCCACATCCAGCTGGGTGTCTGTTTCTTGCATGTGAAAGGGCCCTGGCTTGCAGAGCTTCTGCTTCACATCTTCATCCAGCCAAACTGAAGGGAACATTGGCCAATACAGAGCAAGAAGTCATAAGGAGGGATCCCTCTGAGATCAGGAAGTATTTTTGTGGAGAAGGAAACAACAAATGCCAAACGAAAAACCTCTTGGAGGCAGAGCTGCCAAAAATTAATTTAGTGAAGAAGACAAACTGAAGAAGTTCACCTCAAATTCAGGATACATATGAAAATTACAAAACCAAGAGTGATGGGAGGTCTAAGACAGATACGCAGGCTAACAATGGTTTATTCAAAATCCCTGGAGTCAGATGCACTTCTGGAGTCAGCATTTGGGTGATTTTAGAGTGATGAGGTAGTGCATACACTGATATTACATACACTCCCATGGGGTCTAGGTCAGTACTCTGTAATCAAAAATATTACATTTCTTCAGTAAAACACTGAAGGAAATAAATAAAGACAATAAATAGTTTCATATCATGTCAGGTCAGGATTTACTGTCAAAGGAGTGTTGCCAGCTCATGAGGAAATTCTTGGCTTTCAGAGAATTTTAAGATTTTGGAATTGTGGCTACAGGGAACTGTAATAGGGATATCAGAAGAAGAGCACAGAACTGATAAAATAGAAGAAACATTCAAAAAATCATGGTGGGGGAACAGTCAAGAGCTGAAGATAGTAAACCTGAAGCTGAAAAGGTCAAAGAGTGAGAAAATTAAACAAGACAATGCACTCTTGTTCACAGTTTTAATTTGAAAGATAGAGAAAGAAATCTATAAGAATATAGATAATTCTGATAAATAATTTATTGCTTTGCTTTAATGTCTCTATACCAAATTTTTTATCCTATACACATTATTGTTTGTTTCAAAACACACATATTATATTTATACAAATCGATCATTTACTGGGCTGCAAGGAAAAGCTCAGTTATTTCTGAAAAATAACTCAACCAAGGTCGCCTAGCTGGAAGGTAACAGAAGTGGGAATTCAATCCAGAGTTCCATCTCTTCACTTCTCCAAATATTTTAATATTCTCCAAGGACATCAAGTAGGCAGTAATTCATTTACAGGTACTGATCACAGATATAAGTATTGAACTTGGGGATAAAGACTACCACTGGATAAATATCAAGAACCATTTAAATATTCAATAAATGTTAGCTGATTAAATCAATGAATGAGCTAACAAAAACATGAAACCAAGGAATTTTGTATTTTACCTGAGATGTACTCAAAAGCACCACTCATTTTTAGAACATGTTTGTGACACAGTTGGGGAAGGCAACTCTTTCTTTATAAGGCAAATGATGTAGCCATGCTGCTATTAAGCACCATTAGAGGAAGCATTAAGACAAGGATGTACATGCGACCGAATTGCAGTAAAACTTCCCTAGGGTGACTGGGATCAACGGGAGATGGGGCCTCAAGAGCCTTAAAGGGCTTCACTGACTCTCCCTCAAAACTTTTTAAGCATCTCTCATGGTGACCAACCCTGAGTAATGCACATTTAATTCAGCTGCTAATGCAGGAAAATCAATAGTTCTGCACCACAGATAGTTTATTACACGTAATCTGAAGTTTAACACATAAATAAATGATGTACACAAACCATGGCATTTAAAGAGTACAATCTGGGGCTCCTCTTTTCCCACAAATCAAAATATTTCTTCCATCTTGCTAAATATTTCACATTAAAAATAATAAAATAATGTAAAGCTTTTCTTAAAAATCTAGGCTGGAATCATTTAGAAAAATTTTCCTTTTAAAATAATCATTATGATGGCTTTTATCTGAATAATACTTGACTAGATGTTTTCATATGTATGGGTATGTGCTCAGTCACTTTGGATTCTTTGTGACCCTACGGACAATAATGCACCAGGCACCTCTGTCCACTGTATTCTCCAGGTAAGAATACTGGAGTGGGTTGCCATACCCTCCTCCAGGGGATCTTCCCAACCTGGGTATTGAACCTGTGTCTCCTGTATTGCAGGCAGATTCTTTACCCACTGAGCCATCTGGGAAGCCCTTGTTTTCATATACCTCACCATATTCTGAGATTCTTCCTCAAATCTTTGTGAGTTAGATGGACAAGTAAACCCATTTAGCAGATAAAGAAACTTGAGAGGTGAGGAGAAAAGTCCAACTCTAAGAACTGGGAGTTTAGGACTTCCCTGGTTGTCCAGTGGTTAAAAAATCCACCTTCCAATACAGTGGATGCAGGTTTGATCTGTGGTCTGGGAACTAAGATCTCACATACCCCAGAGCAACTGAGCCCAACTGCCAAACTACCGAGCCCATGCCACAACTAGAGAGTCTGTACACCACAGCAAAAGATGACACATCGAAGATCTCGAGTGCCACAATGACACAGTTAAATAAATAAAATTTTTAAAAGAAGAAGAAGAACTAAGAGTCTAACATGTAGTCAGGGGTATTTTGAGCACCAAAAGAGACTTGGTCTTATTTGGAGCTGGCAGAGCTGGAAGCAGTTTTACCTTGAATTGTGTCTACCACTGGAATTTGCACATGTCTGCACTTGGTAAATTAGGCTCACCAGGGTCTTAGTTTTCTTGAAGCTTGTTTTGTAGGTTTTGGAGACCTCAGGAAGTGAGAGTTGAGTTAATCATACCCCTTAATTCACAGCACATCATCATCAGCTTCTTCATCAAGGAATTGCTCTTATTTTGTTCAATTATAGTTTTCCTTTTAGGTTCCATTCCCTACTCTATTTATATAAAGTTCAAAACAGGCAAAACTCTTCTCTACCAGGCTTGAGAAGGCCCCTAGGTGTTCCTGAGGTGCTGGTAATGCTTCATTTTTTTTTTAACTGTGTCATGGTTATACAGAGTTACTCACTTTGCAAAAATTCCTTGTGTTGTATACTTATGATTGGTATGGTTTTATAGATACATACACACACATATATATATTTCACTTCAATAAAATTTTCATTTAAAAAATCTTGCTGGAATTCTTAATGGAGTTACATAAATTTATAGATTAATTTGGGAGAGAACTGACATCTTAGAATGACTAAGTCATCTCATCCATGACCCGATTGCTAAAACTTTAAGAGGGATATTTGTCATTAGGCATATAGGTCTGTAGTTTTTTTGTCTTCATTGTTGCTGTTTTTCTTGCAATGTCTGAATTCAGTATCAGGGTAATGCTGGCTTCAAGGAGTGGGAGGGGGAATATTCACTCGTTTTCATTTTTCTAAAAGAGTTTGTCAAGAATTTGTGTCATATCTTCCTTAAACATGGGAGAATTCCCCAGTAAACCTACCTGGGTCTGAAGTTTTCTCTGTGTGGTGATTTTTTTTTTTAAAACATGTTTTAATTTTATTTCTCTCCCCAGAGTCAGAACATCCTCCTAGCCTACAACACAGTCCCCCACTTTGCCCCAAAAGTGCTGGAGGCTTCATGCATCACTTGTGTCTCTTTTCTTTTTCTAATTTATTTATTTTTTAGTTGAAGGATAATTGCTTTACAGAATTGTATTGGCTTCTGCCAAACGCCCCCATGAATCAGCCATCGGTATACCTATGTCCCCTCCCTCTTAAACCTCCCTCCCACCTCCCTCCCCATCCCACCCAGCCAAGTCAGTTTTAACTTCAGATTCTATTTCTTTAACAGATACAAGGCTATTCTGGTTATCTGTTTCTTCTTGAGTGAGCTTTGGTGGTTTGTATCTTTCAAGAAATTTGTCCAGGGAGTTCCCAGGTGGCCTAGCGGTTAGGATCCAGCCTTTCACTGCTGCAGCCCAGGTTCAGTCACTGGTAGGGGAAGTGAGATCTCCAGAAGCTGTGCAGCAGGACCAAAAAGGAAGAAAAAGGAATCTGTCCATTTCATCTAAGTTGTCAAATTCGTTGGCATAAAGATGAATTATCTTATTATCTATTTATTATCTTATCTACTTGTCTAAACAATTTGTAGGAATGCCAACTCTCTCATTCCTGTTTTGCTGACTTCTGTCTTCTGTTTTTTTGCTGAGTATTGGGCTAAAGATTTTTCAATTTAATCGATCAGAGAACCAGCTTTTGGATTCATTAATTTTTTTCTATTGTGTTTCTTTTTTATAGTTTACTGATTTTCACTCTGTCTATATTCTTTCCTTTCTTCTGATTACTTTGGGTTTAATTTGCTCTTCTTTTTCTGTACTCTTAAGGTGGGAAGCCAAGATCGTTGACCTGAGACAACTAGATCAATGGAATAGAATGGAATCCAGAAACAGACCTGTACATACATGCACAACTGATTTTTTAATAATAGTGAAAAGAAAACTCAGTGCGAAAAGGATAGTCTTTTCAACAAATGGTACTAGGACGGTTTAGAAAGCCAAATGCAAATAAAAGGGGGTACTTCCTCGGTGATTCAGCAGTAAAGAATCCACCTGTAATACAGGAAATGCAGGTTCAATCCCTGGGTTGGGAAGACACCCTGGAGGAGGGCGGGGCAACCCACTCCAGTATTCTTGCCTGGAGAATCTCATGGATAGAGGAGCCTGGGGGGCTACAGTCCTTAGGGTCACAAAGAGTTGGGACACAACTGAAGTAATTGAACATGCACATATGTGGTAAAAAAAAAAGAGAATTTTGACTTCTGTCTCACAACATATACAAAATGAACTCAAATGTATCATAGATTTACTGTAAAACTTAAAACACTAACATTTCTAGAAGAAACCACAGGAGAAAGTGTTTGCAATCTTGTACTAGGCAAAGATTTCCTAGTTGCTGTTTGAAAAAAGTTGTACATTCATTCTATTTTTATTCTTCTGGGGTTTACTTCTCACACATTACTATGTATATTCACCTTCATTTAATTTCTTAAGCTTATCAATATCTATTTCTTTTCTCCCAAAGAGATGTGTACCAGATACTTTTCACTAACTCTGGTCTTTTTTTTTTTTTTTTTCTGCTCTTGGTATTGTCTAGAGCTTGAGTAAAGATTTATTATATTCTTTTTCTTTTTTGGCCATCAATTATTTAGCTAGCAAAGAACTTGACTACTTTTATTTCCATGCTATATACTTCAAAACATTCTCTGGCTTAATTTTTCTCCTTGCTGGAGAACTGCCTCCAGCAATGTCTTCAGAGGAGGTCTTTGTGTGGGAAACTTTCTGAGGGTCTCCTAGAGCACCTGATACTATCTTCAATTCATTCCTTCATTTAACTAGCCCTTTCTTGGTGGGTCAGTGGTAAAGAATCCCCTTGACAATGTGGAGACATGGGTTTGGTCCTCGATCCGGGAAGATCCTGCATGCCACAGAGCAACTAAACTGGTGCACCACAACTATTGAGACTGTTCCCTAGAGTCCGTGCTCCGTAACTAGAGAAACCACTGCACTAAGCCCAAGTACCACGACTAGAGAGTAGCCGCTGCTTGCCGCAACTAGAGAAAAGCCCAGGTAACTTAACCAGATGTAAAATTCCAGGGTCAAAATTCCTTTCTTTCCACATTTCAGAAACATCTCTCTAGTGTCCCCTTGCATCCTACTGAGGATTCTGGCATCAGCCTACTTCTTGTCCCATTAGAGATTATCTGCTTTTCTCTCTAGAGTGCTCCATGAACACAAAACCATGAGCTTTGTTCATGGCTTCATGTTTAATGCCTAGATCAGTGTCCGACCCAGTCCTTCAAGTCAGCTTTTGCTGGATGAATGAATTTATACTATTCTGCCTCCAGGATTAGTATTATTGGCAGTTGTGTGCTTACACTGGGGAGCAAGGGAGAAAGTTGTGATGTGATTTGACAAGAAAGCCACATTTGGACTTCCCTGGTGGTCCAGTGGTTAAGACTCTGTGCTTAACCAATGCAGGGGGCCCTGGTTTTGATCCCTGGTCAGGGAACTAGATTCCCCATGCTGCATCTCAGGGCCCACATGCAGCAACAACCATCCATCATGCCACAGCTAAGACCCAGCACAGCCAAATAAATATAAAGAGAAAGAAAAGAAAGCCACTTAGAAGCCTCAACTAGGCTTCCGATGCTTATAATTATGAATTGAAAGTACAGCCCCCTGGTTCAATTTCAATGTTCAAGAAGTAGAGGACAAGATTTAATGTGAAAGAAATTTTCTCCTCCTTCTCTCTCCTGCACAGGAATCTATCATTCCAGCAACTCCTTCCGCCATGTTCCTTCTCTGTTATTCTCTGTATCTGTATCAAGAACGTTCTCTCTGACCAAAGTGGACAGTGAGTAGGAGCTGGGGACATGAACAAAGGAGGTGAGAAATTAGGCTGGCAGTTAGAGAATCTGAAGGAGGACTTCCATAAAAACCCTTGTGTTCCCAATTTATATTCCTAAAACTCTACCCTGGCATTAGGTGTCTCCTGACTATTTCCTTCTAGCTGGAATGTACCTCCTTCTCAGCCTATTCAACATCTACTTGCCTACGGCTCAGACGTTACCTCCACCGTGCCTGAGACAACGATCAGGAACTCATCTACACATTATATTCGAGTCCCTGTCTGCTTGGTAATAAAGATATGTTTCATTTCACTCAGGTAATAGCATGTAATATTTGCAAGAGACCTCAGGGAAGGCATGATCTGACCCCCAACTAGGGCTGGCCGTTTCTCAGCCCTGAATAGTAGAATCAAACCCCAGAACAGTTAGATCCAAAAACCTGGAGGTTGGGTTTAGGCACAGAGACCTGTAAAAGCTTCCTAGATGAGTTTATGTGCAGCCAGGATGGGGTGTCACTGCTCCAGCATCCTGACTAGTGGATATCCAGGAGGCACCATAGTGCAGCAGAGTATAGCACAAAACGTAATGACTTTAGGTTTTCAGGTTCAAGCCACACCCAGCTCAGAGACTTTCTGGGTGTGTGATCAGAGACAAATAAATATCTCTGTGTTTCAGTTTCCATATATATAAAGTGGAAATTTGAAAATACACCATCAGATCTAACTGCAGAATATATTTGGACATCCAGACTTCCATTAAGTACATTTTTAAATGCATAGGAAATTGCTGACACAGTCGCTTATAGAATTTACAATCTGGGACTTTTCTGGTGGTCCAGTGGTTAAGAACCCGCCTGCCAAAGCAGGGGACAAGGGTTCAATCCCTGGTCCAGGAAGACCCCACATGCCTCAGGGCAACTAAGCCCTTGAGCCACGACTACGGAGCCTGTACTCTAGAGCTGGTGAACTGCAACAAGCGAGGCAGGCATGATGAGAAGCCCATGCACGGAAACAAGAGAAAGCTGGCACACAGCAACAAAGACTCAGTGCAGCCAAAAATAAATAAATCTTTAAAAATAATGTACAGTCTTTCTACCTACCTATGCATATATTGTTTCTGTGATCAAGAGGAAAGTAATTTGAAAGCCAGATTTTTAAAAAATAAAATAAAATGGAGATAATTAAAGAATGCCACCCTCTTAAGGTGAGGGTTCTGGGAGAGAACCAATGCAAAACACTCAGCAGAATGCTGGTACATCGCTAGTACTCACTGTGATAGCCAGTCTTCAGGATGATCCCAAGGATTTCCACCACCTTGTACTCAGGCCTCTGGGTAGCCTCTTCCCACAGCGAAGATCATAGAAATAAGACTGTGACTTCTGATGCTCAGGTCCGAAAAACCATTGCCCCTTCCTCTGTTTCTCAAATCACTTGCTGTGGTGAAAGCATTATGAGGCCGAAACTCAGATAGTTTGGAGAAGCCTACAGTGGGGGAATCCGAGGCCTCCTGCTAGCAGCCAGGTGAGGAGCCATCTCAAAGCCATCTGCCAGCCCCAATTACCTTCAGACAATTGCAGCCCCGGCTAGGATCCTGTCTACAACCTCAGGAGAGATCCCATGCCAGAATCACTCTCCTATGCCTCTTCTCAATTCCTGACTCATATAAACTGCATAAGTTAATAAATATTTATTGTTTTAGGCAGCTATGTTTTGGAGTAACTTGTTTTGCAGCAATAGATGAGTGAAACACCCAGCAAATCTGTTGTCATTATTATTATAAAACACTTCCTAATTTTGAGTTGAAATCCATCTTCTCATAATCTCCCCCCACCTCTTCCAGTTCCGTTTTTTTTTTTCAAGCCACAGAGAGAGAATACCATCTTTCTTCCTCATGGTCAAAATGCTCAGCGACTGTTTTCAGGCCTACCACTTAATTAATCAGACCTTAGCTGAAGAACAGCCCCTGTGCCAGGCACTAGGGTTGCAAAGAGGAGTAGGATGGGATCTCCACGCAGCCAACATCCCTCCTTGTGCATGAAGGGAACTGACTCCCAGATGCAGGGGGAGGAGGTCCCAATGGAGGCATGGCTGGTTCTACTTTGAGGAATGAGGGGAGGCTTCTCAGAAGAAGCATCAGGAGCTGATGCCTAAAGGATAAATAGGAGTTCACTAGGGAGAAGAAGGGGAAAGCTGGGACTTTGCTGGCAGTGCAGTGGTTTAAACTCCGTGCTTCCAAGGCAGGGGGTGCAGGTTTGATCCCTTATCAGGGAACTAAGATCCCACATGTTGCAGGGTGTAGCAAAAAAAAAAAAAAAAGAAGAAGGGAAAAGGCCTTCCAAGCCGAAGTTGCAGGCAACAGTCCTCCACTACCCCCACCCCTTCATGCCCAAACCCTTTCTCCTCCATGACACTCATCTCCTCCTCTTGTCCTTAGGGTGCAGTTCCTGTATCCTCTACCACCCCTCCCCCCACAACCAGCAGTCTTAGCAATTCCATTCAGGACACACCCTTTCCTCTCACACGATGGGACATCCAGACAGAGCCAAGCCTCCTCCAGGGTGGTCTGACCAGCATGGAGTAAATTCAGCCATTCCCTTTCCTTTTCTGGAAGTTCCTCTGGGTCCAGACCTGCCTGAGGTTTTCCTGGCTCCCACATCCTCCAGCTGACTCACGACAGGCCTGCAGGCGTCTGGACGACTCAACCACTTTTCACACGTGCCCCTGTGCAAGCATGTCTCACTCAACTCTGTCCTTCCACTGTTGTTTTGTTTTTACCATTTTTCCTGGGTATTTTGGAGTTCGATCATTTGATCTACACAAACTGCAAATCTCAGCTCCTCCTGGTTGGCAGGGGTCACGGGGAAGCAAACTGGACCACAAAAGCTCACTTCAGAACACACCCTGGAAACAGAAACCCTCTGTCATTCTAAGGCCCTTGTGGTTAGGGGTGATTCAGGCTGACTGCCCTCCAACCAGCCTTCAAAGATCTCACCGGATAAGAGGCTGTCTCGGATTCGAGAATGCCTTCCATGAGGGAAAAGTCCAAGAGGCGGGGTGTGGGCTGTGATGCTTTGCAGACGGAAGGAAATTGGAAGGGGATGTTTGTCTGGTTCCCCACTTTCCCCACCTTCCCCAGTCAGGGAGAATTGGGCCATTGTCTAGGTAGAACATTTGGCTTGTTTATATCTTCTTAGGCCCAGTTTGGTACAGGTTTTCACTCAGTTTTTCTTCTACCCATAAAACGACCACAGGAAGGGGCTGACCTTCCTTTGACAAGCGTCCAATCCACGTTCTCCTTCTCCATTTCTTTGCCTTTTCTATCACTGGCTTCTAACAGAAAATAAGAAGAGCAAGCTACTCCTTTGCTCCCATCAAGGCAGCATTTAGTAATTCATTCATTCATTTATTCAACTAGTGTTTACTGAGTACCTAGTATGTGCCAGGCATTGTTCTAGGTGCTGGCTATCCTATTGTGAAAGACACAATCTCTGGCATCAAAAGGTCACAGTTCTGGGAGGGGGAACAGAGACACTCACTTGCCCTTAAACTAATCCAATCTTATTCCTTTCAGTGCCACCCCACCCGTCTTAACTGCTGCCTGATCTTGCTCCAGACTCGTGAGGAATTGGGGTAACGGCGTAACTAAGTTTCAACTTAGCTCGAAATATGGAATTTCAAATGAAAAAATTTCAAATTAATAAATATCATTCTGCCCACTTCTCTTTTTTTTTCTTTTTTTTTTCCTCTCTTTTTTTTTTCTTATTTTTTTTTTCTCTCTCTCTTTTTTTTAATAAGTAGTTTTCTTTTATCTAAAAATATTTTATTTATTTATTTTTGGCTGCACTGGATCTTCATGCCCTGGTGCTCGAGGGCTTCCCATTGCGGTGGCTTCTCTTGCTGGAGAGCACAGGCTCTAGAGCGTGTGGGCTTCAGCAGTTGAGGCTCTTGTGCTCTAGGGCATGGGCTCAGTAGTTGTGGCACATGGGCGTGTGAAATCTTCCGGGACTAGGGATCCAACCCATGTCCCCTGCGTTGGCAGGCAGATTCTCAACCACTGGACCACCAGGGAAGTTCTCTCCCACTTCTGTGTTGTCCTCTTTCTCCTGGTACTTCTCAGGAGTGTCCAGTGTGAAACAGGCTACATCAGACCCAGGAAAGAAAGGAGAATGTGATCCATTTCATTACATAAGGCAGAGGTTGTCACAAGTGGGCCTCTGACCAGCAGCAACTGTGTCCCCTGGGACCTTGTCACAACTCCTAGGTTCCTACCTCAGACTTGCCAAAGCTGAAACTCTGCACTGCAGCTGGGCAATCTGTTTTAAGAAGTCCTCCAGGTGATTCCACTACCTTCAAGTTTAAAAAACTACTGATACAAAGATGTGAAAAAATGCTCATGAATAGACTTCTTAAATTTGGTTCTCAGTAGACTGAATAAATATTAGATTTGGCATATAACAGTGCTTTATTCCATGAGGGATATCCACTATAAACAGTTCTAGAGGGACATTCATGTGTACATGGTTCTGAGGAGGAAGTTCCATGACAGTGTGCTCAGAAGCAGGCAAGAGTTTTAGAAAAGTGACCATGTCACTTTAAGGAGCCAGTCTCAGGGCAGATGAACCCAAGATGGTGTTGCCAAGTCTGTGGTGTCTTCTGACCTTGAGTGTCTTTTTAAGCTTGGTCATATATTTCAGAGAGTCAGGACAGCTGTAATGCAAGTGTCTTATTATAGCCATTTTCAAGTTTTTCTGTCACCTCAAGTGATTTTATTTAAAAAAGAAACAAAGAGCGTCAGTTCAATGCGGATATTTCGAGCAGGCTTTGGGGAGGGGCTGATGGACTTTTTCATCCCCTAGAGCTGCTGGCGGCCCCTTCTTCTACTTCCCGATCCACACTGGGAAGCCTCTTGCTCCTCAAGCCCCAGATCATTGCAGCCTCCACCGGGATTCAAAGCACGGAGTTACCACTGTTGCAGACACACCTGGCCCAGCTGCATGGACATAGCCCCTTTGGGCCTTCCTGGGGTTTAAAAGGAAGGTAAACACAGATGTGGCAGGTGAGCAGCAGGAAGGCCAGGTGTACTGAGATTTCATAGAGGGAGGAAGTGTCCATGCTGTGAGATATTATGGTGATAGTTTACCTAAAAACAATTAAAAGGCAATTCTTACCACTGGATCTGGAGAACCCTCTGCCCCCTACCCAGGTGGGAATGGTCTTCTTCAACTGAAAACATGGCCAGTTTCATGCATGGGCTCCTTTAATCAGATGCAAGAGGCTGTAGGCTTCCAATTAAGGAGCATCCCTATGTCAGTCAGAGAATGTCACCTTCGAAAACCAAAGTGAATTTTGAATTATGTGTATAAAGCATGCTAGATAGTGACTTGTAAATGTGTTTCTGAGTTTTCTCCAATATTGGCAAGGATATATTTCCCTGGTGGTCCAGGAGTTAAGGATTGGAGCTTCCACTGCTAGGGGCACAGTTTCGATCCCTGATTGAGATACTAAGATCCTGCACAGTTCAGGCAAAAAAAAAAAAGAAAAAAGAAAAAAATCGTATCAGCAAGGAGGACTAAAATATAACATAAATTGTGATTCAGTCATTGCAGTGGATATGAGTTAATTCACCTGTGATGTAGAGGACATTTGCCAATGTTCGTGACTGCCTAGTATAAAGCTCTCCCTCTATTTAGGGGAACTTCCCACTCTATGAGTCAAAGAAAGCCTCACATCCCACTAGGGAAGTAGAAAGGTCTAGAGATCAATCTTTTCCCCTGCTTGCTCTTAGCTAGAACAAGGGCAAATGACCCAAACTTTAAATTGTGAATAAATGAAGCAAAGATGAATGGAAAGTTAGGATCCCTGTGCATTCAGAGGATTGGTCTGAGGCATTCTGGTTGGATTTTTCTGCTAAAAGATGAGTATCCAATATTCTGCTCCTTAGGCTCCATCCCTACCTCAAATTTTGTCTAGTTCTCCAGCTTCTTGTAAATTCTGGGTAGCCTTATAATCGCTTTTCTCTTTATAATAACCAGAGTTGTTTTCTGCTCCTGGCAACCCAGATTTGACTGTACATACCTGTTTTGTTTTGTTTTTTTTTTATTTTTTGGCTGCGCTGGATCTTAGTTGGGCCATGCAGGATCTTCAATCTTTGTTGCACCATGCGGGATCTAGTTCCCTGACCAGGGATTGAACCTGAGCCCCTATATTGCGAGTGCAGAGCCTTAGCCACTAGACCACCAGAGAAGTCCCTTACACACAAGTTCATTTCAAACTGTTGCAGGGATACCAAAACAACTACAGGCTGGAATGTGCTGAACTTGATGAAAAAGAACGCAGACTCTGTAGTGACATAGGCCTGAGTTCTAATCTTGGCTCTGCTGCTTACTAGTCAGGTCATCTTCCATATGTTCCTTATCTTGTTTGGGCATCATTTCTTCATCTAGAAAATGAAGCTGTTGCTCACAAGGTTGTTATGAGGGTTAGACAACAGTGGTAAAGTGCTTCCTATGGAAAAGTACATGATAAATGTTGGCCATCATGATAATAAATTTTTTTTGGTGTGGGGTAGGGGTGAGGAAGATGATGATTCTTAACTTCAAGAAATCTGTAGTCTTGAGTTTGGCTCTTGGTCACCAGTTCTTCCTAAATTTTCATGGTGCAGATACAGGGACAGATACTATCACAACACAAGGTAATTATGTGCATGGGTCCAGAAAATGAGTATAAGTACAGTTGTCAGTCATTTAACTATTAATAGTAAGATTCACAGATAGTTATTCAGGTCTTTATTGAGCTCCTATTATGTGCTATGGCCTTCACTAAGCACGGCTTCAGTGGTATCTAATCACAGCTGTATTTGGAAAAGAAACACACACTCTTTAAGACAGCCAGGTTAATTCTCCAGCCTAGAAGAAACAAATTCCTCTCAAAACCATCCTCTTTCAAATGCATTTCTGAATATTAACTAGTTTATTTTCCCAGGGACTTTAAGGCCAGGAAGTAGATATCCTGTAAGTGTGGTTATTGTGAATCATTTCCCAGATCTCTGGGCTTCCATGAAAAATGAAAAAGTTTCTAAACTTGCAAAGATGACAGCTCAATCATCCACAGACATTTGACCCCACTATGAAGCACTATGAAGCCTGTGAGACCCACCCTGGGCAGAGACGTGCACAACCCAGATAATTTTTGAGCGTGTCCAATATGCCAGCCACTGGGCAAGGCACACAGGGAATGCAACAGTGAATCAAAGAGGATGGCCCCCACTCTCTTGGTGCTTACTCTGTGGTGGGGAAGGGAGATATTCACCAAAGAATTAAATCAATATTCATGCAAGGGCAAATTGTGATAAGTACTCTGTAGGAAAAATGTAGGGACCTACAAGGTCATGTGATAAGGGGCACTGAGCAAGCCTAGATGGTTGAGGAAGGTTTTCATGGGTAAAATTCCTCTTGAGCTATGAATCTCAAGGATGAGTAGTGGCCAAAGGGAAGAAGGCAGGAACGAGCAGGTTAGGCAGAAAGAAGAACACAGATGAAGGTCCTACAATGGGAGGGAGCAAGGCCTGGGTATCTACCTCCTGAGGAGTTGTGGAAAACACATGAGAAAATACGCGTAATCATCAATAATTACAAGCTGATTGAATAATAGTGTTAATAAAAACTAACAATTGTTAATCCCTTTTTACATTGTAGGAACTTTTAAAAGGTTAATTGACACTAACTGCTAAAGACTTCCTTGGTGGTCCAGGGGCAAGGACTTTGTGCTCCCAATGCAGCAGGCAATCCCTGGTCAGGGAACTAGATCCCACAGGTCCAAACTAAGATTCTGCAGGCTGCAACAAAGATCGAAGATCCTAGGCACTACAATTAAGACCCAGGGCAGCCAAATAAATAAATAACAAATATTGAAAAAAAAAAAAAATCCCACCAGCTGCTAAAGCACAGAGCTCCCAAATCTTTGTGGTTTAGAACAACAAAGATTTATTTCCCCTCACCTCACAGTGAGTTGGGCAGCTCTCCTGGGCAATCTCCTTCTATCCTGGAGTCCCATAACTCCCCAGGGTCTCCTGGAAATTCTTCCTTAGACCTTTTCTATCCAACAACCCAACTGGTGAAGAAAAAGAATGTGGAAGAGTGTAAGATGTTTGGGGGCCAAGTATATAAGTCACATACAACACATCTGCCCTCATCCAGCTGGCTAGAACCCTGTCATCTGGTGCTAATTTGACTGCCATGGAGGCCAGAAAATGCAGTGTGACTACAAAACCTGCTCTCTTGATCATACCCAATATTTGCCAATAAATCAAAGGGGATTAAGAAAAGGTTGAGGGAAGTCCTTTGGACAGCAAAGAGATCAAACCAGTCAATCCTAAAGGCAATCAACCCTGAATTGGAAGGACTGATGCTGAAGCTGAAGCTCCAATACTTCGGCCACCTGATGCAAAGAGCGGACTCACTAGAAAAGACCCTGCAGCTGGGAAAGATTGAGGACAGGAGGAGAAGGGTGTGACAGAGAATGAGCTGCTTGGATGACATCACCAACTCAATGGACATGAGTTTGAGCAAACTCCAGGAGATAGCGAAGAACAGGAAAAGCTGGCATGCTGCAGTTCATAGGGTCACAAAGAGTCAGACGGGACTTGGCAACTGAACAACAACTAATGGTTAGGATTCAGTGCTTTCACTGCTGGGGTCTGGATGCAATCCCTGGTTGGGGAACTAAGATCCTGCAAGCTGGGTGGAACAGCTAAAGAACAAAAAAACAACAACAACAAAAAAGAAGAAGGTTGAGAAGCTGCATAAAGATAGGGAGTAATTTATGAGGAGCTGAATTTATGTGGAAAAAAATAAAGCAACAGGCATGATTCCTTTCCTTTTTTCTTCTTTCAAGCTGACCACATTTCACATATTCTAAACCTGACGGGAAATTTCCTATCCACTGTAGACTTTGGCCTCTCGAGGGACAAGATTAGGGAAAGAGAAGACCAGGAATGAAGAACTGGAGGGGAAGAAAGAGAGGAGGCTCTTAAATAACAGACAGTTGCTTAGAACATAGAGGAGGAGAACAAATCCGTCAAAAGCCGAATGGAGTGCTCGCAGGTAGCACCCAGACTACATTTAGGTGTTAGAAGGAGTTCGTGGGCTGTTGCAGAGCCCAGAATGAGTATCAAAGAAGAGAGAAAGCGTTTGGTGATTTGAGGAGTGTGACATTACTCTAGACAGGACTTCGAGATCTGAGGTGGTGAGAGTGGATGATGGATAACAAGAGTAAGGTTTGTGGAGGGCGTCTATTCACAGACACTGAACTGCATTTTGCCTGCTTTCATTTTATTTTACCTGATTTTAATCATGACAAGAGTCCTGTTTGAACATGCACCCGGTCAGTCCCATTTGCCAAAGGTCACATGACTGGCAAGTGGCCAAGTTGGGATTTGAACCGTTCTTCTGGCTCTAAGGCTACAATGGATGTGCCTGGGCTGCATGGAGGTTTAATTACATGCTGGTATTGATGCAGTGGAAACGCACACAGCACATTCCATTACTTCTAATAGTCTGGGCATTAAACACTCCTTTACCTTTGCTCCAGGCTCCCACTTGGAGAATCTTTGCATCTTTAAGGACAATCTACTTGTTTCCACTTGGACAACTTGGAGAGGAAGAACACGAACTCCTGGAAAGCTCTTTCTTACTCACAGCCAAGGTGAGCCAAGTGAAAAGTTGGTTCCATTTTCCCCAGAGTGACAGTTCATTTAATTCTAGCAATAAACTGGCTTCCAGGAAGAAAGGACTGTTTAAAGGTCTGTGTCAATTACATAGTGATTATGAAATTCATGATATGACTAATCCAGTGGCTGAACCTATGATTATCTGACATAATCCGAGAGTATAAGTGTGACACTCTCTTTGATTCCTATTAAAGAGAAGTCAGTTTGTGTTTGTGCTACATTCCATACGACTTCTCCCCTTTCCTAGATCTCATCTCTCTTTGAAAGACAGTGAATGTTTATCAAATGAATGAAACTCAGTGTCCTGGAAGCTATAAGGGTTATTTTTCTTGGATGGCTCAAGGTCTGGGAATTTCAGTGTGTTGCTTTATGTAATCTGAAGTATCATAAAGGCCTTTGACCTTGAAGACTTTTTTTAATGAGTTGCATATCTTTGCCAGTGATTAGACTACAAGCTTTTACGACATCATAACTTCCTGGCAAACTCCTTCTTTATTCATTTTTGGACATTTTACAATTTTTTTTTCTCTTAAGAATACTTTGTAAATGGTAACTAAAACCCATTTGTAACAGGCGCTTATAAACGTACCAGTTCTTAAAATCAGGTGGTAAAAAATTATGGCCCAAACTCTGAGGTCATTGATTGTTTTTTTGTTTAGAGAGAAGTCTATGACATTGATTGTTTGGAGAGGAGTCTGTGACAATCTCTGAATGCTTGCCACCTCTCGGTCCCTTTCAGAGAAAAATGTTTGTGGTTCCTATGCACTGGGGGCTATGTTTTGGGCCCTGTGGTCATGCTTCCTTGGCCAAAGCCGATTGGGCTAAGGATTGGCACGTGATTCAAAAGTTGTCCTTTATAGGCTAGACCGCAGCCAATGAGATGTCTGATACAAGAGCATGACAGAAAAGGAGGACCTTCTGCGGGATGGTGTCTGGTTAAATCTGACTGTGAGAGATGCTGAGATAGTTAGTAAGAAATAGAGGAAGTAGAGACAGTCATGATATCAGTGAAGTCTAGAGTCACAAACAAAAGATCTGTTACTGAGAGGCCAGAAAGATAACCAGGTATCCGTGTTGTATCTTAAATGCCAGTTGGTTTTCTTATTTCCTATTCTCTAATTTCTCCATGTAACATTATAGTAAGCCCCCACAGACTGAGCAAACATGATTAGAACTCTGGTTCTTGACCTCCATGTCCATATCGCAATCCCCAGAACGTGTGAATGTTACCATATAGGGCAAAAGGGATGCCAAAAATACATTAAAGGAACGTTAAAGATTTTGAAATGAACAAACTGTCCTGGATTATCCAACTGGGCTCAGTGTAATCCTGAAGATCCTCATAAAAAGAAAGCAGGAGGGTCAGAGTCAGTAGTGGGGTTGTGGCCATGAAAACAAGAGGTTGAAGTGATGTGAGGAAGGCAAGGAATTCAGGCAACCTGGAAAAGCTGAAAAATGCAAGGAAATGGATTCTCCCCTGAAATTTCCAAAAGGAACAAGTCCTGTGGATGCTTGGCTAAATCCCAGTAAAATTGATTTAAGACTTTCTGATGTCTAGAACTGTAAGGATAATACATCTGTGTAGTTTTAAGTCACTAAATTTGTGACAACTATTACAGCAGTGATAGGAAACAAATATACCATCTGACTGACTAA
Source organism: Cervus canadensis (assembly GCF_019320065.1). Lineage (NCBI taxonomy): Eukaryota > Metazoa > Chordata > Mammalia > Artiodactyla > Cervidae > Cervus > Cervus canadensis. Next base: position 41,418,368 of record NC_057386.1, read on the forward strand.
GCCAGGAGTCCAGCATTCCTATGAACTTTTTTGGAGAAAGACATAAGTAACTTAAGCACTTGACAGTTGTGCCTATTAGTTCAGTGTTGTGGGAAGTTCCCTGATCTGCACTGAAGTGGTCATTTCACTTTTCCAGGAGGATGTAAAGGGGAAAAATGGGAAATTAGGTATTAAATGACAAGAGAATTGTCAAAGATGGCCTCTGTCTCACTCAGAGAAGATGCCTTGAAGAGCAGTGTTTGTAGGAGGAAAGAATTTTATGTTATGGTTTTAAAATTAGAACAAAAACAGATGAGAAACCTGGTAAAACTGAAACCACACTTCACCCAGCACTCCACCCATCACACTGTCATTTTTCATCAGTTCAAAATCTGTCTGGAGATGGGTCTCAATGCCCTTGTTAGTGTCTTTCAAGTCATTCTTATCATTATAATTGAGCACACTCCTGGGTGCCATCCTAGAGGGTAGGATGTTAATGACCATATACAACACACTGAGCCGAGTACATATACACACTAACTGACTTTCTGGGACCCCCTTTCTGCTGCTGAAGAAAATTAAGCCTTTAAAAACAACAACAACAAAACAAGTTTCCATTCATGTGGTATCTTTTAGGGTGAATGCATTTTGAGGGTTTTTATACATGCTGATCTTGATCCCTTTAGGAAACAGAATATACTTGGTAAAGAAAACTTTTTGACTGTGGTAATTAGGATTACTCTGATAATTATGTATTGTTCGCTTGATAATCACCGTGTCCTTAGTTGCAGGCAACAGAATTCACTCCAGCTAGTTTTAACAGAACAGGATTAGAGCAGGCTACTAGGTGGGCTGGAGGATTTTCACCAGTGCCAGGAAAACAGGCTGACATGCCACACAGCCAGGACAGTCTCTGGAGAAATGAGCAACCATAAACAGGACTGTTTTCATGGAAACGCCATTGTGGCTGCTTACCACTCAATACCTATGAGACGAGGTACTGGACACTGGAACTTTTTTTTTGTATTAGCTACAACGGGCTGCATGGAATCCTGCTGAACCAGGGATGGGACACCCTCTGCAGTGGAAGTGTGTGATGGCTGGAGTCCTGGGTGAAGTGTGGTTTCAGTTTTACCAGCTTTCTCATTTATTTCTGTCCTTGTTTTAAAATCAAAACGTAACCACTGGACTGCCGGGAGAGTTCTGGACACTAGAACTTTTACCAGAGTTTCTCCACTGTCCTTCTCACAAGAAAATGGATCCACCCACGTGAAACTGTCACTTCATTTGCATCACTGTCACTTTTCTGGGGCTCACATGCATATACTCAGCAGAAGCTGGGTCATATGTAAAACCTTAGTTACAAAAGAATTCAGGTGTTGGGGATTTTAGAAAGGGTCGGAGTGGATATTGTGGGAGCCAGTCCATGAAATCTGTCACAATGACCACACCTACTTCAGGTATTAATAATTTGTGTGGCAGAATGGTAGTAATTATGAGGGTCACAACAAAAATAATAGCTAGCATTTTTTGGAATGCTTTCTGTGTGTCCAGCCCCTGTTCTAAATATTTTATGTGCATTATTTCATTTAATCCTCAAAGAAAATCTATGAAGTTGGTACTCTTTGTACCCTTGCCTTAGAAGTGAAGACGCTGAAGCACAGCTAGTTCATGAACTTACTCCAAGTTTCAGTCAGTAGAGTCAGGATTCAAACTCAGGTTTGTCTAAAATGAAGGTCTGTGCTTTCAGCTAGTGTACTGATGATGCTTTATATACATATATTTATATCATTTTTTTTAAAGTTCATTTTTAAGGATCAGCTTGACTAGCTTATCTGTGTTTCCCAAATTTCTAGAAGTCTTTTGCAAACACTGGGACTCTGATACTTGTGTAAATGGAAAAAATATTATTAGTTTTTTTTAAAAATAATTATTTACTTGGCTATGCTGGGTCTTAGTTGCTGCATATGAGATATTCAGTCTTCATTGTGGCCTGCAGGGTTTGTGGGATATAGTTCCCTGATCAGGGCCCCCTGCATTGGGAGCACAGAATCTTAGCCCCTGGACCACCAGGGAGGTCCCAAATATTAGATCTTCTGAACATGAAATCTAAGCAAGGAGTACATCTGACTGGTCCTGGTTTATATTACCTTTGTGTCAGATCTAAGGTGACAAGCCAATGATAGGTGTTGCACTAAGTAGAAAAAGTAAACTAACAAACTGACCTTTGAAGAGAATGAAAAAAGCATTACATTTCTATATCTAGCACAGCCTATACTGGGTGCATTATTTGAAGGAGGGGGAACCCTTAAAAAGACTATTTTTAGGCAAAACTTAAATGATTTTCTTCTCTTTCTTCATTTCAAAAGCCAGATCCAGCCAGACAAGACAGGGTGTATACCATTGCACACGGGTCCTGCTGCCTTTTGAGCCTCTGGGTTGAAAAGCAAGTGCAATTAGCATTCCAAGGTGTGAATTATTTCCTCACTGTATGAGGCCCTGCAACATCTTCTTGTGATTACAAAGGCTGGACTAACTGCAACTTTTGTAAGTTGTGAAGTGTACACAGTAAAGACATACAGAAAAGTTCTTAAAAGTTATAAATCCAAACATTGCACAGTGCTTGCTGCTGCTAAGTCACTTCAATCATGTCTGACTCTGTGTGACCCCATAGACGGCAGCCCACTAGGCTACCCCGTCCCTGGGATTCTCCAGGCAAGAACCCATTTAATTACAGAACAGGAGACAGTTTCCAAAGAGCTTGTGGTTCAGTGACTTCCCATGTCTTGTTTCTGTTAATACAAAGCCAAACAAAAAACTAAGACCCAGAACAGCTCCACTGGAATCAGCCTTTAAACTCATTCTAAACTTGTGTCATCCTGTTGAATTGAAACCCACAGGGAACAGGGCTCAGAAAAATCCCTGGACCTCTCGCGTGCATGCTATCACGTCTAACTCTTAGTGACCCTGTGGACTCTAGCCAGCCAGGTTCCTCTGTCCATGGAATTTCCCAGGCAAGAACACTGGAGTGGGTTGTCATTTCCTTCTCCAGGGATCTTCCCAACCCAGGGATTGAACCCACGTCTCTTGAGTCTCCTGCACTGGGAGGTGGATTCTTCACCACTTAGTGCCACCTGAGAAGCTTGGACCTCCTGGTCTCTGGTAAAGATATGATTCCTCCCCTGAACTGGCTTCCTTAAAGCTAAGGTATTTTCTCTTTTGGATACAGAGCAGTATTTTCCAAAACATACTATGGAAGTCACTGGGAGGGTCTGTGGGGTGTGCACACCTACGCTTTAAAAGGTGTATGGACATGTACTTTTAAATTTTCACACTTTTTAGTTTAAATGTATATTAAGAAAATATATAGCATCAAATGTCAGATTCATGGATATGATTGCTTATAACAGTAAAGAATTTTTAAAAGGCAGGAATCACAGCAAGGAACTATATTATGAACCAAGTAATTGTCAAATAAACCAATCAAATGCTACTTTAGTCAGCAAAACCAAGAATTGCTCAGATGATGGAAGTGTGAGAAACTATCAAAGGAAATAGTGACTGGATTCAGGCACCTACTCTGTTATTTGCCTTTTATTCCAGGGAGATCTTTTTAAAATTTTAATTAATTAATTAATTATTTTGGTGGCACCGTGCAGTGTGTGGGATCTTAGTTCCCTGATCAGGAATCAAACATGTGTCCCTGGTTTGGGGCATGGAAGCATGGAGTCTTAACCACTGGACTGCCGGGGAAGTCTGAATTTAATTTTTATTTTTAATACAGTTTAAATGTTTACTCCATTTATCATTATTACAAGATATTGGCTATATTCTTCATGTTGTATAACACATCCTTGGAGCCTGTCTTACACCCAGTAGTTTGCACTTCCTAATCCCACTGAGTTGGGGAGATCTTGAATGATCTCGAATGAGCCTCTTTCCACTAGTGAACTTCAGATTGTAAAATAAGAGAAGATACTAGAAAAAATGCAGGAATATGGGGGGTGTTCATATTCCAGGAGTCCAGGGCTCCCCAGAGTGTCAGAAACGTCAGCGAGAAAGAAGGATGAGGCCAGCTGTCTAGGCTCAACCTCCCAGAGCAGCTTTCATTGGTTTTACACATCAGGCGTCTAACAGAAATTGATTTGAAAACAAGGCTTCACTGATTTTTTAAGTTTGAAAACATTCTTCTCAGCCTGAAAAGATAATACTATTTTTATATTTTGCCTTTATAAACCATAACTAACCAAAAAGCTGATGATATTTAAATAAGCTTAACAAGAATGAAGCTTGTTTCAGGAGTTTTGGCCAAATAATAATGGATAACATGTTTTAATCACATAATACATACCAGGCAATGTGCTATAGGTCCAATGAACCTTGAAAAAACAAAATTGAAAACAAAACCAGGGAACTCCCTGGTGGTCCAGTGGTTAGAACTCATTGCTTTCATGGTTGAAGCCAGGGAACTAAGATCCCGCGAGCCATATGGCATAGCCAAAAAAAAAGAAATCAACACAACTCACTATAAAGTAGGTCATATTAATATAATTAACTCCATTTTATGGATGAGAACACAGAGTCTCAGAGAGGTTACATGCTTAGCTTAGGTCACCCAGTTTGTTTCTGGTCAGGATATAACCCAGACCAGACGGTCTGACTCCAAACCCTTCACCTGTATTGCTGTTTTTTACCTGGGAGGAGAGAGCGAGGTGCCCTACTTTGAGGGTGGGTATCCTGAAGGATAGGAGATCTCCAGCAACACAGCCATCTAGGTAAGTCCACTTATCTCAACTTCATATACAGCTGCTCTGTACATTTCCAGTTACCCAGAATCCACAAACCAATTTTCAAAGACTCTTCCCATTCATTTAGTTGTTTGACAGCCGTGGTCCAGGCATGTTGCTTTTGGCCAAACCATGGGTGATGGTTGGATGGCATCATCGACTCAATGGACACGAGTTTGAGCAAACTCCAGGAGATAGTGAAGAACAGGGAAGCCTGGCATGCTGCAGTCCATGGGGTTACAAAGAATCGGACACAACTTAGCAACTGAAAAACAACAGCAGCAATAGAGTGCTTACCTTATTACCAAATACCACTCTAAGTGCTTTACAATGAGTAACTGGGTGAGGTTAGGTATGAGGTAGGCACTGTCATTATCCCTCTTTTATTTTTATTTTTGTTATTGTTGTTTTTTAATATTTATTTTATTTATTTGACTTCACAGGGTCTTCGTTGCAGCATGCAGGATCTTTTAGTTGTGGTATGCAAGCTCTTAGTTGCAGCATGTGGGTTCTAGTTCCCTGACCTGGGGTTGAACCAGGTCCCCTGCTCTGGGAGTGCAGAGTCTTAGCTACTGGACCAGCAGGGAAGTCCCCATTATCCCTGTTTTAAAGATGAGGAAACTGAGGCCAGATTTGATACTCAAAACCAAGACTGTAGCTCTAATTGATGGGCACCTCTTAGCCACCACGTGCTGCTGCTTCCCAACAGAAAAGGTTTAACAAAAAGTAACCACAGAAGGTTGGAAGTGGGAAGTCATTTTAATTCTTTTTTCTTTTTCAATTGAAGCATAGCTGATTTCGGCTTCCCCAGTGGCTCAGCGGTGAAGAATCTGCCTGCAGTGCAGGAGCTGCAGGAGACTCGGGTTCAATCCCTGGGTCAGGAAGATCCCTGGAGGAGGGCATGGCAACCCACTCCAGTATTCTTGCCTGGAGAATCTCGTGGACAGAGGAGCCTGGTGCGCTATAGTCCATAGCGTCACAAAGAGTCAGACACGGCTAAGCAACTTAGTAGGCACGCATAGCATAGCATAGCATAGCTTTTTACAATCTTGTGTTAGTTTCTGGAATACAGCAGAGTGATTTGGTTTTATGTATATGTTCTTTTCAGATTCTTTTCTGTTGTAATTTATTATAAGATATGGGACGTAGTTCCCTGTGCTACACAGGAGGACCTTGCCATTTATCTATTATATATATAGTAATTTGAAGTTTAGGATTTGCAGATATATCTTAATTCTTTATGGTCCTCCAAGACTATCAAATGCCTCTTACAATGTTCCTTCATGGTTTGTGCTGCTGGGCTGTTGATTCCCTCTTCACCATAGTGCCTTTTGAGGATCCCCCCAGGCTCAGGGTCTCAATAAGCGAATCATTAGAGAGGGCAGGATGCTGAGTCTCTGCCCAAATCCTCCCAGATTTTTTTTTTTTTTAACCATTTTGGTCATTTCTCCCCAGCTTCAAGTATGCTTTTGTTTACAATGGCCTCACCTGTGACTCTTCTTTGGGAACTTAATCTGAGGCTTCAGAAGCCCCTCTTTCCTCCAGGGCAGGGTTTTGGAAGTGCCTAGCAGCTTTCATCTTCCTGGGGTGGTCCTTAATTGATGACCACAGGTGCGGAGTGCAAGGGCCTTGCCTTCAGTTGGAAGAGACACAGGTGTGACTTGCATTCCAGAGTCCCCGGCATTGCCGGGCCAAATGGCAGCCTCACTGGTCTCTTCCTCTTTTCCCTTCACTCACTCCTTTACTGATTTCTCCTGGGAGCCCTTCCTTAATAAATCATGTGCACACAGTTCCTCACCTCAGGCTTTGGTTCTTGGGAGCCCAACCTAGAAAAAGACTTTTTAAAAAAGAAGCACACTTCAAGGTGTTAAAAGAAATAGTGGTCCCTGGTTTCAGGGTAATGGAATAGAGCCAGGCCTGTTTCTTCTTAGCATCCTGATGAATTTAATGTTCAATGGAGCATTTTATTTAAACTTTCATTCATCTTTGTAAGAGTTAACAGTGCCCAATCTTTTTTTTTTTTTAAATATTTATTTATTTATTTTATTTATTTGGCTGTGCTGAGTCTTAGTTGCAGCACGCTGTATCTTTGATCTTTGGCATGTGGGATCCTTAGCTTCGGCATGTGAGATCTAGTTCCCTGACCAGAAATCGAACCCAGGCTCCCTGCGTTGGGAGTGTGGAGTCTTAGTCACTGGTAAGAATTTCACAAACATTATTTCACAAAAACCTCAAAGTCCAACGCTGTGAGGCAGGTACTATAGTGACCCGTTCTAATAGATAAGAATAGGCTCAGAGAGGCTGATTTTCTTGCCCATGGCCACACAGCTCGGAAACAGCCGACCTGGCCTTCAGACGCAAGCTCAAGCCACACACTTAACCCAGTCTCCCATTCTGCCCTCCAAAGTATTGCATATGACAAATTGAATAGTCTGGATCTCAAATATGTCCTTTAAAAACCTACCAGGTCGGGACTTCCCTGGTGGTCCAGTGGCTAAGACTCCATGCTCCCAGTGCAGGGGACCTGGGTTCAATCCCTGGTCAGGGAACTAGATCCCACATGCCACAACTAAAGAGTTTGTATGCCGCAAGTAAAGACCTGGTGCAAATAAATAAATAAATATTTAAAAAAAAAAAAAAAACCTACCAGGTTAAAAAAAATAAATAAATAACCTACCAGGTCTCTGAATTACAATGAGAAAAAGATCGAAAATAGTTCTTTCTTGGGTATTTCCAAATTATGATTTTTTTCTTCTGCCCATGCAGCACCTAAATCTCATTTCTATTTAGTTGGAATTCCACCCTTGGAAGGTCTTGAAGGTCTTGAAGGGAGGGCTCCTGGCTGCAGCAGAAGCTCAAAGAGGCCAGATCATCCCTATGTTGCTTTCTGGCTCAGCCAACGGGATGTTCCAGCCGGGAGTGATGCTACGGAGGGGTGATGACGCACAGACCCAGGGGCCCTTGGAGAGCACTCACAGCGGTGCCTGTGCCCGTGAGTAATGCTCCTGTGTCAAGGCTTTGGCTGGGTTTCCTGCTGACTCACCCCCACTGGTTCCTGCCTGTTTCCTGGGGCTCATCACCCTGCTTCCCCATCCGTTCTGTGACCCATCAATAGCCTTTCAGGACTCTCTGTTTCTGTTCAGGTAAACTGCAGGTGGCCTCTGAATGTGTGCAACCAAGAACCTGATTAATATGAAATTATTCCCACATTTGGAATTCCATAGGACGAAGATAAGCCCTTATCTTAGACTTCCACAGATGATAAAGAATGTACTCTTTTCTGGGATCCAAGACAAGGTGCGTCTTTGTACTTGGGTAACAATCTTTTGTACCTTAGGGCTATAAGGAGGTTTCTTGTGAAGGACAAAGGCTGTCAGTAATACTCTAAATATTTTTTTTAAAAAACAGACACACACACACACAAGATAAAGATGTTATCTGACAACGATGAAGAGAGGGACTAACTCCATTCCTAATGAAACATGCTATGGAAAGGGCATTTAAAAAAAATATTTATTTGTATTTATTTATTTGTCTGCTCCAGGACTTAGTTGCGGCATGCAGGATTTTTAGTTGTAGCATAGAACTCTTAGCTGCAGGATGCAGGATCTAGTTCCCTGACCAGGGATCGAAACTCGGCCACCTTCATAGGGAGCCTGGATTCTTAGCCACTGGACCATCAGGGAAGTCCTTGGAGAGAACATTTTGAAAATAGTTCTTCATTTCATAGTCACATGGCTTTTTCCTGAAAAAAACTTGTGTGCACACATAAAAATTCTCATAGATGCACACTTTTAAAATTTGAAAGTAAAACAATTTCACCCATTAAAGGTAAGAAGGAAATGTTTCAGTAGATTTCTAATCCATTTATTAGTTTAGACAAACTGATTGGACTCAGGGAAAATGGAAATATACTAAGTGCGTTGCAAGAGCAGCAGCACCCTTGCAGAGTTAGTGACGGAGGCTGAAAAACTAATATCATTAGAGGAAACTTTTCAGTTACGGTAGCCGTAAAGAATTAACAAAATGGACTTCCGTGGTGGTCCAGTGGTTAAGAATCTGCCTGCCAATGCAGGGGACATGGGTTGCATCCCTGGTCTGGGAAGCTGCCACACACAGTGGAGCAACTAAACCTGTGTGCCACAACTACTGAGCCCGAGTACCTAGAGCCCATGCTCTGCAACAAGAGAAGCCACCGCAACAAGCAGCCCAAGCGCCGCAACTACAGAGTAGCCCCTCCTTACCGCAACTAGAAAAAGCACACGCACAGCAATGGAGACCCAGAGCAGCCATAAATAAATAAATAAATGCATCTTTAAAAAAAGAAGTAACAAAATAAACTGATCTTTAGAACCAGAACTTTGAAAAGATCAATAAATCATGATGCTGAATATAATGAAAAAGTCCAATCATAATGCTCTCAGTAAAAATATTATTATAAACATTATTAATAATATTTTATAGCTTTATAATATATTTGTACGTAATATATACTCTTTGTGACCCTATGGACTGTAGCCCATTAGGCTCTTCTGTCCATGGGATTCTCCAGGCAAGAATACTGGAGGGGGTTGCCATGCCCTCCTCTGGGGGGGTCTTCCCAACCCAGGGATTAAACCCACATCTCTTATGTCTCCTGCATCGGCAGAACGGTTCTTTACCACTAGTGCCACCTGGGAAGCCCTATAATATATCAACTATCATTAATAATATTGCTAATATCTGACATGCTAGTGAAAACAAAAAGTAATACATTATTAAATAAAATGAATAGTTTAGAATATGTATAGAATGTTTAAGTAAATGAACCTATACTGGGCATGAGTGTTAAATCATTTTAGTGGTAGGAATATGTCTTCAAAAAAGTTTGAGTACCACTGACCTAAACTATTATATTATAAAGCAAAATGACACTGTGAATTGAGAATGTGGAGCCACAGTGCATAGCATTTCTCAAACTCCTCTGGACATGGAATATATGGAGAGATGAGTGTTTCAACAAATCTTCTGTGAACAGTATGATGGTTAACAGAAGGGACCTGCATTTCAGTCAGACAGGGCTGGATTTAACTACAAGACTCACCGTGTACTAGCTGGGTGCCCTGAATATATTACTGCATCCTTTTGAGCTTCTGTTTCTTTACCTGTAAAAAGGAGCTAGGAATAGCTATCTCACAGGCTGTATAAATTTTTTAAATGATACTGTACATAAGTGCCTTATATTATATAGAAGTGCAGAGTACCTGACACATTGTAAGCACTTCTTGAAAGGAAGCTTCTATTATTATATGATAATAGAATGGTAGGGTAATTGTTTAGAGAGTTGTCTTTTTCTCATAACTGCACTTCTTCAGGGCAAGATTTGAGCCATCTATCACAAGTCCTATCTAACACTTAGCTGCCATAGACAGACATGAATGAATGAAGAAGTGAAAGAGAGAGGCAGAATTCTCTGAAATTAAAGTTTGGGAGACAACTATAGCACCAAAGACTGAAGGAAAAACATTTCTTTCTCTGTTTATAACTCACCTTTAAATAACTAGATGAGAACACTTGTATAGGATGAGTATTGATAACAATTAGCCAGTAATTAATTGTTTCCAGCTGCTCCCCTTTGATTAATCATTCAAAGCAAACTTATTATGGTTCTCCTGTGGTTTGGGATTGCTAGGAGCTGGAAGCCTAGCACAACCTGAGGTGAAGATAGGAGGACAACGAGTGCTTTAAAGCTTCAGGGAGTGAGGACTAGGGTGGCCAGGCAAAGTTCAGCCATGAGGGGATAAGGCCAGCTTCCTCCACCCCCTCCAGCTTTATTGAGGTATAGCTGACAAGTAAAGCTGTAACATATTTATGGTATACAATGTGATGATTTGAGATACGTATACATTGTGAAATGCTTACCACAATCAAGTTAATTAACTCATCCATTACCTCAGCTTTTTTTTGATTGGTTTCTTTTTGGTGAGAATGTTTAAGATCTAGTGTCTTAGCAATTTCAAACATACACTACAGTATTATTATTCTTAATTTTTATTTGGCTGTGCTGGGTCTGCTCCCCTGCATTGGGAACACAGAGTCATAGCCACTGGACCATGAAGGAAGTCCACAACACAGTATTATTGACGTCACCATGCTGTCCCTTATATCCTTAGGACATATTCATCTTGTAACTGAAGATTTGTACCCTTCAACCACCATCTCCCCACTTCCCCCACTCGCCAGCCATTGGCAACCATCATTTTCCTCTCTGTTTCTATGAGTTTTGACTATTTTTTAGATTCCACATGTAAGTGATACCATACAGTATTTGTCTTTGTCTGGCTCAGATGAGTTTTAAAAGGTAGACAGAAAAAGAATTATTTCAGGCCCAGATATAAAGAGTGAAGTCATAATAGAGTCAATTTCTATTTCTTGTTTCCCTCTGCAGACTCTTCCCCAGCCCCTGCTGTTCCTATTAATAGTTCTAATGATACTACTGCTACTCTGATGGCATATTTATTGATCGATAAATAAATAAATCCTAGGCTTCATGTGGCCCAGCTTTAGGGTGGTATTGCATTCAGAAAAAGAATCCAGCAACCAAAAATGAAAGATGCATTCTTTAATTTATAACTCATGATAACACTTGAAAAGTCACCTCTCTGTCTGTTCCCCTAGATCTCTAATCAACAGCTGCTAATGTCCTGTCTTTTCATTTCTTAATACCCGTTGGTGTCAACTGGGGTGGCATTCAGCTGCAGGTAATGACACCTGTACACACCGGCATAACTAAATGAAGGTTTTGTTTTCCTTATGTAACCAGAACGTCAGGAGTAGGCAGTTCAGGGCCAGTATCACTGCTTGAGGAATTGTCAGGGACCCCATTTTCCTTTAGTCTTTAGCAAAATGGCTACTTCACATCAAGTAGGTATTTGAATACCTACTTTGAATCTGTGTTCACTGCAGAAAGAAGAAGAATGAAAAGGCTTCATGCATGCCAGCTGAGTCTATCTTCTTGGTTTTTTTTAATCAGGAAAATAATTCCAAAATTTTTTTGGAAACTCTACCTCTTAGAGTCCTATTTATATCTCATTGGGAGTACTGGATCAGTTGGCCATCTTTAGTAGAAAGACAGTCTGGGAAGGCAAGGATTTTTGTTTGCTTTTAAAGTGGGTACATATTCCTTATGTTCTTAAGAACATAACTGCGGGGAAAAGGAAAGAATGATGGCTAGGCAACTGGCAGTGTGTGCTGTATTTCTCTGAACCAAAATGCTCCTTGAACCTCTGCTAACACACATGTAACACACATGTAAACTCCCCTCTCATCGCCTCCTCTCTTTCCAGTGCTACTTTCTTTTCAATTTTCGGAGTCAAACTGGATCTTTTTTATTCCAGCTTTTTGGGTGTTCTTTCACCCAACTGGGAAATACCTACTGGATGCCAGGCACCATGCCAAGCCCTTTATTAGTATTATTTCATTTAACTCTCACGACAGCCTATGAAACACTGTGTGTGTGCTAAGTTGTGTCCAACTTTTTGTGACCCCCATGGACTGTAACCCACCAGGCTCCTCTGTCTACGGAATTTTCCAGGCAAGAATACTGGAGTTGGTTGCCATTTCCTACTCCAGGGGATCTTCCTGACCAAGGGGTGAAACCCACATCTCTTGAATCTCCTGCATTGGCAGGTGGTGGTGGGGTGGGGGTTCTTTACCACTAGCACAACCAAGCAGGTACTTTTATTATCATTCCATGAATACATGTTGCTGAAGCTGAAACTCCAATACTTTGGCCACGTGATGCAAAGAACTGACTCACTAAAAAAGACCCTGATGCTGGGAAAGATTGAAGGCGGGAGGAGAAGGGGACAACAAAGGATGAGATGGTTGGATGGCATCACCTACTCTATGGACATGAGTTTGAGCAAGCTCCAGGAGTTGGTGATGGACAGGGAAGCGTGGTGTACTTCAGTCTATGGGGTTGCAAAGAGTCAGACACGATTGAGCAACTGAACTGAACTGATAGATGTGGAAAGTGAGGCTTAGAGTGATGAATTAACTTGCCAGTCAGGTAGTTAGTGAGAAGTGGTGCTGTCATTTGAACTTGGATATCTCAGGTAGAAACTGACTTTGAGATGGAGATTTGTAGACAGGAAGTTCACGGTGAAGTGCCTTTGGGATTAATCCCATTTGGGAACAAGAAAGCAGGACCTGGCCAGAAGGAGAAGTTAAACTAGGACATAATTGCAACAAAGGATTTGGCCAATCCCACAAGGAGCTTTGGAGTTGAGAAGGCCCATCAGAGTAGTCCCACCTTGAGGCAAAGTCCTGGAGGGCTAGGTCTTTAGCTGCCTGCAGAAGTGGGGGTCCCCCTAGGTTGGGAGTGGGTTTTCATGGGAAGTGGATATGACCTTGGACAAGGCAGTTCTTTTTCAATTGATGGTAATTTCTCAATAGAGTCTCAGACAGGCATCAGTCAGCTACTAATTCTCCCAGCAGGGGTGCGGGTGCAGAGTGAGGGCTTCGGTCTTGAAGTGGACACAGTGGTGTTCCCTATTGTCAAACCCTTCTACTGTTCAAATCCACTTTCTTCATATAAACTTTGGGACTATTTCCTACAGCTTTTGGTTAATCTCTTTTCCAAGGGGAAGTTAACAAGAGTATAGTTAGGAGGATAAATTATAGCCTTCACCACTGTTACTGGTCTTAAGACTGCACTGATCATCTCCATTTCCTGCCTTTCTAGAGTTCCCTGACCCTAAGTTAGCGTCGACGCTACTCTCAGTGGCTTCCATGGTAGGATGACCCAAACACACATCCCTGAGAGGAGCTGAGCCCCTAGTCCCCATACCCTCTTCAGATGTGGCTGCTATAATTGTCCATTTACCATCTTAATTGAACAAGGGAGTACCAAGAGATGTCCTTGTAGACTGCCATATTCTTATTTTAAATATCTATTTATTTATTTGGCTGTGTTGGGTCTTTATTGCATCATGTGAGGTTTTTTGTTGCAGTGCACAGACTTTTTAGTTGTGACTTACAGGCTGAGTAGCTGTGGCGGGCGGGTTTAGTTGCTCCATAACATGTGGGATCTTGGTTCCCTGACCAGAGATGGAACCCAAGTCACCTGCATTTTCAAGGCAGATTCTTAACCACTGGACCACCAGGGAAATCCCCAGACGTCTTCTCCTCTGCCCCCTGTTACCTAATAGCATCTCTACAACTTCCTGATGATCAGGGTCACTTATCTCTGCCAAGATGGTGACTTCTTTTCTTGCCTGCTAGCGTCAGTACCAGCAACCCAAAATGACTGGAAGGCAGTCACAGCTTGAAGCTTAACAGGACTATTGCTGTGTCCCCGGGTGGAAGAGTTCCCCCTTTGGAAACAAGGCTCTCTGGTCCTACAGAACCCAGAGTTGTGAGGATGGGAAACAGAAACTCCCCAAATGGATCACTGGGGTTGACATGAAGCAGGGCTACTCCTTCTACACCTCAGCTCTCAGACCTGTGACTCTGATCTACCGGGGACACAGCAGTACATAGTGGTCTTTGACTAGGGCACATTATTTGTCCTAGAGGATGGTGCCCCCTCCTCTCAGGGTATCATCTCTAATCTGGGCCTCAGGTGTGTCTTCAAATGGACATTCCATTACTCTTATAAGACTGGCAGTTTCTGGGTGATGTGGTATGTTATAGGACCAATAGGTATATGATCATGAATCTGCTGCTGTACACACCTCTTTTATTGTAAGGAGGTTTCTTTGGTCCAGTACTATGTTACCTAGGATCTTGTGTCAGTGGATCAAATATTCTGTAGACTCGTAAACAGCGATGTGGGCTAAAAACAAAGAAACCAACCTGAGGGTAGGGAAAGCAAACCCATACCCAGCGTGTGTATCTACTCCAGTCAAGATAAATTCCTATTCCTTCTAGCTTGGAAGAAGTCAATTTGCCATCACCTGGCTGGCTGGTTTCCTTTGAGGGATAATGCCATAGAGGGGACTCAGCTTTGGTCTCTGTTGCTGGCAGGCTGGGCACTTGGTGGCATCAGTAGCCCAATCAGCCTTGGTGAGCCAGAGCCCATGCCGTCAGGCCCGGGCACAGTCTCCATCTCTGCCATTGTGGCTACTCTACAAATGTATGCTAATTTCTGTAATTCCCCCAGGGGAGGCAGGTGTTTTTTTTTTTTTTTTTAATTTAGAATCTTGGCTAGGTTGGTTGGGGGGGGTTAGTTTCAGAAGCTTCCACTTGACCTTCCCCACTATAACCACTCATCCCACAGGCCAAGGAACTAAGGTGGGTCTTCTGCCAACTACCAAGTATATCTATCCTAATTATACATTTGGGGAGGACCAAAGGACTTGTTATTACATGTACTTACTGGAAATCCAGCCTTCTTTAGTCGTTAGGTTCTATGTCTGAACACTAGCTGAGGGCCAAAAACTAGGCAGAAGATTGTGACATTCTATTGGGACAGCTTCCCTCAGACTTCTCCTCATTCATCCTTGAGTTTTAAAAGTTGTACACAGAATTGGTGCAGCCACTAGGAGAAACATTATGGAGGTTCCTTAGAAAACCAAAAATAGAGCTACCATATGATCCAGCAATCCCACTCCTAGGCATATATCCAAAAAGATGAAAACTTGAAAAGATACATGCACCCAATGTTCATAGCAGCACTATTCACAGTAGCCAAGACATGGGAGCAGCCTAAATATCCATTGAGATGAATGGATAAAGAAGATGTGATATATACACACACCTAGACATATATAGTGGAATACTACTAAGCCATAGAAAAGAATGGAATATTGCCATTTGCAGCAGCAAGGATGGACCTGGTGAACATTATACTAAGTGAAGTAAGTCAGAGAAAGACAAATATGATATATCATTGATACTATGGAATCTAAAAATAATGCAAATGAACCTACTTATGAAACAGAAACAAATCCGTAGACATAGAAAACTAGTTTATGGTTACCAAAGGGGAAGGGGGGTATATTAGGAGTATGAGATTAACAGATACACCCTATTTTATATAAAATAGATAAGCAACAAACATTTATTGAATAACACAGTGAACAATATTCAATATCTTAAAATAGCCTATAATGGAAAATAATCTGAAAAAATATAACTAAATCACTTTACTGTACATCTGAAATTAACACAATATTGTAACTCAACTATGCATGCATGCTTAAGTCGCTTCAGTCATGTCTGACTCTTGGTAATCCTATGGACCATAGCTCACCAGGCTCCTCTGTCCATGGGATTCTCCAGGCAAGAATACTGGAGTAGGTCGCCATACCCTCCTCCAGGGGGTCTTCCCCACTCAGGGATTGAACCTGCATCTCTTATGTCTCCTGCATTGGCAGGTGGATTCTTTACCACTAGTACTTAAAAAAAATAAAAGGCGTACACAATGAACCTTGGTGGCCTCATTTCCTCTAGGTACACAGTGTTCTATTAACTCTCTCCACAGCTGTCTGTAGGTCATGCCCCTCTGGTTGCCACTCAAATCTCACCTCTCTTAACAATGCCACTTAATTCTGCTGGTTAAACACTGCTGCTTGGTCTCTATTTCTTCAAGGTCTTATTAGGCCTATTGCTATGAGGGAGCCTAGCTCTGTAACAGTATCTTCTGTCATCAACACAGACCTGTAGAGAAGAGTATACCAGTAAGGCTGAGTCCTTTCCCCTAGAGGATTCCTGGTTCCTTGTCCTGAGTGGCAGAATGTAGTCAGTTGGTATGATGGACATAGTATATCAGGAATCCCTGGTGGCTCAGTGGTAAAGAATCCGCCTGCTATCCAGGAGCTGTAGGTTCGATCCCTGGGTTGGGAAGATCCCCTGGAGGAGGAAATGGCAACCCACTCCAGTATTCTTGCCTGGGAAATCCCAAGGACAGAGAAGCCTTGCAGGCTATAGTCCATGGGGTCGCAAGAGTTGGACACAACTTAGCAACTAAACCACCACCACATAGTATAACCCCCCTAGCATGGCCACTTCCCTATGTCTTTTGCTCTCTTCTTCTACTGTCTGTCATGACAGCTCTAGCCTTTCTGTCAGTATTTCACCTAATGTGGACCATTGCGTTCTCCAAGCTCCCTAGAGCCATCCTAGCAATCTTGAGCATTAGCTCCTGAGGTTCTTACCAGGATGAAAATACTGTAGAACAGGAATATGCTCATATCAGTAAACTCTGCTTTGTCTGGCCTTATGCCCTCCTCTTCCTCCTCCCTCCCCCATTCAGCACCCTGGGGACCTGACCCTATATATATATATATATACACACACATATATATATATATATATATATACTCCCAGCTTCTGCAAGAATATATATGCTAGCTAGGTCCTTTAGCTCTTTCAGAATGAATAGTACCTCTCCTCCTTTGGCAGTTCCAGCATTTTCTCACTCGGGTTATCTTGTGACTTGACTTTAGTTATTGATCTGGTAGACAAGAGGAAAAGTACAGATAGAGCCTGAGGAGGATATGTGTTGCTCTGCAAGGTAGATGCTTCATTATCTTTTCTTTAAAAATATATTTATTTGACTGCACTGGGTCTTAGTTGTGGCATGTGGGATCTAGTTCCTTCACCAGGGATCAAACCCAGGCCCCCTGCATTGGAAGCTCAGAGTCTTAGCCACTGGACCACCAGGAAAGTCTCCTAGATACTTCCTTTTCAAGCAAGGCAGGGTGGGGCATTTTGACAAACCCACAGTGTTTAGGGTGATGTGCAGTTGTAAAGTTTTTAAGTGCATTGACCCAGATATCCTGTCTGAAGTGTCAGGATCCCTCTTCTTCCCTGCTGCAGCCCTGTCCTTGACATTGCAGACTTCGCAGAGCTGAGAATTCAATTTTTGGGTAGCTCTACTAGATCTGATAATTCCGTCCTGGGCCTGATTCTGAGCTTTTTCTGCCCCTCTCTCTCCCCCACCTCATTTATATGCTGCTAAGGAAGTACTCTAGCTTTCATCCTTAGCCTTTAATTGGTGATTAATCACCTTCAACTTTGAATTGTCTTTTCCCAAGGCCAGGATTTACTCTATCAATAGCTACCCAATCCCACAGTTCTTAAACTGCTCTTTCCCCTGTATTTTAAAGATGCCTGGGAGACTGCATCTACCAGTGCATTCTCACACTAACATTATCAATACCCTCCATACCCCCATCCTATCACAGCTGCTGAAGGCTTTAACTCTGTACCAGGGTCTACGGGGGCTTCACCTGAGGCCCTACCCCTAGCTCGTCAGAAGGCAATTCAGCCCCGCTGGATCAGACCACACTCAAGGGACTCTTTAGTTCAGATTCTCTGGAAAACCCACTCTGATATGGAGACTTGCAGGCAGGACCCTTACTAGGTAAAAACCTTAGGAAGAACACCGTACAGGAGTGAAAAGGGTAGGATTCAGCAGAAAGAGAAGCTGGACTAAATGCAGTCGCAGACGAGGCCTCGGCTGACCCCTTGGTTGCTGATCGTTTAAGGGAACTCTGGAGTGGGAAGGGCCCTGGGTGGCCCCACCATGAAGTTGCATCTCCCCATCATTTGTGCAGACTCTCCTGGCTCCAGGTAGCTCTCTTGTGAGGGCAGTTTCTGGAAAGGGATTCCCTTGAGAGGTGTTGGCCACCAGCAGCTGCAGAAATGGGTGCCTGGGTCCTAAGAAGTTGCTTGCTCCTTGGCCTGCTGGAGATGGGGGAGAGGGAAGAAATTGGGGGAAGGCTCCTCTTGAAGAGTTGGAAGAAAAAAATCAGATTGTTGCCTGAGTGAAAAACAGGATGATTGAAAGAGATGCATTTAAAACCATACCAAACACTAGTAGTTCTCCTAAAGCCTCTTGTGTGGGACAGTACAGAATAGGGGATGTTAGGACACACATCTAATTCTATTTGACTGTGAAGCCCATGTCTTCCTACTAGACCAGAGCTAGTCAAACTGGTGCCCTGTGGGCTTAATTCAGAAAGCAGAGGTATTTTGACTGCACAGTGTTTTTTTAAAAAAGTGAATTGGTTGGCGCCACATAAAAATTGGAAGAGTTTATATGTAAATTCAGAGCTCCAGTTTCTCTTGAGTAACCAGAAGATCTAGCAACACTGTGTCAACATCGTTGCAGGCCAGGGATTGACTGGAGTTGAGTGACTGCTGCTCCTTTACAGGAGGGGAGGTGCTCTATAGTTCACCACAGTATCTATGTACGACCTTCTCTGGCATTTTTGTTTAGAGTTCCTACTATACTATGCATGGTACATATAATAGACATTTGGACGCTTAATATTGGTTCAGTGGCATTGAATGAATTTGATTGGAGAGAAAGATTTTTAGTCTAGACCTCCAAGTGTAATGAGTGGTTTGGTGCTCCTGGGAGGTGCCAGGATGACAAGTGTTTATTCGGATAAATTAATAACATACTCTGGAGAAGGGCATTGCAACCCACTTCAGTATTCTTGCCTGGAGAATCCCTATGGACAGAGGAGCCTGGTGGGATACAAGCCATGGGGTTGCAAAGACACGACTGAGTAAGCCCAGTGACATGCTGGCCGGAGCCCGTAAGGCAAAATGAGGCAAAGGGCAAAGGTCTGAAGTCTGGATGTCTTACTATCGAGTTAGAGAAGAATGGGGAGTTAGGGGAACCAAAGAGGAAAGGGAAATATAGACGAACCTCAGCAATGGAATGTCACAGAGAGCAAGGTAGTCAAGAGTTTGGGCACTTATTATACCCAGTCTAGCAAAGATGAGAGTAATGCACAGGCAAAAAGCCATGCCAACAGAAAAGTAATTAGGGACTTTCAGAGGAAGTATGAGAAAAGGAGGCTTCCCTGGTGGCTCAGTGGTAAAGAACCCACCTGCCAGTGCAGCACACATGGGTTCCATCCCCAGGTCGGGAAGATCCCCTGGAGAAAGAAATGGCAACCCACTCCAGAATTCTTGCCGGGAAAATTTCATAGTCAGAAAAGCCTGGTGGGCTACATACAGCTCATGGGGTGGCAAGAGTCAGACATGACTTAGTGACTAAACACAACAACAAATGAGAAGGAAAAATAGATTGTGGGTCTGGAAGTTTGGCACTAATGTGCAGGCACTGGGATAGTTCTTGGGAGTATAAGTGAGAGCTTTCTCTAAGGTCCTAATTGGGGAAGTCATAGATGGACATTGTTAATATTCATCGTTTTCGTCCACACTGTCAGCATCATTTCTGACATCATCTAAAATAGTCAGTATTCATGCTGTATCCTTAAAGAAAGGACCAAAGAACCATCCAGACCCTGCCCTCTTGTTCTATTGGAATGAAACATTAATTAACTTAATATGTATTTTGGACAGTCACCAGCAGGCAGAGATTGGAAACTTCTCTCACAGATGTATCTTTCTGTATACCTGCTATTGGCTTTGTGGGTTTTCTATGGTAAAAGTAAAATTCTGGTTTCACTCTTCCTTGTCATCCAGTTAGTATCCTGCTGTGTGGCCTCACTGGCTCTTAATCAGGATGTGCTCCAGAATGTGTAAACTCACTTTAACATTAGCCTAAGTTATTTAGGCTAATTTAGGAAGATGAATTTAAAAATAACTCACTCCGAAGTTCATGTCAGATATGGATAGATCATCCATCGTTTTGGATGTAATCATCTAACTGGAAAACTGTCATGACCCAATTCCACACGAAATCATTTCAACTCTGGTACTGGGGGCACTGGGAAGGCCTCTGTTTTAGCAGAGCCACAATCTGTCTCTATTGTCTTTGGGGTCAAAGCACCTGGGTTTGCATTCTGACTGCCACCCACCAACCAACTCTATGATTTAAGACATATTGCCAACCTCTTGCGACCCAGCCTCATTACATGAGAGTTATGAGAGCTATTGGAAAGGCTCGTTGAAAGAGTTAAATGAGATGATGAATGTGTTCAATTAATAATGTATGCCAAGCCCTTAAAGGTTTTTTTGAGGATAGTGGAAAACTAAATCTTTCTATTATCAAATGCGCAAAAGTTTTAACTTGGGTGCCCATCAGTTCGGCAGAGGAAGTGTGGACTGGGATTCCGGAATCTGAGTACTTTGACTGCCACTGGGTCTACCACTGGGATTTAAGAGGACGTTTAAAAAAAAAACAAAAAAAAAAAACCACCTAACCTCCCTTGGCCTTAATTTTTCCTGTTACTCAGCAGGCTATACTAGCTACGGAGGACCTGGAAACCTAAGGTTATGTGCCTTATTTTTTGCGAGAACTTAAGGCAAAGCACAGCTCCCCAGAAATCAGCGGCAAAGATCTGCGTGCAGGGAGAAATGCTAGCCCCAGGGCGCCCTAACTTCCAATCCGGGAGCAATCCAAACCCGGAGGCCGGCGGGGGACCGAGAGCTGAAGGCGGTGGTGAGATGGGAGCGGATGCTCCCGGGTGGGCTCGGACTCCGGCCGGCTGCAACTAGAGCCCGAGCCGAGGTGAGCCCGGCGGCGATGAGGGACGCGCGCCTCCGGGCCCGCAGGAGTTAGGTGACGTCACCTCCAGGAGGACTCGCTTTTTCATTAATGAAACCGGCCGGCGCGGGCGCATGCGCCGCAGGCCCCCTTCCCTCTCGCTTCCCCCTCCCCTTTCCCAGCCGTGCTCTCAATTTCGAGCTCGCTCGCTCTCCCTCTCCCCGGGCCGTGGAAAGGATCCCACTTCCGGTGGGGTGTCATGGCGGCGTCTCGGACTGTGATGGCTGTGGGGAGACGGCGCTAGTGGGGAGAGCGACCAGGAGGCCCCCTCCCCTCCCCGGGCCCCCCTCCCCCGCCCCCCTTCCCCCAGCCTCCTCGCCAACGCCCCCTTCCCCTCTCCCCCTCCCGACCGGGCACAGGCCACCCATCCCCACCCCCGTGGGAACGATCGGAGCCTGCACTCCTCAGACCCTCTCCTCGCCTCTTCCTTCACCTCAGCCCCCGCTCCCCGCCCTCTTCCCGGCCCTGGGCGCCGGCCGCCCGGTCCCTTCGCCGCCCCCCGGCTGCGGGGAGGACATGGCCGCGCACAGGCCGGTGGAATGGGTCCAGGCCGTGGTCAGCCGCTTCGACGAGCAGGTAACGGGCCCGGGGCGGGCGGGAGGTGGGAGCGGAGTGGGGGTGGGGACAGAGTGGGTGAGGGGAGGAAGGAGCGGCCGCCTCCCCCGCAGCTGCCTCGGGCTCTGGAGGAAAGGCTTGGGGGGATAAGTGGGGGTGGCCTAGGGGGGAGGTGCGGGCTAGGAGGGGACGGCTGGTGTCTCGGGCTCCCCTCTCCCTCCTCAGTCGGGGGGTGGGGCCTTTTTCCTGACCACCCCTCCGACCCTCCATCCCCTTTATCCCAGCCCTTCCGCTTGCTAATAGGGATGAGTGACCTGGGGGCGCTTTCAGGGGCTCTCCATCTGGATTTAATCATCTCCCCCCCTTACTTTTTTATTTGTGAACGGAGGTGGGTAACATTTAGTGGTTTCCTCTTCCCTCAGTGGACCTCCTAAACGGGAGTGAATAACTGAACGAACCCCAAGGCCCTTCTTGTGTACCCCGAATAGGAGAAAGATAACATCCCGCCCCTCCCCCAGTTTCTTCTGCTTCCTCTCTCTGAGGGGGAAGAGTAGAAGAAAGCAGGGAAACACAGGTTTTCTTACTTTCTGCTCCATCGTCTCAGCCCGCCCGCAGAGCTCCAAGTGCACACACACTGCACATCTTTTTGATGCCCCACCTCCCACCCCCCACCCCGGACCCCCCATAGCCTGATAAGACCAGACAGGCTTTTACATTGCTCTTTGCAGTGGGAACCATGGTTCTGGTTCCCTCCTGCTTATGAAATATTTTTCCTCCCCCCCCACCCCCCCATTCCTTGGTAGTTGCAGTTTCCCCTTTTATGTTTTGCTCAGCGGTCTGAGAATGTGAATATTGCTTTCTGGAGTGGGAATCTTGAGGATTAAGGGGAGCAGAGTGAAAGGAAAGTGGGAAACTGCATCAGAACCACTGACAACAGAGAGCAAAGACAGCTGGGAAGTGGTCCTGAAGCCGTTAATTCTGCTAGTGTTTTGCTGTTTTTTCTTTTTTAAACTCTCACCTCTTAGTTGACAAGAGAACATACATTGAGAATATTTGATATGGAGGAGAAAAGTTACCTAGCTTGAGGAGGTGCCTTTTTATTGTCTGAACCACAGACTCCTGGGGCTGATCAGAATGAATGCACCCGGAGCCTTTTGTCAGTAGGATTTAGTTTAACTTTGTGTTGCTGTTAAGTAGTTGGGGATTGCTTGGGAGAATGCTTTTTGTAGCTGCAATTCTAGGATGAACTTCCTGTGATGAGGAACTGCTTGAGATTGAATCAGTCTATTTTGTTTACTGGATATAATCATGAAACTGATTTTGGGAGCTGAATGGATCCATAAACAGTTTCTGACCTATCTGCAAGATACTTGGGAATAGGCAGAGGAATTGAGAAGAAATTTGAGAAGAAACTACTTAAATAAAAGAGAATTACAAAGCTGTCAGAAACTTGAAGTTCTTTCACCCATCCTTAATGCTTCCAGACCAAAAAGTATCTAAACCACTGTACTGCTAATCTATTTGAGGAAGTGAAAGGTGACCACATATATTGGATTGTATTATTGATAGAGCCTTACGTGTAAAACTTGATAGAAAAGACTTTCTCTGTAATTTAAAAAAAGGATTTAAAAGGCACACAGTTCGCAAAGGTGGACTGTGTGGATACTTGAATCTGGATGCAGGAATTTGATGGATTCACACCACAACTATTGTTTCCAATTTTAAAAAAATTTTTTAATTGAAGGATAATTGCTTTATAGAATTTTGTGGTTTTCTATCATACATCAGCAAGAATCAGCCATAGATACACCCATGTCCCCTCCCTCCCAATTTTTTTTAAAGTAGAAGTTTTTTTTCCAATTTTTAAACTTTATTTCTTTGCTTCTTACCTGTTGATCTCTAGGTTTATCTGTCACATATTGAAAAGATAGTTTTCTAAATTTTAAAAGAAGAATGATTTTGATTATATGCCCAGTAATGCAAGTAAATGTTTCCTTCTTTTTGTCCCCAGTGTTGAAAGACCTTATACTTGGCTGTTTGCTTTGTTATGAATATTGTGGAATCAAACTCACACCATCTGTTAACAATTAAGGACATAAGAACTTTAAACAAGCCTTAAAAAACTATACTTTTATATTGTTATTAAAGAGAAAGATCCATAGGACAAATTATTCCTCACATTTTTCTCTTACAGGGTTAAAGCCCACTGACTTTGGGATGTAAAAGTATAAAGGTTTCGGTGTTTAACGTAAGGCACTTGTAGACAGTAACTTATTATGGAATTAATAAATGTTTAATTTAGAGTTTACTTTGAGTTTGGAAAGTGGGAAAAACTGAGGCTCAGAGTGGTTAAGTGACTTTTCAAGGTCACATAGCAGACCTGATAATAAGAGCCTCAGTATTAAAAGTATTGAATCCTGGACAATGAGGAATATTTTTTTCTGGTAAGTATGTCATAGGATTTGTTTTAATAATCCAAAAGTATAGTTAGCAGGGAAGAGTTTACATTTTTATTGAGGGGGGAAAACAACCTACATGTAGTGAGAGATATTTGAGAGTCTTCAATATTTCAACTATGTCTAAAAGTTTTAAATTTTGAATATATCGTCTGTACTTTGTTTCACTGGGTCCAGGGGGAGTCAAGCTGCTGCTTTTTATTACAGCTAAGACTTATGTTGAACCAGAGAGCATGTGCATGTCTAAAGATGGCAACTCTATTTATGACTGAATTGATGTTTTAGTTGAACTTCTAATATTTGTGGTGATAAAAGCAGAAATGCCTTACTAGCCACTGCTGATTACCTATTGTACTCTGATGGGTATTGCTCAGCAGCTTGGTGCAGTAGACCCAGATTAAACAGTGGTAGTGTTCCATCTTGACATTGTGAGCTCAAGTCCTTGTTTCCAAGTGGGTAAAATAACATTCCTGTAACCTGCTGGCATTGCACCTAAACCTAGTATTTATGGCAACTGAGCAATTCCTAGCAATTTAAAAACTAAGTACTTCTTCGATTAGGGATGGAACTTGTGAAGGTGGACAGCCAGAAAGTTGAATGTGTAAGTTATATCTTCTGCTGCTCCTTAACCTGCCTGTATGGTGCTAAATAGTAAGTTTCTAAACTGAAATTAGCAAATTTTAGGTGTGGGTGTGTAGCTTTAATTTGTGGCTTATCAGTCAGGTTACTTAAATTAGAGAGAACCTTCTTACCTGCCTTACCTAGCTCATATGCCCAATCAATTTCTGTAGGACTTTGTTCCTGAAAGGGAGTATAGAAAAACTGGTTATATGAAAGTTTTTGTTTTAAGAAGTTGAGAAAGATACCATCAAATGATTTGTTGTAAATATATGTTTTCCACATCTGATCAAGTAAAAGCTATATATAAAAAGCCAAAAAATAACATTGTAAAGAACATATTAGAGAGTAAACTCGGATTTTTAAATTTTTAATACTAGCTTAGTGGTAGTTGTAAATTGAATGCTAATCGGAATGTTCTTTGAATAGGTGGTATAAAACTTATGTTATAAAATGATTGGCCAGCGTCTTTGAAGTAACAAGCTACATGTTAATTGGCCAGATAGATTTGTAAAACTTTGAAGTTGCTTTGGATTTAAGGAAAAAAACCCCAAAACTCCTTAGCCTTGTTCTTAAAGCCTGGTCTGCCATTGTTGTAAGGCCTTGTAAGTAATTGAAAATGAATATTCTTTTGGCAAGGGGTATGGTGAGTGAGAAAAAATTGCTTATTTATTCTGGAACTCATCTTTTAAAAATGATTTCCAACTGGTCCTCAATTAGTTCTCTGTGCTCCCTCACTCTTCCCACCTTTAGCTAGCATCTAATTGAATTTTTCTTTATATGAGCTCCTTCCTTTTCACCTTCAAACTTACTAAGATTTCTTTTCTCTTAAACATTTGCTTGGTCTTGTAGCTTTCTCTGTATAGATCAGTCTTTTTATTCCTTTTGTTGCCAGATACCTGTTGCCTCATTTATCAACCTATGTCCTCTAACTCTGAAAAAACTAGCTCTTGCCTCTTGCTTTCCTTCTGGATTGGTGCTTTCTTGAAAGTGATGCCTTCTGGCAAAACAGTGGTTTTTTGATCAGCTGTGATGCCACTGTGGTGGTCCATTACCCCTGGAAACCAGTCTCCTTGAATTCCCAAGACACAGTGCTGTCTTGTTATGACGCTTGCGCATCCTTCACCCCTTGGACAGATGTGCATTTTTCGTCATACCGTGCTGCCCACCATTGAACTGCGATTCCTGAATGATGGTGTGAGTTCTGTCCTGCTCTTTACAGTCTCAGTCCTCATGTTAGCCATTAGATCTCTGTGGGTCCTGTATTTCCTTTTTTGTTGGAATTGACTAGAAAAATCTGTAAGATTTCTGTGTAGTTTCAATATTTGATGGTCTTAATGCTTTTAACAGCATCTCCGTGTGTCACAGTGGTCCGTGCGGCGCTGACCCCGTGTGATTTACCTAACGTTTTCTCATCATGTCTCAGTGTGCACCCATGTTGCAGGCAAGCTGGCTCAGTCGCTTCTGTGTATGTCAGGCTTATTCCTGCTTGTCTGCCTCTGTTTATACCAGCCCCTGCCTAAATGCTTTAATTCCTCTTTCATCTTTTTCTAATTCCTGTCCACACTTAAATGGGCAGCTCAAGCTTCATTTTTCCCATGAAGTCTTTATAGACTGAACTCACTGCATCCTCACTACTTCATGTGCTGGTCACCTCAGGTTCTACAGAAACACCAAGGTGTCGCCCCTTGGAAGGGTTGATTGAACATAGCTTAGCATTATTTTCTTTTCTCTTATCTTTTTTATCAAATGGAGTGTAAACTTTCTGAAAAGCAAGAACTCTCTGAGAATTCTACTAATAGTCACCCTAGGGCCCAGCAGAGTTATAAGCACACATTGAGTCATTGATGGAATGTTTTTCATATGATTCTTGATTCAAAGGTAGACTGGCTAACAGGAGTGGTAATTTTGGCTTTATTTTAAATGTAAATAACTGAATTTTATTAATAATTTAGTGTTTATGGTGGCCTCCATCTTATAAGTGATAGTTTAACTAGGAATAGGTTTTTAACAAAAGAAAGCTTTAAGGAGGAACTTGTACCTATTTATATTTCCTCCAACATTTTTGAATCAAGTTTCAGATCTGATTGACTACCTTTGTGATCTTGAATTTGTCACTACTTTTAGTGGCAAGTCTGCATAAGGAAATTTTTTTGCAGTGATCTATACGATAAATTAAAAGACATTTGCTCCTTGGTAGAAAAACTATGACCAACCTAGACAGCATATTAGAAAGCAGAGACATTACTTTGCTGACAAAGGTTCGTCTAGTCAAAGCTATGGTTTTCCTAGTAGTCATGTATGGATGTGAGAGTTGGACCATAAAGAAAGCTGAGCGCTGAAGAATTGATGCTTTTGAGCTGTGGTGTTGGAGAAGACTCTTGAGAGTCCCTTGGACTGCAAGGAGATCAAACCAGTTAATCCTAAAGGAAATCAGTCCTGAATATTCATTGGAAGGACTGATGCTAAAGCTGAAACTCCAATACTTTGGCCACCTGATGTGAAGAACTGACTCATTTGAAAAGACCCTGATGCTGGGAAAGATTGAAGGTGGGAGGAGAATGGGTCGACAGAGGATGAGATGGTTGTATATCATCACCAACTCGATGGACATGAGTTTGAGCAAGCTCTGGGAGCTGGTGATGAATAGGGAGGCCTGGCATGCTGCAGTCCATGGGATCGCAAAGAGCTGGACACGACTGAGTGACTGAGTTGAACTGAACTGATAGGGTAATGAATGTGAAATGCTTTGAAAAGACTAAGATCATTCAAATGTAAAATTTATACATTTTCTGTATAGCTGACTGATGATTGTATATTTACCAAATAAAGGAGGTTGACTAGTCTCTGGATGTTCCCCCTTATGTACCTTGTCCAATAGATACCTCAGTTTAGCGTTCGTTGACAAATGCTTAGCGTACTGAGAGGGTCCTTGGGTGACCTACCATGAATGACAGTAATCTCTTTTCTTGCTTTATCATCTATTTGTGGCATACATAATAGATGGCTGTTCAAGTTTGGAAAGTGTAATAGAAAAATGTCATAAGGTGTTGTGTGGCTTGTTATATTAGATTTAATATTGCTTTATTAGATTTTAAATATTGCTACACTTTTTATTTGACACTTTTGGCCAATAGGAAGTTAAGAGTCTTAAATCTGCTGCTTTTGTTTTTTTTTGAATGTGTTTAGCATGGAGAATTTTGTCCTTAAAGCAAAGGTTAGAGATACAACGGTAAGCATGCCTTATTTTTGCATCTTTATTCTTTACTCAGACTGTTGCGGGGCATTTTTGTTTTATTTTCAAATTTGGTGTTACGAGGTCCTGTGTAGACTCTGTGTTGTTGCATTATAGCAGCATACTTTGCAGGGTGAGCCTTGCGTTAACTAAAAACGTGTGCTTTGCACATGTGTTCCCTAGCTCTCAGTCTGCTCGCCATTGGGGGTTTAGTGTGTATCTGTGTGTATATAACACAGTGGATGGGGAGAGATAGGAAGGCTCTTTTAAAGGAAGTTTAAAGAGAAGAATGTTCTATAGAAGAAGTAGAAGAGGAGGTTTGTGGTCAGCTTAGACTGTTAAAAGGCTTAGAATCAATACTGAAGTAGAATATAGGCATCTTAAGCTCTTTCTTTGCTGAGGATTGACTTGAATTTATAAAAAGTACTGGCTTATTCCGTCTGACATCTTTTAGAATACCCCATTTTCTTGGGGGTGGAGAGGGAAAGATGAGACAAAGTTTGTTTTGACCTTGAAGAATAGAAAAGTTAAAGTGTTTTTACGTTGTGATGACTGAATGAAGTTTAAGGTTTCAGCAGTAAAATTTCTGTTTCATGCTGTGTGGTAGAGCCTTCAGTAAACAGAGCACACTCAGAGGTTGTGCTGAAGAAAATTTTAACATTGTAGAATATAAATAACTGGAATTGATAGTGCCTCCAGTAAACTGTCTTCAGGTACCTGCAGTCGATGGGCAGATTTGACCACTTCAGATGTTTTATGGCTGAGATATATAGTTATATTCTTTGGTTTTCTGAGAGTGGCTTTTGAACCATTGACTATATCATCAAAAGGGCTTCTGTTAAGACAAGAAAGCCCCAAGCTAATATGGAATGCCATCCTGTTATAATGAAGAATTGGAATTATCCTCTAAACTTTACATATTTTTGCTATAAATGGTACTAATTACTTTGCAGTAGCAATAACTTGAGGTGCAGACTTCCAGATTGCATATTTTCTTTAAACCACAGCCTGGCACTCTTTTGGTTTGGCTTAGGGTTGCCACTACAGTCTACAAGCTGTTGCCTGCCCCTATTCATATTTTATAGTTTGGAGTGTTTTAGCCTGTTGAATTTCAGAGAACTTAAACTTTTTCTTGTGATATCCTTGCCCCTTCCACTTCACATCCCCCAAGCAGGGTGTTGTGTCTAGTGCAAGAGGCATGAATATTTACTAAATAGCAGTACGTTTAGAAATTTACTTTAAAGGACTTTTGTTTAATAATATTTTCAATCATACTTTTATATCCAGATGATGGCCTTGTGGGTAATTATGGGTCATAACAACCTCAAGCAACCCTTTTCCATCTAATTGTTGACAGCTTACCTTGGATAGTCCTCCTAGTAATTTGGGCATGAGAAAACCGCTCTTACTGTCTCAAATTTGTGATGACAGTCAAGAGCTCTTTCTCGTACTACACAGTATGCTGAACAGTTTTCAGTGTGACCTTGGGCAAGTCAGCTTCTCTGAACTTGAGTTTTCTGGTTGCATCTGTAAGTTGGGGATAATACCTGGCTTTATTTATTTGCATCATGGTCTTGTTTAGTGTCTTGGTGTGAATCTTTTATGTGAAAGGAAGCTGTAAATAATCATAAAAATCTATTATCATAATTATCCTGTGCAGCATTTTTTCTCTTTTCTTTATAGTTTGGTGATTATTATTATTTCTATAATGCGTGGAAAAACAAGCTAGAGAAGCAAAGCAACTTGTTCATTATCATATGACATGTGATTGAGTTTAAACTAGAGTGTGGGTGTCTTAATCCTTAGAGCAGTAACTTTCAATAAATAGAGCTTTACAAAAAAGGTCTAAATTTTGTGAACAGATAGCACAAATATGTAAAGAGAGGAAAGTTACTGCTTCTTCACTCAAAAATAACATGTTACATTTTGTCTTTTATGTTCTTAAGAGAGAATCTTTTATGTTCATAAGAGAGTTCATAAGGAAATCTTTTTTCGATTGGTCATGCATTAGACATACCTTTTAAGCATTGTATACTAATTTCATTGTTTATATTCTTTTCACCTTATCAAAACTTCTCAGGCTGTTAGTGGAAGTTGTAACATTGTTCCCCTTTTATTTTTAGTTTTATATACATTTTATATATATATATAAAATGTATATATATATACATTTTATAACTCACTGCAGATTTTTAGGTGAAGAGAGTTGAATTCTGAAGGTAAGAGTGTAGAATTTGTGAGAATACAAACAGGAATGTATAGTTATAAATATGAGAGTATGTTTTTCTTTGATTCTTTTATCTGGTATTTCACAGTTAAGTGTGTAAAGTTGGTTTTCATACTCTTAAGAACATTCCATTAAGGATTTGATCAAATTTGAGGCACCCTTTTAACCTTTGGTTGGATTTGAGTGACTTGTTCTGTTGGATTCCTGAGTCTGTCTTTCTCTTTGCCCATCTGCTTTCTTTCCTTTGTTTGCTTTTTTGAAACCCCTCACCCCCAGCAACAACTTTCAAATCATTCATTTTGTCTTTTGGAGTACCTTTCCAAATCTTTTATCTTTATCAGTGCCTTTTACTTCCATCCCAGCTCAGGGCTGGGAAGATGTTTTGCCTTTATCCTCTAGGCAGATCATCTTTCTTTTGGGTAATGGACTGGGGGGAAAGACAAGAAGCATTTGTATTTCCTGTTATGTTCCAATTTTTGGCTTCTGATAACTGAATTTGCAGTAGGGAATGAGAGAGAGAGAAGGTGTTGTTTTGGTCAGATGTTGGCAACAAAGATCAGTGAAGACCTGTGCTCTGGTTTCTGCCCTGACACAAACTACCTTTGCTGTATTATGTAAATCTTAATTCTGAGCTATTTCATTTATCTGTTAAACAGGAAAAATATAATTTGACTAAATCTGATAAAAGTCTAAAACTTTTCTAATTCTTAAAATGGATTGATTTCTGTTTCTTTTTTTTTTAAAGCCAGTCCTCTGACTGAAAAAATAATTCCAGTCACTAATTGATTAGTTACAGATAGTTAGTTAGAAGGAATCTGAGATTATTTAAATCCACTTCTGCAATAGCCCTGACAGATGACTGTTCAGTCTTTGTCAGTTCAGTTCAGTCGCTCAGTCGTGTCTGACTCTTTGCGAGCCCGTGGACTGCAGCACGCCAGGCTTCCCTGTCCATCACCAACTCCCAGAGCTTGCTCAAACTCATGTCCATTGAGTTGGTGATGCCATCCAACCATCTCATCCTCTGTCGTCCCCTTCTCCTCCCGCCTTCAGTCTTTGCCAGCATCAAGGTCTTTTCCAGTGAGTCGGTTCTTTGCATCAGGTGGCCAAAGTATTAGAGGTTCAGCTTTAGCATCAGTCCTGCCAATGAATATTCAGGACTGGTTTCCTTTAGGATTAACTGGTTTGATCTCCTTGCAATACAAGGGACTCTAAAGAGTCTTCTCCAACACCACAGTTGAAAAGCATCAATTCTTCGGTGCTCAGCTTTCTTTATAGTCCAACCCTCACATCCGTAAACTCTCACACCTTAAATTCTAGTAAGAGAGAAGGATGAAAAGAAAATTCTGGTGAATGTTACGATGAATGCATAGGATACAATGGGAGTGGGTAAGAGGAGCCCTTAATTTAGCCTGGGCAGTCAGGGAGAACTTGACAGAAAGTGAAGCCTAGACTGAGTTGTCAATCATGTAGGTTCTTGCATGCCTTACTAAAATGCCCACCCTTGTTTGAAGGTTTTGGGTGAATGTAATTTCATCTAATGGCTTATGCTTTAGTAGGAGCAGTTGAAGAATATAATAAAGGGAAATTCACAGTGAAGTACCATAGGAGGTAGAAGAAGAATGGAATCTAAATTCAGGTGGTGAATTTAGAGACTGAGATGGCAGAGAAGGAAACAATGGATTTGGTTTATAATAGCTGTTGGAGTAAATGAGAGAGAGAGAGTGCAGTTTAAGGACGTTTAGCAGTACTGGGCAGTTTTAAGGATTCAGCTGGATTTGGAGACAGTGTCTTTGTTATGGTCATAGTCACTAGAATTGAAGAGATCAAGGAATGTTGAGGATGTTGAGATAGGTGGTCCACCTTGACATTGAAGTCACCTAGATTTGGGTTCACAGATATAGCAAATAGAAATAATGGATGCCCAGTTAAATGTGAATTTCAGATAAGCAATAAATATTTAGTATAAATATTTCCCAATTATTCCATGGGATATACTAAAAATACTTCTCATGTTTTTTTGAAAATTCAGGTTTAATTGGGAGTCCTATATTTTATCAAGCAACACTAACCTGGACGGTGGTCGATGTGTGAAGTAGAGGAAAAACTGAGCCAGGAGTCAAGAGTGTTTTGATGATGGGGGAAGTGTCTAGAAAATTGGTAGGTGATGGTGACAAGGTTTGTTAGTGAGGAGCACATGAGTCATGAGCCTCAAGTAAGCGCGGGGAGAGTAGAAACGTTTGGCCTCCTAAAGTCTTCTATTCACTGTTCCTAATGGTTTTCTCTGTAACGCTTCAGAGTGTTTGTCTTTTTACTTTAAAAATGTTTGAAGACAAATACTAAGTGTTCCTCAGGGTTGTCCCCCCCGCAATATATTAATCAGTTTTTTTTTTTTTTTTTATAGAACACAGCGTTAAGTATTTCACTGTCATGATGCTTTTTTCTCTTGGTGCAGTTGGTGGTCAGTATTCAGGCATATCATTTGTCATCTTTTTTTCTAAGTATTTTTGTATCTGAGGGTGTTATTTGAGTCTTTAAAAAAGGCTTAAAAAATGCTGAGCTTCAGGTGCTCTGTATTTTTGGTATTCTTCTGATTACTGGTACAGTTAACCTAACAAAGAGCATGCATGTGCATGTGTATTTTTTTTAAAAAAGCTTTTTTATGCAAAGTTTTAAACATGTACAAAAATAGATGATTATAAATGAAGCCCCATGTACCCATTACCTGGCTTCTACTTAGTTTTGTTTCATCCATACTCCTACCCATTTCCTGCTCAGCTTCTCTTCATTATTTTGAAGCAATCCCAATTATCATTTCTGCATGACTTATTCTTAAATCATGCTGACTTTAAGAGCTGTGTGATAGAAAAACAGTATTCAGTGGGGAAGACTTGAGTTTGAGTCCTAATTGCTGAGGAATGAGTTAACCTGGGTGAGAGTCAAGCTGAGTATTTTGAAGAGTGAATGTGAGGGTTGGGGAGGAGACATGGTGCTACCTGCCTTTTTTCATAGGGCTCTACAAACCAAAGATTTGAGGTAATGTCTGTGAAGGTAGTCTGTAAACTTGCTTCACGAAGGTAAGATTTCATTATTAGTAAACGCTGCCTAAGTGCTGAAAAGTCATCTGCATAGTAATCGGTCCTAGAATTATTTGGGTATTGACATTAAATTAAGGTCATGGTCCTGAAATGACCTTTTCATCTTTATCTATCCCTGCATTTTGAGGCACCATCTTCTCATTCCTAGTCTGATGCCTTATTTTTCATGAGTTCTCAAGGTTCACTGACACCACTCCCCTTGTCACATTGCAGAATTTTCATCTCTACCCTTGGATTAATTCATATAGACTTGAATTCAGATAAAGCAGGTAGGTGGGGTTTATGCTGTATTTTAGGTGTTCTGATGGCTGGCAAAAATGCTCTATTTAAATTTGAAAATAATATTGTTTTCTGCTAAAACAGAAGTGAAATTGAATTGTATAGTTCTATTTTCAGTCCCCTCTTGGTATTATGTTGTTGTTGTTTAGTCGCTCAGTCATGTCTGACTCTTTTGCAACCCCATGGACTGTGGGGATTTCCCAGGCAGGAATACTGGAGTGGGTTGCCATTTCCTTCTCCAGGGGATCTTCCAGACCCAGGGGTCAAACCCGTGTCTCCTGCTTTGGCAGGTGGATTCTTTGCCACTGAGCCACCAGGGAAGCCCAGTTGGTGTTATACTATGTACTCTTGACTAATGATTCTTGCTTGTCTTTCCTTCTCATCATCTTGATCTTAATATATTTTTATATATATTTAATATGCTTAACACATTAAGTACATTTAATAATATATTTATAATATATAAATATATAAAATATATTTATAATATATTTAATATATGAAGCCTTTACATATTTATTTTAACATCTTCAAAGTCTTTAGTGATTCTGAACTTTTAACTTTTTATATTCATGAATTGGTTTGTCTGTGATGTGTAGTCTATGTTCTTTGTCAAATGTCCTTATCAGTACTCTGCTGGGGATGGGGGAGAGGAGGAACAGGCACATTAGTTTCTCTATTTTTATTTTTTTGGCCATGTTGGGCAACTTGCAGGATTTTAGTTCCCCAACCAAGCATTGAACCCAGGCCATGGCAGTGAAAGTCTGGAATTCTTACCACTAGGCCACCATGGAACTCCCACATTAGCTTTTTTAGAAATGTCAGCTTTACTGGGATCACTAAGACTCTTGTTAAAAGTACAGCTTTCCTGACCACACTGAACACCTAAGGGAGACCTGGTGTGCTGCAGTTTGTGGGGTCACAAAGAGTCGGACACAACTTAGCAACTGAACAACAACAATGACAACAACAGCTGATTATATATGAGTTCTAGAGGTATTGACGGTGAGTTATAGTTTAAAAACTCTCCTCACGTTATTCTGATGTATAGCTGGGCTTGTGAATGACTATTATGGTATTGCAGGGAGACTTCAGCAGCTGGGTAGTATTTAGTAGGTCATGGTACAGTCATCTATACCACTGCAACAAGTAGAAAAAACTGAACTTTTAAAATTGTATTTTAAAAAATATTGGAGGACTGTAGAAGTAATGATGACTAGATTAATTAAAATTAATTAATTAAAAAATTCCAGATATAGAAGAGCCCTTTGTAAGGTGAGAAGAGAACTGCTAACATTTGCTGATTCTGAACACAGACTGAAGAAAAAGAATAAACCAGAGGTGAACTGAGTCTTGCCGAAACTTCAGCATAGTCCTGACACATTTCAGTTCATGAAATAGATTGTAATGGTTGTTCTCTCTCATCCCTTTTGTGTAATAGAGTAGATGGAGAATGCTCACTGGGAAAGTATATTCTGGGGTTTCTGAGGCTCTTTCATTTACCGTATCCAGTGTACAATGAGCCGTTTCTAAAAATTTGAAAAGGTGGAAAACTGTGATCCATAATCAAGAAGAAAAATAAATGACAGAAGTAGAAAGTGAAAGAAAATGTTAGTCACTCAGTCATGTCCCAACTCTTTGTGACCCCTTGGACTGTTGCCCGCCAGACTCTTCTGTCCATGGGATTCTCCAGGCAAGAATACTGGAGTGTGTTGCCATTTCCTTCTCCAGGGGGTCTTCCGGAGCCAGGAATTGAACTTGCATCCCTTGCATCTCTGGCGTTGGCAGGCCGGTTCTTTACCACTGAGCTGCCTGGCACTGCCTGGTAATTGAAATTATCAGATGGGGACTTTAAAATAACTGTAATATGCTAAAGAAAATATAGGAAAAGGTGGAGAATCTATAGAGAATTAGAATTCATGAAAAGGAATTAAATGGATATTTTGGGAATGAAAAATAAATCAGTCGCTGAAGTCTGTCATTTATATGTTAATGAGTAAACTTTGATGCAGAACCCTAGGCTCTCAGTCTACGCCTTGCCTTACTCTTCGTTTACCTAAAAGAGGGAAAACAGGTCAACTGAATATAAACCATTGAAGTTCTGTGAGAGCAGGGATTGTGGCTGTCTTTTCACTGCTGTGTTCCCAGCACTTAGTACAGTGCCTGGCACATTAAAAATAAAAAAAGCATGACAAAAAGCCCACAGTAACTGAAATTAATTATTCATTGGGTGGATTTAATAGCAGGCTATACCAATAAAAGACAAGAATAAAGACAATAGAAAGTATCCAATTTGAAACACAGGAAGAAAAAAAAATGGAAAAAGTGGGACAGAACAAAACAGTAGTAGTGAAAGTTTGAATAAGGTATGGGACTTCCCTAGCGATCCAGTAGTTAAAACTCTTTCAACTGCAGGGTTTGATTCCTGGTTGGGGAACTAAGATCCCACATGCTGTGTGGTGCAGCCCCCAGAAAAGAAAATAAAAAAGAAATCTTGAATAACGTGTTTGGAAATCCAGAAGTAGAGACTTAGCGTGGGAGCAGATATTTGAAGAGATATGGTAAGGCATTTTCCAAAATTGATGAAGGACATCAACCCATCAATTTAAGTAGTTTAGCAAACTCCAGGCGGGATAAATACAAAGAAAAGTACACTCAGATGTATCTTAATTGAACTGTTGAAAACTATAGAGACAAAGAGAAACTCTCAGAAGCAACCAGATGGAAAAAAAATAAGATAATGTTACTTTTAAAGAAATTAATATAAATGATGGCTGAATTTTGAACACAACCGAGGAAACTGGAAAATTATGGAATGACATTTTTTCTGTTGAACAAAAAAGCTGCCAAGTTAAAATTCTATTCCCAGCAGAAATATCCATCAAAAATGAAGGTGAAATAAAGACATTTTTAGACAAAAGCTGAGAGAATTAACCACCGGCAGACCTGCTCTATAAGACTTACTAAAGAAGGTTCTTTACATAGAGGGGAAACATCTCAAGTGGAAGGATAAAACTATAGGAAATAATAAAGGGCACCCAGCTGGGTGTGAAATTAGTAAATATACACCCACTATGAATAAATATGCAAAAACTGCCTCTTTTTTTTTTTCTGCCTCTTTTTTTTTTCCCTGTTCTTAGGAACTTTATTTTAGGAATTTTTTTATTTATTTTTTATTCTAGAATGATAGAAATTCTATAGCTTTATTAAAGTAACTTACTACAGTAAACAAATAAACTTCATATATTAAAAATGTACAATTTGATGACTTTTGCTATATTTATAAGCTTGTGTTGACAGCTCCGTAATCAGGATAATGAATGTATATGTCTCCTGCGAAAGTTTCCTCTGACCTCCATAATTCATTCCCTACCTCCACCCCATTTCTGGGCAGCTACTGAGCTGTTTTCTCAATATTCATTCATTCACCTGTTGGTAGATACTTGGGTTGCTCTGAGTTTTAGTTATGCAAATGATGTCCTGAAGATTCCTGTCTGTGACTTGTGTGGCTGTCTTGAGTAAATAAATACAGAGAAGTACAATGGCTGGCTCATATCATGGGTATATATTTCACTTTTATTTTTAAAAATTTATTATTATTTATAAAATTTGTTTTTGACTGCTCTGGTTCCTGCCCCTGGGCTTTCTCTTGTTGCAACCGGTGGGGGTTGGGGGTGTACTCTTCTTCGTGGTGTGCTGGCTTCTGACTGCGGCGGCTTCTCTTGTTGTGGAGGACAGGCTTTAGAGCTTGGGCTTCGTAGTTGTGACACATGGGCTTAGTTGCTCCAAGGTATGTGGGATCTTCCCAGACCAGGGATTGAACCCGTGTCCCCTGCATTGGTAGGTGGATTTTTAACTGCTGGATCACGAGGGAAGTCACACATATTTAACTTTTTAAGAAGCTTCCAATTTTTCTTTCCCAAAGTGATTGTCATTTTATAGCAGTCTATGAGGATTCCAATTGTTCCACATCCTTGCCAACATTTGTTTTCTTAAAGACATTTTTTTTAACTAAAAAAAATTTTTAATTACACTTATCCAGCGGGTATGAAATGATGTATCATTTTGGTTTTGATTTGCATTTCCCTAAGGACTAACGAGCATCTTTTCATGCACTTATTTACCAACTGAATATTTTCCTTGATGAAGTGTATATTTGGATCTTTTGCCCAGTTTTTAAAAATTGTTTCTTTTAAATTACAGAGTTTTTAGAGCTTGTAATATAAACTAAGTGTAAGTCTTTTACAAGATAACGTAGTTTGCAAATATTTCTCCCAGTTTCCGAACTTGCTTTGTTTTTTGCTTTTTTTCCTTTTCAGTCTTGAAAGCAGGTATTCTTAATTTTGCTAAAGTCCAAATTATCAATTTTTCTAAATTAAAAAAAAGGATTATATTATTGATGGTGTATCTAAGAAACCTTTGTCTAATGTAAGTTCACCAAGGTTTTTCTCCTGTGTTTTCTTCTTATTTTAGGTTTGACGCTTAGATCTATGACTCACTTTTAGTTAATTTTTGTAGTTGATGTGATTCTGTATGCCTATTGTCTTGCCCATCTACAGTCTTGATTATTGTAGCTTTATAGTAAATTTGAAATCAGATATGGTAAATCCTCCAAGTTTGTTGTTTTTCCTCAAGAATAAGTTGGTATAGATACTTTGCAAAGGGAAGAATCAAGAGCTTTGTCCCTCCTCTAGTCTTAACAGGATTTCTTCAGTGTATGCTAGGCAGAGCCTTAATAAGAAGCCAGGTAGCAAAGGAGAACTGTAGTTTGCACAGTAGCTCCACCATCAGAAAAAGGTACAGAAGGATATATGTGAACATGAGAGGCAGTAACTTAGCAGTTGGCACAGCCCGCTCCTTTGGCTACTCAGCAGCCATATATGCCTTTATACCGATACTTGATCTTGTAAAAGCACACAATACTCTGTGCTTTTGCCTAATAAGATGGAAGTCTTCTTTTTAAAAATGAAGATGTTCTTACCTTCTTCCCAAAGTGGGAAGCAAAATCCCAATACTTGTTGTATCCATCTGTGGGTGACATTCACATATTCCACATTTAGGCTATGTTAATTATATCCCAGATTTGTAGTCCTATCTGAATATCATGCTACCTAAAGACTAAATAAATAAAGACTAAACATCTACTTCTGCTTTATTGACTATATCAATGCCTTTGACTGTGTGGATCATAACAAACTGCAGAAAATTCTTCAAGAGATGGGAATAAAAAAAGAGATGGGAATACCAGACCACCTGCCTCCTGAGAAATCTCTATGCAGGTCAAGAATCAACAGTTAGAACCAGACATGGAACAATGGGCTGGTTCCAAATTGGGAAAGGAGTACATCAAGGCTGTATATTGTTACCCTGCTTATTTAACTTACATGCAGACTACATCATGCAAAATGCTGGACTGGATGAAGCACAAGCTGGAATCAAGATTACTGGGAGAAATATGAATAACCTCAGATATGTAGATGACACCACCCTTATGGCAGAAAGTGAAGAGGAACTGAAGAGCCTCTTGATGAAAGTGAAAAGAGGAGAGTGAAAAAACTGGCTTAAAACTCAACATTCAGAAAACTAAGATCATGGCATCTGGTCCCATCAGTTCATGACAAATAGATGGGGAAACAGTGGAAACAGTAAGAGACTTTATTTTCTTGGGCTCCAAAATCACTGCAGATGGTAACTGCAGCCATGAAATTAAAAGATGCTTGCTCCTTGGAAGAAAAGCTATGACTAACCTAGATAGCATGTTAAAAAACAGAGATATTACTTTGCCAACAAAGGTTCGTCTAGTCAAAGCTATGGTTTTTTCCAGTAGTCATGTGTGCATGTGAGAGTTGGACTGTAAAGAAAGCTGAACATCGAAGAATTGATGCTTTTGAACTGTGGTGTTGAAGAAGGCTCTTGAGAGTCAGTTGGACTGAAAGGTCAAACCAGTCCATCCTAAAGGAAATCAGTCCTGTATTTTCATTGGAAGGACTGATGCTGAAGCTGAAACTCCAATACTTTGGCCACCTGATGCGAAGAACTGACTCACTGGAAAAGACCCTGATACTGGGAAAGATTGAAGGCGGAAGGAGAAGGGGATGACAGGATGAAATGTTTGGATGGCATTACCGACTTGATGGACATGAGTTTGAGCAAGCTCTGGGAATGGTAATGGACAGGGAAGCCTGGCATGCTGCAGTCTATGGGGTCGCAGAGTCAGACATGACTGAGCAACTGAACTGAATTGAAAGACTAAATTGTAAAGTGATTTGCTGTTGTTTAGTTTCTAAGTCGTGTCCGACTCTTCTGCGACCGCATGGAGTACAGCCTGCCAGGCTCTGTTCATGGGGTTTCCCAGGCAGGAATACTGGAGTTGGTTGCCATTTCCTTTTTCAGGAGATCTTCCTGATCTAGGGATTGAACCCACGTCTCTTGCATTGGCAGGTGGATTCTTTACCACTGAGCTAGTTAAATTTTACTAATAAAATTTGTATAGCATATTGAGAAGAAGAAGACAGAAGAAAGTGGTTTATACATTCATGCAAAATCGTCTGTAGTAAGAAAAGAATATATATGTAACTGCTGTAGACTTTGCTTTTGTTAACTAGTTGAATGATTGTAAATTCTTCTTTATAACTAGTTTTTTTCTACTGCTCTTTCCATGTTTCCTTTGCCCTCATACAGGACCTCAGCTGGTGAAGTAACCCAAATCTTGCTCACTATTCTTCACATGTTACTTTGTGTGTGTGTATTTTCCATTAACTTTTACTATTACACATGTATAAGAGATATATCAGAGAATCCTTGGGCTTCCAGACAGAGTCCTCCCTGTCCTTACATATCAGTAGTCCTTTATCTCCTAGGTAACTCAGATGAATTATAACAGCTAGTAAAATGACCCTCCTCTTTGCCTCTTCATAATGATTCCAAGTTTATTTTGATCTTTTGCTTTCTATTTTTATGAATGAAATTCTCTTTCATTCAGCCTGGTAGTAACAAATGGCCATTGGTACATGACTAAAGAGCTCAGGCTTCTGGTTTGAACTAAGTAGTAAGCTCAGCACAGTGCCAGGTTCTTAAACTCTGTTATTTGAAAAGCCTCTCCTTCTCTGGAATGAGTTTAGGATTATTTTAAATGTCCTATTATAACCAACACATAGAATTGTTGCCATTCAAAAAATCTTTTTTCAGCCTCAGGAAAGAGGTGAAACCTGGGTTGGATTCTTCACAGACTGTTCTGACTTAACTTCCACAATTTAAAATTTATTAAAATTTATAATTTTTGAATTGTAGAAGAATATTTTGTTAATCAGTTCAGTTGCTCAGTCGTGTCCGACTCTTTGCGACCCCATGGACTATAGCTTGCCAGACTTCCCTGTCCATCACCAACTCCTGGAGCTTGCTCAAACTCATATCCATAATGAGTTAACAAACTCATTAACGTTTTGTTAGTATGTTCTTTAAAAATTTGACCACCAGAGGTAAACATCTTAAACATTTATCTGTGCCTGTTTGGACTCTGTTTGGATGTCTGTCTTCATTTTTAACACCAACTGCATGCATGATATAACTAGAAAAATAGGTTGATTTAGAAATTTGGTTGATGGTTTAAAATAATTGTATTAGGAAAATAATTTTTACAAGTGAATATAATTTAAATACTAGCTAAAATGATGACCTGGAGGCAAATTGTTCTGGTACGTAAGCATTACATTGGAATTTTTGGACTGCCAGTGTTACCTATACACTTTTAGAATTTTGAATAATTTAAAACTTACAGAAAAGTTGCAGCAGTAGTATAAAAAGTCCCATATAGTCTTTACCCAGATGAGATGGTTAGATAACATCACTGGGTCAGTGGACGTGAGTTTGAGCAAACTCCAGAAAATAGTGAAGGATAGGAAGCCTGGTTTGCTGCAGTCCATGGGGTTGCAGTCAGACATGACTTAGCAACTGAACAACAACAACTGGCTGTTTATATTTTGCTCTCTGTATGTTTTATTATTTATTATCTCTTCCTGTCCATATGTGTCTGTGTATTTGTGTGTATGTAATATAAAGATACACACATACATTCTTTTTTGTTTTGTATCAGAGGTGGCATCTGACAGTAAGTTGTAGGCATCATGTTCCTTTATTTCTAAATACTTCAGTGTCTTAATAAGTAAGAACCTCTCTTGCTTAACTGTAGTACAATTATTGAAGTCAGAAGATTTAACTTCGATAACAATACTGTCCTGTTTAATACATGGTCCATACTTCAGGTTTGTCAATAACAATTTCCCAAATAATTCACATACTTTAAAAATCTATTTTGTTTTTACCAGTTTCCTGTATTTCATTTTGATAGGGATTGTCTGTTGCTTCATTTGCTATTATTTTCTCCCAATCTGAGGGCTGTCTTTTCACCT
Organism: Cervus canadensis; assembly: GCF_019320065.1. Taxonomy (NCBI): domain Eukaryota; kingdom Metazoa; phylum Chordata; class Mammalia; order Artiodactyla; family Cervidae; genus Cervus; species Cervus canadensis. The sequence continues at coordinate 41,460,463 of NC_057386.1, forward strand.
TGCTTATAGTTTCCTTTGTAGTGCAAAAGCTTTTAAGTTTCATTAGGTCCCATTTGTTTAGTTTTGCTTTTATTTCCAATATTCTGGGAGGTGGGTCATAGAGGATCTTGCTGTGATTTATGTCGGAGAGTGTTTTGCCTATGTTCTCCTCTAGGAGTTTTATAGTTTCTGGTCTTACATTTAGATCTTTAATCCATTTTGAGTTTATTTTTGTGTATGGTGTTAGAAAGTGTTCTAGTTTCATTCTTTTACAAGTGGTTGACCAGTTTTCCCAGCACCACTTGTTAAAGAGGTTGTCTTTTTTCCATTGTATATCCTTGCCTCCTTTGTCAAAGATAAGGTGTCCATAGGTTCGTGGATTTATCTCTGGGCTTTCTATTCTGTTCCATTGGTCTATATTTCTGTCTTTGTGCCAGTACCACACTGTCTTGATGACTGTGGCTTTGTAGTAGAGTCTGAAGTCAGGCAGGTTGATTCCTCCAGTTCCATTCTTCTTTTTCAAGATTACTTTGGCTATTCGAGGTTTTTTGTATTTCCATACAAATTGTGAAATTCTTTGGTGTAGTTCTGTGAAAAATACCGTTGGTAGCTTGATAGGGATTGCATTGAATCTATAGATTGCTTTGGGTAGAATAGCCATTTTGACAATATTGATTCTTCCAATCCTTGAACACGGTATGTTTCTCCATCTGTTTGTGTCCTCTTTGATTTCTTTCATCAGTGTTTTATAGTTTTCTATGTATAGGTCTTTTGTTTCTTTAGGTAGATACACTCCTAAGTATTTTATTCTTTTTGTTGCAATGGTGAATGGTATTGTTTCCTTAATTTCTCTTTCTGTTTTTTCATTGTTAGTATATAGGAATGCAAGGGATTTCTGTGTGTTAATTTTATATCCTGCAACTTTACTATATTCATTGATTAGCTCTAGTAATTTTCTGGAAGAGTCTTTAGGGTTTTCTATGTAGAGGTTGATAGGGATTTTTGAAGTGGTTTTTTCATGTTTAGGTTTCAGATATGAGAGTTAATCAGTACTGTATAACTGCGGAAGTTGCATACTGTGCTATATGTAACCTGCATTCTTAGGTATATGTAACCTAAGGCCAAATAAGTGTGCTAAGCTCTGACTCTTAGCATATTTTGGGCAGTCTTTTTGGAAGATAATTTTACTTAAATTTTTTTGGAAAAAATTTTAAAAATTAACAAATATGGATATTATGGAATAGAATGCAGAATTTTCATCTCTTTTCTGGCCTGGGCAATCCCATTGACAGAGGACCCTGGCAGGCTGCCGTTCATGGGGTCGCAAAGAGCTGGACACTGCTGAGAGACTAACATCTTAAGATAAAGCACGAGACATCAAAGAAGTAATTTACTTCCCAATAATTGAGTATAAGAATCAGGCCAAATTTGCTTGAGGGAGGGGAAGTATCTCCCTTTAAGACTGGGCTAGTGAAGCCTAGGCATTTGCCTATTTAAAAGAAAAAAATCAATGTTTGGAGTTCCTTGAGCAATAATTTTAGAAAATATCTCAATTTAAAATTAAAAATAAAATGTATTATTAATTATTTATTAAATGCTGTTTTAGTTATAGCTTACTCATCCATAGTGTTTCTTGACATTTCCTAGTTTTTTTCTGGTTGTTAATTTCTATCTTAATGTCCTATGGCCAGTAAATATGGTTTGTATGATACCAGTACTTTCAGATTTGAAGTTTGCTTTATGAATTTGAGCATTATAATAGTTATTTATTGCTGTGTAACAAATTCCCCCAAATGTAGCAACTTTGGACCACAAGCATTTATTATCTCATAACATTTCTGTGTGTTAGAAATCCAGTAGCAGCTTAGCTAGATGTTTCTGGCTCACAGTCTTTCATGAAGTTGTAGTCAGGCTCTTTGCTGGACTACAGTCATCTGAAAGCTTGACTGGACCTGGAAGATTTACTTCTGACCTGGTCATTTACACAGCTGATGGCTGGAGGCCTCAGTTCTTTACTAGTTAGTTCTTTTGCAGAAGGACTCTATAACTTTCTTGTATTATGTGTCAGTTTTCTGTGTGTGTGTGTTATTAGGCACATAGGGATTTTAAAAGGATATCCTCTAAGTGATTTGAATCTTGAATTTTTAAATTTTGAATCTTCAGTTCAGTTGATCAGTCATGTCTGACTTTTTGCAACCCCGTGGACTGCAGCATGCCAGGCTTCCCTGACAATCACTAGCTCCAGGAGCTTGCTCACATTCATGTCCATTGAGTCGGTGATGATATCCAATGATCTCATCCTCTGTTGTCCCCTTCTCCTTCCGCCTTCAGTCTTTCCCAGCATCAGGGTCTTTTCCAGTGAGTCAATTCTTTGCTTCAGGTAGCCAAAGTATTGGAGCTTCAGCATCAGTCCTTTCAATGAATATCAGGACGGATTTCCTTTAGGATTGACTGGTTTGATCACCTTGCAGTCCAAGGGACTCTCAAGTCTTCCTCCAACACCACAGTCAAAAGCATGAATTCTTTGGCACTCAGCTTTCTTTATAGTCCAACTCTCACATCCATACATGACTACTGGAAAAACCATAGTTTTGACCAGATGGACCTTTGTTGTTAAAGTAATGTTTCTGCTTTTTAATATGCTGTCTAGGTTGGTCATAGCTTTTCTTCCAGGGAGCAAGCGTCTTTTAATTTCATGGCTGCAGTTACTATCTGCAGTGATTTTGGAGCCCAGGAAAATAAAGTCTCTCACTGTTTCCATTGTTTCCTGATCTATTTGCCATGAAGTGATGGGACCAGATGTCATGATCTTAGTTTTTTGAATGTTGAGTTTTAAGCCAACATTTAAGTTTTAAGTTTTTCACTCTCCTCTTTCACTTTACAATTCTGTAGCAATCCTCTTTATTTTTAGTGGTTTTTTTTTTGTCTTTGTTTGCTCTAGTTTTGTTTTATTTTTGCTTGGTAAATCTTTTCTCAGTCTTTGATCACTCATCTTTTTTTCCCCTTATGTTAGTCCATCTCTTATGATCAGCACATATGTAACCAGTCTGAATATTTTTCCTTCTAAGTGGAAAGTTTGAACCATTGGTAGTCATTGTGATTACCTATATATTTGGAATCACTTGTCATTTTATTATGTGGCTTTTATTTGTTCAACTTTTCCTTTTTTCTTTTATCTCAGACTTTCTTTCTGGGTTCATTTTTTTTCTGCTTGAAGCATATTTTTAAGAATTTCCTTTGATGAGAGTTTCTTGTGGTAATTGCTCTTATTTTCCTTTCATTCAGTGTCTTTCAATGTCAGTGTCTTTGTTTCCCCCTTATTCTTGAATGATAGTTTTATTGGATGTATAGAATTCTAGGCATTTGTTTTTCTTTCAGTATGTTAAATATATCATTTAACTACCTTCTTGGAGCTCTACCAGTGCTGTGTGCTGTGCTTAGTCGCTCACGTCTGACTCTTTGTGACCCCGTGGACTGCAGCCCACCAGGCTCCTCTATCCATGGGGATTCTCTAGCCAAGAACAATGGAGTGGCTTGCCATGCCCTCTTCCAGTGGATCATCCCAACAGAGGGATCGAACCCAGTTCTTTCACGTTGTAGGCGGATTCTTTATTGTCTGAGCCATCAGGGAAGCCCTGGTGTTTTTGGTTTACCTGTTGTCCATTCTTCATATTATTAACATGCTTTCAGTACTGTTTTTCACACAGTGAAATCTATTAATCTATCCGTTGAAATTGTTTTTCCAGAGGACTTCCTCCAGTTCTCCTGTTTAGGATTGACTGCTTGTTGGGCGAGGTGTGTAGCTCTCAGCCTGAGATTCTTCCTTCATTTTCCTTTTGGAAATTCCCATGTTCCTTTCCTATGTTAGTTTCCCTGTTTTGTGGATCCCATTAGTTTGTAGCACATCTTCCACAACTTGCTGAATAAAAAGGTGAAGAAGAGATCAATTTTGAGATCCTGAATGTTTGAGTATATCTTTATCCTACCTTTTTATTATTTGATAATTTGTCTGAATATTAAGTTCTAGAAGGAAAATAAATTTTCTCAGAATTTTGAAATAATTTCTTCATTGTCTTCTGGTTTATCACAGAAATTATTGCTAAATCTAATGACATTCTGGTTCCTATAATGTTGTGAGCTATTTTTTTCATTTTTTCTTTCTAGAAGTCCTTGGGATTTTTTTCCTTAGTCCTTGCTATTGTGCAGTTCAGTAATAACATAGTTGGATACCTAATGGGTCTTTGTCAATTCGGAGACTCATGTTCTTTAGATCTGAGATATTTCTTTGGTGATTTCTTTCTTCCATGTTCATTTCTTTTTTCCTCCCTCCTTTTCTCATGTTTTGGAATTGATTGATCATGTGATTTTTAAAAAAACTGTTTTCCTCTTATTTCCTAGAGAATCTTGAATGTATCTTGAATGTATCTTCCAACTCTTTACCTTTTTATTTTTTCTATTTGTACAGAGGTAACATAGCAAGCCTGAGAACTATTATCCTTAGAAAGGTCTGATTCAAGGTTGGCTCTTGGCTCGTGTCTGGTACCTTGGGTTTGGAAGGGTTCCCACCATTCCTCAATAAGAGTGATTCACTATGCTTAAACTGTTCAAAACAAGATTTATGCTGAACACCTGCTTTCCATCTGAGTGTCTGTCATTTAGTATGGGTAGGCAGAATGTACCCCCAGTAAAAACCGTGAGCACTGGGTCTCTAATGAACTTCCCCGGTAGACAATATTTTACATACGTAGTCAACAACCCATTGCTGGAGCAGTTTAGCCTGCTCTCTCTGACTCCACTGGGAGAAGTCCCTGGAAGCTTGCATCTGATTTCCTCTGGACTTTATACCTTTTCCTTTTACTGGTTTTGCTTTGTGTCCTTCTGCTGTAATAAATCACAGCTGTGAATGTGACCGTGTCAAGTCCTGTGAGTCCTTTTAGCATACTACCAAACCTGGGGTTAGTCTTGGGACTCATGACACACACTCTCATATTTAACTTTCCCAATGTTCTTTTTTATTCTTGCTTGCTCTCTCTTTTTAAAATTGCATCCTTTACAATCTTTCCTAATGTCTTTTAGGCTGTCAGTGATTAACTTTCTTTGTGTATGAAGTTTTCTTCTCGTTCCTCTTTTGTTTTTTTTTCCCCTAAGAATTAATTTGTGTGTGCTTACTTGATCCCCTTTCTTTCTTGCTTGCAAGGCTTCTTTGTGTCTGGTGATTCTAGGTTGTCTGTTCCCACTTTAAATATTTATTCTTAAATGTGAGACAGTTGGAAGCTCATGCACATCATCTTTACTGTAGGGTGAGTTGGTGGCAAACTAGCTCATTGTTGGAAACCCTCCAAATGCAAGTATTTTCTTTGGGCATCCACTTGCTTACCCGGGAGGATACATGTCTAGTTCCAGGATTCTGACAGCCAGATGAAGGGGGCTGGTGGTTTATTGTGTGGAGGTTTTCATTCAACTAGGAAGTAATAGGATTATTGTGGCAATATTATTTTATGGTTCAAATTTGTAAAATATAGATGAAGGAAATGGTTAATTGGGTTTTCCTCTGAAGTCCCTTAACTGTCTGTTGACTGGGTAATAGACTAGCAGGAACCACCTGTTGTTCTTGGACCATAATTTGAAGAACACTGCATTAAGTAATAAAGAGGTTGTTGCTAAGGGAGATAGGAGTGTTAACACTCTAGTTCATTCTTTTATTCAGCAAGCATTTATTGTCTCTTAAAAGTATTTATTTTATTTTTGTTTGCATTGGGTCTCTGTTGTGGTGTATGGACTTGCTCTAGTTGCAGAGAGCAGAGGCTACCCTGTAGGTGCAGTGCGTGGGATTCTGACTGCAGTGGCTTCTTTTGTTGTGGAGCATGAGCTCTAAACACATGGGCTTCAGTAGTTCCAGCACACGGGCTCAGTAGTTGGTCTCTCAGACTCTAGGAGAGTAGACTCAGAAGTTGTGGCCCATGGGCTTAGTTGCTCTGTGGCATGTGGAATCTTCCTGGACCAGGGATCGAACCTGTGTTTCCTGAGTTAGCAGGTGGATTCTTATCCACTGAGCCAGCAGGGAAGTCCTATTAATTGCCTTTTAAAACTTTTAATCCCAGGAAATAATGTAGGTTATAAGAAAGAGACTTCTCTGCTCCCATGGGACTTGCATTCTTACATAAGGATGGATATTAAACAACTTATCATTTAGTTGTTTACTTATAGTTGTTGGAAGCTCACAGAGCATTCATATATGGGACACCTGCTCTGGGGTTCAGGGATGATACCTCTGAAAGTATGAATGAGGAAAGTGTTTGGGAAATGAGAGAGTGGCAAAGAAAGAGGCTAAAGATCTTAATCAGGATAAAAATAATTTTGAGATTAATAAAAATAATTGTGGGATTAAATGAAGTGTAGAATATGTTTAGTGCCTGATAAGTGTTAACTAGTAATTCTGTTGTTTGTAGAATATTGATATATTGGATGATAAAAAAGACATTTGATTATTAGCATTTAATTTATAAAAGTAAAAGTTTTGTGTTAACGATACAATAAGACAATATGTCCATAGAATCTTTTATTACTAAAAATTTCCCTCACAGTATAAAAATGTTGCTGTTTGAAAAGTATTGCTAAGGCAGAGATCATACTTAACTTCTTAACGCTTCTATCTCTAGCACCCAGCATAGTGTTTGACATATAGAAAGTACTTATTTAGTCTTAAAAAAAAAAAAAAATCTGAAATTGGTACTAGAAATTTCAGGTAACCTAGAAGCTAGGAAGGATGTGGGATTTCTTTTTTTTTTTTTTAAACATTTATTTAATTTTTTTTGACTGTGCTGGGTCTCTGTTGCTATGCGGGCTTTTCTCCAGATGCGGTGTGCAGACTTCTCACGGTGGCGGCTTCTCTTGTTGTGGAGCACGGGCTCCAGGGCACGCAGGCTTCAGGAGCTGCAGCTCCTGGGCTCTAGAGCACAGGCTCACTCGTTGTGGTGTATGGGCTTGGTTGACCCTTGGCATGTGGTTATCTTCCCGGACAGGGGATCGAACCCGTGTCTCCTGCATTGGCAGGCGGATTCTTTACCACTGAGCCACCAGGGAAGCCCAGGATGTGGGATTTCATACACAAGAACTACTCTACTTTTTTCCTTACTAAGGCATTTGTTTGGTTGTGCTCCTTCAGGGGAATTGGAAGTGGTCTTTTGATTAAAATTTAAATATTCTCCTTTTCATATACCTTTCCTCTAGCCAGCAATGATCTCTTGGGATGAAGTCTTTAGTTTTTTTCTCTTGGGGAACTGTGATTGGTGCTCCAGCACTTAGATCTACAATGCAATTCATTATCTTTTGCTGCAAAACAAATTACCTCAAAACTTAGCAGCTTAAAACAACAGACATTTATTATCTCACAGTTTCTGTGGGTCAGGACCATGAGAGTGACTTAGCTGGGTGCCTCAGTGCCTCTGGTTCAGTGTCTCTCGAGGTTGCAGACAAGCTGTTGGCTGCAGTTGCAGGCGTCTGAAATACTGGCAGGAGGATGTGCTAAGTTCACTTCCGATTGTTGGCAGGAGACCTTAGACCAGAAGCCTCTCTGGAGGCTTCCTGAGTGTCCTATGGCATGGCTTTTGGCTTCCTGTAGAGCAAGCAGTGAAGAAGTGGGGATTGGGGGATGTGAGGGATGGATAAAACACGCGAGTTGGAGATGAAATCCTCCATCGTTGATAACCTGTTAATAATATCAGAAGAGAGACATTATCATGTCTGCTGTATTCTAGTGGTTAGAATGACCAACACTGGTAGGAATGTAGGGAGGTGTGAATGTCAGGAGGTGTGGCTCCTTGGGAGCCATTTCAGACACTGACTGCCCCAAATTCAATCCGTGGGATCATCTTCTTCCAGCCCAGTATATCAAATGTATTTGGAAGTATAGGTTAATTAAGCTAGTACTTGATATTTATACATTGTTTCTATCGTAAGTTGAGATTTCCCACATTTGAGCTTGTTAGTTTGGCATTTTTAATGCTTCCTTTTTTTCACTTTCCCCACTTTCCTTGTCCTTTTTATATTTTTCAGATTTAATCGGAAAATAATAGCTCAATGTTTTCTACTTTCAACTTAAAGTTGGGGGTACTAGAGGGATTTCCGTGGTGGTCCAGTGGTTAAGAATCTGTCTTGCAGTGCAGGGGACATGAGTTTGATCCCTGGTCCAGGAGGATTCCACATGCTACCGGGAAGATAAGCCTGTGCCCCCGCAACTACTGAGCCCACGGGCCCTAGAACTCATGCTTTGCGACAGGAGACGCCTCTGCAGTGAGAAACCTAAGCACCGCAACTGAGAGTCGCCTTCCTCTCCACAGCAAGAGAAAGTCCATGAGCAGCAGTGAAGACCCAGTGCAGCCAAAAATAAATAGAAATTTTTTAAAAGTTGGAGATGCTAGAGGATATTGGATTAGATACTTTTAGATTCTAGTTCCCATTAGATTATAAATCTCAGTCTGTTTAATAATGCATATAGATGAAAATTCAGTTAACAATCAAGCGGAGAAGAAAAAACTTATATTCAAGCCAACTGAGGATTATAACCCGGGAGACAGACACTTAGAAGCTTTCTGAGGTTCTGCCGGTTAAGAAATCTGTATGCAGGTCAGGAAGCAACAGTTAGAACTGGACATGGAACAACAGACTGGTTCCAAATAGGGAAAAGAGTATGTCAAGGCTGTATATTGTCACCCTGCTTATTTAACTTATATGCAGAGTACATCATGAGAAATGCTGGGCTGGATGAAGCACAAGCTGGGATCAAGATTGCTGGGAGAAATATCAATAACTTCAGATATGCAGATGACACCACCCTTATGGCAGAAAGCAAAGAACTACTGAAGAGCTTCTTGATGAAAGTAAAAGAGAAGAGTGAAAAAGTTGGCTTAAAGCTCAACATTCAGAAAACTAAGATCATGACATCTGGTCCCATCATTTCATGACAAATAGATGGGGAAACAGTGGAAACAGTGAGACACTTTATTTTTCTGGGCTCCAAAATCACTGCAGATGGTGACTGCAGTCATGAAATTAAAAGATGCTTACTCCTTGGAAGAAAAGTTATGACTAACCTAGACAGCATATTAAAAAGCAGAGACATTACTTTGCCAACAAAGGTCTGTCTATTCAAGGCTATGGTTTTTCCAGTGGTCGTGTATGGATGTGAGAGTTGGACTGTAAAGAAAGCTGAGTGCCAAAGAATTGATGCTTTTGAACTGTGGTGTTGGAGAAGACTCTTGAGAGTCCCTTGGACTGCAAGGAGATCCAACCAGTCCGTCCTGAAGGAGATCAGTCCTGAATACTCATTGGAAGGACTGATGTTGAAGCTGAAACTCCAATACTTTGGCCACCTGATGTGAAGAACTGACTCATTTGAAAAGACCCTGATGCTGGGAAAAATTGAAGGCAGAAGGAGAAGGGGACAACAGAGGATGAGATGGATGGATGGCATCACCGACTCAATGGACATGAGTTTGAGTAAACTCCAGGAGTTGGTGATGGACAGGGAGGCCTGGCGTGCTGCAGTCCATGGGGTTGCAAAGAGTTGGACATGACTGAGCAACTGTACTGAACTGAACAGGTTAAGAGGTAGAGATGTAGTATTATGCATTTTTGAGAAAAAGGATTATGGGTCATATACATAAAGTTCATTAGAGATATTCTGGTCAGGTATGCGTGTACAGAGTGAGCCTTCAGGTCAGTGTGACCCCCTATATAGGATGAGAAAGAAATCTTAAAATTACAGTGCTGGTGTCAGAAGAAAGGGACCTTTTTTCTCAAAGGTTGATTATTATATCCTCTTGCCTAGAGGACACCTGATTAATGTGTAGAGGAAATGCATACTGGGAAAGGCCCGTCACAAATTGGGGTGTGTTGGGACATGTTATGTGTGATTTAATTCTTAGTTTGATGTTTCCTGCTGTAGAGAAATTTATGATTTTCCTCATGTGTATAATAATACTAATTTTGTGATTTGAAGTCTTCAAAGAAAAGTGAATAAAGTAAATAAAAGGTATTGTTTGTAGACATATTTGATTTTACTCGTATGTGGTTATTAGTTATATCTTTCATTAAAAATAAATGATTGCTGGGCTTTAGCACTTAAGGATAGAGAACATGGGCCTTCGCTATAAATTAAGAGCCAGGAGAGTTTTGTTTGAGTTTAGGAACAAAATTATTTTGTAGGTTTCAGAGGTACTTTTCCTTGCTAAATCCTGAGTTTGAGCATCAGATTTCAGAAAGCTGAATTATTACTAGGGGCACTAGAGTCCTCAGCCTGTGACTAGATTATATGCGGACAGTTGTAAGTCTGTGTGAAATTCAGATACTTTTTCCTTACGGAAATGCTTTTGTAAATGCATTGGATTCTCCTTCTGCCCCTTCCACACCTGAAGTTTAGCCTGTATTGAATCAGAGCTCAGTCAGATTTTAAATCTTTTTTCAAAATCTTGAAGCAGTCATGAGCTTACAGAAAAACTATGAGTAAAGCACAAAGAGTCTTTATCTTGAACCATTTAAGTATAAGCTGCTGCTGATGTCCTATCACCCCTGAATACTTCTCTGCCTTTCCTGCAAATTAAAATATACCCACAATACACCTATCCAAATCAGGAAATTAACATTGATGCCTTATTCAGTTCAGTTCAGTTGCTCAGTTGTGTCCGATTCTTCGTGACCCCGTGAACCACAGCATGCCAGGCCTCCATGTCCATCACCAACTCCTGGAGTCTACCCAAACCCACGTCCATCAAGTCGATGATGCCGTCCAGCCATCTCATCCTCCGTCATCCTCTTCTCCTCCTGCCCTCAATCTTTCCCAGCATCAGGGTCTTTTCCAATGAGTCAGCTCTTCACATGAGGTGGCCAAAGTATTGGAGTTTGAGCTTCAACATCAGTCCTTCCAATGAACACCCAGGACTGATCTTTAGGATGGACTGGTTGGATCTCCTTGCAGTCCAAGGGACTCTCAAGAGTCTTCTCCAACACCACAGTCCAAAAGCATCAATTCTTTGGCGCTCAGCCTTCTTTATTGTCCAACTCTCACATCCATACATGACCACTGGAAAAACCATAGCCTTGACTAGATGGACCTTTGTTGGCAAAGTAATGTCTCTGCTTTTTAATATGCTATCTAGGTTGGTCATAACTTTTCTTCCAAGGAGTAAGCATCTTTTAATTTCATGGCTGCAGTCACCATCAGCAGTAATTTTGGAGTTCAAAAAAATAAAGTTAGCCACTGTTTCCACTGTTTCCCCATCTATCTGCCATGAAGTGATGGGACCAGATGCCATTATCTTAGTTTTCTGAATGTTGAGCTTTAAGCCAACTTTTTCACTCTTCTCTTTCACTTTCATCAAGAGGCTCTTTTAGTTCTTCTTCACTTCCTCCATAAGGGTGGTGTCATCTGCATATCTGAGGTTATTGATATTTCTCCCAGCAATCTTGATTCCAGCTTGTGCTTCCTCCAGCCCAGCATTTCTCATGATGTACTCTGCATATAAGTTAAATAAGCAGGGTGACAATATACAGCCTTGACATACTTCTTTTCCTATTTGGAACCAGTCTGTTGTTCCATGTCCAGTTCTAACTGTTGCTTCCTGACCTGCATATAGGTTTCTCAAGAGGCAGGTCAGGTGGTCTGGTATGCCTATCTCTTTCAGAATTTTCCACAGTTTACTGTGATCCACACAGTCAAAGGCTTTGGCATAATCAATAAAGCAGAAATAGATGTTTTTCTGGAACTCTCTTGCTTTTTTGATGATCCAGCGGATGTTGGCAATTTGATCTCTGGTTCCTCTGCCTTTTCTAAAACCAGCTTGAACATCTGGAAGTTCACAGTTCATGTATTGCTGAAGCCTGGCTTGAAGAATTTTGAGCATTACTTTACTAGCGTGTGAGATGAGTGCAATTGTGCGATAGTTTGAGCATTCTTTGGGATTGGAATGAAAACTGACCTTTTCCAGTCCTGTGGCCACTGCTGAGTTTTCCAAATTTGCTGGCATATTGAGTGCAGCACTTTCACAGTATCATCTTTCAGGATTTGAAATAGCTCATCTGGAATTCCATCACTTCCACTAGCTTTGTTCATAGTGATGCTTTCTAAGGCCCACTTGACTTCATATTCCAGGCTGTCTGGTTCTAGGTGAGTGATCACACCATTGTGATTATCTGGGTCGTGAAGATCTTTTTTGTACAGTTCTTCTGTATATTCTTGCCACCTCTTCTTAATATCTTCTGCTTCTGTTAGGTCTATACCATTTCTGTCCTTTATCGAACCCATCTTTGCATGAAATGTTCCCTTGGTATCTCTGATTTTCTTGAAGAGATCTCTTGTCTTTCCCATTCTGTTGTTTTCCTCTATTTCTTTGTATTGATCGCTGAGGAAGGCTTTCTTATCTCTCCTTGCTGTTCTTTGGGACTCTGCATTCAGATGGGAATATCTTTCCTTTTCTCCTTTGCTTTTTGCTTCTCTTCTTTTCACAGCTATTTGTAAGGCCTCCTCAGACAACCATTTTGCCTTTTTGCATTTCTTTTCCATGGGGATGGTCTTGATCCCTGTCTCCTGTACAGTGTCACAAACCTCCGTCCATAGTTCATCGGGCTCTCTGTCTATCAGGTCTAGTCCCTTAAATCTATTTCTCACTTCCACTGTATAGAAATGCCTTATTACTACCACCTAATTCTGAGGCCCCATTCAAATTTTTTTTTTTTTTAAATATTTCTTTTTTTATTGACATGTACTTGATTTGCAAAATTTAAAGTGTACAACATAGTGATTTAGCTACACATACATATGTATATATATAGGTTTTCTTTTTAAAATTATTTCCCTTATAGGTTATTACAAGACATTGAATATAGTTCCCTATGCTATATAATAGGTCCTTAATGTTTATCTATTTTATATGTAGTATTTTGTATCCGCTGATCCCAAATTTATCCTTCTCCACCACTTTCCTCTTTGGTAACCATAAATTTGTTTTCTATGTCTGTGAGTCTATTTCTGTTTTGTAAAAAGGTTCATTTGTATCATTTTTTTAGATTCCGCATACAAGTGATATCATATGATACTTATCTTTCTCTTTCAGACTTAACTTTACTTAATATGAAAATCTCTAGGTCCTCCCATGTGGCTGTAAACAACATTATTTCATTCTTTTTTGTGTGACTGTGTGATATTCCATTGTATATATAGACCACATCTTCTTTATCCATTTCTCTATTGACAGGCATTTAGGTTGCTCCCATTCAAATTTTATATTTTTCCTAGTAAAGCCCTTTATATCAGAAGGATCCAACCCAGAATCATGTTACAATTAGTTGTTGTGTCTCTTTTGTCTGTTTCACTCTGAAACATCATCTGGTTAATTTTTGTAGACTGTTCCTCAGTTTGGATTTATTAGCATTTCCTCATGGTTAACTTTATATTATACATACTTGATAGGAATTCAGATGCAACGTTGTACCCTTATATCCATCAAATGACCCAATTTAGATGGTCTAGCTGTTGATGATGCTAACTTTGGTAACTTGATTAAGATGATGAGCCAAGCTTCTTTATTATAAAGTTACTCTTTGCCCTTATAAACACACACACACACTGTATGGGTGTGCTTAGAAACTGTAAATAGCCCATTCTTCGTCAAGCTTTTAGTTTATTCAAGGATTCCTGTGAGTACAGACTAATTGTTTCTCTTATCCAGTGGATGATAATAGGTTTATCATTATTTTTTGCTCACATTATTACGGATTTGGGCCAGGGAGAGCGGCCTTAGTCTGGCTTCTGTGTCCTTTTGACATGTCTCCATCATTCTTTGAGCATTTCCTTTCTTTCTAAAACAACACGATGTTCCAGACTTCTTTGGATCTTCCTTGTGTTTCAGAGCTGGAATCATCAGCTGTTTCCCTAAGGAGCCCTGGTTCCTTTTAGAGGAGATTGGTCCCTTTGAAACCAAGATACAGGGGCTAGGTGGACTCATTACTACTGAGTTTTCATTGTTTCTGAGTATTCTTAATGGACGGAGTTAGGGAATAGATAAGTTCCTGTCCAAACATTCTGGGTGTTTGTGTGTGTGTGTGTGTATATTTATATTAATATTTATTTCCATCTGTCTCTCTATTGAAAAGTCTGTTTCCGTTGCCTCTAATTTTATTTCAACATGAAGGCTTTGTAGTTTTCTCCCTTTCTTTATTTGTAAGTTCTTTCTCTGATAGAAACTTGGCTTTAATTATTTTTAATATACCTACTTCTTTGATTATTCCCCTTTTATGTAACCAATCTCCCATCACTGTCATTCTCTATCACCATTTGCTCCCAAGCACAGATGCCCTTCTCACTGTCCTTGGGCTCCAACACCCCTTATTTTCAATCCCCCACCCTCACGTTATGTGGGTTCTCTGGTTTCCTTGCTCAAGCTCATATTGCCTGCCCTGTACTGCTTCCCTGTGTGGTCATCCTTCTCACCCTGCTCAGACTGCGCTAGAACACTTCCTGTCTTATCAAGCAGAAGCCCAGCACCAGTGTCCAGCACCCCTTGCTGGTCCCCACTCTTGTCTCTCTGTCTCACTCAGGCTTTGAAACTAAGCTCTGGGCTATCCTCCTCATGGCCCCGTCCCCCCGCCCCCCCCCCCCCATCCCATTGCAGCTCCAACATCCTCTGTGGCCTGCTCTCACTCTCCTTACTGTTTAGATTCTAAGATCCTATTCCTGGCTACCCTCTCAATATGAGTCTTTCCTTTCTCCATTGATGCTCTGACACCCTCTGCTGGGCTGCCTTCTACAGGTGGACACCCTCTTCACCCTGCTTATGCTCCATTTCCCCTACACGAATCCCTTACTCATCCTGCTCAGACTCCTGCTTCTCCTCCCCCAAACAGAGATGCCTGCCTTGCTTTACCCCTCCTAATGGCTTTCGTACTGAATTATTTACTGAAGGGAAGGGAGTGGAAGGGAAAGGAAGAGCCAGCATATTTTAATGGAACAGTGTGATCCAAGTTTATGTTTGACAGAAGTAAATCTTCCCCTGCCTTGGTAGTAGATCTGGAGAATCTGGAAAGGGCATTTGGGAATCTGCTTTTGGAACTTCCTTAGTATTTGGAACTACTGGTATAAACAAGTTCTTTATTTGTGGATCAGAGACTTCTATGTATGGAAATACTTGGGTAGTCTGTAAGTTCAGAATAGTAGGAAGGGGGGAAGAAACCGAAAGCCAGAAGTGTTTGGTGGTTTAGTAGCTCAGTTGTGTCCGACTCTTTGTGAACCTGTGAACTGTAGCCCACAGGAAATGGCAATGTGGGTTGCCATTCCCTTCTCCAGGGGATCTTCCTGACCCAGGGATCGAACCCAGATCTCCTGCTTTGCAGGCAGATTCTTTACCAACTGAGCCACCAGGGAAGCCAAAAGTGCTTAGGGGGAAGGATGGTTTGGAACTCACTTATTGGTAAAATTGGTTTGCTGCTGTTGCTAAGTCACTTCAGTCGTGTCAACTCTGTGTGACCCCATAGATGGCAGTCCACTAGGCTCCTCTGTCCCTGGGATTCTCCAGGCAAGAACACTGGAGTGGGTTGCCATTTCCTCCTCCAGTGCATGAAAGTGAAAAGTGAAAGTGAAGTCGTTCAGTCGTACCCGACTCTTCGCAACCCCCTGGACTGCAGCCTGGTAAGGCTCCTCCGTCCGTGGGATTTTCCAGGCAAGAGTACTGGAGTGGGGTGCCCTTGCCTTCTCTGAAAGTTGGTTTAGCTCCATGTTAATCTCCTTGCTCCCAAGTGGCCATATAGTCTTATAATGTCCATTAAAAAAACAAACAGTTAATTATTTAATAATCTGTTTTATGAACTGAGTATTAAATTTCAGTATGTTTATTACAGTATTTTCCTACCTTTATTAATCATTTATGTACTATTAGCTTAGCTATATCTTGTGTCCTTTCTTAGCTTAACTTTAAATTGGCTTACCTTGTTCACTTAGCCTTATCAAAGGAATAGTGTCTTTGTGAGCATAGTGCTAATTATATATTTTATATCACATATTAAAGTGAACACCCTTCCCTGGTGGCTTAGCGGTAAGAATCTGTCTGCCAGTGCAGGAGACCAGGTTCGGTCCCTGGGTTGGGAAGATCTCCTGGAAAAGGAAATGGCAACCCACTCCAGTATTCTTGCCTGGAGAATCCCATGGACAAAGGAGCCTGGCAGGCTATAGTCCATGGGGTTGCAAAGATTTGGACATGACTGAGCGACTTAACACTTTCACATTCAAAGTGAATGTAGAACTTAAAAATTTTAAAGTTTATTAGGTGCCATATAAAGTCATATTACATCCCAGTGGTGCAGAGTCCGCTTTGGGAAATACGTTCATATAATCAGTATAAATGTTTGATAGATTTTCCTGATTTATGTTTGTTACTTGTTATCTAGAGCTAATTTATCTTTATTTTCATAGCATGATTCTTTTCTAGGTGCTTTCCCCCCAGTATGATTTTTTCTTTGCTTTTTCCTCTCATTTAGATGACTTACATTAAGTGAATTCTAATGTCAACCCCAACCCCATCATGGTCTGAGGGCCCTTTTAGAAAGTGGTTAAAATGTACACAGAGGCAAAGATTTTAGCCTATGACCTTTTGAAGAATTTTCTGAGTGCAACTAGGAACAAATTATCTATTGTTCACAGTACTATGCTTAATGTTATGCCTTCTAAATCCTCTTGTTGAAATCTTCTATCTTAAGTAGCTAACAGTTTAATACAGATCATATTAAAAGGTTATTATTTTTCTTCATGTGGTTTAGACCCTTTACATTTCTGCAGTAATATCCAACATTTTATATAAGGTAGCATGAAGTGTTCAAAAATTTTTTTTCCCCCCCAATTGGGAAAGTAATACTTGCCAATTGAAAGTAAGAGAAACCCAAAAAGTAAAAGAAAGGAAAAAATTAACTCATTTTTACCTCTCAAATACAATTTATCTAAAAGTACACCCACACCAGGCATAGTCATTTCTTTATTATGTGTTCCAGTAGTATGTAACTTTATTTTGGAAAAATATAGAGTCACAAAAATAGTTTCATTTTATTTTGCACTTTTAAAGTTATTAGTGAAATGAACACAAATTTTTGTATATGTATTGACTACTCATCTTCTATGATTGCTTCATATTTCTTCGATTTTTCCATTGAATAGTCTTATTAATTTATATATAGTACAGCCTTATACTATATTAGTAAGCAAACCTTTTAGTGGCTAGTTGTTGCACATTCTTTTACTTCTTGTTACTTGTCTTTTTCTTTGTCAGTAGTGTCTTTTCTTTTAAAAGCAGAATTTCAGTGTTTTCCTGTAGGTAAATATATTGGTGTTTTTTTCTTAATGGCTTCTGGATTTTCTTATCTAGGAAAAATCTATTCTATCCAAATATTATGAGATTATTATTTAGTATTTTTCCTAGTAGTTTAATGACTTTTTTTTTCTTTTTTTTAATATTAGCTTCTTAATCTCTCTCCTTTCTCTCTATTTCTCCGTCTATCTCTCTCTCACACACACACGTATTTTAAAATTTGGTATAAGTTGTTTTTTTTTTAGATAGCCAGTTAATCTGGTAATGTTTTATTGATAAGCCTTTTAACACTGATTTGAAACATTAACTTTTATCATGTTAACTTTCTGTGTACATATTAAATCTGTTCTATGATTATAATTAGTTTATGGTTATAATACTTTGGTTTTTTTTTTTTTTTTTAAATTTTATTTGGCTGCACCAGGTCTTAGTTGCAGCACTTGAGATCTTTGATCTTCGTTGCAGCATGAGGATTCTTTTGTTGAGGCATGCGAACTGGTAGTTGCAGCATGTGGGATCTAGTTCCCTGACCAGGGATAGAACCTGGCCCCCCTGCATTGACAGCGAGGAGTCTTAGCCACTGGACCACCAGGGAAGTCCCAATACTTTGGTTTTGTTAAAGAGCTTAATAGTACGTTTAAAGTACCTGATAATGTAAGTCTCCTCCGATTCTTGTTTTTCAGAAAGTTATTTGGTATTCTCACAAATTTGTTCTTTCAAATTACCTTCAGAATCAACTTACCGTTTTAAACAAGCCCCCATCTTCCAAATCTATTATGTCTTCTCACTATTTCTCTTCTACTTTTATTAGCCTAATTTAAGCTACCATTTCTCTTGCCTAGGCTGTCATTTAACTCCAGCACCAAGAAGACTCTTTAGAAAACATAGATCATGTTGCTCCCTTGTTTGCATTCCTTCAATATCTTCTTTCCCTCTTTTTCATTATCTACTGCTGCATAGCAAGTACTCTAAAGCTTTACAGCTTAAAATGCCTTTTATAAAATTTGTAGCTCACAATTTGGAAGTCAGGAATTCATGATGGGTTCAACTGTATTTCACAAAGTGTTGGCTGGGTTGGCTGGGGCTGGAGAATCCCTCCCAATACAACTTCCTCAGCCACATGTCTGACACTTCATTGCTCCTTGGTCTCTCTCTCCACATGGCATCTCATTCTTCAGAATCTCTCCACCTGACCTGGGCTTTTCACAGCATGGTGGTCTCAGAATAATCACACTTTTTACATGGCAGCTGGCTTCCTAGGAAGAGGGAAAGAAAAACTTGTCAGACCAGTTAAGGCTGTGCCTAGAACTAGCAGAGTGTCCCTTCTGCCATATTTTATTGGTGAGAAGAGTCACAAAATCTGCCTAGTTGCAAGAAAATGAAAAGATGAGACTTTTTGATGTGGGAATGGCAAGGTCTTCTTGCAGGAGCGTATGTGGGTTGAGAGATACCATGACCTCTCTGTATTTTGGAAAATATAATCTACCACACCATCAAGCTCAAAATAAATTCAAAGCTTTTGAAATGGCCCACAAGGCTTTTCATGATCAGACCCGTTCCTCCTCCTCTTTGACCTCATCCTCTGTATTTTCTTCTTTTGTTCTTTTTGGTTTAGCCACAATGGCCTCTTTGCTAGGCTTTGAATATGCCACATTTATTCCAACAATAGATCCATTTTACCTGCCTCTGCTGCCTTGAATGCTCTTTAGATCTTTGCATGGGTCTTCCCAGTGCTCTTCATTTAGGTCTCTGTTCAAATGTCTGCAGACAACTCTCCCTGACGACCTTAGTACTCCTAATCTTGTTTTTTCTTCTACCTAGATTTTAGTGTTGGTATGAGAGCCCTGGGGGGCATGAATACACTTTTCTTCCCTCCTTGTTTTCTGAGCAGCTTGAGAAATAGAAGAGGAAAGGTAGAGACCAAACTGTTTATGAAATATATAAATGTTTGTGTGTAAATGTATGTCTGTATTCACAGTGTGAGGTTGGAGACTCAAAGAGCTTGCTTTCTAAATCTCAGAATTAGGCTTCCCAGTTGGCTCAGTGATAAAGAATCTGCCTGCAGTGCAGGAGACACAGGAGACTCTGATTTGATCCCTGGGTTGGAAAGATCTCTGGGGGTAGGAAATGACAACCCACTCCAGTATTCTTGCCTGGAAAATCCCATGGACAGAGGAGCCTGGTGGGCTACAGTCCATGGGGTCACACAGAGTTGGACATGACTGAGCACGCACACACGACTACCACCACCACCACACCCCCGACTCAGTGCCACGCAGTGTTGGTTACTCCCATCTGCAAAGGGAGTCTGCTGATCAACTCTTGGCATGTTGCTATAGAGGAAAATTCTTGTACTCTGTAACGAGCCTGTTCCCAAGTAAAGGATAGAGTTGAGTTGTGTATGTCCAGTTATTATTCTCACTTTTATCAATCTGACTGACTAAATAAGGATGAAAGGAAGGGAATAAAGGCAGTGTCAGAGATGAGTCTCATCTCAGATTTGAGAAACTTGGTATATTGTGGTACTGTTTACTAAGATAGGAAGCATGGTAGGAAGATTATGAATTGCATTTTAGAAGCACTGACTTTGAAGTGCCTACAAGAAACCCATGTGGAAAAACCAAATAGGCATTTGGATAACACATTTGAACATTCAGATTGGTGGTTGTGTTGGTTTTCTATTACTGTGTAGCAAACTACTGGAAATGTAGTGGCTTAGAACAATTCAAAATTATGATCTCAATTTCTGTGGGTCAGGAATCTGGGCATTGGTTAGTTGGGTTCTCTGCTTAGGTTTTCACCAGGCTGAAATCAGGGTATTGATCAGGGCTGTTATCTCATCTGAGACTTGGGCTCCTCTTCCAAGCTCACACTGGTTGTTGATAGAATTTAGGTCCTTATAGTTGTAGGACTGAGTGAGGCCTGCTCTGAGAGTCCTGTTGCTGATCCCTGCCATGTGGCCTTCTCCACAGCATGGTAGTTTGTTTCTTCAAGACTAACAGAAAGTGTTTTTACTTCAGATCTCTTATGGTTTCCTTGTTTAGGACAGGTTCATCCAGGATAATACCCTTTTTGATTGTCAACTTGTTAGGAACCTTAATTGCATCTGCATAGTCCCTTGTGCCATGACATGTAACAGTGATGAAAGAGATATCCCTTCATATTTGCAAGTCCTCACTCTTAAGGAAGAGTATTATACAGGGTGTGTCCACCAAGGAATGGGACTCTTGGGGCCATCTTAGTCATTATCAGTCATCATAGTAGTAATCATCAGGATAGTCAATGTATACACAAGATTGCCCAAGAAGAGAGAATAGAGGAGAGATTAGGAAATAATTTCACGATTATTGATACTTGGAGGGTATATTTATATATCTTGTATTTATAGCACCTGCACTGCTATTTGGTACCTGAAAAGTGAAAGTGGTAGTCGATCAGTTGTGTCTGACTCTTTGTGACCACGTGGACGGTAGACCACCAGGCTTCTCTGTCCATGAAATTCTCCAGGCAAGCATACTGGAGTGGGTTGCTGTTTCTTACTCCAGGGGATCTTCCTTACCAAGGGATTGAACTCAGGTCTCCTGCATTTCGGGCAGATTCTTTACCATCTGAGCACCAGGGCTCATTTGGTACATAGTGGATATTCAATAAATGTTTGTTAGAATTCTTCCCTGATCTCAGATTTTGAAAATGTGTAAATTTACATTATGTGCCCTTTTATGTATATAGTTTTTTTTTTTTTTAACGTTAACATTGTTGTGCAGCCATTACTACCATCCATCCCTGAAACTTTTTATCTTATAAAACTGAAATTCTATACCTATTAAACAATAATTCAACATTCTCCTTTCCCTCCAGCTCCTGGCAACCACCATTATACTTTCTGGTTTTTTATTTTGACTACCTTAAGTACCTTGTCTAAGTGGAATCGTACAGTATTTGTCTTTTTCTGACTGGTTTACTTCACTTAGCATAATGTCTCCAAAATTCATTCATGTCGTAGCATATTGGAGACTTTCTTTTCTTTTTAAGGCTGAATAATAATCCATTGTTTGTATATATCATATTTTACTTATTCTTTCATCTGTCAGTGGATACTTGGGTTCCTTCCATGTTTTAGCTGTTATAAATAATACTGACATGAACGTGTTGTTCAGTCGACTCTGTGCAACCCCATGGGCTGCAGCATGCCAAGCTTCCCTGTCCTTCACTGTCTCCCAGAGTTTGCTCAAACTCATGTCCATTGAATCAGTGATGCCATCCAACTGAAACTGTTTACCACAGATTGGGACTCGAACCCGTGTGCTGGGACTCGAACCCAGCCAAAACCCTGCCTGGGACTTGAACCCCCATGGCTGGGGCTCAAACCCAGCCAAAACCCATGGAACCTGGTTTCAGGATCTAATGAAGCTCAGGTTCTTGATGTCTCATCGCGGAAAGAATTCAGTGAGAGACAAAGTAATAGGTAAGAAGTGGATTTATTCAGATACAGAGAGAAGCACTTTCCACAGACAGAGTGTGGGCCATCCCAGAAGGCAAGTGCAGCTCTGAAATTTGGCATGGTTAGATTTTATAGGCTGGGTAATTTCACATGCTGATGAGTGGGAGGATTATTCCAGCTATTTTTGGGAAGGGGTGGAGATTTCCAGGATTTGGGCCACGACCCACTCCTTGGTCTTTTAACAGTGCCCTGGGACTGTCATGGCACCTCTTGGTGTGTCATTTCACTTGCTGATTGAGGATCAAGGTCTGGTCTTGTCTGCCATCTTGATCCCATTTGATTCTAGTCCATTTTATGTTGTGTCCTTGGGCTATGTCATTCTTTCAAAAGTTGTGTTCTGTTACACAACCATCTCATTCTCTGTTACCTTCTTCTCCTGCCTTCAGTCTTTTCCAGCATCAGTGTCTTTTCCAGTGAGTCAACTCTTTGCATCATATGGCTAAAGTATTAGAGCTTTAGCATCAGTCCTCTCAATGAATATTCAGGGTTGTTTTTTCTTAGGATTGACTGGTTTGATTTCCTTGCTGTCCAAGGGACTTAAGAGCTACAAACATGGGTATACACGTATCCATTTGAATCCTACTTTCCCTTTTTTTGAGTATATACCCAGAAGTGGAATTGCTGATCATGTTGTGCTTCTATTTTTAATTTTTTAGAGGAAATTTCATGTTGTTTTCCATATTGACTGTGCCATTTGATATTTTTGTTAGCGTTATAGATGTTCCAATTTCTCCACATTCTCACCGACACTTGTTGGTTTTGTGTATGTGTGTTTTGATATTATCCAAATTAATGGGTTTTGATTTGTATTTCCCTAACGATTAGTGATGTTGAGTGTCTTTTTGTGTGCTTATTGACCATTTGTATATCTTCTCTGAAGTCCTTTGCTCATTTTTGAATTGAGTTATTTTTGTTATTGTTGTATTTTAGGAGCTCTCTGTATAGTTTGGATTAATCCCTTATCAGATACATGATTTGGAGGTTTTCTCCCATTCTGTGGTTCACCTTTTTGCTCTGTGGATAGTGTCTTTTGATGCACAAAATTTTAAAGTTTTCATGAAGTCCAATTTATTTATTTTTTTGTAACCTGTACCTTTGGTGTCATATCCAAGATATCATTAACAGATTCAATGGCAGGAAGCTTTTGTCCTATATTTTCTTACAAGTGTTTGTTTTAGGTCTAACATTTAGTTCCTTGATCCATTTTGAGTTACTTTTTGTTTATGGGATAGGTAAGGATCTAATTTCATTCTTTTGCATGTGGAGATCATTTTCCCCGTACCATTTGTCGAAAAGACTGACCTTTCTCCTTTAATTGGTCTTGACAACTTTGTCAAAAATCATTTGATCGTATACAAGAAGGTTTATTTCTGGGCCGTCTGTTCCATTGGTCTACATGTCTGTCTTCATGCCAGTACCATGTTGCTTTGATGACTGTAAGTTTATAGTAAAGTTTTTTTTTTAAGTTTTAAAAATAACATTTATTTCTTAAAAGTTAACATGTGCATAATAGGAAACAACATCAGCAAAAAACAAAGTCATTCATAATCACAAGCAGTTTACCATTTGACATGTCCTTCTAGGTCTCGTTTGTGTAAAGTTTTGAAATCAAGGAATTTGTTATCTTCCAGGTTGTGCATCCTTTTCAATATTGTTTTGGCTATTCAGGGTCCCTTGAGATACATATGAATTTTAGAATGTGTTTTTCTGTTTTTGCAAAAATATCCTTAGGGTTTTTGATAGAGACTTGTTGACTCTGTAGATCTTTTTGTGTAGTATTGACATTTTAACAGATTAAGTCTCCTAATCCATGAACATGAGTTGTTTCCATTTACTTATGTCTTCTTTAATTTGTTTCAGCAGTGTTTTGTAGTTTTCATGGTACAAGTTTTTCACTGCCTTTATTAATTCCTAAGTATTTTATTCTTTTTGATGCTATCTATCTAATTGTTTTTATAATTTCAGTTTTCTTTTTTGGGAGATTTTTGATTACTGATTCAATCTCTCCTTACCAGTTATAGGTTTATTCAGGTTTTCTATTTCTTTAGTGATTTAGTCTTGGTAAGTTTTTTTTTTTTTTTTTAAACCATCTTCATCCAGTTCAATTATGAATTGATCCTATAAAGTCTTGGTAAGTTTTGTATTTCTAGAAAATTTTCCATTTCATCTAGGTTATCCAATTTTTTGGCCTGCAGTTGTTGATAGTACTGTCTTTAAATACTTTTCCGTTCTGTAGAATTAGTAGTAGATGTCCCCATTTTCACCTGTAATGTGGGAGACCTGGGTTCAATCCCTGGATCGAAGATCCCCTGGGAAGATGCCCTGGGAAGATCCCCTGGAGGAGGGCATGGCAACCCACTCCAGTATTCTTCCTGGAGAATCCCATGGACAGAGGAGCCTGCTGGGCTACGACTGAGGGACTAAGCGCAGCACAGCAGTGGTGGCACAGTGGTGAAGCATCAGCCTGCCAGTGCAGGAGATGTGGGTTTGGATCCCTGGGTCAGAAAGATCTCCTGGAGAAAGAAATGGCAACCTACTTTGCCTGGGAAATCTCATGGACAGAGGAGCCTGGCATGCTATACAGTCCATGAGGTAGCAAAAAAGTTAGACACGACTTATGCCTAAACAACAGTTGTGGCCTTACCTATGGTTTAACCTGGAAAATGTCCCATGTACACTTGGAGAGGACTGTGTATTCTGTTGCTGGGTAGAGCATTTTTGTATATGTATATTTGGTCTAATTGGTTTATTATGTTGTTAGAGTCCTCTATTTCCTGACTTACCTTCTGTCTGGTTGTTTTCTCCACTATTGGGAGTGGAGTCTCACAATATTGAAGTCTCCCAACTATTCCTGTAGAACTGTCTATTTCTTCCTTCAATTCTGTCAGTTTTTGCTTCATGTATTTTGATGGTCTGTCAGCTGTATAAATGTTTATAATCTGTCTTCTTACTGTATTGAACCTTGTATTAACTTATGATGTTCTCCTCTGTATTCATAGCTTTTTAAAGTCTACTTTCTGTTACTTTGGGTTTCCCTGGTGTCTCAGATGGTAAAGAATCTGCCTGCAATGCCTGAGACCTAGGTTCGATCTCTGGGTTGGAAAGATCCCCTGGAGAAAGAAATGGCAATCCACTCCAGTATTCTTGGGCTACAGTCCATGGAATTGCAGAGAGTTGGACACAGCTGATCAACTAACACTGACTTTCACTCGGTGTTTTATTAGTCTAACCCTACCCCTTTTATTTTTTTAAAGGCTACACTCTTTTGACAACAGTATGGAATATTATTTTCCATTCCTTCATCTTCAACCTATTTGTGTCTTTGGATGTCGAGTGAGTCTCCTTTAGGCAGCTTATGATTGGATCATGTGTTTTTATCCATTTTGCCAAATCTCTGTTTTTTGATTGGAGGGTTTAATCTAATTACATTTTAAGTAATTACTGATAAGAGGGGACTTACTGTTGTCATGGTGCTGTTTGTTTTCTATATGCCCTGTAGCTTTTTCAGTCCCGCATTTCCTACATTACTGTCTTCTTTTGTGTTTACTTTTTGTAGTGAAATGTTTAAATTTCTTTCTTGTTTCCTTTTTGTATATTCTGTAGCTATTTTCTTTGTGGTTACCAGAGAGATTACATTTAATACCCTAATGCTATAACACTTATTTGTTATAAAACCCTCTGAGTTTTGACAAATGCACAGATGCATGTAATCGTCACCGTGGTCAAGATACAGGAAGTTTCATTACCCTCCAAAATTCTCTTGTACCTCTTTGGCCATGAGGGGAGGTGGTGGCAAATTCTGAGAGGACATCTGTTGTCTTGCAGAGGAGAGGCGTCTGAATTGTCTTCAAACAAGCATGGGGAGTGCTTGCTTTTAGTAAGCAGTAATGGGCCACTCCTGTAGACTTAGAGGGTTCAAGAGAATTTGGAGATAAAAGATTTGGGGGAGCACCAACCCAGATGTTTCTGTTACACCTGTCAGAGTCTTACTGTTCTTTGTCAAACACAGCTCTGATCTTGGCATAGCAGGCCTTCCTTGTTTGGAAATTTAACTTTTGGAGCCCAGCAACTGTTCTGGTCTGGATTTCTTTGCCTTCCTCTTGGAGAAGAGACGAGAGTGTCTTTGTGTACTTTCAGAGGCCTTCTGGGTTTCATACTTAGATTCCAGTTAGCAGTCAATTAGCTTTTTGTTATCTTTTCTTGCAGAACTCAAATAGTTTAGTAATATTCTTCCAAATCAGTTGTTTTTGAGGTTACTTTTTCTCCTTCATTGCCAGCTTTAAATTCCTGTGTTAGCACCTACTCCACCTGCCTTGAGAGCCTAGTGCAGGATGTTCGTTAAGATGTTCCTTTGGGATCATCACCTGCGAGGAGGGAGAATTGGGCAGATGCAAAATTCGTGGTGCAGTGCAGGCCCGGCATCAGATTTGGCCAACCCCTTTGGGAAGCTTTGGCATGAGAATGGGCCCTTTTGAGTTTCTCAGAATCGGGCTGATGTGTTCAGGCCTTTATATTGCCATACCAGTTAGTTGGGTTAGTTAGTATAGGAAGAGTATCATCTGGGCAGCAGCATTCTCTGCAGGTGAGGCGCGCCCTGTGGGACTGACTAAGAGTTAAGTCCTTCCTGAAGGGGGGCTGAGCAGTGCCTCAGTATCTACCAGAAATTCCCCTGTATCCACAGGAGTGAACAGTTTGTTTCTGTCTTTTTAGTATCATTAACCCATGGATTTAAATATGTATATATTTAGCAAAATTTCCGTTGACTTAAGTATGTATGGGATGATACACAAATGTATGTAAATATACAGCTCAATAAGTGTTTGCCAAGTAAACACACCGGTGTAACTGCTCCACGGATCAGGAACTAAAACAGTGCTAGCAATCCAGGAGTTCCTCCTCCCCCTCCTTTTCCTTCTGGTCATTACTTGCTCTTTCCAAGGGTCTCTGTTATCCTGATTTGAATTTAACATATTTTTGAATTTGTGTAACATTCATCCATAAGGGATCTTTTGTTTTGACTTCTTTCAGTATTTGTAAATTTAAGCTTGTAATTGTAAGTCATTGATTCCCTTTGCTATAGAGTTTTCCTTTGTTTGAAAATACTCTTTTTGAAAACCATTTCTGTTGTTGATAGACATTTGGAGTGTTTCCAGTTTTTGAAAATTATGAAATCGTGGCTATAAACGTTGCTGAACATACTTTTTGGTGGACATATGTACACATTTCTGTTGGTTATATACCTATTGAAGTTATTGAGTACAGTTGGTCTCCGTATCCATGGGTTCCACATTTGTGGATTCAAACAATGCAGATAATTTTTGGGGGAAAAAATTCTAGAAAGTTCCAAAAAGCAAAACTTGAATTTGCCAAGCAAGTGGCAACTATTTACATAGCATTGCGTTGTATTTACATGGCATTTATATCATATTAAGTATTATAAGTAATCTAGAGGTGATTTAAAGTATACGTAAGGATGGGCAAAGTTACCTGGGCTTCTCTGGAGGCTCAGCGGTAAAGAATATGCCTGAAGTACAGGAGTCCTGCAGGAGATGAGGGCTTGATCCCTGGGTCGGGAAGATCTCCTGGAGTTGGAAATGGCCACCCACTCTAGTATTCTTGCCTGGAGAATCCCATGGACAGAGGAGCCTGGTAGGCCACAGTCCATGGGGTTGCAAAGACTCTGACACGATTGAGTGACTAAACAACAGCAAAGGATATGCATAGGTTATGTGCAAATAGTGTGTTTTATATAAGGGACTTGAGCATCACAGATTTTTGTGTACTCTGGACTCCCAAACCAGTGTCCTGTAGATTTGGAGGGATGACTATATGTATATGTTCCATGTTAGTAGCTAATGTCAGTCTTCCAAAGTAATTACTGATATATGCTTGTACATTTAGTACAAAAGTTCCAGTTGCTGTGGTTTTCCCTGTTTATTTAGGATGTTAGCTTCTTGGCTGTATAATTAAGAACTGGCTGTACTTAGGAGGGTTCCTCTTTCTTTTAACAGGTTCTGTACTCTAATTTTTTGTCTTCTGAAGCTGTGAGATTTTGAATTTCTGTTCTGCTTTTCAGAAGTTCTGGCTTAGCTTTTTTACCCCTTTCCACCCAATTACGCATTTGAGACTCCCTCATGTTTTCAGTTTTGTCACTCTAGCTCTCAGTGACAACCGAAATCTCTGATGGTTCCTCTTTCCTTCCTTCCACAGAGGTACTTGCTTGGGAAAGGCATATTTCTGAGTCTCTCTCTCTTTTTTTTTTTTTGGCCCAGATTCTGCAAATGCCCCAGTGGGAGGTGGTGGGGGTCTGTGGAAACAGCTGCAAAAGATCACCTTACCTCCACATAGTTCACTGTTTTTTTTTGAAGCTTAGCCTCTCTAGGCCTCATTCCCTTAGTAACTCTCTAAAATCTTGAAACAGTTGATTTTTGTATTTTATCTTTTTTGTGTATGAGTTAGGGGGAGGGAGGGGTTATTTTGCTGTGAAGTACTCTACCTTACATGGAAGCAAAAGTATGAATTAACACATAATTGATGTTTAATTTAAAATTGTTGTCCTTAGTGTTCAAATTATTCCCTTTTTGACCAGTGGGAGCCTTTTCAAAATATATTCCTGAGTCTTTTTTGACTCGACCTTTTGATAGCTTTCTTTGGCAGCTTTCTTGCTATCTGGTATGACAAGGTATTCCAGGTTTACCATGTACCTTTTTGCTTCAGATGTGGAATCAGCTGTTTTCTGCAGGGGTCCCGATTCCTTTGACCAGGAAATGGTATCTCAAGATCATTACTTCAGGGTTGAACATTGTTTCTAGGCATTTTCAGCAAATAAAAGTAGAAAAACATATTTCATTTTCTTCATACAAGATAAACTATAGTTAAAATTTGATATATCAGTAGATATTTTCAATTCCAGTTTAAGACTACAGAATTTTTACTTTACTATTCCTCTCCTGAGGGTCTCAGTTTTTAATAACACCAGTAGTGATAGAATTAAAATATCACCTAATCTCTCATTTCCTTGATCCCACAATATGTACAGAATCAAGATTTATCTTCATTTTCTTTGTCCCAAGAGTATATTCCATTATGAATCTATAGTCAACCTAGTATGACTTAAAATAACTTAGAATAGTTCTTCTGTTCATGATTATGCCAATAAAAGCTTAGATATGAGTTTCGGTTCATTTGTTTATTTTTTTATTCTTTTATTTTTTAGCATTTTAATTTAATTTTATGTTTACATAAATTACATAATTTTAAAATAAAATGTACAAAAACCAGGGAATGTAGATTCTATCCTTGTCACCTTTATTTTCTTCCGTTTCCTAAAGATAACCACTTAAAAGCGTTTGTATTTCATCTTCAGTTATTGTGTGTGTGAAGATTTGTGTGTGTGTATTTATTTCTCCTCCCCCTTCCTAGATGAATGGTAGCATACTATATATCCTTTTCTTCATCCTGTTTTTTCTTTTTTTTCATTTATCTTTATTGGAGGCTAATTACTTTACAATATTGTAGTGGTTTTTGTCATACATTGACATGAATCAGCCATGGATTTACATCTATTCCCCATCCTGATCCCCCCTCCCACCTCCCTCTCTACCCGATCCCTCTGGGTCTTCCCAGTGCACCAGGCCCAAGCACTTGTCTCATGCATCCCTCCTGGGCTGGTGATCTGTTTCACCCTAGATAATACACATGTTTCGATGCTGTTCTCTCAGATCATCCCACCCTCGCCTTCTCCCACAGAGTCCTAAAGTCTGTTCTGTACATCGGTGTCTCTTTTTCTGTTTTGCATATAGGGTTATCATTACCATCTTTCTAAATTCCATATATATGTGTTAGTATGCTGTAATGTTCTTTATCTTTCTGGCTTACTTCACTCTGTATAATGGGCTCCAGTTTCATCCATCTCATAAGAACTGATTCAAATGAATTCTTTTTAATGGCTGAGTAATATTCCATGGTGTATATGTACCACAGCTTCCTTATCCATTCATCTGCTGATGGGCATCTAGGTTGCTTCCATGTCCTGGCTATTATAAACAGTGCTGTGATGAACATTGGGGTGCACGTGTCTCTTTCAGATCTGGTTTCCTCAGTGTGTATGCCCAGAAGTGGGATTGCTGGGTCATATGGCAGTTCTATTTCCAGTTTTTTAAGGAATCTCCACACTGTTTTCCATAGCGGCTGTACTAGTTTGCATTCCCACCAACAGTGTAAGAGGGTTCCCTTTTCTCCACACCCTCTCCAGCATTTATTGCTTGTAGACTTTTGGATAGCAGCCATCCTGACTGGTGTGTAATGGTACCTCATTGTGGTTTTGATTTGCATTTCTCTGATAATGAGTGATGTTGAGCATCTTTTCATGTGTTTGTTAGCCATCTGTATGTCTTCTTTGGAGAAATGTCTGTTTAGTTCTTTGGCCCATTTTTTGATTGGGTCATTTATTTTTCTGGAATTGAGCTGCAGGAGTTGCTTGTATATTTTTGAGATTAATCCTTTGTCTGTTTCTTCATTTGCTGATATTTTCTCCCAATCTGAGGGCTGTCTTTTCACCTTGCTTATAGTTTCCTTTGTAGTGCAAAAGCTTTTAAGTTTCATTAGGTCCCATTTGTTTATTTTTGCTTTTATTTCCAATATTCTGGGAGGTGGGTCATAGAGGATCTTGCTGTGATTTATGTCGGAGAGTGTTTTGCCTATGTTCTCCTCTAGGAGTTTTATAGTTTCTGGTCTTACATTTAGATCTTTAATCCATTTTGAGTTTATTTTTGTGTATGGTGTTAGAAAGTGTTCTAGTTTCATTCTTTTACAAGTGGTTGACCAGTTTTCCCAGCACCACTTGTTAAAGAGGTTGTCTTTTTTCCATTGTATATCCTTGCCTCCTTTGTTGAAGATAAGGTGTCCGTAGGTTCGTGGATTTATCTCTGGGCTTTCTATTCTGTTCCATTGATCTGTATTTCTGTCTTTGTGCCAGTACCATACTGTCTTGATGACTGTGGCTTTGTAGTATAGTCTGAAGTCAGGCAGGTTGATTCCTTCAGTTCCATTCTTCTTTCTCAAGATTACTTTGGCTATTCGAGGTTTTTTGTATTTCCATACAAATTGTGAAATTCTTTGGTGTAGTTCTGTGAAAAATACCGTTGGTAGCTTGATAGGGATTGCATTGAATCTATAGACTGCTTTGGGTAGAATAGCCATTTTGACAATATTGATTCTTCCAATCCTTGAACACGGTATATTTCTCCATCTGTTTGTTTCCTCTTTGATTTCTTTCATCAGTGTTTTATAGTTTTCTATGTATAGGTCTTTTGTTTCTTTAGGTAGATATACTCCTAAGTATTTTATTCTTTTTGTTGCAATGGTGAATGGTAACTTAAAGATATATCTGGAGACTGTTTCATAGTTTGATGAATTTTGACTCACTTTTGTCATTTTTTAAATATTACATTTATACAAGTCTTTTATTTAAGTCATTTAAATTCTGTGGTCTGTGTCATTTGCTCTCTCAGCATATATTTTGGTGTTTCAGGAGGTTCGTGTATTAGGGTTCAGTCAGTGAAGCCGATTGTGTGATGGGGTAAGCGACTTATGGAAATTAGACCATGTACAGTTTTGAGAGGACTTGTGAAAATCTAGAAAGAGGAGTTGGAAGATCAGAGAAAAGGAGTCACTGACCAGATCCTCTGAATCAGTGGCAATGGATGGACCGGTTGGGGATTTTAGGGAAATCTGAGGAGCCGCTGCAGGGACTATGTGGGAGAAACTGAAGGTGAGCCACATGGAGAGCTCTTGCTGAGTTTCATTACCCACTATGTGGATTTTCAGCTAAGCATCTGGTGGTAGGTTTGTGCCACTGCTCACCCAACACAAACCAGCAATTTTTTTTTTTTCTGTTGGTTATTTTTATATTGATGCCTTTGTATAGTACTCTAATTTCCTCCCTTTTTTGGGAGGGGAAGTTGTTATACAGTGGTTTTCTTCTCTAAGCAGTATTGAAGTTAGCTAGTAACCTATTCTTATCTCCTTCTCAGCCAGCATTTGGTTTAAAATAATGTCCTTTTTTTCTTAGTACCATAAGGCAGTCCATATGCCAAGAGATACTTTGTTGTATATTCTCACTACCCTTTCCCAATTTTGATAACTGTACCATATCTATACTGTCATTAGATTTAGCAGTTACATAGTGTGTTTTCTCCCTTATTATCATTATTTATTTTCAGTTCTTTCAGTAAATATATATTTAATGGTCCCTCATAGTATAGATGTGTCTTCTGTTATTTTGGTTGACTGAAGCATATTGTCTAGTAGATTTCTCAGGAAAGGCTCAAGGGAACAATATTTCCTGGGCTCATGCAATTCATAACAGTTTGATTATCACCATTTTACTTGGAAGTCAGTTTGCCTGCATGTAAAATCCTTTGTTTACTTTGTCTTCTCTTGAGAATCTTAAAATGTTATTTCATTTTTTTTATTAGCATATAGTATTGTCAAAGTCTGAGGACAGTCTTAACTTTTGTTTTTTGTGTAAGTGACTTTCTCTTTCAGCCTGAATGTTGAAAGGATTTTGTTTGTTTGTTTCTTATTCACAGAAGATCAATAGTTTTACTAAAATATGACTTGGTATTGGTCATTCTGGGTTAGTTTTTCCAGGTAGGTGGTGTGCCTTTATATAGTTTGAAATATTAAAAAAAAATTATCAGCAAACTTTGCTTGAATTCGTTCGTAATATCCATTCTGCTCTATTTATTTCATTTCCTTCTTTGAGGACTCCTGTTACACATATATTGGATCTTGCTTGCCTGTTTTCTCTGTCACTTTATTGTAAATCCCCCATCTCGTTTTCCTTCTCATTTTTTTGAATATTAGAATTTTCCTCCAATTTACCTTTCTCTCTTAAAGCATTATATTTTGTTTTATTTACTCTTAATATCTTCTGGTTAGTCTTCACTTCTGAAATGATTTTTTTTCTAATTCTTTCCTGAATTTTGTCAACTTATTTGTAATTCTAATTTATTTCATATCTTTAGTCATTTAAAAACTTCTCTTGGCTCATTTTGAATTAATAATTTACAGTTTCATCTGTTGGTGAACATATCTTTTTGGCATGTTTTCATTTTCTGTAGCAATGCTGTTCTGTCTCTTATTCTTTTTTCTCAAAATAGTTTCACATCTGACTTGACTACAGTGTTTTCTGTTGCTCATTTTTATGTGAAATTAATTTTCTTGAATTGTTAGGAGAGAAATGTGGGCCAGGACAGCTTTCTGTCTTCATGGCTCTGGAGCACTTCTGTTGCTTTCATGAAATTAAATACATCATCTCATTCTTTGTAAGCTCTTTTGGCTTTCTTCTCTTTTCCACCTTTGATTGGGATCTTTTTCCTTTGCCCCTGTTATTCTTAACTGTTTTCAATTTGGAGTATATCTCAGCAATTTCTTCTCAATGTGGTCTTCATCCTGGAAGTGGGTGTTTCTTTAGCTGGTTAGTTTAGAACTGTGCTGTTCAATGAGTACAATGGCTACTTAATGTTAAGTTTAAGTAAAATAAATTTAAATAGAATTAAACATTTGATTCCTTACTTGCATTAGCCATGTAACAAATGCTTAAGCTTAGTAGCCATATGTGGCTAGTGACTACTGTAATGAGCATTGTTGATACAGTGCCTCACCACAGAAAGTTCTATTAGACAGTGATGGTTTAAAGTGTGCTTTCTTCTTTTCAAAGTTTATTATAGACTTTTTGCACATAAGTGCCAGTTGCTGTGTGCAAAACCCCCTCTGTGTTTCAGCTAAGCTCTAAACTTGTCCTGCTGTACATCTCATTCAGGATATAATACAATTTTGGGATTTTCCTCTTGTCAGTTCAGTTCAGACGCTCAGTCATGTCTGACTCTTTGCGACCCCATGAACCTCAGCACGCAGGCCTCCCTGTCCATCACCAACTCCTGGAGCCTACCCAAACTCATGCGCATTGAGTCGGTGATGCCATCCAACCATCTCATCCTCTGTTGTCCCCTTCTCCTCCTGCCTTCAATCTTTCCCAGCATCAGGGTCTTTTCAAATAAGTCAGCTCTTCGTATCAGGTGGCCAAAGTACTGGAGTTTCAGTTTCAACATCAGTCCTTCCAATGAGCGTTCAGGACTGATCTCCTTTAGGACGGACTGGTTGGATCTCCTTGCAGTCCAAGGGACTCTCAAGAGTCTTCTCCAACACCACAGTTCAAAAGCATCAATTCTTCGACGTTCAGCTTTCTTTATAGTCCAACTCTCACATCCATACATGACTACTGGATAAACAGTAGCCATGACTAGATGGACCTTTGTTGGCAACATAATATCTCTGCTTTTTAATATGCTATCTAAGTTGGTCATAACTTTTCCTCCAAGGAGCAAACGTCTTTTAATTTCATGGCTGCAGTCACCATCTGCAGTGATTTTGGAGCCCAAGAAAATAAAGTCTGTCACTGTTTCCACTGTTTCCCCTCCTATTTGCCATGAAGTGATGGGACCAGATGCCATGATCTTAGTTTTCTGAATGTTGAGCTTTAAGCCAACTTTTTCACTCTCCTCTTTCACTTTTATCCAGACTCTTTAGTTCTTCACTTTCTGCCATAAGGGTGGTGTTATCTGCATATCTGAGGTTATTGATATTTCTCTCAGCAATCTTGATTCTAGCTTGTGCTTCTCCCAGTCCAGTATTTCTCATGATGCTGTCTGCATATACGTCAAATAAGCAGAGTGACAGTATACAGCCTTAACGTACTCTTTTCCCTATTTGGAACCAGTCGATTGTTTCATGTCCAGTTGCAAGTATTGCTTCTTGACTGGAACAGATTTCTCAGGAGGCAGGTCAGGTGGTCTGGTATTCCCATCTCTTGAAGACCCTTCCAAAGTTTGTTGTGATCCACACAGTCAAAGGCTTTGGCTTAGTCAATAAAGCAGAAGTAGATGTTTTTCTGGAACTCTCTTGCTTTCTCGATGATCCAACAGATGTTTTTCAATTTGATCTCTGGTTCCTCTGCCTTTTCTAAATCCAGCTTGAACATCTGGAAGTTAATGGTTCACGTACTGTTGAAGCCTGGCTTGGAGAATTTTGAGCATTACTTTGCTTGCGTGTGAGATGAGTGCAATTGTGTGGTAGTTTGAGCATTCTTTGGCATTGCCTTTCTTTGGGATTGGAATGAAAACTGACCTTTTCCAGTCCTGTGGCCACTGCTGAGTTTTCCAAATTTGCTAGCATATTGAGTGCAGCACTTTCACAGCATCATCTTTTAGGATTTGAAATAGCCCAACTGGAATGCCCTCACCTCCACTAGCTTTGTTCATAGTGATGCTTCCTACGGCCCACTGGACTTCACATTCCAGGATGTCTGGTTCTAGGTGAGTGATCACACCAGTGTGATTATCTGGGTTGTGAAGATCTTTTTTGTATAGTCCTTCTATGTGTTCTTGCCACCTCTTCTTAATATCTTGTGCTTCTGTTAGGCCCATAACATTTCTGTCCTTTATTGTGCCCATCTTTGCATGAAGTATTCCCTTGGTATCTCTAATTTTCTTGAAGAGATCTCTAATCTTTCCTGTTTGCTTGTTTTCCTCTATTTCTTTGCATTGATCACTGAGGAAGGCTTTCTTATCTCTCCTTGCTATTCTTTGGAACTCTGCATTCAAATGGGTTATACCTTTCCTTTTCTCCTTTGCCTTTCACATCTCTTCTTTTCACAGCTATTTGTAAGGCCTCCTCAGACAACCATTTTGCCTTTTTGCATTATCAATGTGTATGATCGTATTACCATTTTCTTAATGGTTCTGGGTTTATTTTCTATAGGTCTTTCCCTTCTCTTGTGTTTCCTGCCTAGAGAAGTTCCTTTAGCACTTGTTGTAAAGCTGATTTGGTGGTGCTGAATTCTCTTAACTTTTGCTTGTCTGGAAAGGTTTTGATTTCTCCATCAAATCTGAAGGAGAGTCTTATTGGGTAGAGTATTCTTGGTTATAGGTTCTTCCCTTTCATCATTTTAAATATATTGTGCCATTCCCTTCTGGCTTGTTGAAAAATTGGCTGATGACTTGATGGTAGTTCCCTTGTATGTTATTTATTGTTTTTCCCTTGTTGCTTTTTTTTTTTTTCCCTTGTTGCTTTTAATATTACCTTTGTCTTTAATTTTTTGTCAGTTTGATTGCTATGTGTTTCCGTGTGTTCCTCCTTGGCTTTATCCTGCCTGCAACTTTCTGTGCTTCCTGGACTTGGTTGACTATTTCCTTTCCCATGTTAGGGAAGTTTTCAGCTATTATCTTTTCAAACATTATTTAGTATTTCTTTACCGTCAAGTTCATCAGATGATTAACTGACTAAGAAAATTTGGACATGCTGTTTGGTCTCTTTCCACTTTTTGTTGCACCATTTTAAAAAGGAAGCTGGACTTAAGTTTGTTTTTTCATGGAGGAACTTCATCAGTGTTCTCTGTTAGTATTAGTGGGATCTAATATTTAAACAGTAAATATATTTGTCATGCTTTCAA
This sequence comes from Cervus canadensis, assembly GCF_019320065.1. Lineage (NCBI taxonomy): Eukaryota > Metazoa > Chordata > Mammalia > Artiodactyla > Cervidae > Cervus > Cervus canadensis. The sequence continues at coordinate 41,496,803 of NC_057386.1, forward strand.
AACAGAATGCTGCTCTTAAACCGATTAGAGATAAACTTCTTTGTAGTGCAGATTAGTTCATTCTCAGATAAGTGTGGTCCCCTTAAAGGGTATTTTTTTCCATGAGATTTATCTTTTTGTCATTCTGTTACTCCCTCACCTGTGTACCTGAGGGTGATTATCTTACCTGAGTCAGTTTTACTATGTATATTTTAGGCTATACAGTTTGTTTTGTTTTTTCAACAATCTGGAGTTATTTGCCATTATTGACTAGAGGTCTAAGGCATAGATTTTCTTGATCTATTGTTTTTTTGATGCTTGAGTTCAATATATAAGGGAAAAGATTGTTTGCATTTTATTGCAGACATTTTTCTCTGAAATAATTTTTAGCTTCAATGAAGTAGCTCTATTTCTGTGAGTCATCATTCTGTCTAATATAGTGCTGAGTAAAGATTTAATTTTGTAAATAAAGATTTATGACTTCTAGAAAGCTTAAAAAATTGAAATTTCTGCAGAATTTTAGTTTTGCTATAAATTTCTTTATATATTGAAAATTGGAGCTTCAGCTACAAATATATGTAATTGTGGTTGATAAAATGTTCCTAAAATCTCATGATTTTTCAATGAGAAATAGATTTCTCATTAGTCATTTTAAAATGTAAGTTTACGTGTTTTTTTTTTTTTTTTCCTCAGCTTCCAATAAAAACAGGACAGCAGAACACACATACCAAAGTCAGTACTGAACACAACAAGGAATGTCTTATCAATATTTCCAAATACAAGTTTTCTTTGGTTATAAGTGGCCTCACCACTATCTTAAAGAATGTTAACAATATGGTGAGTATTTGCATTACTGTTTTGGGGGGGAATTTGGTTTGTTTTCTATTTTAAAATTTGGGCCAACATATTTTGAAGTATGTAAAGTCATTTTCTGTGGATTCTGGATGTAAAGATTTATCTTAATTGTGGATAAGTGCAGATAACCTTTTAGCTTTCTTTTTAGATTTTAATTCTTTCGTTTTAGATACTTGTCTTATTTGTGACTCTTATCTACTGTTCCATTTTTCTGAAATTCGAATTTCATACAGATTTTGTCATATATGAATTGACTGTAGTAATCTATTCAAATCTTTTCCTTAGCTTGTCATTTGAATATTTACATATCAGATTGTCCTAGCCCGAGGGAGTTGGTAAATAAAATATGACTTTGTAGTCCTAAAATGTGAAATTGCTTTTGTGAAGATACTGTTTATTTCCTTCCTCCTGTAACCTGTGGCAGATTCCATTGTAGAGAGTCTGTGTTGAAACAGTTTTCCTCAGATACCAATTTCATCCAGTATTTCCACTGTCAAAAGCTCATAATTGCTTCTTTTATTCCTTGTTTTATAAAATTTGTTTACACTCCCTAGACTTCAGCATACTCCTGCTGTTTTCTCTGTGTACGTTTGAGCATACCATCAATATTGTTCCTGTTTCTGTCAGGTGATTCTTTCCTCTGTGTCAATTCCTATCTAACATCGCCTTCATACTCAGTTCAGAACAGCTGATCTGTTCTGTTATATCTTGATTAACTCCTAAACTGCTCAGCTTGTTTTGAGCACTTAAAACCACAATTTTTATTGTTTGTATTGAGCAATGAAACTGATTTCTGGTTGTAGATTGTGAAAATCAGTAAGTACCATTTTCATAGTCATATCATCTTTGGTGTGTTTTCTTTCTAAAAAGTTGATTGGAAGATATCCCAGACTTACAAAATTGGTAAACTGGAGGTGTGGTCAGTCTTTTGCTTTACAAAGATATTTTCTCTTTAAGGAAAAAAATTAAAATTTTCTGAAAAAAGCAGAACCTTTTATAAACATATATAGTGCTTTACAGAAATACATTTAAGATTTTATGGAGCTGTTCTGTTACACAGTGTGTGGGTCATAGTGATAGGATTTTGCTTATATAAATAAGTGGACATGTTTCCAGTTAGACTGAAAATGTTTTAGTTTTTGGACCCTTCTTTTAAAAATGAAAACAATACTGCGATATTGGCATTCATTTCGTGCTTATTGAGTAAATTAAATTGTGGAAGCCATACTCTCTTGTTGGTAAATAGTATAGTGAATGCTTAAGACTTATTGTAGTTGATATTACAGCATTTTGTTGCTATTAGAGTTTAGGCTTTGATTTTTTGATTATTTTGTGGCATCAAAGTTAGGTTAAATGTTTAACATTCTAGTAAAGATCTATATATCTAAATCCTATATATTTAAAAAATATTGTTCAAACCTAAATTATACTTAAAAACTAGCAGAACATGGGATTTTCCTAATGTTACCATCTCTTTAATGGTGTTCATTTCAAAGTACATTTATTACATATTTTAAAAGTATAAACCAGAGTATCTTTTACTGTGGCAGACTAATGGCAGATTGTAGTAAATTCCAGCATTTTTGTTTGCCTGAGAATTAATTTTGTGTGAGCATTAGGATAAAATCAGAAATAATAGATTTAAAAATAGTATAATCTGGGAGATAAAATAGCAGACTGTTGATTTTCTTGATCCTTAGTCCCTCATTTTTCAGATGTGTGCTGATTTGTAGTGGGGAGTAATAACCAACTTTTGTGTTCTGAATATCTTTTCTTTTAGAGGATATTTGGAGAAGCTGCTGAAAAAAATTTGTATCTCTCTCAGTTGATTATATTGGATACACTGGAAAAATGTCTTGCTGGGGTAGGTGAATCTATTCTTGAATAGGCATGTTTTATGAATTCAGTTTTGAGAGTGATCTGATGTACTGAAGGAAGCAGAGATGTGGACAAGGAGAAGAGTAATGGACTAAAACATAGGAAAAGGAATTTTGTTAGCAGAGCTGACAGGGTAGCATAAAGTAAAATTATATTCTCATCTTTTGTAAATTAAATAAACATTAAGACTGCTTATAAGTAATAAAATTTATATTTATAAAGTATAAAGTTAAGTTGGAGTCATATCTGTCAGGTTTTTTAGAAAAGATTTTATAGAAAAGTCACTATTTCATTTAATTAATTTCTCCAGTGGTTAGGCCTGTGGCATTGCTTGGCTGTCAAAGAGTGTGATGTTAAAGACCATGAGAATCTTATTTCCCCCTGTATGAATCTGATTTTAATATTTTACTTTTCAAATTTATGTTAAAGAGAACTTAAATTTAAGCTGTTATATTGCTGATAGATCCTACCTTAAAAACACTTTTTATGTAAATATGAACATGTAAAATAGATACATGAAGGAGTGTGTGTGTGTGTGTGAGTCACTCAGTCGTGTCTCTTTGTGACCACAGAGACTGTAGTCCACCAGGCTCCTCTGTCTATGGAATTCTCCTTGGAAGAATACTGGAATGGGTTGCCATTCCCTTCTCCAAGAGATCTTCCCAGTCCAGGGATTGAACCCTGGTATTCTGCATTGTAGGCAAATTCTTTACCATCTGAGCTACCAGGGAAGCCCATGTGGAGGAATAGTTAAATACAAAACAGTTGTTTCTCACGTTTCCTCTAAATAGTTATTTCAGAGTTTTCAACCATGACTTAATTAGAATTTTCTCAAGAAAATTGGTTGTATAGAGCATAGTGTTTCTATATTTCAACAGCTTTAACTCTTCCTAGAAAATAGTAGGAGTTTATATAAATATATAAATTTTATATTTATTTTAAAAATTATATTTATTCATGTTAAATTTTATATTAATACTTTATTACCTCCATTTTAAAGATCTTTCTCTTCAGTATGTATTGGGGTTAACTTATTTCTTAGAAGATTATAATCTCCCTTCCTTTGACCTATCTTTTGCTTTTATTCTAAATTGCTTCTCTCTTTCACATGTTAAAGTTGTTCTCTGTAGTAAACCTAGGTAAGAAAGGACGTTGACATATGAGCACTGATCCATTGAGAAGAGAGAAAACAGTCACACGTGTTAAGGAATGTGTAGGACAGGGAGGTAGACAATACATACACTTCACACAACGATGGATCCTTCGGGGAGAGAACTATTTTAGATGATAGGCCACAAAACCTAAGCATGATGTTGTAAATTCTTTTATTGACCCTTATCCATATTCCTAAATTGTGAGACAGTGCTTACAAATTTTCTACTTAAATTGGGGGTGAGCTAATTTTGTTTTAGCTTTCTGTTGTCTGTTAATTTGTGATGAGCTGTCATTCATTTGTAAAATGGGGTGGAAGAGCAAAAAACCTGTTAAATGTTTAATAGGATGATGAAATTTTGAAGATACATGATTATTTTTTTTTTTCAACTTCTCTTGAATCAATTTTTTGTAGTGGTCTTACTACTTTTTAGTTACCGATATATCTCTGACACCCATGTTTGAATGGGAGTAGGCTGGTTTATTGCCTCTTCAGTTGTACATCTTTTCTCCATTAACATTTATAATCAAGAGGTGGTAGTAAATGTATTTTGGAGAATGATCACTGATATCATTGGCCTCAGTTTAATTTGACACTCTTTGGAGATAGCCAAAATGAAGCTCTACTAAGTGGACATGGTATAACTTACATAATCCATAAAATAGACATTATCTTGCTTTGCTCTACTATTGAAAATGTATAATTTTTTCATTAAATTTATAATTAAAAATAGTATTGTTCATGTTATTGAACAGTTGTGTTTTTCTGGATTGCCTTCATTGACTCTCTTGATTTTCCTTTTTATTTTTATTTTTTATTCTTAAATTTTTTTTTTAAAGTAGGTCCTTGCTGGTTATTTATCTTCCTTTTTAGATCACAGTAAGTCGAGGCTTAAGAACTGAGCCCTATAAGTACATGTTTATCATATTAGTAGTTGAAATAGCTAAATGAAAGTGAACAGATACTTAACAATATTATGGTTAAAACCAAAACTTCATGAGTAAAATTTTGTAGACTTTGAAGAATCTTAAGTATTGTTGTTCCTGTGTATATGAGCATTGGATTTCCCAAGTGGCTCTAGTGGTAAAGAACTCGCCTGCCAATGCAGGAGACGTAAGAGACGCGGGTTCAGTCCCTGGGCTGGGAAGATCCCATGGAAGAGGACATGGCAACCCATTCCAGTATTCTTCCCTGGAGAATCCCACAGACAGAAGAGCCTGCCAGGCTACAGTCCATAGGGTCATAAAGAGTCTGCCTGAGGTGACAGCACACTCACACACACACGTGCATATGACCATTATTCAAAACTTGAACACTTCTAGGGCTTCCCTGATAGCTCAGTAGGTAAAGAATCCACCTGCAGTGCAGGAGACCCCGGTTTGATTCCTGGGTTGGGAAGATCTGCTGGAGAAGGGGTAAGCTACCCACTCAAGTTTCTGTGGACTTCCCTTGTGGCTCAGCTGGTCAAGAATCCGTTTGCAATGTGGGAGACCTGGGTTCAATTCCTGGATTGTGAAAATCCCCTGGAGAAGGGAAAGGCTACCCACTCCAGTGTTCTGACCTGGAGAATTCCATGAACTGTAGTCCGTGGGGTCGCAAAGAGTGAGCAAATTCCACTTCACGTACCTTTTATTTGTTTATTAATTGGACTTAGTTTCAACATCTGGTTGGTTTGGTTAGCGCATAAATAAGAAAGAGCATTGTAACTCAAAATTTGCATTTTAAAAAAATATTTTGTGATATCTGTTTACTTTTCATATATTTCAATGTATTTGCCTCTGAAAGCTTTTGGAATGCAATTACAGATTTGAACATAGCACAGTTACAGAAATCTGTTCTTTGTCATCTTGCTTGGCATTATCAAAATTGTCATTCATATAAGGGTACTAAGCCATTAGGTAAAATATTGGTGTGGAATAGTATATTTATAGGGTAGCTTATTCATTGGTTGTTTTGTTAATTGTAGAGTAGATTTACTTTATAAAGTAGAGATCTTAGTGTTAACACCAAAGATATCATTAACAGAGGGACCACCTGGCATATGTACTCCTGATATGATGTAATACGAACTGTAATGAATTTTGCTTAGTGTTTAACCTGAATCTAATAAGACCATTAGGTTTAGATTCTAGCTTAACAGGAGATGTAGCAACTAGAAGAGCAAGTTACATCACTAAGACATAATCAGAGCAGTAATACAGAACATTTTATGAAGCAACTGATCTGTTTTCTTAAAAGAAAAAAGTCAGTGTTATGGAAAGTAAAAATGATGTACACAGAGTGTGAGGGGAAATACTTTTAGGATAAAGAGACTTAAAGGAATGTAACAGTCATATGGCAGTCAAACCTTTTTTGGATCCTGGTTGAGTAAAACTCAAACAGCTATGAAAGACATTCAGGGGGGCAGTGGGGAAATTTGGATATGAATTGGCTATTAACTGCTATGAGGGAATTTTTTACTTTTCTTAGTGTGATGATTGCACTGAAGTTGGAGAATTTTCTTGTATTTAAGTGATACCAGTGGGACTTCCTTGGTGGCTCAGATGGTGAAATGTCTGCCTGCAATGCAGGAGACCTGGGTTCGATTCCTGGGTCGGGAAGATCCCCTGGAGAAGGAAATGGCAACCCACTCCAGTATTCTTGCCTGGAAAATTCCATGGATGGAGGAGCCTGGTAGCCTACAGTCAGTCCATGGGGTCGCAAAGAGTTGGACACGACTGAGTGACTTCCCCTTCACTTAAAGTAAGGTAGTAGTGAAGTTATGGTGTTTGTAATTTACTTTGAAATGGTTAAACCAAAACAAAATTATTTGTATTAAGTAATATCTGTCTGTTTTGGTCAGTCTGCCCAAAGGTAGATGTGATTATCCATCCTGGAATTAATTTGGGTGTTGAGACAGATGACTAAATGTGCTCACCAGTGTATATGAATAAAGTTTATTTAGGACTCATAGTAAACTAGGATTCCCAGGAGTGAGAGAACTTACTAAGGGGAACAAATATGGGAACAAGCAGAAATGCAGGTCCTGAGGGGATTGATGGGCTACCTCGACTTTTATTGTGATTAAGAGGTGAAAGATGGAGCCATCTTTTTTTATTAAACCAACTGTAGATAAATAGAGCAAACATGATGAAATATTAACAATTGTGGAATCTAGGTGATGAGTATATGGGTATTCATTATTCTATTTCTATTCTTACATATGTTTGAAATTTTTCATTATAGAAAATATTTACATGGAAGTTTAAGAAAGTTTTAGAATTATGTGATTGTTTCTATTTTAGCAACCAAAGGACACAATGAGATTAGATGAAACGATGCTTGTTAAACAGTTGCTGCCAGAAATCTGCCATTTTCTTCATACTTGTCGTGAAGGAAACCAACATGCAGCTGAACTTCGGAATTCTGCCTCTGGGGTGTTATTTTCTCTTAGCTGCAACAACTTCAATGCAGTCTTTAGTCGAATTTCTACCAGGTTAGTGTGTAAATTTTCACAGGAATGTTGTAAGTAATATAAATTTTATCATCATTAAAAAAAAAAAAGGTTGACAGGAACAAGTTTAATGTGGACTTTTGTTGAAATTTTTTTTTTGTTGTTGTTGAAATTTTATGCATTGATTTTTTTTGAAATTTTTATCATGTAATATTATGATCTTGGTGGGTACAATTAAATGTGAAAATGAAAACATTAGTTGCTCATTCATGTCGACTCTTTGCTACCCCATGGACTGTTGCCTCTGTCCATGGAATTCTTCAGGCAAGAATACTGGAGTGGGTAACCATTCCCTTCTCCAGGAGATATTCCTGACCTAGGGATCAAAGCCAGGTCTCCCACATTGTGAGTAGATTCTTTAACATCTGAGCCACCAGGGAAGCCCAAATTAATCACAATTAAATGTGAGTACTGTTATAAGCTTGAAAGTATAAATTTTAGGAAGAAAATATCACCTATGATCAAGTTTTTGTTTTTTAATACTAGGTATAAATTTTTAGTTTGGCTTTTTAAGCATGTTATTCCTTTTATTTAAATTAGTCTAATCAGAATAATAGATGAGTAGTCAGAATTCTAATGATATTAAAGCTCTGATCCTTATCACAAGATCCTAAGTTACCAAAAACAAAAACCAAAAAAACCAAACCAGCAGTGTGGGAAGCAGAAGAAAGTAATTGCAAGGTAGAATTTTCTAGAAAGTGAACTGTTTTAAGTGAGTGAACTGTAAAAGCTCCCATTTGTTGAACATTTACAGTATGTGCTATGCTATTTTATCCTCACAGTATCCCTGAAATGTAGGTGGTAAATACCCCATTTTACAGGTAAACAAACTAATACTAAAGAAGTAATCAAGGCAGTGTGCCCAATAACGGAGGTCCCAAAATTTCTAAGTCACACTGCCTTCAGAGTCTGTCTGTTCCATTGTACTAGGCTGCTTTCCTATACTTCTATTTTAGCCTATTTTGATGAAATCTTTTTTTATAATATACACTGCTGTACTTTAAAATTGTATGATAAATATAATTGAAACTTTTATTGAAAATTAGAAGTCATTATCATCATTTGTTGTGATATGCTACAAATGGAGAAGTGAGTATAGAATTGTAACTGATGGTAGCAAGTCTGTCTGGAACTTAATTTCATGCAGATGATTTGCCTTTCTTATGCAAGTAGAGTCAAACGGGTCCTTAATTATGACCAAGTAGGAAGCATAACATAAATCATTTAGTGCTTCAATGAATCAGAGACTAATACATAATAGAGAAAAGCAATCTTCCTTGCTTAATGACACCTACAGCTTTAATTTGTGTTGTGTGAGCGAGCACTGGATTTCCATGAGTCAGCTTAGTTCATTCTCGTGTTGTTTTGCAATAGGTGTCAGTGAGAAATATACATCGTAGTTTGAGAATTTGTGCTATGGTTTTTAGGGGGAATCAGCTAACTTCAAAATCCTGCAGTCTTTTTATTAAAAGATGGCATTTCTGTAATCGTGATTCTAGGCAACAGTATTCTTCAACGTTTCATTAGAATTCTGGTGCAGAGAAAATTAAAGTTTTATTTAATGTACAATATGATTGATAATATAGAGTCGTGTTTATATAATGGAACATGTCTTTATGAACTCTTAAGTTCATGAATGTTAAGTGTTAACATTTCATATTCTGAGTAATACTGGTTGAAGAGCAAGGTAGCAAACACATAGGTAATAGGAGGCATTAAAATGATAAAAAACAAAACCCCTTCTTTGTTTAAGTGATACTAGACCAATCTTACTTTTTGAAATCATCTTACACTGAAGGTAGAAAATGATCAAAAGAGTAAAATGTTTTTAGTCTATCCAAGCATAAATTACTTATTAAAACACAGCAAATGTCCCACCTCTGAAAACTAAAAATCTTCTGGTCTCCAAACATTTTATTTTGCAGCATTAGCACATGTAAAAATAGGCAACTTTTGTGTATTTCCTGAATCTAGTTCACCCTTTCTAGAATGGAAGTTAATAAGTCTCCAGAATAAGCTAGTTTCTTTAGCTTTCAGGGGACACAGACTGCTCAGAAATGGAATCTGAAATTTATGTTTCAGACAACTGCATTTGCTGTTTAATCTAGCTTATGCAAGAAATAGGAGCTGATCTTATTAGAGGGTCACTTACCTAAAAAGACCATTACGATGGTTTAACTTAGAAGGAGTTTTCTTGTGACACTCTAGTGTGATAGCATTAGGTGACTTAAAATATGCAAGGAATTGGAATGACAGTTCTTTCTGAAGATTGATTTTATACTTTGTACTATTGATAGATGAATCAGTGTCATGAGAATTTGTTGTGTTTGACCATTCTACCTATCTATGGATGTTTCTCTTTTAGGATTAAGATTAGCTTTTGGTATTTCTCTCATTGCTTTTCTTTCAGCAAATAATATGAGTTACAGATCTTAAGATAACTTTTTTATTCTGCTGAAGTATATATCATGTTCTGTGGCTCATAGTACTCTTTTATGTAGACCATTAGCTGCTTTCTCCACCGAATTGCCTGTTTTATGGTTGAAGGGTCCTAAAGACCCAAATTATGTCTGACTTGAGATATTACCAGAAGCAGAAGACTCAATGACTCTGAAAGTTCTATTTGATTCTTTTACAAGTCTGCTGGTTTGTTTTTTTTTTAGTAGTAGTTTATTATTCGTTTTTATAGTTTAAAATTTCTTCTTGTATGTCTAATTATTTAAAATGTTATTATTTATATTCTCTTTAAGACTGTTAAATAATCTCATTTGTTTGTATGTTCAAACTCTCATTCACAGTGAATTGTTTCTCTCTGTTTTGTAAACTGTGATCTTTAGTGCAGTGTGTATTTTCTTTGGGAATCTCTTGTGACCTGGGACTCTGAGAGTATCCTAATGATGGTTTTGCGTTTGCCAAGTGCCCAGTTTTGGACCCATGTTTTTGTTAATTTCTCAGTCCCAGATTGTATGGGTAGTACAAATGTGGGCCTCAAATCCTTGTAAGGTGACAGACCTGGGTGACTTTTTTCTCTACCCAAAGCTTAGGCAGAGCAGACAGACTTCTTGTGCTGGTAAATTGCTACCACCCCCCACCCCCCCCACCTCTTCTTTTTTCTCCCTGTTTCCCTTTCAGTGTCTCTCTCTCTTTTTTTCAGGAAGTGCATAGCTCTTTCTAGCCATGTTTTATGCAAGGCCCTGGTTCTACTTCCTGAATTGTTAGGGTTCAGGGCTTTGTATCCAGTCTCATGTGGATGTTTAGCTCCACACCCTTAGGTTAAGGAGAGAAAAAAATTAACCAACTCTCACCCTTTTGTTGGCCAGATCATCCTTTCAGAACCATCTCTGGTTTTCAGTTTCCTTTCCATTTCTGGACTTGGGCGGGTAAATGGCATTTGTGCTGCTTTATTTCTGTACATTTAAAATGTCTGTTTGTTGTTGTTCAGTTTATCTAGTCCTTTTAGATGTTTTAGTGATAGGTTTTCCAGTTCATTTCTTTTGACCAACATTACTTTTTATTTGATTTCTCTGCCTTATAAATTCCCCAAATGCCCCTTCCTTATGGTAATAACAACTGTAAAAGGAATTAAACTTTCCTCCCGTTTTTCACAAACAACCACAAGAGTTAGCTTTTCAAAAGTTGGTGTTGCTGATTTGTTAAGTTGTGTTTCCTAAGGAGTCATATTCCGTATTTTTAGGCTCTTTGCAGCAGCTGTGGAATTTGTAGCATGTAAATAAGGTTTGAGGACCTTCTCATTCCCAGTGTGAACTGCTAAGCTTTTCTCACCCTGATGATAAGAAGAACATTAGTGTAAGTGCTTAGAATAATTTCACTGTTAGCTATACATCTGCAGGCTGAAGTGAGTGAAAGAAGGATTTCAGAAGGAAGAAATAGCATTGATTTCATTTTTTAGCAACTGAAGGTTTAATGCAATGATGATGTCAATTTTAAATTACACTGCATTGGTTACAATTTGAGCTAATATTTTAAATAAAATCATGTAGTATTTGTACTTTTTTACCATCAATCAATTCAATTTGTTGAATTCAGAATTTTGAACTATCATAAAACTTCAGTTGATAAATTATTTTTGGTTTTTTATTTTTCAGGTTACAGGAATTGACTGTTTGTTCAGAAGACAATGTGGATGTTCATGATATAGAATTGTTACAGTATATTAATGTGGATTGTGCAAAATTAAAACGACTCCTGAAGGGTAAGTTTAAATGAATGATGTATATGAAATTAATCACTGTGGGTGAAAAATAAGTATTTTGAATGTACTAATTGAACTAATTATGTTGAGCTAGAACATCAAAGTGGATTTTATAATGCAAATGTCCTTGAGAAATGAATAGTAATACTTTATGGTTCAGTAATTTTTGAACCTTTGCAAATAATACAGTAATGAATATCTTAAGTCTTGGAGATGTGAAGTTTTTGTTCAACTACAGTTTTTGCTTTTTCTCTTTATTAAAGAGAATGTGAGGATGCTGTTACTTAATTTTTCTAGAATTTCCTCTCAAGGATTGTTACGTGTTATAGAAGGTATTTTTCTATAGTAGTGCTAAAAGCAGATAGTTTAGCAGGGTATAAAAGTTTCATTGCAGATTGAACCAGAAGATTGTGCTCTTATGATGAGAGGAGAATGTGAGTCAGGAATCTCATTTCTGATACTCTGTTTTCAACTCTGTTATTGCCTTACTGACTGACTTTATAGCATTTCAAAGTCTTTTATTCTTTCAGTGCTAGTTTTGCTTCCTTGTAGAATATATCAATAGTAGTCACACGTGGGAATATGCCTAATGTGTAATTTTAAAGCTTTGAAGAGTGCTTTCTATCATTATATTGACTGAAATTAACTATCAGAAGGAATTGAGAGGGTTTTTGTGGTAAGCAGGAATGTGTTAATATAAATCAAATATCACTGATATTTGAGTATTATGAATACTGAGTATTATGAATATACTGAGTATAAATGCCTAAATTCATTTCACAGAAATTGTTTTTTAATTTTATATAATATTGGATTCTGGCTAATTTAAATGTGAAACCTTATAGTATGTGATTCATACTTATTTTTATTTTACTTTGTATATTGATTAAGGAATTGTCAACAGTGTTTTCTAATGTTTGACCTGGAAGGAGATTTAGTTACACTAACTTTGAAAACTTGAACAGTTCTGCAGTGCAGTTTTCAAAATACCATGTTTAGTTTTCCTAACATTTGCTTTAAACTTAACAACTATTTCACCAAAGATGTAAAAAAAACTGTATCTATATAGATGAATACTATAAGGCTGTGTTCCAGCTATATTATCATTGTTCAGAATTTATGATTTTAGGCCATTACCATGATAAAACCAAGCAATGCTTACTTCACTTTTCAATAGCTTTAATTAAGGAGAAATGAATCATTTTAGCTATTATGTTTCCTGGTGGCTCAGACGGTAAAGAATTCTGCCTGCAATGCAGCAGACCTGGGTTTGATCCCTGGGTTGGGAAGATCCCCTGGAGGAGGGCATGGCAGTCGACTCCAGTGTTCTTGCTTGGAGAATCCCCATGGACAGAGGTGCTTGGTGGGCTGCAGTACATGGGGTTGCAAAGAGTTGGATACAACTGAATGACTAAGCACAGCTAGACAAGTGGACAGTAGTTATTTTGGATTATAATAAACCACCACTCAATTCAGTTTAAATTTCAGGATTTTACTATTTATTATTAAACATTGAAAAGCTAAGGAATGATAGTATTTATATATTTCCTCTATGTATAAAATTTAAGAAATGTGAGCTTTTGTGATTTTTTTTTTTTTTCGTAGCGGTTCAGTGACATTTGGGAAATCTAGTCCAGAGTGCTTGTGGATAGGTGTTTGTTTAAAAGATCAGTTTCTAAAAAAAAAAAAAAAAGATCAGTTTCTTAGAAATGTTTAATACATAATCATTAATTGATGGTTCTCCATGCACAATGAGAGAAACTAAGTGTATGAATAAATTACTTTCTTTTTATTGTGGTAAGTTATCCCCATTGAATGCAGCTTCCTTATGAGCATAAATTTATAGAATTTTTGCTGATAAATATGACATATAAAGGCAATATTAACCAGACCAGCAAAAGATGGTTCTACACAGTCATAGTGAAAGGAATGGAAACTTCCTGTAATGTGAATAGTAAAAGTAATAATGTGTTTTAAATTCAATTCAGCAGCTTTTGTTGAGAAACTGTATGTAAGAAACCATGCTGATTGCTGGGCTTACAAAGATTAATAAAATATTGAGTCTCTCCCTTTGGAGCTCATGACCTGTTTTACGAGACAAATATATTACCAGATTATTTGCAAAGCAGTGTGGCAAAGCTAAATAGAGTGAGTATAATGTGAGAGAAGAAGTGTGTTTGTGTTTAGAGGCAGGAAATGTTAAAAGCAAGATACAGAGGTACAACAGTACATCATATCATATTAATAAAAACATAGTAACATTTGTTGCATTTTCAGTATGTGCTATACATCACCCTGTGCAGTTTACATGGCTTTTTCTCATCAGTAATCACAAGAACCCTGTGAAACAGATGTTACTATTATCATCCTTTATATTGATGAGGAAACTGAGGCCTAAGTAACATTTCCAAGATCATACATCTGTTGAGTGGCAGGATAAAGATTCAGTTCACAACTGCATCTCTAGAGCCAAACTACTTAACTTCTGTATTATTTTGCTTATGGGTAATGAGGCTTTGTTTTAGTGTCTGTGGGAAGTGATGCAAAGGTTTTTGGGTGGGAATTACCTTGATCAGTGTTTTATTTTAGATATGCCACTTTGCTTGAAATTTGCAGGATGATTTGATAGAAAGTTGCATGAACTTCTGGGACTTGGTTGTAGTAATGTGTAGTTGTAGTAATGTGACGCTGAAATAAGGATAGTGGAGGTCTGATTGGAATGGGATAGGGTGGGGACCAATTTGATATGGTATTTAGGATGAAGAATATATAATCTTTGAGTAGAATACATTGCATAGCTCTTGGTGATTAATTAGGTGAGTGAGTGAGTGAAAGTTGCTCGGTCGTGTCTGACTCTTTGTGACTCCATGGACTACACAGTTCTTGGAATTCTCCAGACCAGAATACTGGAGTAGGTAGCCATTCTCTTCTCCAGGGGATCTTCCTAACCCAGGGATTGAACCCAGGACTCCTGCATTGCAGGCAGATTCTTTTACTAGCTGAGCCACAGGGAAGCCCAAGAATACCTGAGTGGGTAGCCTATCCCTTCTCCAGCAGATCTTCCTGACCCAGGAATCGAACTGGGGTCTTCTGCATTGCAGGTGGATTCTTTACCAACTGAGCTATGTTGGTATATATGCCCTTGACTATAATGACTACTTCAGGGACTTGAATCACATGTGTGTCATTAGTGAAACTGGAAAAAAAAAATACAAAGCCTAAGATGAGAGTTTGAGTTGTGTTTGGAAGCACCTGGCATCCCATTGAAATCACCAGTGACAGATCCAATGTTCTCGTTCTGTGGCCAGCTGCTTAGTAGAGCCTATTGCATGTATCTCCTCAGAGCTTATTGCATGTATCTCCTGTTTTGTATTTTAGAAATGTCAGTTGCTGCATTCCCGAACTCTTCATTTGCACTATGAGCCTATAGACTATCAGTTCCCTCTGGGTAGATTGTTGTTTGACTTGTGAATGAAGTATCTCTTAAACCACACCACTATTGACTGAAAATATGGAAATTGTATCTGCAAGAAACATTTAAAGAGATGAATATATTAGTTTTTTAATTGGTATTTTAATTTTTATATATTCAGGAAAGAACAGCAGTGATTGAATATTGTTAACTATACCACTGAATGTTTAGAAAAGTAACAGGCAGTCAGTTTTGTATCCATGACAGCACTTAGAGGTATTGTTATGTCAGAGAAACTGTATATCCTGAAACTTTTTTAGTAGGTTTCAGTAGTATTAACTATATTTTCTTGCTTGTTCAGATTATTTCTGGTAAATCTTTGTCAACAGTTCCTTTTCAATACAAGTCAATAAGTTCCAAAAACCTACCACTTTTGGAATTCTTCAGTGTAAAAATCCTTCAAATAAAGGCTATCTCTTTAAAGGGGGAAAAAAAAACAACTGACCTGGAGAGCAAGTTACTCATTTGCAAGTCCAGAAAAAAAAGAAAGCGACTTTTAGAAGATTTTTTAGACAATTTTATAACTTGAAGACTCATCTTTATCTTGTAAAGATGTTTATGTAATTTAATAAGTATCTGCATCCCTTCATTAAAAGTTATCATTTTTACAAATGTGGACAGTAATTTTATAAAAGAGGAAAAAATTAAAATACATAATGTATTTGTATGGAGAAATGTTTAGTCTTATTTTAAAAATGTACTGTTTTGAATAATCAAATTAGTAGAATAAAAGAAATGAACATATTTAATGATAGCAGGGATGTGATAAGGACACTTTCACATACTGCTTGGTGGGAGTGGCCTTTGGCCCAGTCCTTCCAAAAATCAAGTTGGCAGTATTTATCAAGAACCTTAAAAATATTCATCTTTTGGACTGGACAGTTCTTTTTCTACACATTTATGTGTCTTAAAGGAATAATCAGAATGTGGAAAAGATTTGGATATAAAGTATTAATATTATTTATATTAATAATATTCAAATATACAAAATTGGAAAATGTTTGAGTAACCAGTGTCTTAATACATACTTAAATATTGAATATTATTGTAATAAAGCCATCAAATATACCCATGAGGAACTTTTAATAATATGGAAAAAGTTGGGGGTATGCTGCTACCAGTAGAATAGTTTGAACAGGTTTGATATGAACAGATTTTCTCAGTTACGATAAGTGTATTTGTCTTATATATGTGCATAGGAAAAGGGAAAGAAGAAAATTAACCAAACTGTAAATTGTGATTGTCTCTGAATGGTAGAATCATAGATCATATTTTCAGTTTCCCCTAGATTGTTGTGTATTTTTTGAATTTTCTACAATGATTGTGTACTTTATACATTTTTTTAAAAATGTACTTATTATTAGAAACAAAGGAAAAAACTCACAACCTTTGAACCTTCAAGGTTGAGTTTTGTCTTTAAGTGGACATAGCCAGTAAGGTTTTTGGTTTATTCTAGTTATGTTTACCTTTACATGGCTTAATAAATAATACTGGCACAAAAGTTTGTGTGTAAGAGGAAAGTTATTTTTGCTGGTACTTCTGAATTGCATTGGTGTTAGCTAATCAGTAATTGTAAAACCTTTTTTTTTTCTTTTCCAGAAACAGCATTTAAATTTAAAGCCCTAAAGAAAGTTGCACAGTTAGCAGTTATAAATAGCCTGGAAAAAGTAAGTAATAACCTCTTTGGTATTACAGTTTTGTTAATTTTTGGTTCTAAGTGTTGTCTTCAGTATTTTGAGTCAAAGAGTAATAATTTCACATAATTTTTAGAGAGAATGCATTATAATATTCTTCTGGAAGAAATTAGAATTTTGTGATATAATTGGAGCAATATGATATTTTGTTTTCTACTTTAAGAATATATCACATAAAACATATGTTTTGTTATTTATAGGCATTTTGGAACTGGGTAGAAAATTATCCAGATGAATTTACAAAGCTGTACCAGATTCCACAGACTGATATGGCTGGTAAGGATAAGATTGACTTTTTATTTATCTTTTAAAGACTCTTACTTAATAGATAAAACCTAACATTTTCAAGTTATTTTCATTATTATGGTGCTTTTAATCTTTTCAACTTACGTCAAATAGGAAATATTATTTTTTTCTTATACTTCTGAATTACCCGCAACCTTTTTCCTTTGAGCAAATAGATAAGGAACTTTTGAAATGAAGCTCTGATTTTTAATTAGTTATAGATTGGATACTGATGGCACTTTGTTGTAGAGAAGCCCCTTTTTGTGCTCTGAGGTTTTATTTCCTGTTTAGAGAGAGGAGTATTAAGTAAGAATATCCTCATTTAAAATTCTCAAGACACAACTTCAAGAAGGAAAATAGACTCCTGGAGAACTAATAGAACTCCTTTGAGAAGCTATTTAGTCTTTGTTTCTTGGATATAATCACACTTTGCTTAGGGCCTTCCACATTGAGACTAAATACCAGTCTGACCATTGTAAAATTTGGACTTTACTAGTGGAGAATCCCAGGGACGGGAGCCTGGTGGGCTGCCGTCTATGGGGTCGCACAGAGTCGGACACGACTGAAGTGACTTAGCAGCAGCAGCAGCAGAGTGGATCAACTTCACCACCCTAGTAGACAAGAACTAGGAAGTAGGCGAAAACCTCCAGATGTTCAAGCTGGATTTAGGAAAGGCAGAGGAATCAGAGATCAAATTGCTGTCATCCTTTGGATCATAGAAAAAGCACAAGAATTCCAGGATAACACCTGCTTCTGCTTCATTTACTATGCTAAAGCCTTTGATTGTGTGGATCACAAAAAACTGTGGAAAATTCTTAAAAAGATGGGAATACCAGACCACCTTACTTGCTTTCTGAGAAACCTGTATACAGATCAAGAAGCAACAATTAGAACTGGACATGGAACAATGGACTAGTTCAAAATTGGGAAAAGAGTACCTCAAGGCTGTACATTGTCAACCTGCCTATTTAACTTACATGGAGAGTACATCATGTGAAATGCCGGGCTGGATGAAGCACAAGCTGGAATCAACATTGCTGGAAGAAATATCAATAACCTCAGATATGTAAACGATACCACCCTTATGGCAGAAAGCGAAGAGAAACGAAAGAGCCTCTTGATGAAGGTGAAAGAAGAGAGGGGGAAAGCTGGCTTAAAACTCAACATTTCAAAAAGCTAAGATCATGGCATCTGGTCCCATCACTTCATGGCAAATAGATCAGGAAACAATGGAAATAGTGACAGACTTTATTTTCTTGGGCTCCAAAATCCTTGCAGATGGTGACTGCAGCCATGAAATTAAAAGACGCTTGCTCCTTGGAAGAAAAGCTGTGACCAACCTAGACAGCATATACAAAGCAGAGACATTACTTTGCCAACAAAGGTCCATCTAGTCAAAGCTATGGTTTTTCCATGTATGGATGTGAGAGTTGGATCATAAAGTAAGCTGAGTGCCAGAGAATTGATGCTTTTGAACTGTGGTGTTGGAGAAGACTCTTGAGAGTCTCTTGGCCTGCAAGGAGGTCAAACCAGTCCATCCTAAAGGAAATCAGTCCTGAATATTCATTGGAAAGACTGATGCTGAAGCTGAAGCTCCAGTACTTTGGCCATCTGATGCGAAGAGCTGACTCACTGGAAAAGACCCTGATGCTGGGAAAGATTGAAGTCAGGAGAAGAAGGGACAGACAGAGGACAAGATGGTTGGATGGCATCACTGACTTGATGGACATGAGTTTGAGCAAGCTCCAGGAGATGGTGAAGGACAGGGAAGCCTGGCATGCTGCAGTCCATGGGGTCACAAAGAATCAGATGCTACTGAGCGACTGAACAACAACAGGGTAGATCAAGATGGCTCTTGTAATACATAGACAGTATAACATTACTTGTTTGATTACCTGAATGAACTTGTTGACAGTTAAGTGATCTTCCAGGTTTATCTTTTTAAAATGTGGCCTTTGCTGGTTTTTGAATAGTGCCAGCTTTTAATTTAATGCCAGATATTTTCTTGTCATCTAATAGTATCATTTAATATTTGTATTTTTCGCATAGAGTGTGCCGAAAAACTGTTTGACTTAGTGGATGGTTTTGCTGAAAGCACCAAACGTAAAGCAGCAGTTTGGCCACTACAAATCATTCTGCTTATCTTGTGTCCAGAAATAATCCAGGATATATCCAAGGATGTGGTTGATGAAAACAACATGAATAAGGTGAGGAGGGAAAAGTTATTTCTACTATGTTCAGATGTGAAATGATATTTTTAAAAAATTTTTCATTTGGCTGTGCCGTGCGGCTTGCAGGATCTTAGTTTCCCGACCAGGGATGGAACGTGGGCCCTGGCAGTGAAAGCACCAAGTCCTAACCACTAGATGGCCAGGAAATTCACATGAAGCAATTTACTTTACTCAAGGTATATATTTCTTTAAGCTTAGCATTCTGTCCATTTCTAGCTGCATCACTGTGGGTATTTTTTTTGCTGGCCTTAGCAGAGACATACTTGGACCTAAATTTAGTTGGAGGAAAAATAGGGTATTTGTGATAACCCTCATTGATTAAAGCTTTAAAACGATCCCATAGTTGCATTCTTTTGCCAGAAAGAATAATATTAAACATAGTATTAAACATAGTTTTCTGTAATAATCACTGCAAGGGTTACCCTACTAAAATTCATCACTTTTATGGTGTCTTTGCATGTTCTTAGGTTTGTGTCCACTTGGTGCTAATGAAATTGCCTAGTAACTCATTTTAGGCATTCTAGAACAGTTTTCACAGCATTTTATTAGGAAGGCAGGGTACCATATATGCCATCTGTAGTGCAATTGGCACTGTTAACAACTGATAATTCTCAGGGGCTCATAATTTTTTTAAAACAAAAGAATTGGGTATTTAACCTTATTGTTTTATTTGAATTTCTTTATGCAGTTTGTTTTGAGAATACCTTCTTTGTAATGTAAATATTTAAAATTTATATATTTTTGACACTGGGAGAAATACCCTTAGCCAACTAAGCATGAAATGGACTTCTGCATGAGTTGCCTATAGATGGAGATGTTCAAAATCAGCTGAATGAATTCAACACTTTGTAGAAGTATTGTGTAGGGAATTTATGCATTGACTGGTAAATAAATGAACTGGATAATCCTTGGGAGTCTGTGATGCTTTGGTGCTCTCCAACTTTCCCATTATGAGGACACCATTTTTCATGTTTCATTGTTTTGGACTCCTTTAAACTAATATTTTGTTTTTTGTTTGTTTGTGTTTATTGGAGAAATACACATATGTAAAAAGCTGTTCTGAGCTCACTAGTGCTCTTGAGTGAATTTGTATTTTAATAATCACAGCTACATCTTTCCAAATGCTTATTGGCCATTTGTTTATCGTCTGTGAATCACTCAGTTTTCTATTGAATTATTATGTCTTTTATTGATTTGTAGAGTGTCCGTACATTTTTTACTTGATTTCTCTTTTTAAACTTTGTTTATGGGTTTTTGTTTTTGCTGTTTAGATATTTAAAATTTCTGTGAAGTCCACTCAGTTTTGCTCTTTTTTTCCCTAGGCTTTGGGTTAGTTCTCTCCTCCCCAAGATTTATTTATTCATTTTATTTAGATATAATTCACATACTATAAGATTTACCTTTTAAAGTGTATAATTCAGTGGTTTTTAGTGTACTCAACCCAGAGTTGTGTAATCATTACCACTATCTAATTCCAGAAAATTTTCATCATCTCCACAAAAAACCTTATGCCTGTTAACAGTTATTCATTATTCCCCTTTCAGCCCAGTCCCTGGCAGCCACTGATGTATGTTCTGTCTCTGTATTTGCTTGTACTGGACATTTTGTATAAATGGAGTCATATGCTGTGTGACCTTTGTGTCTGGCACTACCCAAGAGTTTTGAAAGAGGCAGATATATATATGTGCTGTGCTGTGCGAAGTCGCTTCAGTCATGTCTGACTCTTTGCAACCCCGTAGACTGTAGCCTCCAGGCTTCTCTGTCCGTGGGGTTCTCCAGGCAAGAATACTGGAGTGGGTTGCCATGCTCTCCTCCAGGGGATCTTCCCCACCCAGGAATTGAACCCACATCTTCTATATCTTCTGCATTGGCAGGTGGGTTCTTTACCACTAGTGCCAGGAAGCGTGCACACATGTGTGCGTGCGTGCAATTCAGGAGGAGGGCATGGCAACCCATTCTTGGGCTTCCCTGCTGGCTCAGACAGTAAAGCATCTGCCTGCAGTGCGGGAGACCTGGGTTCAATCCCTGTTTTGGGAAGATCCCCTGGAGGAGGGCATGACAACCCACTCCAATATTCTGAAGCAACTTAGCATGTATATATATATTTGTAGTACTTTGCTAGGTTAAAAAATTTAGATCTTAAATCCTTCTGGTTTTAAAAAATGTATTTTTTAAAATTTATTCTCTTTTCTAGTCATATTTCTAATGTGCTAACGAGTGTTAATGGTTATCCTTTATTCATGTGTGTATCCTTTGATTCATATCTACTTGGTCGTACAGACATTTACAGGAAAATACATACACATATATGATGGTTGTTATACTTTAAAATGAAATAATTTTACACGTATTGCTCTGCATCTTACTCTGTTTACTTAAAAGCCAATTTTATCTGTTCCTCAAAATCGTTGATGGAGATCTAACACTTTCATATAAGTATTTGGTAATATTCTGTTACACTAATGAGCCTCATTTACTCAACCATTTCAGTGTGAATAGCTTGTTTTTGTGGAATTTTTGTCTCTTTTAAGGTAACTTTTAACAGTTTATTCTTTGCTAGGAGATATATTTTTCAGTTTTATCAATAAAGAGTTATGTATATCTATGCTTAGTTTATTTATAATATAGAAATATGTAGACAGAATATGTTTATAATATTTATATATTATCTTCTAATTATTTTCTTCAGTATCCATGTTTATGACTGTTTCCTCATTTCTAATATGTCTCATTTTTCCTTGTTCATGTTTACTAGAGTTTATACTGTTGGCCTTTAAAAACTTGGTCTTATAACTTTATATCTTCTAGCATTTATTTTTTGAGGTAATGGTTTAGTTCATCTATTTTCAGCTTTTTAAAACATTGTAGAACTTTCTATAAGGCTTTGAATTTACTTTTTTGCAGTGGTCTTAGTTTTCAGATGAAGTGTTCTTAATTTTAGTAGTTTTAAATCTCTGATTTCTCTTAATGATGCCATATTTGACTTAGAGGAATGTTTTATAGTTTCCAGATTGTTAGTTTTGGGGTGATTTAAAAAATTTAATTGTGGTTAGAAAATAGTGGTACATATTTGTTTAAAAAAAGTGTCCCACAGTCATCAGAGTAGAATCTGTATCATTTCAGTAGGGCACAGAATTTAATATAAATCTTTAAAACCACTCTTGGAACTACCCTGTAGGTGGCTTGAGATAGTATCCTGTGAGAAATGCTTGGTTTTGCTGGCTGGGCTCCCACAGGCTGCCTTTGGCAGCGTGGCAGAGCCCCTCCCAGGCTTTGGTAATCATGCTTAGCACTTCAGTATAAAAGAAGCAAGGCAGTAAACAACAGACAAATAGAACCCTAAACAGATCAGACCAGGCTTTCGTTTACACCAGTCCTAGACTGCAGATTATATGTGAAAAGCAGTTCTCTTTTTTCAACTTCTAAATTTTACTATTATTTTTAGTTGTGTTACTGTCTGTATTAGGATAGGTAGTATAATAGCTCAACACAACAGAACTTTCTTTTTTTTTTTTTTTGGTCGTGTTTATCTCACAAGACCTCCAAAAATTATGTAGAACTCTCCCAGAGCCCTCCTCAGGGCTGGGGGCGGGGGACGTCCCTAACTCTAGAACTTTCTTATACTTAATGAAATAGTACTGAGTAGCTCTGCAGGACAATCGCCCTGTTTGTGATCTCTTAGGACCTTGGCCAGCAAAGATTCTGCCATTTCTTTTTATACATGGCTTTTATAGGAGTTGTTTCAATTCTGCCAGCCAGAAGGAAAAAGATAGCATGGAAAAAAGCATGTTGAGGATTTTTATGGGCCAGGCCCTTAAATGGCATGGATCACTTTCATTCACATTCCATTGATTGAACTCATTCATATAGCCATATTTAACTGTAAGAGAGGCTGAGAAATATGACTGTAACTCCAGAAACGAGAGATGAACATGGAGACCAAGGAATAAAGGAGCTAGGGGGAAAATCGGGAGTCAAGAATAGCTTAGATTGCTATCTCCCTAGATTTCCAAGTTATTTCTTTATGGGTAAAAAATTATTTTTCAAGAATACCTGTTTACTAGGATAATAATACAATCGCATGTGCTATACTAACTCAGGTGAAGCTTGAATAGTGAGGAAAGTTTTATGGAAGAGGTGTGGAACCTTAGTTGAAATAAGAAAGGAATTTAGATTAGAGAAGGTGAAGGTGAAGTCGCCCAGTCGTGTCTGACTCTTTGTGACCCCATGGACTGTAGCCCACCAGGCTCCTCTGTCCATGGGATTTTCCAGGCAAGAATACTGGAGTGGGTTGCCATTTCCTTCTCCAAAGATGAGTGTTATTCAAGCCAGGGAAGTCAAGAAAATAGATCTAAAAATATTGAAGATATATTCAGAAAAGTTAGCTAGAAAGTGGAAGGTTCTCACAGGCAGTTGTAAGTGAAGATGAAGAGCAGATAGTGAGTAATCTGGAAGACATTGCGAGTTTCAACTTTATAGGCAATTAGAAAAAAATCTAAAGATTAGGATTAGGAATTTCCCTGGTGGTCCAGTGAGTTTAAGTTTCAATTTTATTCTTTAGGCAATTAGAAAAAATCTAAAGATTAGGATTAGGAACTTCCCTGGGGGTCCAGTGGCTAAGACTCTGCTCCCAATGCAGAGGACCGCAGTCCGATCCCAGGTCAGGGAGCTGTATTCTACAAGCTGCATAATTTTCTGTGAAGAATGGAATTGAGAGCAATAGAACAGCTTTCAATATATCCTTAGTTAGAAGGCTGAAGGTTGAATATAGCCTGGAGTTTTAGGTAAAGATGGAACAGTTTGAGATAGACCATAACCAAGAAAGAATAGTGTTTAGAAATTAAAGGTAATATAAAAAGAGAATTTGATCAGCTAAATTCAGGGTTGAAAAGTCAACTACATTGTTTGGGAAGGACTGTTTCTCATGTTCCTTTAATAATTCAGCAAAGAAAGGGAAGAACAGATCTTTTTTGGGGGGGGATTCAAGAATCGTTTAAATTATGACAACTACTTAAAATTATGAAATTTAAAACCGTAAGTATCAATTATGTATCAGTATTTCTATAGAGAGTACAGTTTTTAGTGGCTGATAATTTGCTACTTTATTAGATCAGTCTGAAATCCAAGAAATTTCATATATCATCTCATTGCTGTATTTGAATTTTGTAGAAGTTGTTTCTGGACAGTCTGCGAAAAGCACTTGCCGGCCATGGAGGAAGCAGGCAGCTCACTGAAAGCGCTGCAATCGCCTGTGTCAAACTGTGTAAAGCAAGTACTTACATTAATTGGGAAGATAACTCTGTCATCTTTCTACTGGTTCAGTCCATGGTGGTTGATCTTAAGGTAACATGCTTATTATTTCTCTTATACAAACTTAAAAATGTTAAATGAAAAATAAATCTCTAGTATAAATACTATACTAGTTTATTTTGAAAATCACTGCTAACACAAAAGTTCTGAGTCTTCTTCCTTGTGGCTAAGCTGGTAAAAAATCTGCCTGCAGTGCGGGAGACCTGGGTTCGATCCCTGGGTTGGAAAAATCCCCTGGAGAAAGGAACGGCTACCCACCCCAATATTCTGGCCTGGAGAATTCCATGGACTGTATAGTCCATGGGATTGCAAAGAGTTGGACACGACTAAGTCACTTTCACTTCCACTTTATTAAATTCATAGGACCTGCTTTTGCTACTGCTCCTCAGGCTACATTAAGTGGCTTAGAATATGAAGAAAACACAGAATTAACCAGTTTTCTTAAATTACCATAAATATTCAGACTTGGGTTTAAAATAATGTAGAAATTTGGGCCTGAAAGGAACCATATGTGGTCTAGTAAGAATTTTATCATGAACCACAACATTAGCACTTTATGTTTCCTCTGGCAACTACATGTTACTGCCATCTGTGTGGATGATGTGTTGTTATTAAGTACTAGTAGTAAAAACACTGCGTGATTGTTGAAAAGCTTTTATTTTCGCTTGGAATTTTCATAGAACCTGCTGTTTAATCCGAGTAAGCCATTCTCCAGGGGCAGTCAGCCGGCAGACGTGGACCTCATGATCGACTGCCTTGTTTCCTGCTTCCGAATAAGCCCTCACAATAACCAACACTTCAAGGTGAGAGCATCGGTTTGCATCAGTTTCATTTACTGACGCTGTTGATCCTTTATAAATGCGAAATGAGTAGAAAGATGATAGATTGCACCTTTATCAGTATTTCTTTTTATATGTTAAAGTTAGTTTCAAGATCCTAAAAAATGTGTTCTGTTTTTAAAAATTTCCTTTTTGTTGTTTCTTTTGTCCTCGTGTATGTTACTATATATTTTTCTTATAGAAATAGCTTACTGTTTTTTTTTCTTTCCTCTGTAGATCTGCCTGGCTCAGAATTCCCCTTCTACATTTCACTATGTGCTGGTAAATTCACTCCATCGAATCATCACCAATGTAAGTCCAAAAGGTATTGCTAAATTGCTTAAAATTTTTTCTTTCTTCCTATCTTATTTCTTTTTAAGAACGGTATTTCTGATTTGCAAAAGATTTTGAATTTAGATGTATGATACAGGAAGATTTCTCATACATGATTCTATCTAATAACTGACAATACAATTGTATTTTTCATATTTAATCTGAATCCCAGGACCCTTACTGAGGAAGGTGGAATTAATAGGATCCTTTGGAAAGATTAAACTTAAAAGATTTTTGGGTCAAAACCCTTGAGAACAGTGTCACTGAAAATATAATTTAACGTTTTCATCCTAAAGCTCTACGTATTATTTTAATACTCAGCTCTTTCCCAGCATTTGATAACATTCTGAATTGTCACCTTACTGTTTAAGTTAAAAGTAGCAGTATTTATGTTGTAGCTCATTATGTACATTAAAGAAAAATGGTGAGATCATATTTGTACTTTTATTCCTTAAACAAATGAAACAATACTTTGAGGTGTTTACATGGCACAAAAGCATATCAGACAAAATAAGTAAATTCATTAAAAAGTACTTGTGAAGGCTTCAGCTGTGATGTGAGTGTGTTAAGTGGAAAGATAGTAACCATACCACATTTGGACCATGGATTTAAAAATTTCTATTCTTCTAAATCATATTTTGAGGGTTTTTAAGATGTTATAGTAGGTGTTACTCCTTTTCATCCACTTTCATCCATTGTTAGATACTCACATGTATATGTAAATTGTTCAACTTTTTCCTTTTTTCCTCCCTTAAAAAAAGACTTTAATCATTGTTAACTTAGGTATATTTGTCCTCTTTATAATCACACTTCACTTTAAGAGTGTGTCTCTAGGGAGTTAAAGATGTCCTTCCCACCTTCATTGCTTTGGATGTATTGAATTATACCAAATTCTGCCACATTTTCTTTTATCCATTCCTGCAGAAGAGTAATAACTATTAATAAAACTATTTGGTGACACATTTAGTTTTCCTCAGTGGGGTGCTGGTAGCATTTTTGGTCAGTACAGTCTTTGTTATGCAGAATTGCTTTGTGTATTGTAGGACATTTGGTATCCTTGGTCCTCATTTCATTAAGTACCATTTGTGCCACTTCCTTTCTCTCCCATCTCTGCCCCCAGACTTTATGAATAACTAAAAATGCCCGAGGGAATGATTACTCTCTCAGTTGAAGATCAGTTATAAGTAGAAGTAACATTAACTACTGTTTCTTTCAAAAGGGAAAGTTTAATGAATCTGATATGGCAGATAAGGTATATTTGTAGTAAAAACTTAGAAAATTTTATGCTTTACTTTTGCCAATGTAATGAGTCAGGACATTGTGCCCTTAAGGTTTACTTTCAAGGCCATTACTTAAAAAAAAAGAAACAACAATGATTTTTACCTTTCAATTTTATGTGTAATTCAGAAATAAAATATTACTACTTTTTTATCCTTTGGCTTATAATACTAAAAACATTCCATTTATTAGAGTGGATGGTTTATGTAAATGCTTAAAGCTTGTATTTAATAAACCCAAGTATATATTTTTTTGATACTCTGTGGCTAGTTACTTTAATTGTGAAATATTTTTGTCTACAATTGAATATATAGAGCACTTTCAAGCATGGACTTGGCACTGCTGTAAGTGGCTGAGCTGCTCCTTTGTGGGTTTAAAGCATGCCTGGAGTGGTACTTCATGCATGCCTCAGTGTATATGGTGAAGTGGTTGTGCATCCTCCTATACTCCAGTGCGTACTGCATGTGTGAAGGTGGAGTGTGTCTGTATCAGGCCACGTCTAAGAAATCTATTTTTATAAAGAAAAACCTGTATTGACTAAACTTTTAAAATATTAAGTAAGCATCAGTAACCTTTTAGTGAGTAGCTTGAAAAGGAGCATCAATTTTAGTCTATAAAATAGTTTTAAAGTTGGACCTTAGATAATGATACTTTATCATAGCATAAGATTGTTTGACAAATTGTTTCTTGTTAGGGTTTTTCTTTCCTTTGGTTTGAGGCTAATAGATACTGAATCTAAAGTATTTTCTGACTGAAAAGGACCATGTGTTCAGATGCAAATTTATAGAATTGACTACTATGGAATTTCACTGAATGTAGTTATTATAGAAATGTTTTGTCTTGAAATCACATAAAGTTTTTCTTAAGTATTTGAACTCCTGATCTTAAATTCATTCATAGTAAAAGATTTTCTTTTAAATGATTCTTGGTTCAGTACACCTCATGAGCTCTCTTCTTCCTTGGTTCTTTAGCCAGTTCACAGATTTTTAAAAATTACCACATTCTCAAATTCGATAAGTTTTATTACTGATGTGGTTTTGAGGGTTTATGTAGAAGTAGTAATAATGTTTGCAGTTTTGTTTTGCTTTCGTGACGCATACTCATATTCAGTTCATAAGTACTGTTTTTAGGTCTAAAAGAGTCCTCCCTTAAGATTTCTTCTTAAGAAATCTGAAAATGTAGTAACTGTTCAAATTTGATTATAATTTAAGCTTTTTATCCCTTTCTAAAATGGTACGGGTAGTTCTGTCATCTCTTTTATTATGGAATGCCATAAGTGATGAATTTTAGCTATAAAATCTTTGTTATGTGCTTAATCTTTATAGGCTTCCTTTAGGTTAGTTTAGATATGTTGTTATCATTGGGAAATAAAATAATATACACAATAGGAACCAAATATTTCACCCATCAGTGCAACATGCTGTAGCTGGTATAGTACTTAATACTTACTATTGTTTTTTCCTTATAGCAATTTGCTGTAGTTTACTTATGGATAGTTCACATATTGAGAATGAGATTATCTCTTTCTGCTGAGAGAAATTATTTCCAAGGCGTGTGAAACTTCTTGAAATAATCTTGAAGAATTGCCATATGATCTGCTCGTATTATAAAAGTATTGCCATTTACTTGACAATACACTTAGGATTTTCAAGGACAAAAAAGAACAAGTCTACTTTAATTGACTAGTTTCTGAAAGGACACATTTAATAATTGCTTGGAACACTAAAATTTTTACCAACTACATGATGTCCAGGTTTTAGTGCCTGTTTTATTTGAAAGTGTATCTTGTACTTTAAAACGAATGACTTTATTTGTTATATAAAATAGCAATTATGTCAGTAACTACATCTTAAGTTAAAGTCACATAGGGTATACCTGGTACCATGAGACAGTTTCAGCAGCTATCACAATGACATAATAATTTGGATAGGATGTTACATGGGATGTGTATGTC
This sequence comes from Cervus canadensis, assembly GCF_019320065.1. Taxonomy (NCBI): domain Eukaryota; kingdom Metazoa; phylum Chordata; class Mammalia; order Artiodactyla; family Cervidae; genus Cervus; species Cervus canadensis. The sequence continues at coordinate 41,525,749 of NC_057386.1, forward strand.
TTTAAGCAGTTTCTGACATTATGAGTTCAGTATAGTCAGAGGACCCTTATATCAGTGCATTTTGTGATTACTCAGCTTTTGTTACTTTAAGTTGATTAACACAAGCTGTATAAATTAGTAAGTATATGGAAATCAAGGAGTATTGATTGCCATGGGAAAGTCAGGTGACCAAATTGACTAAAGTTTAAGGAATTCACTATATAACTAAGTTAAGAAAACTTAATCATTTGTTAGGAAGTAAATAAAGAATTTGAGAGAAAAATGGAGACAACCATACTGTACAAATAAAAGTATTTCTTCCTTAATAGTGTTGAAGGTTTTTTGTGAATGGAATTAAGTATTGATTTTATTTTGTAAATTGGTTTTATAGTACACTGTAGATGTGTCTTGGCTTCCCAGGTGACACTAATGGTAAAGAATCTGCCTGCCAGTACAGGAGATGCAAGAGACGTAGGTTCAGTCCCTGGGTTGTGAAGATCCCCTGAAGTAGGAAATGGCAGCCCACTTCAGTATTCTTGCCTGAAAAATCCCATGAACAGGGTATGCAGGCGGGCTGCAGTCAATGGAATCACAGAGAGTTGGATACGACTGAGCACATGCACACACATTCATAGATGCGGCTCCACCTGCCAAGTGGCGAATCTCCCTGCCAAGCAGGAAGCGTGGGTTGATCTTTGAGTCGAGAAGATTCCCTGGAGTAGAAAATGGCAACCCACTCCAGTATTCTTGCCTGGAAAATCTCTTGGACAGAAGGAACCTGGTGGGTTACAGTCTATGGGGTCACAAAAGAGTCAGACACGATGTAGTGACTAAATAACAACAACAATCCAGTAAATAGAGTTCATAATCCAAAAGTTTAGGTAATATAACCCGATGCTCCTCAAAATATTCTAAGGGTTAGGGCTAAAAAAATTAAATGCTGAGAATTTAATTAGCTTAGTGTTGAATTAGAAGGAACTTGGGAACAAGATATGAAGCTATTATATCGCCTTATCTACTGTTTCAAATTGTTCTTGCAGGTATTTTTTGTTACAGGAGTATTATAAAGCCTGTGTTTTAAGTAATCCTGTTCCTTGCATACTCTCCATTAGGTAGTGAAAAATTCATCCAGTCATTTTTGTATTCACAGAGAGACAATAGTTTTAGTGATTTTCATAGTTGTCATTTTTCATAATATAGTTATTACTTCATTTAAAAGTTACACTTTCAAATAAAATAGGCACTAAAAACTAGAATCAAAGCTAAACAAATTGAACTACAGAAAAATATTTACATAAAAAAACCCAGTTACCTTTAAAAATATTTAGCTATGATCATTTTGTCTTTGTGGTGATCATTAGTCTTCTCATGTATTGTGCCATCATTGCATATCAATTTAAGATTATAGGTTTACTAATAGCTTTATCTCATTTACTAATTTCATGTTGTAATTATCATTGCTGTTTGTCTGTAGGCATATGAGTAATAGTTTACCACATATTCCTTCAACACCGTGTTGAACCACTGATCTCTTTTAAAACTGATAATAGCGTTCTTGCTTTGGGACAATATATACTATATATGCATACGTTTCTGAAATGTGTAAAACATTAAACTTACCAAAAAAAGCTTGGCTGCAGAATTAGCTCTTTACTGTCTGTCTTTCAGCCTTGTTAGATTATCAGTGAGAAAAGACAGTCTCGTGTTCATGCTCGTGCAGTGGGCGCTTTGTCTCATGCTCATTATGATAATAAAGCAGATGTGTGGTTTGGTGTTTGAATTAAAGACATTACTTGAAGACTTTGGAAATCATAGTGTGTGTTTGCATGGTCTTAGAAAGTTTCTTACCAAGTAATCAACCATAAAACCACAGTGATAACCAGAGCATATAACTCGTGCAAATTTGGACTTTTTCTTTCGTATGGTCTCTGTTTTCCTCCAGTCTGCGTTGGATTGGTGGCCTAAGATTGATGCTGTATATTGCCACTCAGTTGAACTTCGAAATATGTTTGGTGAAACACTTCATAAAGCAGTCCAGGGTTGTGGAGCACACCCAGCAATACGAATGGCCCCGGTAAGATTAATCGTGAATTTTGATTTCCATCTTCTTGAGATTGCATTTTTTTTCAGTATCTTTATCCCATTCTTGCTGTTTTGATTATTTTAGAAAATCAAATGAGACTTTTCAGTAAGAATTGTGGTATGTCGAATACTGCAGTAGTGTTGCAATGCTAGTTAATGATGTATGTTTTCTACTATTTCAGTGGGTTAAACTTTTTCTTAGAGATATTTTCTGACAAAATGCTGTTAAAATCTTAGTGAATGTCACCTTTTCTTTTTTTGGTTTCTTTTTCCTTCAATTTTTCCTTATGAATCAAAATACTTTGATTAGCTCCTTATCTTTTGGGGATGCGAGGGGGAAACTGACTCCTGGGCTAGAGTGAATGTTCCTGCTAACGCACTGTTTTGCCCATTGGATGCTACATATTGTACACGGGAAATTAGAAATAGAATTCAAAGTTTATATTTAAAAATATCTCACATTTCATTAAACAAAAGGACAAAAATCTCCAGTGCTCTTGGGCATTATAACAAACACTTTTCTCATACATAAACATTGGGAATAATTGCTGCATGTTATAGAGAACACACCTTTCCTTTTTACCTTTGAAAGACAGCTTGTTTTCATGGACATTTTTTATTAAGAGTCCGTAGATGCTGGATAATCTCCCATCTGTGTATTTGCATATGCTGCTGCTGCTAAGTTGCTTCAGTCGTGTCTGACTCTGTGCGACCCCATCCCTGGAATTCTCCAGGCAAGAACACTATGTGCGTAAAAAAGCATACATGTCAAAAGCATGTATTTTTGTTTCCTTTTAAAAGAAAAGGGAAGATGTTTTCTAAGAGTAGATAAAAAGGTAGTATTGGATCCAGAATATAATGTTGGATTTTTGGTTGAATAACATCCATAATTATAGTATTCTACAATAGTATCTCTGTAATTGAAACACATTTTCCATGATTGAATTTTTCTCAAAGAAAGCTTTCTTTGTTCTATCAGTGTTCTTCTGGCAAAATACGTGCATTCTGTAACTTGGGAGATGGAATGCCATTAAAGGAAAAAGAAAAAGTTAAACTATTAAATACAGAGATTGCCTGTGTAGCATATTCCATCGAATCTAAGAAACACCTATTTAACATTTCTGAATTTGGGGGTGGATCTTATTTGTATGATATCTTGCGGTTGACAATTTTCATTCCTTATGATACGTAAAATAATGATGCATCTTACAGTTGATAATGTCATTGTTTCTATGAAATGTTTATATATATGTATATGAGATATTTTATTACATGAGTTACTCACTGTATCTGTGAGAGCTATAGAATAAATATTTTACCCCTGTTCTAACATTTGGAAAATCGCTTTTAACATAGGAGTCCACCAACCTTATTTTAAAGATTTTAGTATTTTAGCAGATTTTCACTTAAACTTTTTCAAGATTATATAAAAATATATATAAGATTATATAAGAATATGTAAGAGGAAGGCTGAGCACTGAAGAATTGATGCTTTCAAGTTGTGGTGCTGGAAAAGACTTGAGAATCCCTTGGTCAGCAAGGAGATCAAATCAGTCAATCCTAAAGGAAATCAACCCTGAATATTCATTGGGAGGACTGTTGCTAAAGCTGAAGCTCCAATACTTCGGCCACCTGATATGAAGAGGCCGGCTCATTGGAAAAGACCCTGATGCTGGGAAAGATGGAAGGCAGAAGGAGAAAGGGGTGCCAGAGGATGAGATGTTAGATAGCATCACTGACTCAGTGGACATGAATTTGAGCAAACTCAAAGATAGTGGAGGACCAGGGAGTCTACTAGTGCTATAGTCCATGGGATTGCAAAGAGTCGGATACAACTTAGTGACTGAACAACAACAACAGAAATAAGAACAATATAGACGTGCAAAAATACTTTTTATTTGCTTTTTAAGCTTGATTGTGTTAATCTTATACTTTCTATTGAATGTTTCTACTAATACCATACATTTGGTGCTATAAAATATGTCCCTTTATTTTTCAAAGTTTTTAAAAAATAGATTTATTTGAAAATGTTGAATGGCTATTATCATGATTCTGATGTCTGATTCTTAGAAGGTAAATGTCATGTTTTTGTTTTTAGAGTCTTACATTTAAAGAAAAAGTAACAAGCCTTAAATTTAAAGAAAAACCTACAGACCTGGAGACAAGAAGCTATAAGTATCTTCTCTTGTCCATGGTGAAACTAATTCATGCAGATCCGAAGCTCTTGCTTTGTGTGAGTAGTTTTTGTAAAATGCCTTGAAATTATTATACTAACTTAATTTGGTTTAACTGAAATGCCAAAACCTTGAGGGTGATTATTAGCTCAAGAACACTTACTGAACCTTCCTGATCGTATGTGAAACTTGACATTCCTAAGAAAGTGAACTTATAGAGATTACTAATATAATTAGATCAGATCGTACCCTTGTGTCTTATTTTTTCTTATGATTAAACTAACATGTTTTGGTGAGATCTTCTGTCTATACCCTGCTACCAGATTATGTATTATTCAGATATAATCCTAGGATGGGGTTTGGATAATGAAGCAACCATAAATCAAGTGCTTTCTGTATCTGTTCAGTTGTTTTTTTTTTTAAGTCTCCAATCGCTCTTACCTAAAAATTGAGCTTTTCTATCCTTATTTCCTCCTATCATCAGCCTTTTATTATCACTGACTTTGCCTGCCTATACTGTATTGGGAGGAAAAGGAGATAAAAATGAGTATGGTTAGCATTCAAGTATTGTGGTTATTCTTCTCTTATAGCCTGAGATGGTATTAGATTCCTGAGAGCATTACTGTAATACACAAGATAATTAGGAACTAACAAATGAGAATGAGTGGTAATTATATGAATGCTGAGAAGCATGGGCTCTGGAGACTTACTAGCTGTGTGATTTGGGTGACTTACCCCTCTATGCTTTGGCTTTCTTTTTTTTTCTTGACCACACCATGGGTCATGCAGGGTCTTAGTTCCCTGAGCAGGGGTTGAACCAGTTCCCCAACCAGGGATTGAACCCATGCCCCTTGCTTTGGAAGTGTGGAGTCTTAACCACTGCACCACCAGGGAAATCCATGTGCTTTAGTTTTCTTATTTGAAATATTGTGATAATGATAATAATTTGTATTGTTAAGCAGACTGAGATATTATGTGTCATGCTCTTAGGAACAATGCAGAATAAATGCATAATGAGTACTACATAAATGTTAGGATGTTATTACTATTATTAAAATACAGTTAACATTAACATTAATATTATTAATGCCCCAAACATAGCAGAAATATATTTTGAAGCTCATAGCATAACATATTTAACCTCTGTGGAATTTTCCAGTCCTGGGAAAATAGTGTTTAAAACAATTTCCTGTTACTTTGAGTAACAGGCTTAAGTGCTAAGTATACTTTTAATTTTGATGGTATATTTTTCAAGTTACTATACTATAGAAATCTATAAACTGATGTCCATAGTTTCAAGAGTTCTTTGAACCCCCTGAATTTAAAAAATATTTTTTTCTGAGAGAGGGAGGAGAAATAGAATTCCCAAAAGAATTAGTGACCCCCAGAATGGCCTCTGTTGTTTTGAACTCTTTGAAAAGTCCATCCAAATTTGGAAGTCTGATAGAAGAAATTGTTAGAACTTTGGTATGGAAAAAGTCTTAAAATCCATCATTAAGACTTTATAAAAGGAATGAAATACCTTTTCCCCTCATTTCTTTGTTATGTAGCACACATTACTTGAGGTGTTACTTCCTCATGCATGTCATATATTAGCATCACTCTGTTTGCATGGCTGTAATTCAGGATCAAAGAATGCATCAGTCACCAGTGCCTTCTGTGTTAAATATTTTATTGTCAAGGAACAAGAATTTAAGCAAAACATACTATTTTCCAAGTTTGAAATTAGCAGACAGAAACAGATCAAAGTTGAAATTATTTTCTTTGCTGCCATCTAGTGGTTAAACAACTTTTCTCAGAGTAATGAAAGAAAGTTAAAATAGTGAAAGGTTCATTGTAAATATTTGATTATTTTATATTTTTACTTACAAAAAAACCTAAATCTTTGTAAGTCGGATAAATATAGGAATAACTACTAAATGATCTCAATCATGATATTTTAAAGTAATGTGTTTTTATTGTCTTAACAAGAGCAGTTTTTAAATTAATTTATTTATTTTAATTGGAGGATAATTACTTTACAATATTGTGGTGGTTTTTTGCTATACATCAACATGAATCAGCTGCAGGTACACTTGTGTCCCCCCATCATGAACCCCCCTCCCATCTCCCTCCCAGCAGCTTTTTTTTTTTTCCCCCAGCAGCTTTTAATTTAAAAAAGTCTTATGATGTTTATTTTTGAGGTAAAATTCACATATGATGAAATTTGCTGACAATTCATTGGGGTTTGGTATGTATACAAGGTTGTGTAGCCATCACCGCTGTCTAGGTCTAGAACATTTTTATCACCTCAAAAATAAACTTAAAACCCATTAGCAGTCAGTCTCCGTTCCCTCCACCCTTCGGCCCTTGTCCTATAATTTTGTTTTTAATTGAAATTTGCTTTTTTATTTGCAGAATCCAAGAAAACAGGGGCCTGAAACCCAAGGCAGTACAGCAGAATTAATTACAGGGCTTGTCCAGCTGGTCCCTCAGTCACACATGCCAGAGATTGCTCAGGAAGCCATGGAGGTAAGGGGAACAGGAATTCTAGGCTCTTGAATGTAGCATTGTAACTGTGTGATTCTCATTTTTAAAAGTCTATTCCTTAAAAATTTTTTCCTTAAGAATTTTTTATCCAATTTTTAATGGTTACTTTCCATTTAGAGTTACTACAAAATATTGCCTGTATTCCCCATGTTGTACAATACATCCTTGAGCCTACCTTACATCCAGCAGTTTGTACCTTCCACTCCCCAATACCTGTATTGTCCACCCCTGGAACTCCCTCCACTGGTAACCCCTAGTTTGTTCTCTGTATTTGTGAATGTGCTTCTTTTTTGTTATATTCACTGGTTTGTGGATATTTCAGTTTCCACATATAAGTGATATCATATGGTACTTGTCTTTCTCTGACTTACTTCATATAGCATAATGTCCACCAAGTCTGTCTGTGTTGCTGCAAATGGCAACATTTCTTTCTTTTTTATGACTGAGTAGTATTCTATTGTATGTATGTGTGTGTGTGTGTGTGTGTGTGTGTATGTACACACACACCACATCTTTATACATTCATGTATATAAAGACACATTCATATGTCCATTGATGGACACTTAGGTTGTTTCCATATCTTGGGAATTGTAAATAATACTGTTATAAACATTGGGGTGTATGTATCTTTTCTAATTAGTGTTTTTAGTTTTTATGGATATGTACCCATAAGTGGAATTGCTGGGTTATACGGTGGTTCTATTTTTAGTTTTTTTAAAGAACCTCCATACTGTGCTCTACAGTGGCTGTACCAATTTACCTTCCTGCCAACAGTGTACAAGGGTTCCCTTTTCTCCATGCTCTCGCCATCATTTGTTATTTGTGGTCTTTTTGATGATAGCCATACTGACAGGTGTGAAGTAACATCTCATGTGGTTTTGATTTTCATTTCCCTGATGATTAGTGATGTTGAGCATCTTTTCATATGCCTGTTGTTTATTTGTATGTCTTCTTTGAAAACCTGTGTATTCAGTTCTTTTGCCCATTTTTTAAAATTGGGTTGTTTGGGGTTTTTTTTTTTTTATGTTGAATTGTATGAGCTATTTATGTATGTTGAATATTAATCTCTTATCAGTCATATAATTTGCAAATATTTTCTCCCATTCAGTAGGCTGTTTTTGCATTTTGTCAATGGTTTTCTTTGCTGTGCAAAAGCTTTTAAGTTTAATTAGGTCCAATTTGTTTACTTTTGCTTCCCTTGCTTTAGGAGACAGATCTAAAAAAATACTGCTACTGTTTATGTCAACGAGTATTCTGCTTGTATTTCCTCTAGGAGTTTTATGGTTTCTGGTCTTGCATTTAAGTCCTTAATCCATTTTGAGTTTATTTTTATGTATTGTGTTAGAGAATGTTCTAATTTCCTTATTTTACGTAAGGAAAATAGCTGTCCAGTTTGCTCAGCACGACTTATTGAAGAGCCTGTCTTTTCTCCATTGTGTATTCTTGTCCCCTTTGTCATAGTTTGACTGTAAGTGCATGGATTTATTTTGGGGTTCTCTGTCCTGTTCCATTGATCAGTGTTTTGTGCTAGTACCGTACTTTTTGATGACTGTAGTTTTGTACTACAGCCTAAGGTCCGGGGGCATGATTCCTCCAGGTGTGTTCTTTCTCAAGTTTGTTTTGGCTTTTTTGGATCCTTTGTGTTTCCGTACAAATTTTAAAATTATTTTTTTCTGATTCTCTGAAAAATACCATTGGTGTTTTGATAGGGATTGCATTAAATCTATAGAGTGCCTTGGGTAGTATAGTCATCCCAACAATATTGATTCTTCCAACCCAAGAACATAGTGTATCTGTCAATATGTGTGTTATCTTCAATTTCTTTGATCAGTGTCTTTTAGTCTTTTGGAATATAGGTCTTTTGCCTCCTTAGGTAGATTTATTCCAAGGTATATAACTTTTTTTTTTTAATGCAATGGTAAATGGGATTGTTTCATTAATTTCTCTTTCTAGTATTTCATAATTAGTTAAAGAAATGCGGCAGATTTCTGTGTATTAGTTTTGCACCCTGTAACTTTACTGAATTTACTGATGAGTTCTAATAGTTTTTTGGTAGTTGTCTGTAGAATTTTATATGTATGGTATCATGTCATATGTGAACAGTGACTGTTTTAATCTTCCTTTCCAATTTGGATTTCTTTAATTTCTTTCTCTGATTGCTGTGACTAGGACTTCCAAAACTGTGCTGAATAAAAGTGGCAAGAATGAGCATCCTTGTCTTGTTCCCTTGATTTTACAAGGAAGTGCTTTTAGGTTTTCACCATTGAACATGATGTTAGCTGTGGGTCTGTTGTAAATGGCCTTTGTCGAGGTATGTTCCCTCTATGCCCACTTTCCAGAGAGTTGTTTTTGATCACAAATGGATGTTGAATTTTATCAAAAGCTTTTTTTGTGTCATTTGAGGGTCGTAGGATTTTTATTTTTCAGTTTGTTAATGTATCACATTGGCTGATTTGTAGATATTAAAACATTCTTGCATCCCTGGAATAAGTCCCACTTGATCATGGTGTGTGATCCTTTTAATGTATTTTGCTAAGTTTTTGCTAATACTTTGTTGAGAATTTTTACATCTGTGTTCATCAGTGATATTGGCCTACAACTTTTTTTGTGAAATATTTGTCTCATTTTGGTATCAAGGTGATGGTAGCTTCATAGAATGAGGGAGGAAGCAGTCCTTCCTATGCAATAGTTTGGGAAGGATAGGTATTAGCTCTTCACTAAATGGTAGAATTCACCTGTGAAACCATCTGGTCCTGAGCTTTTGTTTGTTGAGAATTTTTAAATTATTGATTCAATTTCATTACTGGTGATTGGTCTGTTCATATTTTCTATTTCTTCTTGAGTCAGTCTTGAAGATTGTACCTTTCTAGGAATTTGTTTTTTTTTCCCTAGAGTATCCCATTTTATTAACATGTAACTGTTCATGGTTATCTCTTATGATCCTTTGTATTTCTGTGGTGCCAGAAATACAACTTCACCTTTTTCATTTCTGATTTTATATTTTAGGCCCTCTCCCTTTTTTTCTTGATGAGTCTGGCAAAAAATTTATCAGTTTTATCTTTTCAAAGAACTGCTCTTAGGTTCATTGATTTTTTTTTTTTTTTAGTCTCTATTTAAATATTTCTGCTCTGATCTTTATGATTTTCTTCTACTAACTTTGGGTTTTGTTTGTTCTTTTTCTCATTTCTTTAGGTTTAAGTTTAACTTGTTTATTTCAGATTTTTCTAGTTTCCTGGGCTAGGCTTCCTCTTAGAACTAGGGGGATCTTCCCTCTTAGAACTGCTTATGCTGCATCCCATAGATTTTGGATCATTGTGTTTTCATTTTCATTTGTCTGCAGGTATCTTTTTATTTCTTTGATTTCTTCAATAACCCATTGGTTGTTTAGTAGCATATTGTTTAACTTCCATATGTTTGTGCTTTCCTTATTTTTTCCTTGATGTCTAGTCTCATAGTGTTGTGGTTGGAAAAGACTCTTGATATGATTTCAGTCTTCTTAAATTTATTGAGACTTGTTTTGTGGTCTAGCATGTGATCTATCTTGGAGAATGTTCCATGTACACCTGGAAAAGAGTGTGTGTTTTGCTGCTTTTGGATGGAATGTTTTCTGTATATCTGTTAGTTGATCTAGTCTAATGTGTCGTTTAAGGCCAGTGTTTCCTTATTGGCTTTCTGTGTGGATGATCTGTCCATTGATGTAAATGATTTGTCAAAATCACCTACTATTATTGTGTTACTGTCAGTTTCTCCCTTTATATCTGTTGATATTTGCTTTATGTATTTAGGTTATTCTCTGTTGGATAATAAAGAGACACATCTTATTATTACAAAGGGGTCCAATCCATTAAAAAAAATAAAACTTCATGTGAGTCTAATAACAAAGATTTAAAATATATAAAGCAAAAATACATAAAATTTCCAAATATATAATATAAAAACATGTAAAAGGACAGATAGACATACATAGTTATAGCAAGACACTTAAGTATACCTTTCTCAATATCTGATAGAATAAGCCAGGAAACAAATAGTAAGGATAGAAGATTTGAAAAACATGATTATCAAATTTGACCTATTTGACACATATGGAGAACTACATTCAATAAGTGCACTTTCTTTTCAAGTACATGTGGGATGTTTAGTATATCTTGAGTAAGTGTCATACAAATTCTGAAGGATTCAATCATTCAGAATTTTTTATCACCAATTGAAATTAAGCTAGATAGCAAATAACAGAAAGCTTTATGAAATATCAAGTGATTATATAGTTGACCCTTGAACAACAATGGGTGTGAACTATGCAGGTCCAGTTATATGCAGATTTTTTGGACATATTGGAAACATTTTTGTGCATTTGTGACAGTTTGAAAAAACCTGCAGGTGAATTGCTGGCTTTGCAATATCAAAACAATTAAGAAAAGGTATGTCATGGCATATAATATATCTGGTTACCAGTCTGTATTATCATTTTTGGGGGATCATTTATTATACCTTTTTACTTTTCTTAATTGAAGTATTACAAAAATTAAGAAAAATGTTTTTGGCTTCCCTGATGGTAAAGAATCCACCTGCAATGCAGGAGACCCTGGGTTCAATTCCTGGGTTGGGAAGATCTGCTTGAAAAGGGATAGGCTACCCACTCCGGTATTCTTGGGCTTCCCTTGTGGCTCAACTGATAAAGAATCTGCCTGCAACATGAGACCTGGGTTCGATCCCTAAGTTGGGAAGATCTCCTGGAGAAGGAAACGGCTACCCACTCCAGTATTCTGGCCTGGAGAATTCCATGGACCTTATAGTCCATGGGAGTCACAAAGAGTCAGACATGACTGATTGACTTTCACTAATTGAAATATATTTGATTTACAATATGTTAATCTCTGCTATACAGCAAAGTGATTCAATTTACATATATGCATTCTTTTTCTAATATTCTTTTCCACTGTTTCATCACAGAATATTAAATATAGTTTCCTGTGCTATACAGTAAACCTTGTTGTTTATCCAAATATTATCATTTACTACATAAAATATATATAAATCTACTATAAAAAGTTAAAATTTACAAAAGCTTACAGTCTGTACTTAGTGTCTTTCAGTCAAAAGAAATGTAAGCAAATGTAAAGATGCAGTATTAAATCATAATTGCATAGAGGACTTCCCTGGCGATTTAGTGGTTGAGACTCTGCCCTTCTAATGCAGGGTCTTGGGTTCGATCCCTAGTCGGGGAATTTAAGATCCCATGTGCCACCTGGTGTGGCCAAAAAATAAAAAATCCTAGTTGTATAACGTTAACTATAGTACATACTATACTACTGTAATAACTTCATATCTGTTTTGTTACTATTTTGGTGAGCTCAAGTGTCGTGAGTATCTGCTTAAAATGTTCTCTGAGAAGTTTATCTCTCCCACTAAATTGCATATCAGCAAAAAGTGATCTCTTGGGTTCTCATGTATTTTTCATCATGTTTGGTGCAGTACCAAACCTTGAATAATACCTTGTGACCTACACAGAGTGCACTAGCGATGAAAGCAGAGAAAAGTCATGACATTATAAGAAGCCGAATTGTTTGATATGTGCTATAGATTGAGAGCTGTAGCTGCGGTTGTCTGCCATTTCAAGATAAATGAATCCAATATACAGACTGTTGAGGGAGAGAAATGGAAATTCATGAAGCTGTTGCTGCAACTACTGCAGTGGGCATGAAACCTTGTCCTAATTTTTATTAAATGTCTTTCTCGTATTCAAAAGACAACTTTTATGTGGATGCAGGATTGCTATAAGAAAGGTATACCTATTGACTTCAGCATGATTTGAGAAAAAGTGAAGTCCTTATGTGACAAGTTGAAGCAAAAGGAAAGTGGAGGATCTAAAGCTGGAGAATGTAATGCCTGCAAAGGATGGCTTGACAATTTTAGAAGGAGGTTTGGCTTTAAAAATGTCAAGATAAAGGAGAAGCAGCTTCTGACAACGAGGCAGCAGATGGGTTCCTAGACTCCATTAAGAAAATTATTGCTGGAAAATGATATCAGCCTGAACAGGTTTATAATGTGGATGCAAGTGCCCTATTCTAGGGGGAAAAAAAAATGCCACAAAGGACATTTATTAGGAAGAGAAGCAAGCATGAGGATTTAAGGTAGGAAGGGATAGGCTTACCTCTACTGCTTTGTGCAAATACAGTATGATCAAAACTGCCCTAATCTATAACATATGGCTTCTAACTCCCAAGGCTGGGATGGAAAAGATAGATACCAGTTGCTAGTCTTTTAGTTGTATAACAAGAAAGCCTACACAGTGAGGATCGTTTTTTGGATTAGTTCCATCAATGCTTAGTTACTGGAGTGAGGAAGCATCTTGCCAGTAGTGGACTGACTTTTAAAGGTCTTTTGATACTGGACTGTGCCCCTGGCCACCCAGAACCCCATGAGTTTAACACTGAAGATGTCAGAGTGGTCTCATTGCCCAAAACATGTCTCTAATTCAGCTTCTAGATCAGGGGTTCATAGGCACTTTTTAGGCTCATTACACATGGTAATCTATGGAAAGGATTGTTGACACTATGGAAGAGAACCCCAGTAAAGGGAACATCGTGAAAGCCCAGAAGGATTACACTATCGAAGATGCCATCATTGTTACAGAAAAAGTTGATGCATCTTGTAAACATGAAGTAAACTTACAATATTGATCAATACTGGACTGCACTTCAAATGTATTTTCTTTATGATTTCTTAGTAACATTTTGTTTTTACTAGCTTTATTGTAAAAATATAGTATGTAACACATATGACATACAAAAATATGTGTTAACAACTCTGTTATTGGTGAGGCTTCCAGTCAATAGTAGACTATCAGTAGTTAAATTGTTAGGCAGTCAAAAGTTATATGTAAGTTTTTTTACTGCATGGGGGGTCAGCACCCCTAACTTCCTCATTGTTCAAGGGTCAACTGTACTTTGTTTTTATTCATATTCTGCTAATAAATGAATAAATTAGTATAGCCATCATTAAAAATTGGTTTGCAGTATCTACAAAAGCTAAACATACAACTTAGCAATTCTCCTATGTATGTATCCAACAAACATGTTTACCAAAAAACATATAAAATGTTAATAGCATAATTTATAGTATCCCAAAAAGCTGTAAACAGCTCATTTATGAACAGTAGGATAGAGAATAATTTGGATTATTTCATTCCATTGATTACAGCAATGCATAAAGAATAAGCTACTGCTAAGTGCAAAGCGTGAGTGAATCTCACAGACATGATGTTGAGTGAAAACAGCCGAACACAAAAGAGAACATGCTGTATGATTCCCATTACATAAAGTTCAGAGACAGGCAGAGGTTTCTGTGGGGATAGGAGTCAGAACAGTGGCTGCTTTTGTCAGGAGCTGATGACTGGAAAGGAATGTGCAAAGGGCTGCTTCTGAGTGTTGATACTGTTGGTCTCGGCATTGGTTATATGGGATATATACTATTGTGAAAACTCATCAAACTATATATTTAAGATTTACTACTTCATTATTTATCATGCTTTATTTTGCCAAAAATGTTTCAGCACTCATTGTTAGACACTCGTTGCTTGTATTAAGTTTTTATAAAAATAACTTTGGTTTTGGACTGTGAATTTTAAATCATTATTATTGTTGTTTGGTCACTAAGTCACATCCGATTGTTTGCGACCCCATGGCTTGCAGCATAGCAGGCTTCCTTGTCATAACGAGGCTCAAACTCATCTTTATTAATCAAAATAGGAACCGTTACGATCTTGTTTGCCAACGAGAAATAAGTTTTTTTATTCCTATAGCATAAAAATTTGTGCTTCGGGATTTGATGAACTCTTAGCATTTTCTGCCTCCTGCTGGTTGTGGAAGCAACCAGCAAAAAGTTGAGTTGCTTCAAGAAGTGGTAGTTGCTTGGCAAGAGGTCAGGTGAATGTGGTAGATGAGGCAAAACTTAGCCCAGTTTGTTCAACTTTTGAAGCATTGGTTGTGCAACGTGTGTTTAGGCATTGTAGTAGAGAATTGGGCCCATTCTGTTGACCAAAACTGGCTACAGATGTTGTAGTTTTTGGTGCATCTCATAGACTTACTGAGCATTCTTCTCAGATGTGATGGTTTCACCAGGATTCAGAAAGCTGTGTGGAAAAAAAAAAGAAAAAAGAAAGTTGTGTGGATCAGATAGGGAGCAGACCACCACACAGTGACCATGACCTTTTTTGGTGCAAGTTTGGCTTTGGGAAGTGCTTGAGAGCTTCTAGGTCCAACCACTGAGCTCATCATTACCGGCTGTTGTATAGAATCCACTTTTCATCACATGTCACAATCCGATTGTGAAATGGTTCACTGTTTTTGCATAGAATAAGGGAAGACGACACTTCAAAATGATTTTTTTATTTGCAGTCAGCTCATGAGGCACCCAGTTATAGAGCTTTTTCACTTTTCCAATTTGCTTTAAATGCCAATCAGTCATAGAGTAGTTGAGTTCTTTGGCAACTCCTCATGTAATTATCAGAGGATCAGTTTTGATGATTGCTCTCAGTTGGTCGTTGTCAACTTCTGATGGCCACCCGCTGCACTCCTCATCTTCAAGGCTCATGTCTCCTTTGCAAAACTTCTTGAACCACCCTGCACTGAACATTCATTAGCAGTTCCTGGGCCAAATGCATTGTTAATGTTGCAAGTTGTCTCCGCTGCTTTACAACCCATTTTAAACGTGAATAAAATAATAACGCAAATTTGCTTTTTGTCTAACATCATTTCTATAGTCTAAAATAAATATCAATAGCAAGTAATGTTATTAGCAAAAAAAACATAAAGCAAGAAATGCACATTAAAATGATGTGTAACATAACCACATTTTTTTAAGAATGTATTCTAATGTCAAGTTCAACAATGTAAAAACCACAGTTACTTTTGTACCAAACTAATATATGTGTGCATTGCTGTTGGTTCTATAAACAAGTGTATTCTTTGCATTCTTTTTGGAAAGCTCTTTGACAGTATTTGGCAGGAGCCATACAAATGTCATTTTTTTTTGTCCAAATAATTCCATTCCTGTAATTTATTAATCCTGTGAATATAAATGAAAAGGAAAAAGCTGTACACATATATGGTTACTGCTCTTAGTTATAATAGAACATAAGGGGAAATTTAAATATTCACTAGTAAGAGGATATGTTCATATTCAATAACAAGAGGACGATATTTCAATTTGGTGAACTATTAAGCATCCATTAAACCATGCAGGTCACATAGCAATATGGAAAATTATGAAATGTCAAATGAGTATACTGTGTATATAGTTTTGTTAAAATTATATGTGGAAAGTTTTAAAATAGAAAGGAACATGAAAAGGAAAATAACCACTGAGGGAGAGAAAAGGCTAATAGATTTTCTTTGAATATTAAAAAAAATGTTAAAATGTTAGAGAATTTGCCACTTAAACTAAAAATGTCAGTAAATAGTACTAAGTTTTTGCACGTTAAGACAAAAATTGAATGTTAATTTGTGCTGTTTTTCCTTGATATGAGGTATAACATATAATTTTTGAAGATTCTCATAGTGCATTGCAGTTTTTAGTAAATATCTCAAAATAATTACAGTGAAAGTATTTGAAATAAGATAATATAGGTCTGATCTTTATACCATTTATAGCTTTTGGAATTATAAAGTTGTCCAAGGTTAGAAATTTACATGTTTTCCCCCTAATTTAAAGGGAATCATTGCAGCTTATCATTGCAGCTTATTTGCACAGGTTATCATTGCAGCTCTATTTGCAGTTTATTCATTTGATTTTATTTTAAGAGAAGAAATCAGTTCTCATTATGTGTTCCAAACAATGTTTCATTGTAGTTTTAATACAAAGCTTTAAAGAGGAGTAAAGAATCTCCAAATGAGCTGACCAAGGACTGAGGAATGTACAGGCTCAGTAATGTGCATCTGGGGGAAGCACTGTGAACCTCACCTGTTGGAGTTAAGATAGGGTTGGTTTGAAGGAAGACTCTAGTTCTACTCTGTACTTTCGATGGCATTGATTTATTCAATAGTAGTGTTTTTGTGTGTTAGTTGTATATTCCTGTGCTGTGAGCCAAATCCATTTCAGTTCTATGGTCAATTGAAATATTTTAGGATGAATAATCTCTATGCAATGCAAAATCTGTTTTCCTCCCCCTTTCTCCTTTTTGAAAAATAATTTGACCTTTCTGTTCCAAGAATTTGTGGCAGACAAGATGACTTCTACTTTTAACTTGTGACCTAGAAGTAAAATGTTGTGTATATTAGTTTTGGAGAGCTCTCCTTATTTGGGGGTTAATTTTATTTTCCATAGAGTTCTTTGATACTTACTGAAATCATATTGTGTGTGTCTTAAAGCAGTTTTTACACATGTATACTGCTATTGTGAATTCATCAGTATTTAGCTTATGTGTACGTGCCACTTAAAGTACCAATGCGAGGAATAAAGTGGCTTCATTTTGCGTATATAACCCTAGAGGTTTGGGTTCTTCAGAGCTTTTCTCTTGTGTCTTTTACTGCATGTTGAGGCTATAATTAAGTACCTCAGTTTGTTAGTATTTGTAAAATAAATACTTCAGTGTTACGTTTACCAAATTTTTTTTTTAGTAAGTCTTCTCTCTCTCTTTTTTTAAAAATTCAGGCTCTGCTGGTTCTTCATCAGTTAGATAGCATTGATTTGTGGAATCCTGATGCTCCTGTAGAAACATTTTGGGAAATTAGGTATATGCACCCTTATTTTTTAATTCAACTTAAATTTTAAATTTTTTTTGTCTTTAAATATTAACTCTATATACTTGATTTATTAACTTTATTCACTTATACTGCCAGATGTTTTATGATTTTGTATTTTATTTGACTTGAAATTATTAGGTTATTTCTTATTTATTTCTTTGGTTATATGAATTATTACCTTTCAGTGAGCCTAGAGGTAACACACTGAGGAAAATGGAAGTGTGTAAGCCTCAGGTTTTGTTATTATCTTGTAGAAGTGGGTACACCACGTCACTTGGCAGCTGAGTTAAATCCTGGATTCTGGAGCAGTGCTCTTTGATAGTAATGTAATGTGAATCACATATGTAATTTAAATTTTTCTAGTTGCCACATTACAAAAATAAACAGGTAAAATTAATTTTATAATATATTTTTAAACCCAGTATATATATATATAATATTTTAATACACTGATCAATATAAAAGTTATTAATAAAATATTTTATGTTCTTTTTTCTAAAGTCTTCAAAATTTGGGGTGTTCCATACTTACAGGACATCTCAGTTTAGACAAGCCACATTTCACGTGCACAGTAGCCACATGTGGCTGACTTGTGGTTACTGTGTTGGACAGTGCAGCTCTAGAGTAGAAATAAGCAAACTTTTTCTCTAAAGGGCCAAGTCGGCAATATTTTAGTTTTTGTGGGCCAGGTAGTCTCTTTTGTAACTATTTACTTCTGCTCTTGGGACATCAAAGTAGCCATAGACAATGAATGAGTGGAGTGTGACCATGTTCCACCACAACTTGATTTGCAAAGGCAGATGATGGACTGGATTTGGCCTGCAGGCAGTTGTTTGCCGACCCCTGCTCTAGAGCACCAGGTTTACATACAGTCTGTGCTGTACACCTGATCTGTAATTTTTCCTGAGTCCTCTGTGAGTATGATGCATGGATGAAGTGGTTGGGGGAGAAGGGGGCTTAGAAGTACTTTTTTTTTTTTTAATGTAATCTGTATACTTCCTTTGATTATAGTGCTATTAACATTTTGATAATCATTTCTCTAAAATAAATCCTGGAAAGGAAAATAAGCTTCTCTAAACTTTGTCCATTAATAGAGAATGCCATTCTTTTATACTGACTTTATCTGTATTAGGTTTTTTATTGGCAATGCTGGTAACAGTGAACTTCTTTCTGCAGCTCACAAATGCTTTTTTACATTTGCAAGAAATTAACTAGTCATCAAATGCTTAGTAGCACAGAAATTCTCAAATGGTTGCGGGAAATTTTGATCTGCAGGAATAAATTTCTTCTTAAAAATAAGGTAAGCAAAATGACATCTTTTGAAATGGAAGAATATTTGGAATGGTAATGAAAAGAGATTAAGGAAATGTTTATTAGCGTCTTCAAGGGAAATGTACATGCAGAAGACAATGGCTGACTAATCAGCACTTCAGGTAAAAATTATTTTGAGCCATTACCTTTAAAGCCTCAATCCTGATAAAGTCTAGATGAGTTACGCAGGGTTCTGTGGGGCAGACCTAGGAGGAGTGGGGCCTCTACAATCAAAGAAGATTGAGAAACAACATTTGCTGTCTCTGCTCTCAGGTTCATACATAAGACTTGAATCCAATGTCTAGGCTAGTCCAGAGAATGGTATCTATCTATATATATAAAGAAGCTGAAGGAAAGAGATTGAGGGCCATAAATCTAGGTTTATTTATATTTCTGTGAGAAAGTTATTACCTCTTGAAGATATCAGAAGTTTTCTTCCTCAAGGTTGAGTGAAAAGTTTTGATTCTGAACTATTGAAGCCTGGTGACAGGATTTTGGGGGCTAGAGAAGAGCCTTAAGTTTCTTTTAACATGAAGCTTCTATAATTGGTCAATTAAAAAGTTCTGTTATGGCATAGTTTTAGGAGTACTTGATTCAATAAATTTCTGTCCGTTTCTGGAATGGATGAAATCTGTGGGAAATCTTAAATGTGTCTAATGCATGTGCTTTCAGTGTGCCATGTGGCTTGTTCAATTTTCTCTGTTTAGAAATGAGCTAATGGTGAGTTGGACTTATTCATATCTGGCTTACCTTCATCTGTTATTATAGTAGAATTTGGCATTATGCCAAAGATAAGGAACGAGATTGGAATGCAGCGTTTCATGCCCTTGCCTATAGTATAATTCTCCAGAGGGCAAGCATTAATAATCGAGTAGTGAATCTTGTCCTCTGGTCAATGAAGTCACTCATACTTAGCATATATACCAGTGTTAATTCTAGTTCAGAGGAATTTAATCTCAAAAGAGTCAACTTCCAGTTACCCTGACCATATTGTATGAGGGGAAATCTTTGTTGTTTTTAACTGACTAAAAAGTACATTATATTTTTTGTGTAGTAGATTTATGTTGTTGGTGTTTAACTTGTATCCATGTTAGACCTAGAAATCTTAATTTACATTTCTAGATCTGTTGATTCTGAGTATTTGAAGAGTGGAAAACTGAGAGGAGTTTCAGAGATATTGAGGAAACATTATTTGTACTACTGAGTTTCTAGAGAATGTTTCTCAGTGTGAGGAGGAGTAGGAATGGGAAGGAGAGGTTTTCCAGGATAATCTCAAACAGAAAGGCAACTCATGTATTTATTTCTCTTGGCTATCAGTGCTTTGAAAAGGCTTACTTATTTTTCCTTTCTAGCAGGCAGATAGAAGTTCCTGTCACTTTCTCTTCTTTTATGGAGTAGGATGTGATGTTCCTTCAAGTGGAAATACCAGTCAAATGTCCATGGATCATGACGAATTACTACGTACTTGTGCTCCTGGAACCTCTCTCAGGAAGGGGAAAGGAAATTCATCCATGGTAAAGGACTTCTTTTGTAGTTTTCTTGTATCATCATCTGTGCTCTGTACTTTTTTTCTGAATTAACTTGGGTAAATTTCAACTAGGTAATACAGCATAATAAAGAACTGCTTAGTGTCTAGTTTTGTTACTGCTCTTTGTGGACACTCAGGCAAGTTACTAACTTATCTGTGTCTCAGTTCCTCAACTTTAAAAGGGGATGATAATTTCTGCTGCAAAATTGTTGTGAGAATTAAGTGAGATTATGTGTAAATAGCACTGGGTTGAGTATTTGACTCTTAAAAGCTATAACTGATAGCTATAATTATTATAACTCTCTATCCCATAAGAAAGATCATTCGTACCCCAGAAGTTTAAAAGTTCTATCAACTAAAAAAAGTACAGATTTACCGGGGAAAAAAAGGATTTTGCTTAATGTTATGCATTAAGTGTTTTCATGAGTTTTGTGTCCATAATTCCCTTTAAAAATAAATCACAATACTACTGAAAATGTCAGATCATTATAGAAGAATTTCTTTTGCAGACCAAAGCTTTCTTTAATCCCTATTTTACAATATAATCTTCAGTCAAAGGAAAACAACTACTCAATAGTGTGGTATTTTCTGTTGGTCTTAACTGCAGAATTTGCATGTTCGTTTTATAAATGAGAATTTCTCTATTTTGTGTTTTGAGAATTATGTTATCTGGAGCCCAATATACCTTATACAGTAATGTTTAGTTCTCATTCATGTCCTTATTTCAGTCAGTTTGCAGTATGATTATTTAATTTCTTCCCTCTGGGTGGATAGAATTTCTTGTTACTTCCTCTTCTGAGAAGTGCATTATATTTTTCATTGAGTAGATTTATACTGTGCATATTTTCTTTGTGTTCATATTAGACTTAATCTGTATTTATGGAATCTGAAAAAATTGAACAGATACTAGTATTATGTTGGTCCAAATAATTTGAGTTTTCATTCAGTCAAGATATTTTGAGGTATAAAAATTCTGTCATGGTTAAAGGGAAAAAGCTCTTGTGGGTTATTGTATGTAGACGTCTGTGGTACACAACTTGTTGAATTATTGGATTTTGTAAATAAAATTATGTAAGTTGCAAATATTTGCCTCCCTCTCTTGATCCCACCAGGATAGTGCAGCAGGGTGCAGTGGAACCCCACCAATATGCCGACAAGCCCAGACCAAACTAGAAGTGGCCCTGTATATGTTCCTGTGGAGCCCCGACACTGAAGCTGTTCTGGTTGCCATGTCCTGTTTTCGTCACCTCTGTGAGGAAGCAGATATCCGGTGTGGGGTGGATGAAGTGTCAGTACACAACTTCTTGCCCAACTATAACACATTCATGGAATTTGCCTCTGTTAGCAATATGATGTCAACAGGTAAATCATGCATAATTTTTTTTTTTTTACTCAGTCTACCTTGAATCACATACCCTGAGTACTCTAGGAACATAGGAATGTATTTAAGATCAATACTTCTTTTAAGTTAACAGGGCTCATTCAAATACCTTTCCTGAAATCCTTTTTTTCACAAGGTAAGGTGAAAGTAAATAGTATTTGGAATAAGTTATTTTCTCACTGAATTTTTAATATGCCATATGCATTTGTTTAAAAACTGACAGTATAAATTGCTTTCAGTTACAGATTATACAATTTACTCTGCTTGAGCTGTATATAGTGAAGTTTCAAAAACATTAGCACATGTTATGAGTAAGTGTAGGTAGAAATAGCGATGTTAGGCCAAGGACATTGTAGAGACCACATTAAATACCCCTTTCCTGTGAGGCTGGTAAAAGGAAGTGTGCAGCTTTACCATTTGAAGTATTCACTCCCCTCCTCCTCCTCTGCCTTTTGGGTTGGGGTTGCCACATTCTCCACTGGCAAGCAGGGCTCGTAAGTGCAATAGGCTGGTTTGCTGTTGTCTTTGCTTAGGAAGAGCAGCACTTCAGAAAAGAGTGATGGCGCTACTACGGCGAATTGAGCATCCCACCGCAGGGAACACTGAGGTATGTCCTTAGCAACAGAAATATCCTTCCCAGGCCCCCACCTGCAATTTCAGAAGCCTTGTGTTTTGTGCATGTGACCAGGAATAGCTTTTGAAGCAAATCTACAATGTGTGCATATTATAAGTAGGATGTTATAATATACACCAAGTTTGAGACCTGTCTATTACTGATTGATTTTTAGCTCTAGTTTTAAGGTTGCTTTCAAGTGGTAATTGCTTTCATTTTAGGCTTGGGAAGATACACATGCAAAGTGGGAACAAGCTACAAAACTAATCCTCAACTACCCAAAAGCCAAAATGGAAGATGGCCAGGTGAGTTTGTGAAGTTGATTTTGTCTGTTGATGGATCTGCTAAACATATGTACTGCATACACTTTAGTAATATTTTGTGAGTGACTCTTAGTGTAATAAGTATGTAGATGTCTTAAGACTGATGGTTTAGTTGTGGTTTATCTAAACCTGCACTAAAATGATAGCCACTAGACACTAGTCAAATTAAAATTTCACTTATAATTAAACGCAGTTAAAATTCAATTTCTCTGTCATACAGTAGCCACATGTGGAAATTGACTGCTCTCTTGGACAGTACAGATATTAAATGTTTCCATCGTTGCAGAAATACTGGACAGTTCTGAACTAGAGATGATTTATGATAGAGATCATTCCTTTCCCCTCTTTTCTTTCTCTTTCTCCATGAGAGTATTTCACAGAATTTTCAGGAAAGGAGTGACAAAAGTAGAGAAAAAGAGTTAAAATTGAAACACTAGGTCTTACTGTTTTATTAGGTATTCTAATTAAGGGATCTGGTGGCCAGAAGATTGAGTTATAGGTTAAATGAAATTTTAAAATTTGAACGTTTTACTCATTAACTGTTATCATCTGTTACCCTGGAAATTAACAATCGATATTTCTGTATGTTTGATTTGTAATGGTCATATTGTTCTCATTATTACATGTTTTAGAAAAAATCATTTAGTGTCCCATTGTCTTTTTCTTGTCATGCTTAATTAGAATAAGAAAACTTACATTTTTGTGAAGCAAAAATCTGCACCTGATATCATTATTTGAAGAGGGACATGTGGCTTTAGAATGAAAGCTTTCTTTTTTTTGTGGCTGTTTGTTGAGATATAATTCACATACTGTAAAAATTCACCTGTTTAAAAATGTATAATTCAGTGGATTTTAATATGTTCAAAGTTGTGTAGCCCCCACCACAATTTAATAAAAACCCATGCCCTTTAGCTGTCATTCCCTAACCTCCCTCTACACCTCCGCCCTTGGCCTTCAGCAGCCATTAAGCTACTTTCTGTCTGAGTAGACTTGCCAGTTCTGGACATTTCATATAAATAGCATAATGCAATGTGTGGTTAATAGTGATTGATTTCTTTCACTTGGCATAATGCTTACAAGGTTTATTCATGTAAATCAAAGCTTTTAAAAAGAAATTCGATATTCTGTGTTGACTGTATTAGTCTATGATAAAAATATGTTAGTGGTGCCTTAAAAATGTATATGATAAGCTTAAGTTTGGGTTTTTTTAGTTAAACTTGCTTTGCATCTTTCACATCGTTTTTTTAAATTGTAGGATAACTTACATTTAAAAATATGTGTAAATTGAAGTGACAGTGCAAAATATTAGGAGATGAACATACTTATGCAGTCAGCACCCACATCAAGAAGGAAATCATTACCAGCATATCAGAAGCTTTCATTGTGCTCCTTCCAGTCACTAATGACCAAGAGTAACTAACCATTATCCTGTTGTTAAACATATATGAACAGAACAATAGAAGTATACTCTAATATCTGGCTTCTTTCGCTCAACATAATGTTGTGAGATTCAGCCACACTATTCTGTGCAATTCTAGTTCACTTTTTGTTATTGCAATATTTTATTTATTCAACAGTCCTGAAGTGAATTTTTCCTTTCTGTACCTTTTTGGCATCAGACAGTTATACAAAGACTAGTTTGTGTTTTTTTTAAATTTGTTTATTTATTTTAATTAAAGGATATTACAATATTGTTATTTTGAATAGTGTTGCTACGAACATTCTTGAATGTGTCCTTTGCTGATCTTATAGATGCATAAAATTTTTTAAAATTACTATTCACTTGTTGTTTCCTAAATTTTTGAGCAGCCTTCAATGAATCTCATTTAGATCTGTCTATTGGTAAACCAACATACCAAGGAAGTTTCTCTGCTTTATTTATTAATCCTTCAGAAAGATTAGTTGCATCATCATCTTGGATTGTATTCCATAACAAGATGTTTCCTTTTTGCAGACAATATCCAAATTAATAGTTAATTAAAGGAGTAGCTGTTGAATTGATGTTTATGAATTATAGTTCCTTGACTAAGATGTTCATGGTAAATGGATACTACAGTAGCAAGATGTTGTTAGGGGTGAGATATAGCTCTGCCTATGAATTAATTTGAGCTAGCTCCTCTTCACATCCAGATTCTTCACTATCAAAATCAGCCATATTTTTTTCTGATTTTGCACTAATCTGGAATCTACCACAGCTGACATCATCTGCACTTAGCTTATCATCAGCCATGTGCCCATCGTGGTACGGAAGCTAAATGCAGTGATGCTGGATTGCCAGCAGCAAATAACCCACTTCCAGTCGTCTCCCAGGAAAGTCTCCTGTGTGTGATCCTGCAGGATTCCTGGGGTGCTTGTGCTGTTGGGCAGCATTCATTTCCTCTGAAACATGTCCTGGATCTTCAGAGTGTGAATAGGCGTGTAGCATTTGTGTTTGGTTATCTACTGATGGCATTGACTCTGTTAAAAAGCAGGTCTTTTCCTGTTTCATTGCTTGCTAATAGGCCTTGGGAATTTCCTTAAGCAAAGGCCTGCTTGACTTTCTGTTTCAAAGATCTGTATCACAACTACCTTTAAGAGGATTTTGAGCATGATCTTCTTTAAGGGCTTCAGCTCTGCAGTGTCTTCTGACTGACCTCTTGGCAGAGCTGCCAGCTGACTGTCTTGCATTACTAGAAATCACCTCATTGGTAGATCCATTATTATGCTCACTGTTGCTTCCAGGACCACTGCTTCCATATTCACCACTGTTGGCAGTTTTGTCAAAACTTCTTTGGATTTTGTTGTGTCTGAAAGCTGCTGTTGTATATATTTCATTCTTAGTGTAAGTTGCTTATCCATTTCAGTATCACTGCCTCCATTTTGATGAGTTTCACTATTATTTGAAGACCAGCTGCAGGTGTACAATGTGATGGAGCTGGTCTTCTGAGCTTTTCTTCCTCTTTCTTATTTTCAGTGGGAAGATAAGTATTTAATAAAGATGCAAAAGAGCTGCTTATTAGCTGAGCCTTAGCTGCTAATACGCTATTCCATAATGCTTTAATTAACATCAGTGCCAAGTACAGTGTCTGTTCAGTACGAACACTTGGCTGAAGACCTGAAACCAGATTAAGGAGATGTCTAAGAAGAGTTGGATCCAAATGCTTTATCAGTAAAGGAAATAAGTCATGTATATACCAACCACAGTGTTTCAGCTGTGCTGCAAGCCATATGTAGTCAATATGCTAAGGATTCAGTCATCCTTCTGCTTCTAAAAAATCCAGTCACTTGATAGGGTTTGATAATCTCACTATGTAAATTCGGCCCATATATATGCTTTACCCTACTGTTGCTTATAAGCCAGTCTGCAAGTTCTTCTTCAGTGGGCTTTCTGTGTCTGATACCAATGACTCATTATTGCATATATTGTTGAAGGTGTGAAGTTGATTCATTATCTTGAGCCCAACCGACCTCTTAGTCAAATGAGATCACATAAAGTACTTAAATTCAAGATCTAGGCTTACTTTATTTTATCAAAGTATAATGTTGTATCCAATGGTTCTTTCACTGTACTACACATTAAATCATCCATCCTGTGAACCCCACTCTCTTAATTCCTGACCAGGGAGCTTGCATAAATATCTGTAATGTAGGGCCTAAAAGGGACAGTGTGCTGCATGACAGCAGAGATATGTAGCCATACCCTAATACTAGATACAGCTGTAGTAAATCCATGTGCTGTAAGAAATGGCAAAGTTTCAAGAGTTCCACATTCAACGCGATCATTCATGAGAGGTCATCTTCCCCACAGAATAAACATAATGAAGTAAATGCAATGGTACTTCTACATCATTCCTATCACAGATTGTTCCTAATATGTTGCTTCCTTAGGTTGATATATCCCCTATAGTAAGTGACTATTATGCTTGTAGGCAGTATATAAGGGAAATTGAATTGGAAAAATTTATGCCACCCACAGAGTGTTCTTTCTCATCTCTACTCCATAAACTGAAAGGATCAGAATTCCTGGAAGATTCCTCCTCTGTCCGATTACAAATTCTTAATTACTTTTTTCTGTTGATTTTATCATTCTATACTCCTTCATTACATTATTTTCTATATTCAGTGGTTTTTCCACTTGGTTACTCTAGTCATGTGGGAATCTATGTTAATAGTAGTACAGCGTTCACACAGCTGGATCCAGAGTTTTTGAACTTGGGCAGTCACTAAGTTATTAAATGCACACCCTACTTGGTTAAAAACCTTCAAATGCTTATATTCCTTGAAGCAGCACAGATATTGCCTCTGTGTCTGGAAATTAATAATAAGCAAATATTTTGAAAGTATGTTCCTTTCTGAACTGCAGTCCATCACCACCTTCTGTATCTGATACTGGATCCATGTATTACTACCTTCAATTCTGTAAATTAGACTCGTCTGTCCTCAAGCAGTGAGATACCTTGATGTGACTAGAAATTGCAGAGCAAAGACTTGGATTTTTTTAAATGTAAAAAAAAATGTTCTCTTGTCACAGAAATGTTGGATAAAAAGTAATTTGTCAAGTCTCTCCACCAATTTGGGTTGAATTCATGCTTTCCATAAAAATTTTGTATTTAGGCTGCTGAAAGCCTTCACAAGACCATTGTTAAGAGGCGAATGTCTCATGTGAGTGGAGGAGGATCCATAGATTTGTCTGACACGGACTCGCTACAAGAATGGATCAACATGACTGGCTTCCTTTGTGCCCTTGGGGGAGTGTGCCTGCAGCAGAGAAGCAATTCTGGCTTAGCAACCTATAGCCCACCCATGGGCCCTATCAGTGAACGCAAGGGTTCCATGATTTCAGTGATGTCTTCAGAGGGAAATGCAGATACACCTGTCAGCAAATTTATGGATCGGCTGCTGTCCTTAATGGTCTGTAACCATGAGAAAGTGGGACTTCAAATACGGACCAATGTTAAGGATCTGGTGGGTCTAGAATTGAGTCCTGCTCTTTATCCAATGCTCTTTAACAAACTGAAGAATACCATCAGCAAGTTTTTTGACTCCCAAGGACAGGTAAAGTGTTCTCTGTTTTATTTTTTACCCTTTCCTGTAAATAGTGACTCATTTGAAATAATGAAGCCTTTTTCTTTTAGGTTATTTAATTTTGATACTGGCATGGACTTTCACTTATAATTTAAAAAGATAGATAAAAACATTGCAAAAAGGAGAATCATCTAATTCAGGAATTAGTTTGCTTTGTAGGGACTGTGGTGTGTGGGTTTGCCTGGGGTTAACAATGTCTTGGTAATGGATATGAGCATCTGTGTGTATCTATGTGCCTGTTTGAATATGTGCCCATGGGTGTATTTCTTCATGTGTACGACATTTACCTATGGTCTGTCTGCTGTGCATTGATTCTCAAATCAATCAATTCCCAATGTTTTGTTCTTTGTATAGGTTTTATTGACTGACACCAATACTCAGTTTGTGGAGCAAACCATAGCTATAATGAAGAACTTACTAGATAATCATACCGAAGGCAGCTCTGAACATCTGGGGCAAGCCAGCATTGAAACAATGATGTTAAATCTGGTCAGGTAGGCATTCTATTGAAGTGTGGCAGGCACACATTGGCATTGGTAGTTAGCAGTAAAGTAATTTGCCATCCTTTTCTTTTTTGCACCCAAATCAGGGTGTGATAATAAGGTAATTAGAAGTTATATATCTTCTCATATGAGCAAAATGAAAATCTTACAATTTTTATGGTTACATTTAATCATTTTACTTAGTGGTGAAAGCATTAGAAAACCTTTTCCTTCATTTATATCTGATCACTTTTTTTAAAAAATGCTTCTGTATCTAAATAGATATGTTCGTGTACTCGGAAATATGGTCCATGCAATTCAAATAAAAACGAAACTGTGTCAGTTAGTCGAGGTAATGATGGCAAGGAGAGATGACCTCTCATTTTGTCAAGAGATGAAATTCAGGTGAGTTCTCAAAGAGCAAAATAAAGTCTTGTAAATTTTGCTATGTTTAGTGAAGTACAGAAAAATAGTGGTACCTGGTTATCATCGGAAGCGGGAGAGGTGGAAAAAAAGTATTTTTGTGTGTTTTTTTCCTTCAGATCATTGTAAATTTCCCAAAGCCTTGTGCCCATGACAGTGCTCCCTTTTTCTAAAATTATACTACACTTGAACTAAGAATTTGATTCTGTGTCCAACTGATAGCATTGTTGTTGTTCAGTCTCTAAGTCTTGTTTGATTCTGCAACCCCATGGACTGCAGCATGCCAGGCTCCTCTGTCCTTCACTATCTCCTGGAGTTTGCTCACATCCTTGTCCATTGAGTCGGTGATGCTATCTAATCCCCATCTCAACCTCTGCTATTCCCTTCTTCTTTCAAAGTCTTTAGTTAAGGGCTAAGGTGGTAGATCAGTATACCAGTTGGTGTTTGTGCCCTTCTCTGTTAGATTTGTAGTAGCAATATCTCTTTTATGAAATTGTCTTATTGCCTGAGTGATTTGGCAAATTACTTGAATTATTACACTTTTAGTCATACAAGAATTTTTACGTGTGACTTTGAAAAAGCAGTTTCCTTTTTTCTTTTTCTCTCCCATTCTTTAGGAATAAGATGGTAGAATACTTGACAGATTGGGTTATGGGGACATCAAACCAAGCGGCAGATGACGATGTAAAATGTCTTACAAGGTAAAAAAAAAAAAGAGAGGGAAGAAAAAGACTTTTACATATTAGCAGGTTTACTCTAGGCATTAGTACTACTTATTATAGTTTGTGTACATATTAATTTATATTGAAATTGTTTTTTGGGATATCAAGCTCTTGCATTTGGATTATTTAAAGATATTAATCTTTATTGTTTCTTTTTAACTAAAAGATTTTCAGTAAAAAGTGAGAGAGTGTTGTTTGGAAAGTTTATGTTGTATATTTAGGAAAGATAGTCTACAATTGGAAAATAAGATATATAAGGCCTTAGATTGTTTTTATTTTTTGATTGGATAAAGATATTATTTGAAGAACTTAATTGTTTTGCATCTTTCTGAAATGTAATTGCTTAAGTTTGCTCTAATGATAAATACTTACTGCCATGTATCAGAGATATTTAAACATTACGAATTACATAATAGCTATTCACATATATTTCTTTGGCCAGGCTTGGTTCCACAGTTCATGCTTTTAATTTAAGGTAGTCATTTTGCCAAGATTACTTTGTAGAAAGTAATTATTGCCCTTTGCCTAACTTGAAGTGTCTTTGTATTCTGGGCTCTGCATATTAGCTCATTGATTACTTGGGTTTTCATAGTAATTTGTTCAGGGCTTCCCTTATAGCTCAGTCGGTAAAGAATCTGCCTGCAATGCAGGAGACCTGGGTTCGATTCCTGGATCAGGAAGATCCCCTGGAGAAGGAAATGGCATCCCACTCCAGTATTCTTGCCTGGAGAATCCCATGGATAGAGGAACCTGGCTATAGTCCATGGGGTCGCGAGAGTCAGACACGACTTAGCGACTAAAAAGAGAGAGAGAGAGAGTAATTTGTTTAATGAAATAGGTAGTTATTGAAGTTCATGTCTATTGGGAAGATGTTTATTCAAGGGGAAGGTGAAGTGTAAGAACTTGAGCGATTTGTGGTCTTAAAATTTTTTTTTTCCTCAGAGATTTGGACCAGGCGAGCATGGAAGCAGTGGTTTCACTCCTGGCTGGTCTGCCGCTGCAGCCTGAGGAAGGAGACGGTGTGGAGCTGATGGAAGCCAAATCACAGTTGTTTCTTAAGTAAATTTCAGTTGCCAGAAATAAAAAGCAAAAAACGAAGCCCCACACACAACAAAACGAAGTGTAATCGAAATAGCAAATGATTATATTTAGAAAATGGACCTCATTACCTCATTGTTATGACCATCAGCTGCTATCTCACAAAATACAGCACTTTCTTGAAGCAATAGTCCCTATTTAGGGCCGGTATAGGAAAACAGCTATGTTTTGCGATTTTTCTAGGAAATATAATTTGATCAATGAATTTTTATAGACAGTAAAACCCAGATCACCTCATTAAGTCATTGTCTTAATTATTTGGACCACTAATTTTTATATTCTAAAAATTAAATGTGATACATTTAACCAGGAAACATTGCATCTATTTGGTACTTGTGAAATATGTACTGGACTTCATCAGGATAAAATCATATTCAACACAGAACACTACCTAATGAGCCGTGCTGGCTGATTACTCCTAAGACTAGAGAGAAGCAGATGCTAGAGCCACTCGTGATGCACACGTGATGGTTTCAGAATGTCTGATTAGCTTTCTAGTTGATGTGTGTGGCCTTCACAGGGTAAGGGTCAGTCTTTTTATTTCTCAGGTATTTCACATTGTTTATGAACCTTTTGAATGACTGTAGTGAAGTCGAGGATGAAAACGCACAAACAGGCGGCAGGAAACGTGGCATGTCTCGGAGGCTGGCATCACTGAGGCACTGCACAGTGCTGGCAATGTCAAACTTACTCAACGCTAACGTGGACAGCGGCCTCATGCACTCCATAGGTGAGATAAAATGAGAGGTTCATAGAGAAATTTAAAACCTGGAGAATTGGTATATAAGAAAAGTGAAATTACTTCAAAAAGACAATGTTAGTAAATTTGCATCTGTCTGTCCACATCAGGTTTAGGTTATCACAAGGATCTCCAGACTAGAGCTACGTTTATGGAAGTTCTGACAAAAATCCTTCAACAAGGCACAGAGTTTGACACACTTGCAGAAACGGTATTGGCAGATCGTTTTGAGAGACTGGTGGAGTTGGTCACGATGATGGGGGACCAAGGAGAGCTCCCTATAGCTATGGCTCTGGCCAATGTGGTTCCCTGTTCTCAGTGGGTAAGTTCATTGAGTTAAGAGGAGAAGAATAGCGCTTGGCATAAAGCAGATGCTTCAGAATTCATTCAGTGAATTATTTTTAAATTGAAGTATGTATGCTCAGTCATGTCCAAGTCCTTGTGACTGTGGACTGTAGCCTGCTAGGCTCCTCTGTCCGTGGGATTCTCCCAGCAGGAATACTGGAGTGGGTTGCCATGCCCTCCTCCAGAGGATCTTCCCAACCCAGGGATAAATTGAAGTATAGTTGATTTATAATGTTTTGGGTATACAGCAAAGTGATTGAGTCATATGTATATGTGTGTGCATATATATGATTCATATATGTTTTTCAGATTCCTTTCTATTATAGGTTATTACAAGATAACTAGGTATAGTTCCCAGTGCTATACAGTAGGTCTTTGTTGTTTATCTGTTTTATATATATTAATATGTGTCAGTGAATTGATTTAATTGCTAAAACTTTTAGAGCTAGAAAACCTTCAGATATTATTTGAGTGATTTTCAGCTGTGGAAAGTGACTGGCTCTTCTAGCCCTCACAAGATTTCTTAATTATGAGGATCTTAACTTCTCATATTTAAAGTAAAACTGAAACTCCTTTACCTGACCCACTGAAAAATTCTGTCTGAACACTCATCAAAATAAAATTAAAACCACTGATCTTGTCTGGTGTCTTCATTTGGTAAATGAGATAATTAGAGTTAAATCTCATATTAAGTTGTTAGTAATGCTAGAACTAGAATTTGAGGCTTGTGCCTGCTTACTACCTCTAGTTCAGAACTCTTTCTTTTTTTTGAATGTGTTACACAGTTTTTTAAAACTTTAACACTCTTATTTGCATTTGAAATTGTGACTTTGCTTATTTTAAATACAAAAGACAGAATATGGCTATTTGGCACCTCTTAGCAAAAATGATATGGTTTTAGAAAAATTTTTATTAACAGACATGCTAAACATTATTGAGTTTGGGCTTCCCTGGTGGTTCAGATGGTAAAAAAATCTGCCTGCAATGCAGGACACCTGGCTTTGATCCCTTGGATGGGAAGATCCCCTGGAGAAGGGAATGACTACCTACTCCAGTATTGCCTGGAGAATTCCATGGATACAGAAGCCTAGTGGGTCACAGTCCATGGGATTGCAGAGTCGGACATGACTGAGCAACTAACACTTTCACTTCAGGCTAAACATTTGAGAAAGGTTGTCCCTCTTCATGTTAAAAAGCTGTTTAGTTTATACTGTACCAAAAGTTATTTCAGCTTAGTAAATTATATCTAATAAGGTAATCTGTTCTTGCCTGCAAATGTGTTTCTGCTTAAAAGCTATCGGATCTTACTCTTCATACTTAAAGTGAAACTCAGACCCTTTACCTTGATCTACAAGGCTCTGTCCAGCCTGGGCCCTGCCTCTTCTCTTACATCATCTTAGGCTGTTTCCTTCTGGCTCACAAATTTGAATCACACTGGCCAGCAAACAGATTAAGCTTATTTCTGCCCTTGAGCACCCTTGCTGCTGGTGCTGCTGCCTACAGCCGTTATTCCCTGGCCTTTTGTTATTCAAGTTTCAGGCCAGATTTCACCTTCTACTGAGGTTTTTTCTGGTCATCCAATCAAAACCACACCCACAGTCATTTTATTCAATTCCTTGTTACATTTCCTTTGCAGCATTTGTTTACTGTGTGAAATTATCTTATTTGACTGCTTGTTTCCATTCCACCACACGTGAAGTACAGGAGAGCAGAGCCCGTGTCTGTGCTGTTCATGCGGTAGTTCTGGGTCTTGGAGTAGAGCCTGGCATATAACCATGACTTAGTAACTGATTGTTTAGTGAATGAAGATGGACTCTTACTTGTAGGGAGTTAGAAAAAGGAAGGTATTGAAATCCTCTTGAAGGCTAACATTAGTTCACAAATCTTCTTTATTTTGAAAATGGCTATTCTAAATTACCTTTTCACACCTACCTATAATTAGTACTAATAAGTCTCAGTAATTTTTTCAATAAAAAAGAATCAAAGTCCAAGAAGCTTTAATCACTTTGTTTTCTTTCAGTAAATAGTTTCTTACGTGGTTTATATATGTATTTTTAAAATTCTTATTGGTTATCTATGTGTTTTAAAAAGAGGACTTTCATATTAAGTCAGATCTATTAGAGCTATATCTAAAGGAGAACAAAATAAAAGATAACTTTAAAATTTTTTAAGTCTATTTTGTAAATTTAAATTCTGGTGCTTAAAGGTTTTTAGAATTTTACAGGGGAGGGATTAGAATGGAAAAAACATTTAGCACAGCAGTCTAAAAATAGTTCTATTTTGTAACTAAATTATATCATAATTATACTTGGCTTTAAAATGGAATCTAGTCAATTATGTATTATATAACTATGGGAAGTATAGCAGAATATTGGGTCTTATTTGGCTTCCAATTATCTGTGGTTAAGAGTGTTAAATTTTTTTCCTTTACTTAAATAACAGACGATAGTAATCCTGAGACCAGACAAGAATTAGAGAAGCTACAGGCCATGATCCTGACTTTGTTGTTAGGCCATCTTATTCTGGCTACCTCATTCTCTGTAAATCTCTTCCCAACTTGTGTGGTTAAACAGTGATTTACAATCAATTCATTTTTCTTAAGTGTGCAAAAAATTCTTTACTGTGGGGAATTTTGAGGGTTATCATTTAGGTACTAGATGGGAATTAGTTATGCATCCCCACCTTGTACATGCATCTGGCTAATCTCTTGGTTCTGGATGCACTGGTTAGGTCTTTTTCCTATCTTGCTATAAATCCTATAGTTTTTCCATTTTTGTTGTTTCTTTCCTAACGCATGATAAATGTTTGCTGAGTTTCCCTGAGCACAGGAGAAAAGAATAGAGCTCCGTGGTCAGCACAGTTTTATTTGTTCTCATTGATTTTCTAGGAAAATGATCTGTTCATGTCAAATTCTCTGTCATCATCTTCTATTTCTACTTTTCCTTCATTATGTCACAGAATTTGAGCTGAGTCCTGGATTTTTTTCTGTCAGGTGGTAAACCTTTGGCCTCTCTTACCTTCTTATCATTTAATCCTTAGAATTAATAGCTACTGTAGGTATACAGAAGTAGTTATTTATCATAGACAGATGTACATGGATAAATCCCAGGGGAAAAGTTAATCAGTCACCATATACCTCAATTCAACAGGTGGTTATCAGCTTTGAATTTGCCTTTCAGTTTCCTGCTTAAGGAAAAACTGAACTGTTTACACTAACACAATCTTACTCTGTTGTCAGGATGAACTTGCTCGCGTTCTAGTGACTCTGTTTGACTCTCGGCATTTACTCTACCAACTGCTCTGGAACATGTTTTCTAAGGAAGTAGAATTGGCAGACTCCATGCAGACTCTTTTCCGAGGCAACAGCTTGGCCAGTAAAATAATGACCTTCTGTTTCAAGGTTTGTATCCATTTATCTTTTTTGTGTGTGGGAATACAGAGGTATGCCAAACAGTGATTATGTACAGAATGTACAGAGCAGAATGTCTTTTTTAATGCAAAATATTTGGAGCAGGCATAATAAATTCCTCCCTGTGTATTTCTGTAGGTGTATGGTGCTACCTACCTACAGAAACTCCTGGATCCTTTATTACGGGTTGTGATCACATCCTCCGATTGGCAGCATGTTAGCTTTGAAGTGGATCCTACCAGGTTTGTCATCCTGTCACCTGTAACGGCTCTCCATTTTTTTCATTACCACTACCTGAGGCAAAGCCCTCATAATTTCTCCCCTTGATTCTTTAAAAGTTACACACAAATACATTTTTCTTAAAGAAAATCACGAATAACATTTAAGGTATCTTTGACTATCACCTCTAGAGACAGCACTGTTACTAGTTATGCTGTTCTGTCCTTTTTATAGTGTACTTGCATGTATGTATTTCTAGTTGTAGAAACTATATTACAGTGTGAGCACTTAATATAAATGTAACATTATATATATGGTTTTGCAACCTTTTTTTTAACATAAACTTGTGTCTTATTAACATCATTGTTTGTCAGTGTAGAGAGATTATGAATCTTATTCTTTTTAACTGCTGTGTAATATCTTGTTTGGCAATATCATAATTTATTTAGCCAATGTCATATTAATTCCATTGACTTTTGTAGTAACTTTCTAATTATTGTCCTAGCATTTTTTTTTTTTTTATTTGCAGGTCATTTGCTACAGGACCTATTCTGAAACCTAAATTTTTTGGTCCCTTTTTTCTCAGAAACCATCAGTTGTTCCCAACTGACTGCAAGAAAAAATACAGTCATCTGACTATAATCTATATCACTGCTTGTCATTCTTTCATGTCATCTCTGTTCTTTAACTCCAGTGAAATATGCACGTTACACATTTTTAAAGTGACTTGACACGTGGGGCTCATTGGGATTAGAGTTGCTTAATAAGTAATATTCCCTTTTTCCCACCCAAGTTCAAAACCAGAAGGGCAGAGAGAGAGAAAAGGTGGGAGGGAAGCACCCAGCAATCAACTCTTTCCTTTATTTCTGATAAAAATGATTAAAAAGTGGGACTTTAGATCTTGTACGCACAAGATACATATAGGCTTGCTAATACTTCACCTTGAATTAGAATCATCTTCCCTATCTTTTGCACAGCTAGGTAACTACAGGCATGCATCACAGAGGCTGGCAAGCTTTTTATTGTAAGTGGAGAGAAGACCAGAACATATCTCTTCTGTAGGCAGACAAAATTAGAATGGAGTGGATGGCACTGAACTGAGCACACTTGACTCTTTTTTTTTTAAATCCATCTCACCATTCCTCCTGTAATGAGGAGTGACCTGGGAGAAGGGAAAGAGGCCAAGGGGTAATGCAAGGTGCATTTTAAAAACTACCATCTCTGTGAAGCTTTCTACCTGTCCCCAAGTGCCACCCATATACACAGACTACACATGAACAAAGAAACAATCTCTCTTTCATGTTCGGCACCATCATTGTAACATTGAGTTGTGATGATGTGTTTTATGAATTTATCTTCCCCTGGACTGTTGGCTCTTTTACATTTCTTATATCTTTATGTCATTTTGTGAGTATTTAATGTATCTGGCTTATAGTTGACATTTCATAAATATTTGTTGAATGAAATTTTAGACTGTGATGTTATGCTTGGTTTTTCTAAGCCACATCTCTTGTCTTTCAGCTAGGACCCTAAAAATTGCTTTATTTTTTATTTTCAGGTTGAGAGCTTCTTGATGGTTTCTCTTCCTAAATAGTTTTATTTGGCAACTTTGTATCAGTTGGTGTTTTGGGCTTTGCCTCTGCTGAAGTGTCAGCTATAGTAACTAATTCGCTCTGGCACCTAAATTAACCAGTTATTGTTGAAATATTTCAGTAGTTGTAGTTTAAATCTTTGAAGCAATGTTCTTTTAATGTCCTCTTGTATTTTGTTACCTTTAAGCAATTTTACTTTCTAAAAGGTAAAAAATTACTTAGTGAACTAACTGCCTGAAAGAAATCTCCTGTACTAGGTAAATGCTTTGGTACAGAGAAGAGAACTAGATTACAAACTTCCTATATTCAGGTTACTTAAAAATCAAACTGATGTTTTTCTGACATGTGGAGAGCTTAGAAGTTGACACTCCTATGTTCACAACAAGAAAAAGTTGAAAACAGAAAATCAGCAAATCGTCATAGATTCATCAGAGAATTGAAGGGCAACCCCCGCCCCGCCTCCAATAAAGGGAAAACACTAGAGTGACAGCCAAATTCAGAGAATCCCATCTTACAGTGAGAAACTACTGCTGGAGTCAGTAACATAGGAATGCTTAGACTGTAACTGACAAATTGCTTGAGGTTGAGTGTGGATTAGTTTAAGAATGAAAACTCTAGGGCGCCCTCTGTCTGAGGCACGCACACTTTGTGAGTTTGATCTCTAGAAACTCTTCCAGAGTCTCATGCTGAAGATGGGAGAAAAGTCCCTTTGTGCTCTGGGAAGGGAAGGGAGAAAAGTAACCATTTTGGAATATGCCCATAGTGTTCTGTTCTCTCTTACAAAGGCCTGCCTTTGAGGGAAACTGCGAGAGCCTAATCTGACCTGTAGGATGGGTAGCTACCCAACTCCAGCCTCCTCTAGCCTTCCTGACTCACATAAGAGGAGAAAAATAGCTAAGAAATTCTTCTGAAGGTCACAGCCCAGTGACTCTGGCCCAAGAAAATAATGGAGATATAAGCATAAGATTGTAGACTGCTTCCCCTCCCCAGGACCTCACTGCTACATCAATAGGACTCCAAAGTATTAATAGTGGGTTACAATAGAAAGCTGCAAAACAGACACTCTAAGAAGAAATTCCTAAGGAAACCCAGGCAATTAGGAGATAAAACTAAGGACACTGGAAGAAATCAACACCTACAGCAAACATGAAACATAAAACACAACCCAAGTCCTAGCCAGATTAACATAGAACCTTCCACTAAAGACCTCTTTATCTCTGCTCCTGCTACCCAATATGTCTTGGATCTTTTAACAAAAAATTACAAAGCCTACTAAAAAGCAATAAAAATCATAGTCTGGAGAGACAAAGTCTAGTTCCCAAGCATAAGAACTAGATTCAGATGTAACAGATTTTGGGATTAGCAGATTAGGAATTTAGAATCACTATAATTAATATGTTAAGGGCTCTAACAGAAAAAAGTGGATAACATGCAAGAACAGGTAGGTGATTTGAATAGAGAGATGGAAACTCTAAGAGTCGAAAGGAAATGCTAGAAATCAAGAACATTATAATAGAAAGGAAAAATGCCTTCAGATGGGCTTTATCAGTAGATTGAACACAACTGAGAAAAGAATTAGTGAGCTTAAAGATATGTCAATAGAAATTTTGAAAACTGAAATGTAAAGAGAAAGAAAAACTTAAATGAAAGTACATCTTATCAGAATGTGTGGAAGGTAGTGAAATGTAATATTTAGAGCATTAAATGCATATATTAGAAAATGAAGACCTAAAATGAATGGCCTAAACTTTCACCTTAAAAAACTAGAGAAAGTTCAGTATAAACCTAAAGCAAGCAGAAGGAAAGAAATAAAAATTAGGTTAGAAATCAATGAAATTAAAAACAGGAAACCAATAGGATAAAAAAAAAACTGATTGAAAATCAGAGGGAAATTTTTTTATACACCCAAACACTTAAATAATTGAATACGAAGCTTCATTATAGATCAGAATTAATGGAATAGCCAATGAGTTATCATTGGCATGTGAGAAGTAGGAGGGCTTAGATCTTTTAGAGGAACATTTGAAAGGGTCTGAAGCGTACCTGCTGCTGGTATGCTGTTTTTTTTTTCATTAAGACAAAGTTCCCACAAAGACAAGAACTAGACAAGAATGTCAAAGTTTCTAAGAATCTCTTCTGGCCCTGTTAATAAATTATGAATTTTTTCTTTCATACTACAAAGCTCCTATGCCCTCCATATTTCAGATTCTACTTATTGTTGTAGCTTCTTAAGTGATTTCCCTGCATAAAAGTTGCCATATTTAGAGCAATCTCTTTTTAGTTCTCATGTATCCCAAATTCATTTTCTTCCTCTGGCTTCCTGGCAACCTTTGCCATGTGAATTAATCATGTCTCTCTCTGGTTTGCTACTTTTGTCTTTCATATCGTCGAATAATTGTACTTGTTACTTGGTGTGTACTTGTCTTTCCCCTCTTTGAGAAACTCAAAGGCCATTTACTGTTGAATCCTCAGCATGTGGCCTTAAGATGGCAAATAGTAGATGTGTGGTGAATGTTTATTGGATTGAATTGAGTGCTTGCCCTGCCTTCCACTTTCTGAACTGCCCTTACTTCTTTTTGCCTGTGCAAATGCTCTCCCTCCTCTAGAACTCACCTGGTCCATGAAATCTTTCCTGCCCATAGTCTACATTCATTTCCAAACTCTTACTGTATCCGTATGCCGCACTACATGGTGAGCTGCAGGGGATCTGGAGTGGTGATTTCAGTCTCCCAAACTTTTGTGTAATACGTAAACTAGTATAAATGAGACATTACTAGTTAAGAGATTGACAGCAAGCGTTTACTCAGTGATTGTTTTGCTAAGGTGCCTTGCTAGTTTTTAAGAGGACAAAGATGAATACATCCTTCAAGGAGCTTATAGTTTTGTAGGGGAGATAAGGCATATAACAAGTAGGTAAGTACTGACTTGCACAGGGAATGTGTTGTGAAGCGAGCAGATGACACCCTTTGGGCAGCTCTAGTAAAGGTGTGTGGACCGACAGCCGCCGGGTGACATCTGCTCTGCTGTGGTGCTGTGCTTGGTTGCTCAGTCGTGTCCGGCTCTGCGACCCCACTGCCCGTAGCCCACCAGGCTCTTCTGTTCATGGGGATTCTCCAGGCAAGAAGACTGGAGTAGGTTGCCATGCCCTCCTTCAGGGCAAGTGAAAGTCACTCAATTGTGTCTGACTGTTTGTGACCCCATGGACTATAGAGTCTGTGGAATTCTCCAGGCCAGAATACTGGGGTGGGTAGCCTTTGCCTTCTCCAGGAGATCTTCCCAACCCAGGGACTGAACCCAGGTCTCCTGCATCGCAGGTGGATTCTTTACCAGCTGAGCCACCAAGGAAGCCCATGAATACTGGAGTGGGTAGCCTATCCCTTCTCCAACGGATCTCCCAACCCAGGAATCTTAACTGGGGTCTCCTGCATTGCAGGTGGATTCTTTACCAACTGAGCTATCATGAATCTTCCCAATTTAAACCTCATGAAATAGGCATTATAATTATTCCTGTCTAATTGATGAAAAAAGTTGCGCCTCAGAGAGATTAAGTACCTTGATCAAGGTCAGTAAGTGGTAGAGCTGAAATTTAAACGTAGTAAGTCTGCCTTCTGAACATCTGCCTTTAATCACAGCCCCAAGACTTTAGAATCATATAGAAGAGGGACTTCCCTGGCAGTGCAGTGGTAACTCCATGCTTCCACTGCAGGGGGCGTGAGTTTGGGGTGAGGGAACTAAGATCTCACATGCTGCATAGGGCGGCCAAATAAATAAATAAATTCAGCTCAGTCACTCAGTTGTGTCTGACTCTTTGCAACCCCTTGGATGCCAGCACTCCAGTCCTCACTGTCCATCACCAACTCCCAGAGTTTACTCAAACTCATGTCCATTGAGTCAGTCATGCCATCCAGCCATCTCATCCTCTGTTGTCCCCTTCTCCTGCCTTCAATCTTTCCCAGCATCAGGGTCTTTTCAAATGAGTCAGTTCTTCGCATCAGGTGGCCAAAGTATTGGAGTTTTAGCTTCAGCATCAGTCCTTCCAATGAATATTCAGGACTGATTTCCTTTAGGATGGACTGGTTGATCTCCTTGCAGCCCAAGGGACTCTCAAGAGTCTTCTCCAACACCACAATTCAAAAGCATCAGTTCTTTGGTGCTCAGCTTTCTTTACAGTCCAACTCTTCACATCTATACGTGACTACGTGACTATTGGAAAAACCATAGCTTTGACTAGATGGACCTTTGTTGGCAAAGTAATGTCTCTGCTTTTTAATATGCTGTCTAGGTTGGTCATAACTTTTCTTCCAAGGAGTAAGCATCTTTTAATTTCATGGCTGCAGTCACCATCTGCAGTGATTTTGGAGCCCAAATAGATAAAGTCTGTCACTGTTTCCACTGTCTCCCCATCTATTTGCCATGAAGTGATGGGACCAGATGCCATGATCTTAGTTTTCTGAATGTTGAGTTTTAAGCCAACTTTTTTACTCTCCTCTTTCACTTCATCAAGAGGCTCTTTAGTTCTTCTTCACTTCCTGCCATAAGGCTGGTGTCATCTGCATATCTGAGGTTATTGATATTTCTCCCGGCAGTCTGGATTCCAGCTTGTGCTTCCTCCAGCCCAGCATTTCTCAGGATGTACTCTGCACATAAGTTAAATAAGCAGGGTGACAATATACAGCCTTTACGTACCCCTTTCCCTATTTGGAACCAGTCTGTTATTCCATGTCCAGTTCTAACTGTTGCTTCCTGACCTGCACACAGAGTTCTCAAGAGGCAGATCAGGTGGTTTGGTATTCCCATCTCTTTAAGAATTTTCCAGAGTTTGTTGTTGTCCACACAGTCAAAGGCTTTAGCATAGTTAATAAAGCAGAAATAGACGTTTTCTTGGAACTCTCTTGCTTTTTCGATGATCCAACAGATGTTTGCAATTTGATCTCTGGTTCCTCTGCCTTTTCTAAATAAATTACCTTAAATAAATAATAATAAACAAATTACCTTAAAAAAAAAGTCTTACAGAAGAATTAGCAACGCTAATTGGATGTGGGGAATAATGGACTACTGCAGACAATAATGACATCAGCAGTTCCTGAATGACGTGATTGAAGCAGTAATGGTACCATTGACAACATGGGGAACTCAGAATAAGACGTATAAGTAGAAGGAAAAAATCAGCTAATTTTGAGCAAACTAAGTTTTAGGTACAGACAGGAGAAATACCTAGAAGTTAGAGATATCAGGCTGGATATGAAAGGAGGTTCAAAATAGGGCCTGAATGGTCCCAAAATATTGAAAGCATGTCAACTTTACTGAAGTCATGGGAAATAAAATTTAAAATGTGAGATGCCCTCTCCTACTAGATGGACAAAAAAAATTTTTTAATTAAAAATCATGTATTAAATTTGTGAAAATATAGGAGGATAATTGGGCTTCCCAGGTGACATAGTGGTAAAGAATCCACGCCAGTGCAGGAGATGCAAGAGACATGGGTTTGATCCCTTGGTGGGGAAGTTCCCCTGGAAGAGGAAATGGCAATTCACTCTGGTATTCTTGCCTGAAAAATCTCTTGGACAGAGGAGCCTGGCAGGCTACAGTCCATGGAGTTGCAAAGATTAGGACATAACTTAGTAGCTAAACAACAATAAGAGTTTTTATACACAGTTCTCAAAATTGCCTTTTTTTTTTTTTTTTAAATAATAGGTTTGTTGAAATCAGGATTCCAGAAAAATCTCAACATTGCGTTTCGCTGAATATCTCTTTAAGGAGTCTTTTTTGAAGAGTATGTCTGTTAGTTTGTTTGCTTTTAACTGGTTTTGCTTTTTTTTTTCTCTTGGTAGGTTAGAACAGTCAGAGAGCCTTGAGGAAAACCAGCGGAACCTCCTTCAAATGACTGAGAAGTTCTTCCATGCCATCATCAGTT
Source organism: Cervus canadensis (assembly GCF_019320065.1). Taxonomy (NCBI): domain Eukaryota; kingdom Metazoa; phylum Chordata; class Mammalia; order Artiodactyla; family Cervidae; genus Cervus; species Cervus canadensis. The sequence goes on from NC_057386.1 coordinate 41,568,422, forward strand.
CCTCCTCCGAATTTCCCCCTCAACTACGAAGTGTGTGCCACTGTTTGTACCAGGTATGCTTAAGGTTAGAGATTACCATTATTAATCCACAGCTACATTTAAAAGAATGCTTTACCAAAGAGGGGTTTAGCTGCTAAACCAGCTGCTGATAGTGGGTGATTGATAATACTGAATCAGTTTGGATGAAGAATACATTAAGAATTGTTTAAATTGGCTTTAAAAATACAAAGTAGTTTAATGGGGTACTTTAAAAATAATATGTTTTCCTTGCATTGAGAACAAGTTTAAAATGCACCTATCTACTGGGTATAGTAGATGTGATTGAAGTTAGACATGTTACACAGTTTTTGTTGCTGATTTTATCTTTTACCTGGATTACTCATGGGGTCTTTCACATACGAGGTCAGTCTCTTCCCTTGCTTTTTGTTTTGTGAAATGCTTAATCTCTGATTTTGATTTCTTCTCTTAAATTAATTTCTTTAGTTAATTTCTTCTCTTAAATTAAACTCTATTGGGTTTGTGTCAGGTTTCCCCAGGACAGGCTGATGTTTATTTTATATAGAATGCTACTTATATTGCATCATCATTCACATCCAATTATTAGACTTTCCAACACTAGAACTGCAAGTAATGCTTCTGAGTTCAGATGTTTACAGTCATCCCCTACCTGCTGAGGAAATTACACCTGTGTTCTATTATGGCTTCCATGATGTTTTTGATTGGCATATGCAGCTTCAGAAATGGTTTAATCACTCCAAGAGAGATTAGTGCAAATCCACATTAGCCTGTTAAAACTGTGATTCTGGAAGAAAATTAATGGGTCTGGAGTTTGGGACAAGGTCAGGTGTAGGAGAAAGAATTTATGCATTTACCAAAACCCATGCCTTTAGTGCCTTTTTCTTTGCAGAGTTATCCCCAGCCATTTGTTTTTAGCACAGGGCTTCAGTTGCTTGGAGACATTAGCAAGATCAGTGAAATCATCATTTTAAAAACCTGTTTCAGGCTGCTCTGTGTGAATTTTTCCCCCATTGCTATTTATAAAGATGTATCTGCTGTATCTATAAAAAAATGTTTCATCATATTCATAGATGATGAAAAGTGTACTTAGCATTAAAACTCTCTTAATTTAATTTATCATGACTTTTCCTGCCTTTTTCAAAATAGCATGAGGAAGCTTAGGAGAGCCCCATATTTGTTTTGCAGGTAGTTAAAGCCAAGACCAGAGGGTAGTTTATAGTATGAAATCTAATTCAGTAAATAACATCTTATGTTTGGGTATTATTCAGGTTTCTCTTTAAGTCCAGTTCAGTCCTTCTTCTATTCATAAAACTGGGCAGACAAGAAATGGTAAGCACATGTTAAAAATAGTCTGGACCAACTTCTTGGTTGGCCTAATAATAACTTTTCAGAGAGCAAACGAATTTCTAAAGTGGCAGTGGCTTTGACTTTAGTTGGTTAAAAGTGATTGAGTACTGACCACCTGGTTACATATATGGTCTAGTAAATTTTAGTGGAAATTCTTCATGTAGTTGTCTCCCTAAGAGAAAAAATTTTGTATCATTAGCAACCTTGGAAAAGGAAAAAGAACTAAGTGTTTGTCACTTAGTAAGTACTTAGGAAATATTTAGTGAAGGAATAAATTACCCAGTTCCTCCCACCCAAGTAAACAAGATTGTTGCCAACTTTCATAGTTAGGAACGGAAGGAGGTAGTAAAAATAATGCAGAAAATAAACCCAGGTGATAATTTGTGGCTTATTAACCCTATGTGTTGTGCTTTTTAAAACATTCCATAATACAGTATCCCATATTACAACAGACGCGAATCATTATATTGAAATTTCACATACAATTATTATTCTTAAGAATATTATTTAAATGTTAGTACATTTTTTGGAACTGTTGGATAAACTTATTATTGGAATGTACAGTACTATAGAGGATAGATATGCTATGTTATTTATAAATAAGGGTTTGTTTTTTAATAAGTGACTGATAATGAGAAATTTTACATTTGCTAATTAAAAAAGAAAAATAAACAGATCTCAAGATATTCTTTCATTGAGTCTCCTTGCAAATGTAGTTTTTCCTTTAGTTTGCTCTTTTATTTTTATTCATCTTCCATCTTCTGGCTTTTCTTTGCCCTTTTGACTTTGGCAGTAACATAATGGTACCTTTGTACTTTTATGTTCTGCTGGGAGGGATAGTAGTCCATTGTTTTTTTTCCCTCTAGTAAATATGTCTCCTGCTTTGGGACCTGCTAGGGAAAATTTGAAAGCTATGTGAGTACATTGCTAGCTAATAAATTTCTCTGAGCTTTAGGTCTTTTTACTGGAGTTAGTATTTTTGACTGTTAAACCTTTTTAGAATCATGCTTTACCTAGCTCTTTCATTTTATATGCCTCCTTACTTAGTGGTCTGGGTTAAGGTTATATCGGAATGGCCATGTGTTAGATTTACAACTGAGACATTTTTTCATGTGTTTACTTCCACTTTCATCCTGATAGTTTTGGAATAATGAGAAAGTATTCCCAGAGTGAATATTCTCCTAAGTTGTGGTGAGAGAATTCTGAGAAAGAGCTAAATATAATTCTAAACAAATGTCATGTTTTCCTGGCAAATCTTCTCCAAACAGAAGTAGTTTACAGAAAAATTTTAAGGCTATAATTGATGGTTGTATACCATGATTGAAAACACAAAGTGTATAAAACTGGGATAAATTGGGTTACTAGTGCTTTTAGTCTAAAGTTTGAATCAAAGCTCGTTGAGATAAGGACTGTGTTTTCTTGTTTGCTATCTTCCAGTGGTTAGAATGGTATCTAGCAATTAGTTGCACAGTAACTACTTGGATGAATGAATGGATGGATGGATGTACAAATCAAACTAACTTTAATCTCAAGTTATGGTGCTGAATCACAGAACTCCTAGAATAAAATGCCTTGTATGGTAGATTGAAGAATTCTAATTTGTTTTCAAAATATTTTAAAAGTAATTTTTTTTAACTTTTAATTTTTTATTGGGAGAGAGCCAATTAACAATGTTATGATGGTTTCTGAAGAACAGTGAGGGGACTCAGCCATACGTATACATGTATCCATCTCCTTTAAACTCCCCTTCCATCCAGGCTGCCACAGAACATTGAGCAGAGTTCCATGTGCTGTATAGTTTGTTGGGTATCCATTTCAAATATAGCTGTGTGTATGTGTCCATCTTTTAATTTTAATACAGCTCCTTGGCCTAGAAGTGACTCTGAGAGGTGAAGCCAATATGTCTCTGGATTTGAGAGGCTTTTTGGTGATGGTTTTTTGTTTGAGACATTCTGATAAATGGTCAAATCTGTGAAAAATTTTAAGCAGGCTTACAGTTTTATTCTATGATTTTCTCTGCAGTTTCTTCACTTTGATATTAATGCTTATTTCTAGTTAAGCTGATAACATTCTTTTCCCAAATGTTGCAGAGCTTTTAACCTCCTCTGGTTAGAACTTTTTCAGGAAGCAGCCTGCAAACAAAAATACGTGAAATTTTAAGAGTAATCTTTCTTAAAAGAGAGAGACTTTTAACTCAGAATCTCTAAAGTGTGTTTTTCTATTATATTTAGCCATTTAATGTTTATTTTTTAATCAGTAGGAATATGAGTTCAGTATCAACTATTGAAAAAAGAACTGTTAAGTCAATTGAAGGATACACAGAGAAGTATATATAAATATATATAAATCAAGAAAAATTATGTAGACACATAGAAGTATTTTTAGATTATGATCTACTTATAATGAAAATTTTATATAAAATTTGTCAAAAGCTAGGAATTAACTGAAATGTAAATATTGTATATCCTCAGTTCATTTGAGGAGAAATTTTCTGCGATTTATAGCCAGAAATAGTAGATATGATTGTCTCAACATTTCTTGCTATTTATTTAGTGCTTTGGCTTAAAGACATAATAAAGATTAAAATCCAGAAATTAAATTTTTCCCTCAAAATTCAGTTGATTTCTAATTTTTTGTTGATTCCATTTGTGTTACATTTTGATCGTGTAATTTTATGTACAAGCCAACATTGTTTTTGTTGCTGTATGTAGTTGGTGCTGTGACTTGTTTGTGCTCATCTCTGTTCTGTAGGCAACTTGCCACTCCCTACTGAATAAAGCTACAGTAAAAGAAAAAAAGGAAAACAAAAAATCAGTAAGTTTGGAGAACTTTTTTTTAGCTGTTTCTTTCAAAGCAAAACAAAAAATCTTTTGCTGTTTGTTAAGAACATCTTCACTTCAGCCTATTTGACCTTCACTGTAAAATCATTCTACTAATTCTGGCACAAAATAGCTTTCATTTCAATTAACCCTGGAATTAAGTTACATTGAAACATCTCTGTGTTCCTTTGGTTTGATTTATCCCAAAGGCATTTTGGGGGCGTTTGGTGCATTTGATATCCCTGGTCTAATTTTATTATTGTTATTTTAAAAATTATAAATGAATGCAAAAGAAACTTAATTTCAAGGCCTTAGGAAATGCTGACTCTCTTCACTCTTGCTTCTTGTTTGCAGGTAATGTGAGTGATTTCTTCTCCTAGATATGAAAGTTTTTCTTAATTGCTAGAAGTACATAAAAGGAAACTGTCGCTTCCTAAATCTTAACTAAAAGTAGCTAAACTTTATTTTTTACTTAGATTTTTACCTGGACAGTCTCAGCCAGGATTTAGATAATTGTTCTTAGCTTATAAAAATTCTTATGGTGAAACAAAACCACTTTTACCTTAGAGAAAATCTTTATAAGCTATTGGCACTGACAATATAGTACTTTTGAAATAAAGAAAAGCAGTGAGTGTATATTTATAGAGAAACACCTTATTTGCAAACATGATATGCATGTACTACCTGCTTCTGTAAACTTGTCATAATTTAAAAGGAAGAAAATTTATGGTAGTCATAATTATTTTCTTCCGGCGGATGAAATTTTTCCAAAATATTAACATGCATTCATTTTAAATTTGCCATTATCTGTCAGTATGACTGATCCTTATCAGGCTTAGTATTACCTTTGTTCATATAATCCAAATGAATTTAGAGAAAGAAGTAAAGAAAACCTGCAGGAGTCACATAGATAGTTTACTTTAAAAGGTAAAATTTAGTATATAGTATTCATCTCGTTTCACCTTTCATTTTCGTCTGAGCTTTATCTTCAGTAAATTTGTTTTAAATTCAGAACTAAATTAAAATTTAGAGACATATGCTTTTATGTCCATTCAAGAGATTCTTTTTTGGGTATGTTACATAAATTTGGTCAGCTGTGAGCAAATGGATTGGATTGGATGGCCATCTTGCTTAATAAAAACATTTCTTTCTAATGCTTCAGCCTTCTAATTCTCAGCGTATGTGGATTTAACATAATATACACCATCACTGTTGAAATTAATTTACTGTTTCTAACACTCTTGTTTGGTGTTTACTAATGCCATTTTGTAGTATATTACATAAATTAAAATTCAGGCTTTCTCTGTTTCTGGAGCATGTTTTCTAGCCTTCCTAACTTTGCTTTATTTATTAAGATTTTATCTACAGTTATTCCTTGAAATGTTTTTTTCTACTAGTGTTATTTTCAGATTTCAAAAAAATGTTTCTGGGTAACACCAAGTTTTGGAATGTATTTCTCAGCACAAGTGATATGAGGTCCTTGTGGATATTTTAGAACACATTCTGCAGTGTGAAGACTGTGTAGTTATTATAAATCTAAAATGTTGGTTTATGGAGTTGTTGGCTTAACAGAATCTAATGATCTTTTTAAAAGCAAGTTAACTTTCTTTTGGGGTCTATGTACCATAGATTAGAATATTTAAAATATGTAGAGAAGGTTCTGGTTTCTATTATGTAGCTGTGTAGTCATAGATAATTCTCTTTATTAAACTCAAACATGTACTGTATAATTAGATCTCCTTTGAAGTTATTAACCTAACTCATTAGACAATTAAAGATGGATGGGTTGTGATCCTCTTGCTATTGTATAGTGTATGACTACATTTATTTGTAACCTGTAGTTCACCTTTTATGAGTAGGAGGAAAGTAAAAGGGCCATTTGACTGATATTTGGCTTCTGCATACAGACTGGCTCTACTTTGACCTTTTATGCTGAAAGTTTTTTGGATATAAATTAGATTTTTACAGGTTAAAAATAAAAACAGTTGGAGTATGTATATGTTATGAGGTAAAATTACACTGATGTTAATTAGTGGTGAAAGGAAAAGAAGTTTTTTAACTAATTAATTCATAAAACTGGTTGAGCATTTTTATAGATATTGTTTTATCAGATTTTAGTTCCCAAAGTATATTGTCATTGATGAGATACATAATTATATGACACATGAAATAAGGTGTGTTCTTGTAGTGTGGATACTCTGGGTTCTGACATGAATGATTTTTGAAGATGTGGAAGATAGTGAAGGTGTAGTACCTTTCATAAGTTTTACAATATTTCTTTTGGGAAATGATTCACTCAGATACTCGTTAAATTCTGAGATTGAGTAATATTGAGTAAACATCAGGTATAAATGTGAGCCACACTTTAAAAACTTTTCTCTCCTGGAAAAAGCCAGTAAATAAGCTACTCTAAAAATGCATTTGAAAAGAGTTCTCCATGTGCATATGAGTAATTGATTTTTTTTTTAGACACTTTCAGCAGGTTAGTATTTTATAATTAATCAGTTCTTTGGAAACCAAACTCTTTGACTTTCACTTCTTTAAAAACCAGTTCAGGATTTTAATGGATTAAACTGAACATAAACTATTCTTTTAAAACAACCCCTTTGCAATGAAATATAAAGCAGTTTTTAATTCCCTTTCTTTTTGCTAGCTCACTCCTGAAAGGCTTTAAAACTTTTCTAGCTTCGTTGATCTGTTTTTTATGTTTTTAGATTAAACTTGTGAGTTCTACAGGAAACAGTAGCACTGGTGGTCTGTGAACATTCTGAAATTAGATGAAGAATTTTATCTGTGTGAAAATAAACATTATTTTTTCTGTTCCTACTCCCCAGAAGGTTAAACACAGTACAACAGTGGTAAAAGCACTTGAATTTTCTTCTTAATTCTGTTTCTAAAACTGTATTTTAGCAAAAATAGCTATAAAACAGTATTTAGGTTTTAAAGCCAGTCTGCTAAGGCTGCTGTATTTAACCACCTTCACCAGTTTCCTCCGAAGTGTAAGGTCGTCGTCCTTCTTGCAGTAGCATAGCACTCAGAGTACTGTAACACCAAGAAAGCTTCCTGAGCTATGCAGTACACAGGAAGATGAGAATGTATTAGTTATAGCTCACCCCTACTATCACCTCTTACAAAGATTTTCTCAGCTTAGAAAATCATTCTCTAAAGTCTTAATTTTACTGACTTCCTGTCAAATATAATTGAAAATTATTTTGAGATTTTACACAGTGAATAAGAATACATTTTAAATGTATACCACATGAAGCACTGAAGAAAATAGAATGAAGTGAAATAATTCTTACTCTTTTCCAGAGTTATAATCGGGACTCAGTGAGCCGTGTGAATTCATGAAAAGAAGTGTTACTTTACTTAGGCAGTGTGAAGAAAACTAGAGCTCTGTGAGATTCTGCACCTAAGTCCTATTTTCTCATTTCCCGGCAGTAGCCTTTGAAATGCAGTTTTAGCCTCAGAATCCCAGAGCATTGAGTTGGTGTACTGTGGCCTTGTCGTTAGCACTGCTTTAAGCAGCAGTTAGCCACTCTAAGCATGAATAGTTGTAGAGGTTTAGATGTTACATGAGTGTTCTTTAAAAGTAAATATGTGTGTTATCTGTTAAAAAAAAAAGTGAATTTCAGAATATTACAATTTTCATACGTTAACTTAAAACAGGACCTGCTAGGAGAGATGGGAGCTGAGCCGGCTTCATAGCACTTTCCCAGTCTAATTTCCTTTGAAAGTGGAATATCATAAGATATTAAAAAGAATATAAATCCATGTGAAATGTTGGGCTCACATTATTTTTCAGTGTGGGCAACCATTTCTTGTATCTTTAACTTTTTTTATTTGACAGAATTACAAATTGAAGTACTCATGGGGATTCTCTCTTTTAGGCTGGTGGGATCCTTTTTTCTTTTAAGTCCCCAAGAATTCCCATTCCTCCATGGTTTAAATAATAAGTAGGTCCTTATATTAAAAGCATCCTGATGAAGAAAAAGAACTGGCAGTAACGTTACTTGTAAGTAAGTTTTTTCTCTTGATAGGAATCTAAGAAAACTAAGTTTTATTTTGTATATGGCAAGCATTTTGCTCAAGAAATTCAATTGTACCTGGTATACAACAAAATGTAAGTATTTACTATTAGGTATTGGATTTTTCAGTGGTATGCTGTTGAAAACTTAGTTCTGCCTTACAAGAGTTGACCACATTCTCGTGTTTCTTAATCTTAGTAAAATATGATAATTTTTGTGTGAAAAGTTATTCTGCTTTTGTTGCTCAACAAACCTGCAGTGTAAACAGTGGTGATAAAATTAAGATCTTTTTTCAGATCTCTTCTACAGAACTCATCTATGAGATGTTTTTTTCCCTTAGAGACCTTCATTGTGATTTTAAATGATAGAGGGCAAGAATTAAGGATAAATTTTTGTTTACTGATCTTTTGGGAGTAGGAAAAGTTACAAATGTATTGTTTACAAGGACTAGTCTATTCAGATTTTTTGTACAAAATTTGACTTTTGAACTCTTTCTTCCCGTTTTCTTGTTTTAATTCAAACCATGTACTCAATCTTCAACTCCTTGTTTTTAGGTGGTTAGCCAGCGTTTCCCTCAGAACAGCATCGGTGCAGTAGGAAGTGCCATGTTTCTCAGATTTATCAATCCTGCCATTGTTTCACCATATGAAGCAGGGATTTTAGATAAAAAGCCACCGCCTAGAATCGAAAGGGGCTTGAAGTTAATGTCAAAGGTGAAGAATCATTTTAATAATATAACTATTTAAAATTTCTCTTCCATAAATTTTCAGTTTTTTTATTCACGGTACTCTCTTTTAATTTTTGAAATGCCCTGTGGTTTTCCCTTACATACTTTTGTTTTATTTTTATTTCTTTATGTAATAAAGAAATTCATGAGGCTGATACTGATGGAACATCTTATCATTTGAAAATACTTTAGCAAATGTCTTCTGAAGATGGTTTTCTGTGTAATCATTTTGGAAATTCCAAAATGGGAAACAAAATATATACTATATGATTTTTAAAAAGACATTAAATTTTTAATGTCTATTTTTATGTGTATAAATATATGTGTGTTTATATAATTATACTCATATTTAGGAAAGCATAGAAACAGAATGATCAATAACTGATTTTACTCACCAACAGAAATTGTATCAGTGAGAAAATTAATATTTTTTAGAGTTATTCAGATGTGTAGATTTCATAAATAATCAGATCCTTTATAACTTTATTTTATTGTTTAGATACTTCAGAGTATTGCCAATCATGTCCTCTTCACAAAAGAAGAGCATATGCGGCCTTTTAATGATTTTGTGAAAAGCAACTTTGATGCAGCACGAAGGTGAGCAGCCTACTACTTAGCCAGTTGCTCTGTTTGGAACAGATACTTTCAGTTTCACTTAAGTCCATGTACTTGATCTAGATGGAACTCCCGTGTAGGTTATTTTTCTCTGAGGTCAAGAGCATAGTTAATCTTATTTCACTATAAAAGACATTAATGAAGTTAAGTGATATTCTTTGTAATTTGGTAGTGATTTCTATATTTAAAAACCAAGATAGATGTTTGACATAGCTGCTAAAATAAAGGATTTGAGTTTACCACAAGATGGAGGAGAGGTAGAAGGAAAAAGATTTCTTTCAGTAAAAACTAAAACCAAACTGGTACAGATAATGGATTATAGTGCATAATCATAATTTTTTTATGTTAGAATATTTTTGATAGTTTAATTTGGAAATGTGTGTAAACTTAAAAAGTTACTCTTTAAACCGAGTAAAGCAAATGCATAAGATTTTGTTCATGAGAACTGGATAACTGTTGGAAGTTTTGTGATTTTAGAAAACTTGAGTTCTGCTCGGTACCCATAACTAGCTAGTTGCTTCTTTTTATCTCATGAGTTGTTGATTTGGCAAAGTAGGTATAATACTGTACTTACCTGTGAGTTGATTTTGGAGAAACAAGTGAGATAACTTATAAGAAAGTGTCTGTAAATGTAAGTTAACATCAAGAATTCTTTTCATACAGTGTGAATCTAATTGATTTGACTTATAGTCTAAGCTATACTTCTACAACTTTTCTAATTTTTCATTATGGTTCATACTAACTTCTTTCTGATTGGAATTTAAAAGGTATATTATTGGACTGTAAATCATACTGGAAAAGAATGTGAATGTCAGCATAGGATTCACATTCTATGACTATCCACAGAAAGATTGACTACCCATAGAAAGTTAAAAGAGCAAAGGTTCTGATCCTGACTTTGACCTAACAGGCTGTATAACTTTAGGGAGGTCTTTTGTCTTGTCTGGGCTTCCATTTCTTTATCTGTAAAATACTGGCTTCTCTATAGAGTCTCATCTATCTAAATTTTATTGTCTGACTTCAGAGCCTACTTTGAAGCTGAAGCCAGGTATCAAATGGAAAACCAAGTTTCTCCTTGTATTTTCTTGTTTTGTTTAATGATAGTCACGTGTGTGACTAAAACCTCCATATTTGTAATATCAGTAATTTCACAAAGTTATTTCACATAAATTTAATTCAAACATAGATATGAGTATATCTTGTTTTTGAAATTCTAATAACTTTTCATTTTTGAAGGTTTTTCCTTGATATAGCATCTGATTGTCCTACAAGTGATGCAGTAAATCATAGTCTTTCCTTCATCAGTGATGGCAATGTGCTTGCTTTACATCGTCTACTATGGAATAATCAAGAGAAAATTGGCCAGTATCTTTCCAGCAACAGGTAAGATTTCTCAGTCATGGGGATATTAAAAACTGTCAGTTTAAATTTAAATTGATAAAATTATTGGTCATGAATAATGCTTTTTACTTTGTATCTTCTTAGAATAAGAATTATGATTTTTAAAGAGTAATGTAGACCTTTAAAAATATCTAGGCAAAAGGTTAAGTCATATTAGTTGATCAACAAACCTATGTAGGTGTTGTAGACTTTTTAAAAAAATACTAAAGCTAAGAGGGAATTCCCTGGTAGTCTAGTGGTTATGAAAGACTCCGCACTTTCATTGCCAGGCCTGGGTTTGATCCCTTGTGGGAAAACTAAGAATCCAGCCAAAGGAACAAAAAATTAAACTGAGAAATCACAAATTAGCATTTTGGATTTTTTTCTAGCTTGCAAACATAATATACAACAAGCCACAGAGAAGTTTAAATTTACTAGGTCAAATGAGTCTTGGCATCTGAATTTGAAGAGCAGCTTAATTCTTAGGAAGTTAATAATTAAAACATTGCTGTTCTATTGCAATTCTATAGTAATCCCATTTGTGATACTCTGAAGTACATGCAAATGAAGTTTTACATAGGCAGTACTTAATAATTGAAAATTATTAATTTGGGAATTGTTTCATTAGCTGTTTTTAAAGTCTCTTGTAGCCTGAATCATTTGCTGTCCTTTCTGTAATAGTTACATGTGTTTACAGTGACCCAGATTCTTATGTATGAGTTCTCTTACAAAGGTCAAATGAGTCCAGATTATTTTTAAATTCCAATAAAAATGGTTTGCTTATTCATAGGAAAGGTAGAAGACCATAAGGAGGGAGATGCTTTATCTGTGTGGCACTTAATGTGGAACTTTTAAATGCAAACATTCTTTTATAGACATTTTTTAAAATACAAACTTATATGACTTATGTACATATTCATGTACTTTAATACCAGTTTTTTTTTTCAATTTTTTTTTTTAAAAACTTCAAACATACAAAAACCTATTGACCATAATATAACAGAGACCCATGTCTACTGCCTAGTTTTAACATTTTTAATTTTGCTGAATTACTTCAGATCTTTATAACATTTTATTTCTGGGAGAGAAAAAGATACAACTTCTCTCTTGTGTAACTGACAAGAAAAAGAAAGTACAGGTATAACATAGGTACATATAAGACAGTTTTGTGTGTTTTAAAACTTTATAGCAATGATACACTGAATACAGTCTCTTCATATAATATTCTATTTGAGATTTATCATTTTATTTAACTTATCTTAGCGTTTTATCAAATGACTATATCAGTTTATTTTCGTACTTCCTAATTGATGGATATTTAGGGCTTCCTGTTTTTCATTATTTTAAATAGTAATGTAATAAATATTCTTCACATTTGTCTACTTGTGGCTTACCTAAATGCATAATTGCTGAGTTCTGGGGTATCCACAGCCTCAACTTTACTAGATATTGCCACATTATTTTTCATAGTGTGTATACTGATTTATGCTTTGACAGTACTCTGTGAGAGTACAGTGTACACTTCTTCACCAAAATTGGCATTAGCAAACGTCATAATTTTTTTTTGTCAATTTGATGTTTATGAAATAGTATCTTGTTATCTTTAGTTTTAAATGTTTAATAGTTGTTGGAAATTCATATTTACCCTGGTTAGCAGAAATCTGATATCAGGGACACTATGTCCACTTCCTAAACAGTGGTCTCCCAAAATGAGTTCTTTTCATCCTGAGAAAAAGTGGATCAGAATGTTATTGTTACTTACTGGTTGCCTATTTAATGGTAATAGATTAAGAATACTAGAACATAATGAAATTTTATGTGAGTTTTGTAGTTTGAGCAGTGGTCCTATTTCTAAGATGTCTCAGTTAAACTTAAAACCCCTGAGGTCTTTTGGGTGCTGTTTACAAATGAACAGAAACCACCACTGGACAGTAAAAAGAAAAGCAGCCAATGACAGTCTGAAACGTGTTTCTATACACACTACTGTGTGTGGAGAATAGCTCGTGGGAAGCTCCTGTCGGGCACTGGGAGCTCAGCTCAGTGCTCTGATGACCTCCAGAGGTGGGATGGGGAGGTTCAAGAGGGGTATGTGTACATCCTGCTGATTGACTTCATTGTACAGCAGAAACTAACACAACATCATAAAGTAATTATGCTCCAGTTTCAAAAAAAAATAAATGTGTTCTGCTACATGTGAACTGCTGCTTTTTTCCTAAGTAGTTTCCTATATTTAGGGATCACAAAGCTGTTGGAAGACGACCTTTTGATAAGATGGCAACACTTCTTGCATACCTGGGTCCTCCAGAGCACAAACCTGTGGCAGATACACACTGGTCCAGCCTTAACCTTACCAGTTCGAAGTTTGAGGAATTTATGACTAGGTAAAGTACCCCCTCGACATGATGATTGCTGTCTTTTTCATTGAGCTGCAAGCTTTACCTCCAGGCCTCTTGTTAGATATGCTTGTATATTTGACAGAGGATTATTGGGAAAGATGTACTTCATAACCACATTGCCATGTTTTGGGGTCCCACTTTTCTCTTACCCTATATATTGTTGAAATATGCTTTGTTTCATGGTTGATTTTCTTGTAAAAAATAATAACATCTTGTTGAATAGTACTGTGTCATGTTGTTTTGAATTGTTTTTGCTCTTAATAGTTAAAAGGAAGGTAGGTAACATTATTTTCATATTATAATTATTAGGGAAAATAGAGTTCAAAGTGAGTAATTTGCATAAGATTCCACCCTAAGTCATAGGTCCTTTGGTCCTAAGTGCTGAACTCTTTCTACCACATTATAAAATTCTTCAGCATTCTCCTGGAAGTTAATTATACAACTTTTAGACTGAGCGTCAGAAATATGGTACTACTGCTATAAAATTTCTTTCTGTGGACATTTGTTTTGAATCTCATTGAGATTTGGATCCTCATCGTTAGACATTCACCCCTGTGTTGTTACAGTGAAGATAGTTTGCAGAATTCTTTAGTCTTTTAAAGTACCTTTCAGAGTACTTTACACTTACCCACTTAGTACTTCATAGTGAGTGTGGGTTAAGTGTTTTGTTCATAGTCTGTGCCAGAAGCAGAAAGGAAAGAACAGAATACAACATTCTAAAGTTTAATTCACATTAACGATTTGTATATAATGTTCCATGGATTGTGAATGCCTGTTATTAATCATATTACATACAGATGATAGTTTTGTACACATGACTACAATTTTTTTATATTGTTAAAAGAATGTAGGAATATGTAACAATCTCCTTCCAAGCTTAGTTGTTATCTTTAGTTCTGTTACATTTACCTGTGTAACAGATATTTATTCCTATGTAATTAAGGAATATTTTCAATATAAAATTTTCATGTTACTTAGTTGAAAATTACATAAACATATAAAACAATGTTTTATTCAGCATTGCTAAGGATGTCCTTGCCATTTTTTCCATTTTTCAAAGAAAACTTCATTAGTCCTTTTAACCTAAGGCCCCACCTTGCTACAAAACAATCCTCTGTGCTTTTAAACACTAAATGATATAATATGTGTAAGATATTTAGAACAATATTTGGTGTATCTATAAAGTGTTTCATAGGCATTAAATGATATTTTTGTTCTAAGTTTCCACTGATGCTCCCTGAGACTCATTTTTCTTTTAAAAAATGGAAGTAGCTTTATAATGTTGTCAACTATAAAACTAATAGTTGTTAAATTAGTGAAAACATAGAAATCTAAAAAGGGAAGTAAAAAATTTTCAGTTATTTCACCTGTTAGAGATAATTCAGTTAACATTTGGCAGATAGCCTCTTTGTCATTTATCCATACACATGTGTACCTATTTCCCTTCTCAAATGCTATATGTTGTTTTCATTAATATTAAGCAAAGGCTCACTTGGTAGCAGCAGTATGTTGAACTGAGGTACTATAGCCTCTTCTCCCACCCCCAAGACACATAGAAATACTAAGTAAAAGAAAATGTATATTAAAAATATTTTTAAACACATACATAGCTAGAAGAGAATTTTGGAGCAAATTATTCAGTATGTGGGCTTTCCTGATAGCTCAGTTGGTAAAGAATCCACCTGCAATGCAGGAGACCCCAGTTAGAGTCCTGGGTCAGGAAGATCTGCTGGAGAAGGGATAGGCTACCCACTCCAGTGTTCTTGGGCTTCCTTTGTGGCTCAGCTGGTAAAGAATCCACTTGCAAAGCTGGAGACCTGAGTTCAGTCCCTGGGTTGGGAAGATCCCCTGGAGAAGGGAAAGGTTACCCACTCCAGTATTCTGGCCTGAAGAATTCCATGGACTGATACACACAGAGATAAAGAAATGGAAAATATGAAAGAATTTAAGAGATGGAGGTTATAGCATGAGAAGTTCCAACATATCTAATAAATAGAGCTTAAAGAGTAGTGAAGAGGTAATATTTGAAGAGACAAGAGATGAGAATTTTCCAGGGCTGGTAAATGATATAAATCTTCAGGTTAAAGACACACACTGTGTTGAGCAGAATATATAATAATTAAACCATGCCTTTTTTTGAAATGTATTTAAATATATATTAGTGTATAAGTATAAAAGTGATACTCAGAATCAGGGAGATTAGAATGGCCTTTTAATAAATTGTATTGGTACAACTGTAACAGTAAGTGGTTACTTAGTCTGGAAAAAGATACACTATTTGTGAGGATAAACTCCCATAAAGAAGAACATATGGACCTTTCTCACTCATTCAAAATCAGTAAACCAGGGGAAAGGAAAGATTCATAAACTGAACTCTTAAAAAAAAAAATCAATAAAAACTCAAAAACTTCTGTCTAGAAAGAAAAAGGGTTAAAAACAATTCTATGGTTAATATCCCTGTCCAGTAGTTTTCTTAATGTTACCCTAAGAACCACTTTTGTGGTTCAGATAATCGGTTCAGTCACTCAGTCGTGTCAGACTCTCTGCGACCCCATGGACTGTGGCACGCCAGGCCTCCCTGTCCATCACCAACTCCTGGAGTTTACTCAAACTCATGTTCATTGAGTCAGTGAGGCCATCCAACCATCTCATCCTCTGTCGTCCCCTTCTCCTCCTGCCTTCAACCTTTCCCAGCATCAGGGTCTTTGCAAATGAGTCAGTTCTTCACATCAGGTGGCCAAAGTATTGGAGCTTCAGCTTCAGCATCAGTCCTTCCAATGAATATTCGGGACTGATTTCCTTTAGGATGAACTGATTTGATCTCCTTGCAGTCCAAGGTTCAAATAATAGCTCCTTGAAATTTTTAGTGCTTGTTACTACATTGCCCTTCAGAAAGTATGTTGCTTTTAAGATATTTTGTCATTTTGTATATTTTATCATTGTTCCAATTGTGGATTTTTGTAGATATCCATGAACAATATAAAGTCTGTGAGTTACTGTGCTCTTTTTTCTTTCAGGCATCAAGTACATGAAAAAGAAGAGTTCAAGGCTTTGAAAACATTAAGTATTTTCTACCAAGCTGGGACTTCCAAAGCTGGGAATCCTATATTTTACTATGTCGCACGGAGGTAAGAAGCACTGTTTTAGTTTCTCTTACCAGAGTTTTTAAAATGATAGAAAATGTAGAGAGACAGCAAGTTTGGTTTTTCTTGTTTGACTTTGCTAGAGTTGGAGACAAGTTTTCCTGGGAGAATGTAGCTAGTAAACAGCCATCTTGTCCCCAAATGGTGCTTCATCTATTATAAACTGCTTTTCATACTGCCTGTTTCATATTTGCTTCCCTTTGTTACATCAGTTTTTTTATGTCACCTACAGTGAATTAATTACAAAGAGTAAAAAAAAAAAATCACAGTCTTTTGTTTTCTGGTGTGTTCTGTTTAAATAATATCCACAACATGATACTGAGAAACCTTTTTTAAAATGGAAATAAAACTGGAAGAATCTGAGAACTTTTAATAATAGGCCTTGTAAGGCAACATCAGGGTGATTTAACAAATAATTCAGAGACACTGTGGGAAATGTCTGTAAAGATATGGCACAAGTGACAGCCTGAAAAACTGATTGTATTTATTTGTGCTGTCTTCAGTCAAGGCTAGTTCCCAGGAAACCTTTCTGGAAATCCTCCTCCTTCACAGTAGGTCTAATGTTCACATTGCTTTCCGTGCCATTGTCTTTTCTTTCTTGCCTTATTCTGCGTTCCACTGGAGAACTTGTCTGTGGTATTATTTGGTCAGTTTTCCTTCTTCCCATTTAGTGTGATGTAAACTCTTGGTAATTGAACCTTAGGGACAATGTTATATAATAGACCACTGGCTTTGGAATCTCGGGGCTGTGTTTTCTCTTAGTTCTGCTATTACACTAGGCTGTAGGAATTAATCTTTCTGAGTTTCCTGAATTTAATATAAATTGAGGAATTAGCGTCAATAGACTTTTAATGATCATGAACAGCAAAAAATGTTGGCAGTGGATGAGAAGTAAGGGGAGGTTGAGGAGGAGCGGCCGTGGAGAGATAAAGGGAAGGTGGGAGGTGGGAGACTCGTCTAATGGGATAATGCAGACAGTGTTAAGCCAGGAAGTCCCAAGAACTGGGTGTTAGGGAATCAAGAGCTCAGAGAAACTTGCATTTATCCATGGCCTTCCTCTTCAGCAGTTCTGAGGAACATCTCTTCACCTTCCCGTAAGTCGTCTTTCCAACTTTTACCTCAGATGCTATTTCTAAATTGCCTAAGATTTTAATTTTCTTTTGCAATTGAGATGAACCATCTCGCATACCAATGCCAATCTTTAATACCACCATTTTGTGGTGTGTATTTTGATTTTCTCTATTTTGTCTAAGTAATTAAAAATGAGACATTGGTGAGAGAGGTAGGTAGACATGTGTCCTCCTCCCCCTTTAAATTCTTGTTAGTTTACAAGTTTCAAAGATTTCTGGAAAACCTTAAAGCTGGGTTTTTTCTCCAGGATCAGAGCATAAGATTATATTCCTTCTCCGTGGTGGTCTGTACACTATACAAGGCCAAAGGAAAGTAGCCTGGTCCTGATGCAGACACCTGTGAGATTAAATAAGTGGGATTTCCAAGAGACCTATGTAATAGGGTGACTTGAGTGTGCTGAGGGTTCCCAGCTCTGCTGCTTCTTAGACAAGTTAGTTTTTATGAATCTGTTTCTTCATATCTTAAAGAGGGGGGAGTTGCTTAGAAAAACTATCCTGCCTACCTCTCTGATAAAGTATTTTGTGAACTATAAAGTTCTGAAAACATACAGAGTATGTTTAAGGTTTTCTTTTTTGTTTGTTTGTTTTGGGGTGTGACTCTGCCAACTTCAGACTTTGTACATTTCAGTTTCTTGTTTAGACGTACGAGAGCGCCTCCTGGCTTCATTGTCACCTGGTGTGAAGCCTCGGGCCCAGGACAGTTGAGCACATGAGCACTCAGAGTAGGGCGGCCCACTCTGCTGTGGAGGAGTACAAGAGCAGGAGAAGGCAGTGAAGGCCTTGTCTCTATTCAGTGAACGTTGTCAGGGGACACTTAGGTTTGACTTTTTGATATTCCTTTGTTTTTGTGGCTTAGACTACCATGTATTAATTTATGTCTTTTGAACCATGGATTCTAGCCTCCTTACAGATAGCCCACAGACATTTTAGACTTGAAATGTCCAAAACTTAATTCAGTGTATATTCAAATCAGCTTCCTCCTTGCTGATTTCCTCTTTCTCAATAGCATCACCATCCCTTCTTACTCTAAAAACCCTAATCATTTAAAATTCTTCCCTCTTTAGTTTATCCTCCTCATTATCAATCACCATGTCTTGATTTTAGTTGTGTCATCTAGGCAAATCAATAAAGCTGTTTTAGTCAGGGCTCAGTTTTTAGAAAGCAATCATTCTTACTTTCTCAAGAAGGTGGGCCTCAGGAAAAACATGAGTTAGAGCAGGTGTAGACAGCACTTAGGTGTCCGTCAGTCCTGGAACTGACTTGTTGCCTCTTTCTTGGCTTCACATTCAGCTCTATCTCATGATTTCCTCTTTCTCTATCGCTTCAGCATTAACCCTAGCTAATCCTTCATTACCTTAGTACTTCACAGCTCAGATTCCAGAAAGAGAACGTGGTTAAGCTATAGATACCTGTTTAGCAATGCTGCTATGTCCTGGCCAGCCAGTGGATTCCTGGCTGCCACTAAGTCAGGTACTTCTCCTAGCCCAGTAGTCATGTGATGCAAAATAACCTCCTAGTGCTATTCGTTTATCAGGAGATGTCCTAAGGTATGTGTTTTTTGTTTTTTTTAATTGGTTCTTAATGGCTTAATTTTAGGTACTTTGGAAATGTCTTTTGAATTCATTTTCCCCCACTGCCATTACTAAGACTCTTATTAGCTTTAACCTGTACTAATGCAGCATTATTCTCCTACTCCCTAAACCCCATATAACTACTTCCAGGTCATCTTAACATTGCTTCTGGAGGCAGTTCCAGTTCAAATCTAATCCTGTCTCTATTTGTTAAGTAGCACCATTGAGTCCCTGAATAAAGTCCAGATTCATGTCAAGTCAGGCATAATGGTTGCTTTGTAATTTTGACCTAATTTAGTTTTTAGTCTTTTCCTTCTATTCTCTCCTATATACCTTTGAAGCTAACCTGTAACAAAGTCCCATAAATACAAGGACAGTTGTTGTTGCTGTTCAGTCACCCAGTCATGTCTGACTCTTCATAATCCCATGGACTGCAGCACATCAGGCCTCCCTGTCCTTCACCATCTCCTGGAGTTTGCCCAAGTTCATGTCCATTGTTGCAGCATTATTTATAGTGGCAAATATATATGTAAATATATATAGCTTTGTATCAAAAGGAAATTGTTGAATTAAATAATTATACATCTGTATTATGGAATAATATGCAATGTGTTAAGTCTGTTTTTGCTTGTTATATGTAACAGAAATGAAATTTACACTTGTGTAAACCAGAAAGCATGTCAGTTGGTAGATGTACCCAAGGAGATCAAGAGATGGACTGGCTTCTTGCATGACTGTATGTAGGGCTTGGAACAATATTATCTGGAGAACATCTTATCTTCTCTGTGTCTTGACTCTACTTTCTTTGTGTTGATTTTATTCCCAGGCAGCTCTTCCTAAGCTATACCCAGTGGTGGTTTGTGTTCTCCCAGCTTAACAACCCAGTGAAAAACGCTTCTTTCCCAGTAGTAACAGCAAAAGTACTAGTCTTATTGGCCTGAGTCACCTGCCAATTCCTAAGGCATTGGCTATGGAGAGGGGGATGGAATTTCTTGGTATCTAGGTCTGAGTCATATGCCCATCCCTAGAGCTTACTGGTGAAGGCAGCTTAAACTGCATGAACTGAAAGGGGTGAGGGGAGGGGATGGGAGCAGGGTTTCCCAAAGGGCAATTGGACTGCCAATATCAGAATGAGGAAGAGTGGATTCTGAGCTGGCAAAAGTAACAGAAAGTTCCTCTAGTGCAGCTTTTAAAATATCCAGAAAAATGACTCTAGACATTTATCATGCAAGATGAAGAGGAATATGGGTGTGTTTGTGAACAGGCATATGATATGTGCAGACTGACAAATCTGTGAAAGTACGCATTAAACTGTTCACATTGGTGTTCTCCTTAGAGGATCAGTTACAGTGTTTCTATTATATATCTCTGTTGTTTGACTTGTTGCCAGGAACACATATTATTTTTGTCAGAATAATTAAAACTATAAAACCTAAAAGTGCGATGAAGAGTTTTCCTCTTAGGTGTACTGTGATACCTGGCAGTTGCTTTTTGGGTGTTAGTAGTAATAATGATAACAGCTTTACTGATAAAATTTACTGAGTGCTTTCTCTGCCTTAGGCAGACTGTGCATATTATATACTTTTTCATTTAACCCTTAAAATAACCTGCTGAGGTATTATTACTGCCAATGACTGACTGACTTATAAACTGAAATTTAGAGACAGTGTTAGTCATTCACAAATCTAGCTATCAAACAAACATATCTCCAGACCCTGCACGGGGGTTATAAAAATTTAACATGGGGGTGCTAAATAAAAATTTCGGTGTAGAGCCTAATCTATCTAACAGACACCCCAAGTGATTCATTTGAAGTAAGTTTATTACCAGTTTGTTTGGGAGTTTCACTGGGTTGGGTATTAAACTCAAGGTAGCACAACTAGTAAGAATCAGAGTTGTCCATACATGCTTATTACCACTGTTAAAATTAAATACTAGGTTTTTAGGTTAAATAAATCTTTGTAGACCAGCATGAAAATCTCACCAGTAATTATGGGATATATTTCTGTAAGGAAGAATTCTGAATTCTAGGCATCAAATTGACAAATGACCATTTGTAATAAAAGATAGAAGTTTATACAAAGTAAGCTAACTCTGTCATTGGAGCAGCTGTAGTCTGTACTCCAAACTTTAGCAGAATTGGAATCTTTTTTTATTGTAACAACGTATTACTATTACACATTTATGGAATATGGTGACAGATAGTTGTATTGTTTTGTAGAGCACTATAGTTTATCCTCTTGTCTATTTAATAAAAAATAAATGCAGAATAACACATGCCACTTCTCAACCCCTGTCCCCAATTCCCTGTCCTTTTCTCTCACACACATGCACGCACGCACGCACACACACACATACAGAAGCATGCTTTGGTTAAATGTCACCAACATAATTTCTTCTCTTACACCTTTAATGTAAAAACCCAAGTTGCAACTCAGTTTTGCAGACATTTAAAAGGCAGAGTATTTTGCCTTTTTTAGCATTTATAAGGAAGGAAGCCATCATATTAAGGTAGTGATTAAACTTACACAATTAAAATTTGCAAACAACCAAATTAAGCTAGGGTGATGGTAATGCACTCAGAAGTGAGCTGAGATAAACGTGGTTTCCCAGTGCACTTGTTGCCATTCGGCGGATACAGTGAACTGAGAGCCGCGCAGACAGCCCACGTCCACTCCAGCCTAGGTGCGCAGACACAGCAGAAAGGCGACGGAGAAAAGAACGGGAGTGCTGTCTGCTGCACTCAATGTGCTGCCACCGTTTTTCGTATTCTTGGTTGTAGCTACACTTTCTGTGCTCATGGTTGTGGCTGCACTTTTCATATTCGTGGTTGTAGCTACATTTTTTGTACTCATGGTTGTGGCTACAGTTTTCATATTCTTGGTTGTGGCTACACTTTCTGTATTCATGGTTGTGGCTATCGTTGAGGTCACTTCCGTATTCTTTGTTGCCTTGGGATCCAGAGATGTTTGGAGCTTCGGAGTTGTGTTGGAATTTGTGGTTGTTTGAGAACTTAGGCTGGTATCCATTGGCATTGCTTTGGTTTTCCGCAAAGTGACATCAGCAAACAATAGGAGCAGCGTGAATAATAACTTGAACATCATTTTCCTGTTTCAAAATAATTATAGAAAATTAATCTAACACTTGGGTCATAAGCACGTATAAGAACTTGCATTTTTAAAAGTGATGGTGAGGAGGGAAGGGGGAATGAAGAAAACCTTATCTTAGTACCAGGAAAATGCCAACCTTGGTTTAACACATAGTTTTTAAGATAAAAGGAAATTCAGAAATGATCAATATCAACTCTTTCATTTTACAGATGGGCTCAGACGTTGCTTCTCGGCCTTTTGGCTAAGATCAAGTGCAGATGGGCTCAGAAAAAGGGCATAGTTTGCCTGAGGATGCATATCTAAACATGACCAGAAAAAAAAAAAGATAAATAAAAATGACCAGAACTAGAACTTGAGTCTGAGTCTTGGTCTAGTGTTCTTTAGTAGATGGGGACTATGAAGACATATTATAGACATATACAAAAAGTTTACTAGTAAACCATTTTTAAAGTAAGGCTAATTTTTTTTTTATCCTATCTTCAAATCTAATGGTTTGCCATGATTGAGAAAAAGCAGCTAGCCCATGTTGAACATAGTTAACTGTTCTTTTTTTTTTAACTTAAAGCTCAAACTTTGAAATCTAATATATGCTAAATTTACATTTGGTTCTAATATGTAACTGAGAAAATTTCAATTTAATATTACCTTTTGACGTTTTTTTCTTTGAAGAATAAGGCTTCAGACTTTCTGCAGTGTCCTATGGGGAATCTAATTTCTTACTCACTGTGTGCTATTTAAATAGAATTAGTGAGTAAGTCACGTGTTATAAACTTGACCTGGTATTTGCGCTTTGGAAATAGCCTATTGAGTGCTTTCCAAACTGGTGCAGACTGTGGCAGAAATGGACAAATGCAAATAAAGTCTTTCTAAAATCTAGTCACTTACATAAAGAACCCTGTGAATACCACTTTGTTATTCCTCTTACCCATGTTTTGCATTAGCGAATGTCTTTATTGGATTTAACTAACTGCAGGAATATACTCTGCCTACTGTGATTATCATGACTTAAAATTGAGTAAGTATATTAGAGACAGATTTTTTTTTTCCTTAAAATATATTGTATATATGTTTAGAGGGTAGTTTTTGGCTAGGATTATATTGGAAGTTTTCAAGAATATAGCTTTCTAGAGGTTCTAGAGTTCTAGTAAATAATTATTCTATTAGAAAAGAGGTTAAACTTTATTAATATAAAACTAAATAGAAAAGAATTGCATGTGAAAGTGATACTTTTCATATTGAGTTTGCAGAGGTTTTTTTTTTTTAGTACATTCAATTGCTCACATTGAAGCACATGGAGTAAATTCTTCAAAGGAATTTCATGTTTTGGTCACTGCTTTTCCTTAAAGAGTGGTGCACAGGGAAGTTGGGTTGTGTTGTGCTAATGTTTTCATCACATTAGCTGACTCTTTTTAAAAATTGCAGGGCTGTGAACAATTGTGTTGACATACAAGGAAATTGCTTCATAAATGGCAGAAGTACAAGTCAGTACATGTTTCTGTCTTGTTTTACTTTGCTTGTTTTACTTCACTTTACTTTGAAGGTTTCTTTTTCCTCCTGAATAAATAGAACCAGTGCTTGCTAAATCTTAATTTATATTAGGTATGTAGAAGTATAGTATAAAGAGTATAAATCTTATTTATATTAGGTACCTAGTATAAAGAGTATAAATCTTATTCATATTAGGTACAAACCTCTATTAAATTGAAAGTTTGTATGATCAGACCCAAGAAGTAAACATGAAAAGCCTCTTAGCAACCATAGTAGATATTATAAATCAGAGCACTAAGATAATGCACATGTAAGTTTTTATTGATGCTTCAAACGCCTCAATCTCAACTTACTTAAAATTTTAAATTCAACATTTTTTCTTTTCCTGTTCTTATACACAGATGTATCTTTCTCAAATTAACTACATCACTACCTTTGATTTCTTGTTTTTTTCTTACTGATCTTAAGCTGCCCATGCCTTTGATGATAATTAAGTAAAATTAAAATTTCTGAACTCTCCAGCACTTAAATGCTCCCCCCCAAAAAAGAAATCATTTGCCATTATTCATGCCTTTAAATACCCCTACTTCTTTATCTTTGTGCAGTCTCTCCCATCTGCCCAGAGTATTTCTTCCTTGTTCAAAATTCCATTCTTCCTTCAGGGTCTAACTCTGATGGCAGCATCTTTTTATGTGAGCCTTTCTTAATTCTATACTTTCAAATCAGACATTTTAGGACTTCGTATGTCTAGAACATATACCAGACTCTTTTTACTCTAGTGTGTCCTCTGCTTTCTGTGATCAGGTACAGCCTCTTCTTTGTACCTTCTGGCACAGTGAGCACTTGCACAGAGTAGTGTACAACAAACACTGGGATTTACTGATATATATCATCTTTGTTTCTTCATGGGGGAGGGCTGATATCATTAATGATTTCTAAAATAATAGACATTTGGTCATTTACAGCTTTCCCTGCACCATAAGCATAAATTTACAACTCAGAGGCCTGAGTTTAAGTCCTCTCTCTACTTTCTGGCTTCTCTTTTGAGAGGATTTCTTACTTGTATGATGTGGGTCAAAAGTGCATTCACATCATTTACCTATGTAAAGTAACAGAAATTCAACCAAGTAAGTTTTAAAGATCTAATTGGTTTTACTGAACAGTTCATGAATTGGGCAGCATCCCGTCTAATAAGTAGAGAAGAGCTCCAGAAGATTATGGAAAGAGAAGGTTTTTAAAGGCAAGACAAGGAAATCATAAAAAATTATTTCAAGCTTAAGTAACTTACATGGGGGCTGAAAAGGGTCTGTCTGTGTGGCAGATTATCTCATCTTCCTTTTGAGTATGGAAATGATTAACTCATTGGTGCTGACCAGAAGATTCCACTGCTTAGGACTACATTCCTGGAGAAGGTTGTAACTGCAGTTAGATTTGATATTAAGTCTTGATTTTAACACAAGTGACTCCATTTTGGGTGGATTGTTTCTCTTTTTTCCCCCAATAGTGTGTAGTAGCAAGTGACTTTTCAGTGTGGACAGTTATGTTTCAAAAAGATATTTGGAAGCTTCCTGAGAAAGTGTATATGCACATGTGCAAAAACAAACTATTGTTATCTTAGACTTAACTGTGAGTATCTTAGTACATAAGTACTTCTACAGTAGACTATCAGTCTCTTCACTGTAGGAATGTAATACAAGAAAAAGAACACATTTCTCCTTAGTTGCAAAATACATGTTTTGAGAAGTATCTGTCTCCCAGTATTCCCTCCTTCTCTTTATTAAATAGAAAGCTAAACATCAGTCTTCATTTCTGCCTGTTTGTAACCACATGCATCTGATTAATCACTAAGTCTTGTTGATTCTGCTTCAAAAAAATTGTTGTACTTTATCCTTACATTGTTATACTTTATCCTTTGACTGTGTGGATCACAGCAAACTGTGGAAAATTCTTAAAGAGATGGGAATACCAGACCACCTCAACTGCCTCCTGAGAAATCTGTATGCAGGTCAAGAAGCAAGTTAGAACCAGACATGGAACAACGGACTGGTTCCAAATCAGGAAAGGAGTACATCAAGGCTGTATATTGACACTCTGCTTGTTTAACTTATATGCAGAGTATATCTTGCGAATTGCCAGACTCGATGAAGGACAAACTGAAATCAAGATTGCCAGGAAAAATATCAATAACCTCAGATATGCGATGATACCACCCTTATGGCAAAAAAGCGAAGAACTAAAGATACTCTTGATGAAAGTGAAAGAGGAGAGTAAAAAAGCTAGCTTAAAACTCAACATTCAAAAAACAAAGATCATGGCATCCAGTCCCATCACTTCATGGCAAATAGGTGGGGAAATAATGGACACAGTGACAGACTTTATTTTGGGGGGGGCTCCAAAATCACTGCAGATGGTGACTGCAGCCATGAAATTAAAAGATGCTTGCTCCTTGGAAGAAAAGCTATGACCAAACTAGACACCATATTAAAAAACAGAGACATTACTTTGCCAACAGAAGTCCATCTAGTCAAATTATGGTTTTTCCAGTAGTCTTTTTTGTTTTTTTTTGCAATGAGGGCTTTTGTTTATTTTTTATTTTTATTTTTTCATTTATTTTTATTAGTTGGAGGCTAATTACTTTATTGTAGTGGTTTTTGTCATACATTGACATGAATCAGCCATGGATTTACATGTATTCCCCATCCCGATCCCCCCTCCCACCTCCCTCTCTACCCGATCCCTCTGGGTCTTCCCAGTGTACCAGGCCCAAGCACTTGTCTCATGCATCCAACCTGGGCTGGTGATCTGTTTCACCATAGATAATATACATGTTTCGATGCTGTTCTCTCGAAACATTCCAGTAGTCTTGTATGGATGTGGAAGTTGGACTCTATAAAGAAAGCTGAGCACCGAAGAATTGATGTTTTTGAACTGTGATGTTGGAGAAAACTCTTGAGAGTCCCTTGGACTGCAAGGAGATCAAGCCAGTCCATCTTAAAGGAAATCAGTCCTGAATATTCATTAGAAGGACTGATGGTGAAGCTAAAACTCTTAATACTTTGGCCACCTGATGCGAAGAACTGACTCATTGAAAAAGACCCTGATGCTGGGAACGATTGAAGGCAGGAGGAAAGGGGGCAACAGAGGATGAGATGGTTGGATGGCATCACCGACTCGATGGACATGAGTATGAGCAAGCTCTGGGAGTTGTTGATGGACAGGGAAGCCTGGTTTGCTGCAGTCTATAGGGTTGCAAAGAGTCGGACACAACTGAACTGAACTGATCCTTACCTTACAGACTGAGTGGGTAGTTTTATCAATTATCCAAGTGGGGATTAGCAAGCTTATTTGTCAAAAGACTAGGTAGTAAATATTTTAAGCTTTACAAGCCACATAAAGCTTTTCTTTTCTTCTTGTTTTTGTTTTGTTTTGATTTTGGTTTTTTTAAACAAAAAGAACCACTCTTACCTTGCAGGTCACACAGAAACAGGCTGCAAGTAGCATGTCACTGGACACTAGTTTGCTGCATTCTAATCTAGGCTGTTGACAATATAATATAAATATTACATATATGTAATCATTCAGTGATAGTGTTAAGGCTAATCTCCAGTTTTAATTATGGACACACATGACTATAGTTTAAAGGAAGAAGACTTGATTTAATAATAGGGATTAGAGTTGGAGTCCTGAATTGAGCCAGAAGGTTTCTCGAGTAGTTTTGTTTCCTGTGATCCTTAGTTTATAGAAGTATAGTGGCCTTGGGCGTTAGGAAACAAGGCTGTGGTTTACTCAACAAAGATGATGTAGTGATTGATACATAGTGAATAATTTGGTTATGACTTGACAGTACTTAAAAAGAAGCAATTAGTGGCTGCAATCCATCTATTGCTATGAAAACAGTACAGTTATCTTATATTGATTATATTTTTAATCAACTGTGGCTCACCTCTTTTAGTGTAAATATGTAAGCCTTGAAAGGAAATAATCCTGAGATATGTTTATGAGGTTTGATATTATGAAACAACATGTAAAAATTCTAAAACAAGCATCTAAGGGTAAATGTATCCAAGTGAATATTGTTCCCTTCAGAAGAGTCACTGTTGTAGGTGAGGTACTTACTTTAAACCCTGATGCTTTTGAGCACACATTTTAAGAGAAGTACATTTTTGGAAGTGTAGTATGTTCTATGTAAATGTGGTTGGAAAATCTTCATTCTTGAAAGTTTTTGGTAAAGCAAAATGTCATTTAGTAATATTTTTGCTTAAAATGATTTTTTCTTGTGTTATATATAAACTGGCTTGTAGTAATATTTGAAAGAAAGGCCCCAAAGGTGTTTTCACTAATGACAGCCTCATTGGAATAAGAGCTTAAAGACTCAAATATGACTGCTTTGAAGAAAAATATAAAGAAATTTAGATATGTGTTATTTGTATTTATAATTAGAATCAGTTTATCATATCATCATAGTTAATATAGGAAGACGTTTTACTAGTTTCAGGTGACTCCTTCATTCTTTGATTACTTTTACTATGTTTTAAAGAGGCTTTAGCCTTTACAGTATGTTTCTTAAGTTCATGTTTAATGTCCTACAGCTTTTTAAAAAAAATTTAATATCAGGGCAAGAGACTCATAACACATTATCAAAGTATACTTTGTTAAGCAAGAAAGATTTCCAATTGTAGAAAAGCCATACCATGAAGAATACTAGAGCCTGTAAATAGGTGGAATTATTTTTGAACATGTATCAGCTTTGCTTAATTGTTTGTCATCGGCACGAAGAAATAGGATGGAGCATCTCGTGGTTAGCTGATAGAAGCGGGGGGCGGTTGTGGCTGTGTGCCAGTTACTCTGACACTACACAGCATCTCAGGGCACCAGTGGTCACTGAGGCTTTGCTTGGCAAGCAGAGGCCTTCCCAGTGGTTATTGTGGTGTATGGCATCTTTATTTTTCCTTAGTGATGTTTTGTTTTTTTTCATTGTAGATGAAAAGCCATTAAATCTTAGTTTATTTTCTATTGAGGCAAGCATTTGACAGGCATTTGAATTCCCTCAGCCTTCCAGAAGTGTTCTCTTTGTTTGTTTGAACTGTGACTATGGGCAACAGAATAACACAAAGTGAAAAACTGCATTTCCTGGTATTGAGTATTTCATCAGATTTATTTGATGTTTGGCTTTGAGATACCCATTTGAAATTCAGATATCTAATTTTTCTTACTGATAAATTATATTTCCATATATAAATGAATAAATAACAAACCTTATAAATTATTTAAAGTGTAATTAAAGAGGATAGGTACATGAGGAATTATATGCCACTTTGGGTTCAGTCATCTCCATCTCTAACCTTTTTAATTACCAAGAATCTCTTATATAAGGCATAGGAGTAATATTTAAAATATTTATGTAGCACCTACAAAATGCCTTAATGTACATGATTTAATCTGTTATTTAAAATACCCATCTGGAATACATGTTATTTAGATTTTTACCAGAGCATACATTTAATCATTTACCCAAGATAAGACATTGGTGACAGTCTTAACTCATGCTCTTTCTACTAAATCACAATGCACTTTAAATACTCTTAGAATTGTTTTAATCAGGAAAAAACTATACAGTTTTGCTGTTTTTATGAGTGTTTGTATGTGTATGTTTAATTTCTGTACTTTGATTTCATCAATAACTTCCAACAAATTCACAGTATCAGTCCATGGTTTATAGAAAAGATAAATGGATGTATTGAGCATATGTCTCAACTGGTTCCTGAACATGCTTAACAGAGTTGAGGCTGTTGAACCAAAATGACATTTCTTGAAAGACGAGCTTCTTAAAAACTTCACTTGTATCAGTTTTAAAAGTGTGAAGGAAACTAACCTGCTTAACACATTATTAACACCTTGAGGTGGCTTTTTATTTTTTTCTATTTCCTTGATTTCCCTTGAGCAAATCTACTTGTACTAAATTGTTCACAGGTAACAGAACTAACCTTTCTCTCGAATTGTTCCAGAGGTAACTCCCCAGTACCTAGAACTAATTTCTTATGTGACAAATAGCAGCCTAGCCAAATCATCCTTCATTTATAACTTTTCTTTCATCTCATTTTGTCTGGACTTTGAAGCTGTAGCGTTGACCTGTTGTAAGAAACTTTGGCTCTAGAATAAGAAAGACTTGGAGGTTTGACTTGGTCTGTCTTAAGTAGGTTATTGTTAGCCCATCAGAGTCATATCTTTGTTCTATATTAATTCTTTTATTTAATAAATTCAGATCAAGATCCCCCCAAAAAAACTAGCAGGAGGTGATATTTAAACTGAAATAAAGAGGATGAATAAGGTTTGCCAGGGAAAGCAGAGGAAAAGGAGTGTGGCAGCAAGGACATGCAGAATTTCTGAGAGCCTAGTGGCAAGAGAGAGTATGATGAATTACAGGGATAGAAAGATGTTTTGTTTGAACTATATAGTGTGATGGAGTTGGAAGTTTTTAAGATGGCACTATAAAGGGAAACAAGGGCTTGATCATACATATTAGTAAGCTATTAAGAATTTAGATTTTATTCTGAGACACAACTTCAACAGTACATGAACCATGAAATTCCAGATGTTCAAGCTGGATTTAGAAAAGGCGGAGGAACCAGAGATCAAATTGCCAACATCCGTTGGATCATTGAAAAAGCAAGAGAGTTCCAGAAAAACATCTGCTTTATTGACTACACAAAAGCCTTTGACTGTGTGGACAACAACAAACTTTGGAAAATTCTTCAAGAGATGAGAATACCAGACCACCTGACCTGCCTCTTGAGAAACCTGTATGCAGGTCAGGAAGCAACAGTTAGAACTGGACATGGAACAACAGACTGGTTCCAAGTAGGGAAAGGAGTACGTCAAGGCTGTACATTGTCACCCTGCTTATTTAACTTCTATGCAGAGTACATGATGAGAAACGCTGAGCTGGAGGAAGCACAAGCTGGAATCAAGATTGCTGGGAGAAATATCAGTAACCTCAGATACATGATGACACCACCCTTATGGCAGAAAGCAAAGAAGAACTAAAGATCCTCTTGATGAAAGTGAAAGAGGAGAGTAATAAACCTGGCTTAAAACCCAACATTCAGAAAACTAAGATCATGGCATCTGGGCCCATCACTTCATGGCAAATAGATGGGGAAACAATGGACACAGTGACAGACTTTATTTTTGGGGGGCTCCAAAATCACTGCAGATGGTGACTGCAACCATGAAATTAAAAGATGCTCCTTGAAAAAAAAATAAAATAAAAGATGCTCCTTGGAAGAAAAGCTATGACCAACCTAGACAGCATGTTAAAAAACATGCCCTTTATAGTGCCATCCTACTTTGCCGACAAAGGTCCATCTAGTCAAAGCTATGGTTTTTCTGATAGTCATGTGTGGATGTGAGAGTTGGACTATAAAGAAAGCTGAGTGCTGAAGAACTGATGCTTTTGAACTGTGGTGTTGGAGAAGACTCTTGAGAGTCCCTTGGACTGCAAGAAGATCAAACCAGTTAATCCTAAAGGAAATCAGTCCTGAATATTCACTGGAAGGACTAATGCTGAAGCTGAAACTCCAGTCCTTTGGCCACCTGATGTAAAGAACTGACTCACTGGAAAAGACCCTTATGCTGGGAAAGATTGAAGGTAAGAAGGGGACGACAGGATGAGGTGGTTGGATGGCATCATCGACTCGATGGACATGAGTTTGAGCAAGTTTTGGGAGTTAGTGATGGACAGGGAAGCCTGGTGTGCTGCAGTCCATGTGGTTGCAAAAAGTCAGACACGACTGAGCGACTGATCTGACTGACTAACTGAGGCACAGACAACTGTTGAAGATTTTTGGTGTCTTTTTGTTGCTGTTTTTAGGAGAGAAAGAGCTTATCTGGTTAGATTTGCTGGAGAACAGTCTGAGCAACAATTAACCATGTAGAGCTAACGTAAGCTGTATGTGCTTCCAAGAAATCTGATAGTACTTCTCAGTCTCTGATCTATATGTCATGATATCCTCCATTTTCTTAACCTCCCCTTCCCTATTCACAGTTCATTTTGCATCGTCTCATTTTCTTACTTAACCTAGAACCCTTGGACTCCTCAATAGTTCTTTGCTTATACCTCTTGTATTTTTCAAAGATAAAACAGGCAATCAAAGATACTTGGTATACATATAAACATTTCAGCATATTTATGTTTTTTGTTTTTATATATAGTTCTGTAACACATTTATATAGCTTTCACTTATCTTTCTACTATTTGCATTTTTTACATTTCAAAGTTAAAAAAGAAACTACATAAATATTTATATTGGTCGTGTAATATTCTGGCCAGTGGGTCATCATTTACTTACCCACTTTCCTAATGGTAGATACTTAGCATTCTGCTTTTTCTTGCTGTTTGAAAGAATGCTGATATTTACCTAGAATTTACTAGATTAAAAGTTAAAAGATTTTATGTTTTTGATCACTGTTTTGTTGCCCCACCCCACCCCCCATAATTGGTATATTAAGTTAAAAATATGCAGATTATAACTTTTTGAATGAGGCACAAGCCACCAACTCAGGGTTGGTAAGTAGCGCCCTCAATTCCTGAGGAAAGTGAAAACCCTTGGGGTTATTTTGATTGAAGGCTCAGTTTCAGTGCACTCAGACAAAGGAAGTCACAGGATTTTATTACTTAGAGATCCCAGAAACATGGGGCGGAGAGGGGTGGGGGCAAGCGCACACAGGGAGCTGGGGGAATGGAAGAGCAGTCCTCTGCCTCAGGTCAAGAGAAGAGAGAGAGCACAGGGTGGTAAATACCTCCTGTGAGGTGGTCAGGGTGACAGTCTCTTAAAACTTTTTACAGGCTCAATTCTATATGGTTATTTTAAAAGGTGCTCCAGGAAAACCAAAGTGGGAAATTGTGGTGGGAATCCTAACTTGAGTCCCTATCTACATGTCCAGCCACTGGGCATGTGTAGTGTTGTCATACTGTAAAATGCTTAGGCAGCAACTCAAAATAGCTATTTTCTCATCACAGTTGCCAGTTACTTTCCAAAAGAGTTGTACCAATATGTGAATGTGGCTGTTTTATTGTGTCTTTCCCAGCATTGATTTTTATTACTTTAAAACAACTGCTTACTGATTTAGTAATGAGCATAGTGTCACGTTTTATTTTTATTTGTCAGTTATTATGTGATTGCCACATTCCCCATGTATTTGTCAATCCCCACGCTTCCTATCTTTTAAACATTTCTGTTTGTGTCCTTCATCCACTTATCCATTGGGAAATCTAAGTATTTTTCTCATCAATTTTATGACCTTTTGATTAGCAATCTCCTTTATGTTTTTCTGTGAGTATTTTTCATCAGGCTTATTATTTCCAACATAAGAAATTTGGGTTTTTTTTTTTTTCCAGTGGGTTTTGTCATACATTGATATGAATCAGCCATGGATTTACATGTATTCCCAATCCCGATCCCCCCTCCCACCTCCCTCTCCACCCGATTCCTCTGGGTCTTCCCAGTGCACCAGGCCGGAGCACTTGTCTCATGCATCCCACCTGGGCTGGTGATGTGTTTCACCATAGATAGTATACATGCTGTTCTTTTGAAATATCCCACCCTCACATTCTCCCACAGAGTTCAAAAGTCTGTTCTGTATTTCTGTGTCTCTTTTTCTGTTTTGCATATAGGGTTATCGTTATCACCTTTCTAAATTCCATATATATGTGTTAGTATGCTGTAATGTTCTTTATCTTTCTGGCTTACTTCACTCTGTATAATGGGCTCCAGCTTCATCCATCTCATTAGGACTGGTTCAAATGAATTCTTTTTAATGGCTGAGTAATATTCCATGGTGTATATGTACCACAGCTTCCTTATCCATTCATCTGCTGATGGGCATCTAGGTTGCTTCCATGTCCTGGCTATTATAAACAGTGCTGCGATGAACATTGGGGTGCACGTGTCTCTTTCAGATCTGGTTTCCTCAGTGTGTATGCCCAGAAGTGGGATTGCTGGGTCATATGGCAGTTCTATTTCCAGTTTTTTAAGAAATCTCCACACTGTTTTCCATAGCGGCTGTACTAGTTTGCATTCCCACCAACAGTGTAAGAGGGTTCCCTTTTCTCCACACCCTCTCCAGCATTTATTGCTTGTAGACTTTTGGATAGCAGCCATCCTGACTGGCGTGTAATGGTACCTCATTGTGGTTTGATTTGCATTTCTCTGATAATGAGTGATGTTGAGCATCTTTTCATGTGTTTGTTAGCCATCTGTATGTCTTCTTTGGAGAACTGTCTGTTTAGTTCTTTGGCCCATTTTTTGATTGGGTCATTTATTTTTCTGGAATTGAGCTTCAGGAGTTGCTTGTATATTTTTGAGATTAATCCTTTGTCTGTTTCTTCATTTGCTATTATTTTCTCCCAGTCTGAGGGCTGTCTTTTCACCTTGCTTATAGTTTCCTTTGTAGTGCAAAAGCTTTTAAGTTTCATTAGGTCCCATTTGTTTAGTTTTGCTTTTATTTCCAATATTCTGGGAGGTGGGTCATAGAGGATCTTGCTGTGATTTATGTCGGAGAGTGTTTTGCCTATGTTCTCCTCTAGGAGTTTTATAGTTTCTGGTCTTACATTTAGATCTTTAATCCATTTTGAGTTTATTTTTGTGTATGGTGTTAGAAAGTGTTCTAGTTTCATTCTTTTACAAGTGGTTGACCAGTTTTCCCAGCACCACTTGTTAAAGAGGTTGTCTTTTTTCCATTGTATATCCTTGCCTCCTTTGTCAAAGATAAGGTGTCCATAGGTATGTGGGTTTATCTCTGGGCTTTCTATTCTGTTCCATTGATCTATATTTCTGTCTTTGTGCCAGTACCATACTGTCTTGATGACTGTGGCTTTGTAGTAGAGTCTGAAGTCAGGCAGGTTGATTCCTCCGAAATTTGGGGTTTTATATAAACTATTGATGACTTCTTTGTGTTTTTTCTTTTTTTAATTTAAAATAAAAGCCTTCCACTGAGAGATTCATATTCTTTTTTATTCTTCTGTTGGTTTTAAGACTTCCTTTTTTATGTTATCTTTTTTAGTTCAGTATGTAGGTGTATCACATAAAGTGAGTATTTTATTGGACTCTTTTCAAATTTTCCCAGCATTGCTTTTTGAATCTTTACTTTCCCCTTTGCTTTTTGACTTTTTCCAGTGTTTGAGAATGTACTACAGCACTGTTCTAAGCACTTTACGTGTGTTAACTCATTTTTTTTTCTCACAACACCCTTTGAGAAAATGGAGGCACAAAGAATTCGTAGTTGTTGTGTGCTCTAATTTTGCTGTCATTTCTATGTTATGGTTATCTTCTTTTTTATTTTTATGGCACTACCACTCTGTCTTAATTATTATAGCTGACATAGAAAGGCTAAGATCTTTCTATTTCTTCCTTTTTCTGTTCTTTCCTGTTTATTTTTCCAGGTGGACTTGAGTATTTTATTCTAAAAAGAATCTCATTGGAATGTTTATCAGAGTTGGCTTAATCCATAAGTTATCGGGAATTAATCCATCTTTACAACATCAATCAAGGTGTGTCTCCTTTGGTTAACCTTTGTTCCTGGTACATTCCAGGTGCTAAAAAAAATACTTGAGTGAAAGAATAAATGAATGGGAGACTTTTGTTTATCATCTCCATCAAGTCTTGGTTTATACATCTCATTAATTTTATTTCAACTTTTCTCCATTTGGTCCTGCACATTTCATGTGATTCTCTTGGCATTATATATTTTGGGTTTGTTAGTTGCTGTCATGAATATAGTATCCTTTTCCTATAATTTTCTAATTATTTGTTGCCAGCATATGAGAAAACCATTAATGTTTGTATATTTGTTATTAAAGTTGTTCTTCTGAAGGCATTCCTGAGGGATCCTTTAGATAGATAATAATTATTTCACCTGTTAATAATAAGCATTTTAGTTTTTTTTGATAATTTTATCTGTTGTTTTTGTTCTGGAATTTCCCAAATAATATGTAAAAGGTGGTTGATGATAATGGTCATTGAACAACACATACTTGACACATTTTATCATTCTGCTCTTGTAAGTGAATGTTCCTCTCTCTTCTGGGTCCCATCTCATTAACATCTGAACTTGAACCCTGGAGGGTAGAGGAGCAGGATTGAAGCAAATATACCATTTCGTTCTTTTGCTCTTAGAGCTTGGGTGTTGACATACATGGGAATTTCTCAATGCACTGAGCTTAGACATAGACATGTAACAGCAACATTACTGCGTGTAGAATGTGGGGAGCCAAGACACTGTGATAAGACTGTATATGAATTATGCCGTTTATTCCTCAGAAGTAAATACCCTCTGTGAATCAGTTCTGCTAGCCCATCTTATGGGGTATGAAACTGTGACTTAGAACAGTGGTAACTTGTCCAGGGTTATATAGCTGAGAAGTGTCAGAGACAGGATTTAGGGCTAGAGGATTTGACATCAAAGCACATATTCTTCACCATGACTTTATCCCTTATTACGTTTGCTTTTGTGTTTGTTCTCTTATATGAGTTCTCTTGGCTGGTGAGAAAAAAAATTACTTGTAAAATAAAATCAAACCTTCAGTATGGATGGATTGATATATATCTTATGAGTTTGAGAGATAGATGCTGAGGACTAATGCATTTTGAATGTTCATGGAGCCCAATAATATGGTAGTTCCTGTTGTAATGGCAAGTAATGATCCCTCCTTCATTATTAATGATAAGAACACAATTTCCATGGAAGTATATAATTACTATCTAATTACTGTACTTCTTTCTGAGGACTTAGAGTCTGTGTGGTTGACACATGTTGTGCTGGTAAATTTTTTTTTCCTGCATTTTGCAGACATGTCAATAAGATTGGCATAATTTATAGGTGCTGCTGATGCTATAATATATAAATTTCACTTTTTGGTCATTCTTTCTCATAGGATTTCTAAGACAACATTGACTTTTTGGCACCCTCAGAGTGAAAGACAATTAACTCTAAGAAACCTACTTTCTGTGGAGTCCAGTGTGTGTGTATTTTTAAAATAAGAGGCAAGTGTGTGGTAGAATAGGAAATACCTAAGCAGTTAGCCTCTACCATTGATGGTGAAGATGCTAGATCAGTATTGGGAGGGAGTGGAGACAGCTTGCCGATTTTAAAGTCATTTAGGGGACTATCTCAAATAACTCCTTTCCTTCATGGTGAAATTCCCTCCTGACAATAGTGAACCAAGTAGGTTTGCCAGGGCAGAAAAAATGTCTGAGAGTCACTGTACTAATAAGTCGGTATAGGAGAGGAATTGCTTTACTGAAGCTTAAAAGTAATTTTTCCATAAGCCTGCCCCTTAAAAGAAAGAAAAAATGAAGAGCGCGTAAGATTGTTACTTTTCTGTGTCTCTGAATAGAAATGTTCCCAAACGTAGAAAGAAAACTATCTTAATTTTAAAATTTCTTTCTGTACTCTTTTTCCCAACTCTAAGAATGTTTGAAATAGATTCCTCCTTATGGCACAAATTAAATCCCTCATTTGTGGCTCACCGATCTCAATTATGCTATCTTGCATTTTAATCTAGCCTTGTTTTCAGGGCTTCTTTTTCTGACTCTTGGCTATTACTGATGTTTGTCTCTTAATTCAAACATGGCTTACGTTATATTAGTAGACAGTTCTCGGTTTCCTTCTGCTGAAGCCCCGTGCGGCCTGACTGGGGTGTCCCGCTCTGCCTCCCGCCCAGCTCTAGCTCTGTTGGTTTCGTTGGGTTCATCACCTGGCTGTAGCACCAAATCAATTCCAGCCTCCTCTGGTTTTTCTCCTTTTCTTTTCCTCTCCCTCCGTTAGTATTGCTGGTGTGTGTTAGACCCCCATGTGTTATCCTGAAACTAATCTTTATTTTAACTTAGGTAAGTCAGATTCTAACTTCTGATGTACACAAGATAAATTTCTGTCTCCTGCTCATAGAAGACTTTTAATTGCATAATTATTTTAATGTTCTACTAATGAACAGTTTGTTAAATATGCACTAAAACTGTTCCTTCTTTATGTCTTTAAGTTTACATTTGTATTGCATTTTTAATACTTGTCTACAGTACAGAAAAACAAAGACATTAAACTTTCCTTATTAAAATGCAAAGCCTAGTGTCCTCTAGCTTTTTGAAGAGCTTTTGTCCATTATATAATCTGTCAAGTAGCCAAGAGTTCCTCAGAAGCAGGACATCATTTAGATTTAAAACAATTATGGCTGTGTGTAAAATAATGATGTGACGTTACCATTCACGGGAAGGCAACCACAGTTTTACTTTAGTGGCAGAACGCTTGGATACCTCCAGTATTATATTTGCCATAAAGACTTTACCAAAATACCTTAGAGCAAAAAAGTTTGTCATGTCATTTCTGGTAAGTAGATTAAGTTGGTGTGACTAGAAAGCCAAGTGACACAGTTATATGAGCATAGACCTTTTATTTTTTTCCCAGATGTTTGACAGTGTAAACATACATAAAATACATATTAAAGTTTAGATGCTTTATATTTTGTGCAGTAAATTGAAGCCTTAAAAAGAAAACACTTCATTTTTAAAAAAAAGAAACTCATTAGTTTTACTTCATTAAGACAGTAAAATAGCAGCAAGTACCAAGACATTGTGCACTCCTTTTATTTAAGACAAGTTACTTCATTTACATCAGAGTCAGAAATGGTAAGACTGGCTTTCTTAAATACTTAATATAGCTTGAGTCATTGGTTAGATAGGGGAATATTTTCCCAGCTGTACATCAGGGAGGAGTTCATTCATTAAATTTCGGAAAAGTGCAGCCCCTCAGACAGCCAGCATGACCACAGCATTGAGCATTAAGAGAAATGAAGCATTTACTTTCCAAGCACTTGCCACAGAAGGTAAGCGTGTCTTTCCATCTGTGGTTGTCTCTTCCCTCCGTAAGTTAAGGGTTGTGCTTTGTTGAGGCATTTCAGAGAAATCATTTGGCATGCCACTAGTAATACTTAGGGTCATGGGTGTTGGGGATGATTTTGTTGAGCTAGTGAGGCTTGTGTTTGTAACCATTCCATCTTGGAGATGAATAGTTAGAGTTGCAGCAGCTGCTTCACGTGAATTGATGGTTTCTGTGGATGTATCTTCTGGATAGGGCACAAAAGCCTTGTCAGTGCTAGTCAAGGTGGTGTC
Source organism: Cervus canadensis (assembly GCF_019320065.1). Classification (NCBI taxonomy): domain Eukaryota; kingdom Metazoa; phylum Chordata; class Mammalia; order Artiodactyla; family Cervidae; genus Cervus; species Cervus canadensis. The sequence goes on from NC_057386.1 coordinate 41,607,355, forward strand.
TTTGCTTAGAGTGGCACCAAATGTTGTTTCCTTTGTTCGATATTGTTTGGGTATTTTGGTCACTTTGGACTGAGTTACCATACTCAGAGAGTTAATGGTGTCCACTGTCTGCATCCCACTTACAGTGAACAAGCTTGAGGTAAATCCAGAAGGTGTGGGGTATATGTTATGTTCCTTCAAAGATGATATTTGGCTAGAACAGGGAGTCCCTATTACATGGGCTTTTGTTTCCATCATCCACTTAAGTAAATAAGTAATGTTTTGTTGGTGGTCACATGACCACCTGTTATTGTAAAGGGTTATCTCTTGCAACTGAAAGAGTTGGTCAAAAGCTTGATCTGGAATGAATGTGAACTTATTGTTGTGCAGGTAAAGATGTGTGAGATTTGTCAGGTTTATTAATGTTCCTGGAAGGATTTGTGTCAAGGAATTGTTAGACAGGTCCACGATATGTAGTTTGGAGGGCATGTTGGTTGGAACTGTCCAGAGTTTGTTACTACTGAGGTTGAGAACCTCGAGACTTCGTAGTGTATTTTTAATGAGGACAACCTTTTCCAGCATATTCTTAGAAACATCCAGGTATTTAAGGTTCCACTGATAAGCAGTATCAGATTTTTCAAGCAGTTTAATGTTGTTGTTAGCAGCAGACATATTCCAGAGGGACCGAGGTAACCGAGCAGGCAAGCTTTCAAGCCTGTTATTTGAAATGTCCAGGGTCCTCAGATTGGTGTACTGGGTTAACTGGTTATGCAGATCAGTAAAGTGGTTATAAGACAAATTTAAATGGATAATATTCTCTTGCAGTCCAGATGGTAATGTAGTCAAGTTTCTGCCTGAACAGTCCACATGCCTGTGCCTCTCGGTGCATATACATTGGAGAGGACAAGTGCATAAAATACCAGGTGTGAGAAACAGAAGGATGAACAGGCTGGGAGACATTTTCAATATCTGATATTCCATCAAAGCCTGGAAACAAACAGATACACCCTTCTTTTAATATGCAAATACAATTAGGCATCTGCATGGGTCAGTTAGCATTAGGCAAAATTTTCAATAAACCTCGTTGTTGTTGAGTTCTTTTATAATTGTTCCAGTGATTAAACTAACAAAGCTTCCCTTCATTTATAGTCCAAATGCTTAATCCTTCCACTGGGGCTATGTGGTAGAGACAGACTCTTTCCCTCTACTCTCTCCTGCATTTTCTCCTTTCTTTGTACCATAATCTGTCTTATTTATCTTCCTTGAGACTTGATGAAATTGCATTCTTGGCAAATAAAAATGCCAGAGAATCTTAAGCTGTTACTATTTTTTTATGCAATTCTTCCTTATTCAAAATGGGAAAAAATGGCTGTCGTGTCTGTTTTGGTGTTTTGTTTTGTTTTTTTCCTTAAGATCTCTGCAGTAATGAAATAGTCAGTGTGTATATATAAGATGGATTTTATTTAGATATTAAGACAGTACTTTGAAATTCACCTTCGTCTTCTCAGGATAAATATATCCTTGCAAAACATTTTAAGGCACTTGAAAAATCTGACTGACCCCATACCTTAAAATCTCACATTTTATAAAGTGATTTCTGTATATTTCAGTGCCGAGTCTAAAGGAAAACAATGTGTATATTTACAAATTGAATGAATATTAGAAAGAAATCCCTCAACTGACACTGCAGCAAATTTCTGGTGCATGCACTTGCTATTGAATATATATTCAATCCTAACGTTGACTTTCTCTTAAAAAAAGAAAAAAATTCTGAAGTCGATTTTTTGTTACTGATTTAAATAACAGCTTACCATAGTGTCGTCTTCAACATCAGCATCTCATTTTCTCCGGGAAACTTAAGCTTAAATGTCGCCTTGTTCTGGAAAGTAGGAACCGCTTCTGGCTGTGGGCTGTGCTTGCCTGCTCAGCTGCATTGTGTTGCTGTGAGCTGGAGCTCTGCAACCACCTGATCAGCACCACACAGGGGGACTGCGGAGCTGCCATTGGTGCTGGCTCAAATCTATTGCAGGAGGTGCACGCGCAACAGAGTGAACCCCAAAAAAATCCTTCTTCTTAATTTATAGCATTGAGTGTGCCCATATATCTCAGATTTGCCGTAGGAAGGAAAACCTCGTGGACTTTAGCCCTGGCCCTACTCATTTCTGTGCGTTTGTCTGAGCTTTGGCTCCACATTTTAACATTTACCTCGTGGAGAATTCGTGGTTCTTTTTAATGCTCCTACTTTTCATGCTTTTTATACATTGAAAAATGCTGAAAATGAATTTGACCTTCCTTGTGGGTGGTTTTCTAAGATATTAGTCTAACTGTTTTTTAACTCTGCCTTCTCATGTTGTTGTTTTTTTTTTTTCCCTAAAATGGTAAAATTGTCACGTCACTTTTAAAAATAACATCTGATTTTTTATATGCTCCCCCAGTATGGTGATTATTATATACAGTCAGCTTTTCAAATTTATCAGCCACTTAACTGTTCATCTTTTGGGGAAGTACAAAAGTATTTAAATATGATTATTTTATCTTTATCTTTTTGATACAAAGGATTATTTTACCCAGGCTATGCACAAACGAGGCTACGTTTTGTAAAAAATGTCTCATTTTTTAAAATTATCAGTTCATGTGGTAATGTAAATATGTTTTATTTTATGTCTTTTGGATTAAGGATTTTTTTCCTTCATGAAGTTACTTTGGTGAGTGAATATGAATATTATTTTCTCCAGAGACATCTTTGGTAATATGTGAATGACCATTTATTTGATTTTATGTCTTGAAAATAATAGCATAAATTGTAGATAATTTCTTCAGAATGTTTTACATTTTATCTTACTGAGAAAACAGTTTGTAGTTCTAAAAATACATGAAATAATGTAAAAGGGAAGTTTTTCATTAGGGGCTGTATAAAATGAGATTTATGATAGCTTTAGCTCTACTCTTTAGTGGACCAATTGTGTAAATAATCTGTTAAAAGTTGGATCTAATTTCTAGAAGAGCCAATTTACCTTAGAAAAGAAAACAAGGTAATGACATTTTCTTTGCCAAATTGTTACCATTTAAAAACCAGAAGGTATGGGGCTTCCCTGGTGGCTCGGCAGTGAAGAATCCACCTGCCAGTGTAGGAACCACGGGCTCCACAGGTTTGATCCCTAGTTGGGGAAGATCCCCCAGCCCCTGGTGCAGCTGAGCCCGCATGCCACGCATACTGAGCCTGTGATCTAGAGCCTGGGAGCCGCAACTACTGAAACCCACACACTCTAGATCCTGTGTTCCACAACAAGAGAAGCCACTGCATTGAAAAGCCCGAGCACCTCACCTAGAAAGTTGCCTCTGCTAACCACAACTGAAGAAAAACCCTCACAGCAGTGAAGACCTGGGACAGCCAAAAGTAAAATAAATTTTAAAAGTAATAAAAACCAGCAGTTATTGGGCTTCCCTTGTGGCTCAGCTGGTAAAGAATCCACCTGCAATGTGGGTGACTTGGGTTCGATCCCTGGGTTGGGAAGATGCCCTGAAGAAGGGAAAGGCTACCCACTCCAGTATTCTGGCCTGGAGAATTCCATGTGGTCATAAAGAGAGCGCCGAATCCTAACCACTAGACCACCAGGGAACTTATGTGGTCATAAAGAGTTGGAGGGACTGAGCAACTTTCACTCACTTGCTCACTCATTAGCATATTACGTATAAAGAAAATCTCTTTATGTCTATTTACTAAATCCTTCATTTTTCTCTAAATTACATTTGACATTCTTTTACCCCAAATTTTACCCTAAATAGAATTTACTGTATTAAAAATTGAAGCTGATTTTCTTAGAGAAGAAACTATACTCTAGGAGTCATGTTTTGTATGAGATTAAAAGTACCTACATTTTAAAAGTCTGTAGTGTTCAAAATTTATTATTGATCAGGTACTTTATTCCCACTTTACTTTGAGGGTTCAGCCTTGAACTCTTTAAGATTCTTTCTGTGAATTTGAGAAGCCACTCATCAATCTTAGTGCTTAATAATAGTGTTTTAAAAATACTATGTTCAACAATATTGTGGAAATAAGGAATGAGAGTTTTGATATTTCAGTTTCTTCTATTTCAGCTTCTGTGTGTGTATGTATGTTAAACTTCACAGGAAGTGACTGAGGGTCAGTTTGTTGTTGTTTAGTCGCTAAGTTGTGTCCGGCTCTGCAACCCCATGGACTATAGCCCACCAGGCTCTTCTGACCATGGAGTTTCCCAGGCAAGAATACTGGAGTGGGTTGCCATTTCCTTCTCCGGGGATCTTCCCGGCCCAGGTATCAAACCCACATCTCCTGCATTGGCAGGCAGATTCTTTACCACTGAGCCACCACGGAAGCCCTGGGGGTCAGTTTACCAAACACTTAAATCTCTCCTTTTAATTTTAGGAAGTCTCATTATATCCATGTGGAAGTAGAGTTCTCCAATTCCATTATACTTATTAGTACTTTTTTTTTTTTAAAGAAAGAACGTGGTATTTCAGTAGCTAGAGGATCATATGAATTTGTGTTTAGGCTATATTGAGATCAGATTTTGCCGCCTATGATAGAAAATTCCAATATAATAGTAGTAGCAATGTTTCTTACTTTAAGTTTGGGGACATATGAGGTTGTTTCTATTATTCAAAGATTATTGTAAAATTCTCAAAAAGAAAAAGAGGGTGGAAGTACTATTTATAGCCATACCACTCTGAATGTGTCTAATCCAGAAGCTGAGCGGGATCAGGCCTGGTTAGTACTTAGATGGGAGAAAAAGGGAAGTACATTTTATTTATTTTTTTATTTATTTTAAAAATATTTATACATTTTGGCTGTACTAGGACTTCATTGCTGTGTGCATGCTTTCTCTAGTTGTGACAAGTGGGGGCTACTCTCTGTTTGCGGTACAGGCTTCTCATTGCAATGGCTTCTCTTGTTGGAGGGCACAGACTCTAGGGCACATGGACTTCAGTAGTTGGAGCTCACAGGCTCCAGAGTGCGGGCTTAGTAGTTACGGCACACAGACTTAGTTGGTCCGCTGCATGTGGCATCTTCCCAGACCAGGGATCAAACCAGTGTCCCTTGCATTGCAAGGTGGATTCTTAACCACTGAACTACCAGGGAAGTCCAGGAAGTACATTTTAATGCACTTGAATTGAAACCGTCTGTCCTTATGATTTTAGAAATTCTCATGAAATAAAATAATAGTATGTTATTACTCCAAAAAATAATTTTTGGTAGGCTGAAGTGTTTGTTACAAATTATTTTAGATGTTTTTCAGACACATTACATTTTATAACAGTCTGTCAAGAACTACAGTTGTTTATGCAACTATTATATTCTAGACTAAGCAGTAAATTAATTTACATATTCTTTTGTGAAACATGCTGTTCTAGGATATGTTACCCCAACATTGTGAAAAGTATAACAAATTACCTGCCAAGGAACAACTCACCCATGTTAATCAACAGTTTGGCAACCCAGTCTGTTTATCTTTGTTACTTAAGTTGATAGCGTTTATTGTGCTTATTTGAGAGTCAAAGTATTATATTCTCTATTTTTAGTAATACAGACTGAATTTACTGCTGAAAACAGCTAAGAGTACTGAATAAAGTATTATAAAAGTATGGAAGGACTGACAAGATAGTAATTATCAAGTCAAAATTCAGAAAGGACCTTTCTCTTACCCCACCACCCTTTTCCCCCCATGCCACTGGCTTGTTGCCGAAACTGTCACTTGTTCCGTAGGATGTCCCTCATTTGGATTTATCTGTTTGCTTCCTTGTGAAGATTTAATTTGTTCCTCTATCCTCATATTTCCAATAAATGGTTTCTAACAGCATTACATGCTGCTTATTTATATCATCCTACAGTAGTTTCAAAATAATATCAAGTATTGCTACAGACAATTAGTTTACAGACTACTGAATAAAGTTTAAGATTTGTTGCAGCCTTCTTTGTTTTCAAATGTATTTCACTAAGGATGTATAGTCAATTCTGTCCTAATGCAACTTGAAAGGAATAATTGTCTTCTGTATATTTTTATATCACCAGCTTTACGTAAAGTTCATTTGTTTCAGTTGCTTAGCAGTTTTTAGGGACTGTGTAGGTCAAAACAAGGTACTTTCAGGAAAATTTTGCTTCTCTTTCCCCTCCACCCTATTCCTTTCCTCTTCCTATCAGTGACTGTTTTTATTATTGATAGCTTTTGATTGTATCTTAACAGTATTTTTTTTTTGAAAACCCAACAAAAATATGTATGTATGTATCATATGTTCTTACCCCCTCCTTATATAAAAGGTTACTACATATCTTGTTCCTTTTTCCTTAATAATATATCTCGAAGATCACCCCAAGTCTGCGTATAGAGGTCTTTCACATTCATTTCATGATTCATAGTGCTGCATTTGGGAGTGTACCATGGTTTATTTAACCAGTGCCCAGATGGGCATCTGGATTGTTTCTAGACTTTTGCTGTTACAAATAATGCCACAGTGAATACCCTTGTACCTAAGTAATTTTTTATTTTGTCCAACAATTCTTCGAAAAAAAATTCCTATAAGTAGGATTGCTGAGTGAAAGGAAAAGTGCATTTGAAAATTTCCTGGGTATTAACCAGATTTCTGTGTAGATGGTACCATTTTGCAGTCTTACCAGCAGTGTGTCTGTGTGTCTGGTTCTGGAGACCTAGAGACTCTGTTGCTGAACTTTTGTATTTTTTTTCTTACTATAAGAAAAGTTGCATATCTCTGTATTTGTTTTCAAGGATCATTTTAAATTTTTCTTCTGTAACTGTCTTTTATATGTTTTGCATATTTTTTCTAGTGTGTTGTGGGTATCCCTCCCCCGCCACATCTATGTTTAGGTTTTTTAAAATTTAGGGTTATTAACCCTTTGTCTTAATTTAACTTGCACATTTTCCCCCAGTTTGCCCTTTGTCTTTTGACAAAGGTATTTTTTTAATGGTGTTTGTTTTATTTTACATCTAAAAGTTTTATGTAATGGAGTTCCTTTTTTTTAAAGTAGTACTTTTGGATTTCGACTCTCAAGTAGAAAGATTTGTCCTACTTTCAGATTATAAAGGAATTCACTCATACTTCTTCTATTATTTGTGTAATTTCATGTTTTATATTTAGATTTCAGATCTATTTGGTGTTTATTCTAATGTGATATGAAGTATAGATCCAATTTCATCATTTTCCAAACATCTATCCAGTTGTCCCAGTAATGATTTGAGATTTAAGGCTGTTTCTGGACTTTCCATTCTGTTCCATTGACCTGTTTGTCTAATCATGTATTAGTATTACAGTGTTTTACTTAGAGGTGACTGTATATTTTTGCTACTTCTACTTTTTGTTCAGAACTGGTTGATAACAATTAAAGTCATTCTCATCTAATTCATCATGTTGCCCACTACCAACACCAAATGGAATACACATGTGATACATGTGTGTTACAGTGCATGAAGTAGATGCTTTTTGGTCCTATGTTAGTGAAAAGAATTCTGAACCAGGAGTCAGGAAACAAACTCCGCTTTCAGTACCACTTGTAAGCAAGTCACCTACTCTCTCTGAGCCCATTTTCTCAGCATTTAACAAATAAAAGGAGTTGAATTACATGGTCTTGGGAGTTGTCCTGAATCTCGTTAATTGGTACGAGCACTACTGATGTGTAGTATGTAGTTCCACTTTTTATTCCCCTCCACCTTATCCTTTTGCCATAGTCATGAAATAAACTTTCTCTTCTGGATCCTGCTTCTTTAATCTTTTCTGTATGTTTTTCTTTGTTCCAGCATTTTCTTTTCTCCTGTGTTTCTTTTATTAGCTTGCATTTCTTTCTGCTGATTAGGCAAGGATTGCCACCGTTTGGCTGCTCAGCTTCCACTGACCTCAGTAGGGAAAAATTGCATGCAGTAAATGGGAATTACTTTCTCCCTGGCAGAGAATTTCTTAAAAAACAAAAAGCAGCTGCTGACAGTAGTCTGTTCTTCTGTTATACAAAGAACAGAACAAGGAAAGCTTCCTCTTTGGTGTTTGAAGAAACCAGACAAGCCTATGACCAGGTCATCAGCTCTTGATTTATCTGTGAGGGTTGGTATTTCCCTGTATTTCCCAGTACACTTCCTTCAAGAGGTCAGGAAGAAAATGACAGAAAAAGAAGAGCAGAATTGTGGAAATAGCTCATTAGGTAACAATCTTACATATAAAGCAAGAAAGGTTATGATGGTTTAAGACATGTCAAACTCTTTACCAACTATAAAAACTTTATACCTTACTTACCCCAACTAAAATACTTAAAATTCAAAAGAATAATTGGAAATTCTTAAACTCCTAATTGTTGCTGAATAAGTTAATCTTAAAAATGCTAAGTTTGAAAAGCACATGAAAGAAACTTTTTAATGTGGAAGACAGAGGAAAACCAACATAATATTGACGATTAATATCATGCTTATTCAAGAAAAATAAGCTCAAGGTAATGTTTCTGCAGATAAAAAGGTTTTACTAGTAAAGAAACTTTCAGTGTCCGAAAGTCTGCTAGTTTTTTATTAAGATGAAGCTTTGTGAGTTTCTTGAACACCAGTGCTACTAGTAAATGCATTATTCTGGAAAATTCCAGAACTATAAGCAGTTCATAAAGGTTCATAAAGGCCACCATCTTTCATTCTAAGTGAGTGTTTCCTTCAGGAGCTCAGGTAGGGATAAGGAGGAAGAATTTGCACTTTTCGGCAGAGAAGCACTTTTGCAGGCATGGGCTGGCATCTCCACATGAGTAAGCCAGTGAAGCTATACCTTGACTTTAACAAAGATTGGGCCTACCCCCTATTCTGATAACTCATTATCACTTGTCAGGTAGTGAATAAAAGATGAAATGCTGTGTGAGAAAGGTGGTTTAAGAGTTTTTTGGAATGAAGCCATAGAGGTTTTTGTTTTTGTTTTTAATAAGATTTCAGTTTGTTGGGGTGCTTGAGGCATATACAAAATCAACTGGGAATTCCCTGGTGGTTCAGTGGTTAGGGCTTCATGCTTTCACTGCCAGAGGCCTGGGTTCAGTCCCTGGTTGGGGAGCTAAGATCCTGCAAGCTATGTAGCCTGGCCAAAAAAAAAAAAAAGAAGAAGAAACTTTTTAAAGAGGCTAGTTTTAAATTTTTGTGCTCCCCCAACGAGATAGGAAAATGTCTACATCTACATTTTATGGGCCTGCTTGTATTTTTTTCAGGGTAAGTATTCCCAGCTCAACTCCCCAGTATGATGTTTTAATATGTTTGTCTTTCAGTTCCCAATGAGAGCTAAAAGGAAATTTATTCTCAAACACATGCATTTTAATCTCTCATCCCCACAACCTTGGAATATTTATTTAATATCTGAGGTATTAATTTAAAACTTAAAGTTTTGTTTAAAACTTGGTGTATGCATTTAAATTCTCAGACACACTCCTCCTCAAATTTTGAAATGGAAAAATAAAGTTTAACCAAGGTAACTTTATAGATAGATAGCTTTTCAGGAACAACATATCTATTGGGTAATAATAAGTATATGTATGTTAACTTGTTTCCAAAATGGTTAAGTTATTGATACACATACCATCCACATTTGTAAAATATAGCATACATTAAAGTTAGGTCCTATAGGTATAAATAAGTTCCACTTACATACATAGGCTTTGAGCAGATTTCAGGTAGTTCCTGAATAAAAATCAAAATTGGCTACCAATTGCCATTTAATATATCTTAATCACATGAAGAAAAACAAAATATTGGAGTCCCTTGAGAAGACTAGAAAATCAGTTTTAAAGCAAGTAGTAATATTTATTACAGTTCTGCAGGTGGGGGTGGCAGAGATTCATTGAGATCTTGATCAAAGTCAGGAGGAATAGGAAATTCCTGAAATTGGATCTCATTGCTGGAATCTTCCTGGTTTTTCATAAGATCTCCTGGTGGCAGGGTCAAGTTAAATGAGTCAGGGGGAGGTGGAAATGACTGTTTGGACTCAGAATTATGATGTTCAGAGATTCGATTGAGACAATCTAGAGATGGTGGGAGACTGGTGGAATCGTTTGGAAGAGGAGATTCAGTTATCATTGTGAATTTGTCTGATTTGTTCCCCTCCTGTCCTTCGGTATCAAGAAGGGAAGCAGGTGGTGGAGGCAGATCTGCGTCATCTGAAGAGGAAACAGCCGTGCCGATTGTTGATCCATCACCGCTGTCTTCTGATGTACCATTCGCCTGATCTTTTATTTTCTCTGTTTTGGGATTGTTAGAAACGTCAGTGTTTGCATTTGATTCAAACAACTTAATTTCTAAGTCATCTGCTAAAAGTGCACTTTTGCTTGGTTTCCAAACCGTAAGTGAAATAATTGATGAACGTTTTGGGAATGCTTCATTTTCTCTAATGTTATCCAAGCATGTGTCAGGGGTTTCGCCATCAGCAAACGGAGACCTACCTGCCCAGTTTTGATCATTTAACACAGGTTTTCGCAAACATTTCCATAATACAATCATGAGTATAACTACCAACATAGTAGTCAGAATTGTACCAATTAATATGGCTGCTATTGAATTATCATAATTGGCTTCCTTTGGGATATTTGTTGTACTGCTAAATTCGAAGTTGAATCCTGGTGTCTTCCTAGGTGAACTTTTGACAGTTGGTGTTGGTTGTATGGCTGTATTATGAGCAGTCGGGGGTATTGATTTCCTGGAAGAGTTGTGGGTAGATGATGGTTGTTGAGTGGGAGTGTAAACTGATGGTGGTGATTGTTTGGTAGAAGAATAGGCAGATGGTGGTAGCTGTCTGGCAGAGGTAAACACAGGCAGTGCTGTTCCTTGGGAGGAGGTGTTGGCTATTTGTATTGTTTTTCTGGTGACATTATAGACAAGTGGTTGTACAGCAGAAGTATGTGCTGCTGGTTTCCCAGAAGAAGCATAGGCAGCTGGTGTTGGTTGTCCAGCAGCAACTTTGGCAGTTGTTATTGGTTGTCCAGAAGATAGGTTGTTGAATTGTGTTGGTTGACTTGAAGGTTTCTCTATCATGCCCGGAGAATTCGCCGAAATATATGGCATTGATGGTCTAAATAAAGTAGATTGTGGTTGCTTCTCTGTTGTAGTTGCTTCTGTCTCTGAGAAAAAAGTATCATTCAGGTGTCCACAAAACAAAATTAAGATGAAATACTTGAGATCCATTTCAGAATGTTTCCTTTTTACCAGTAGTTTTATAATAAAAGAAAGAAAGATAATTAGGTATCATTTAGTATCTGGCATAAAGTAGGTAGGTACTTGATAAGTATTTATCATTCCTAATTTAGACTCGATACACTCCAAGCTAACATGAACAGCTCTTAACTATACTATAACTTATCACATAACATTTGGACCCCAAAAGCAGTGATCTCTCTTAATTCTTTCGTAAGATTTGTACTTTGTCCTGGTGCCCCTAGGTTTATTACATTACAGTCCTTCATTTCATAGTCATACATCTCAAATGCATAGGCTCTGTATGCTGGTACTGTGTGCACACTACTTTTTCCTGTTTACTACTAGAAATACATTGATCCTGCTGCCTCGAAGGGCACCAGTAACCATCTATTACTTAACCCAGTGGTTTGTTTTCTTTTTTTTCTCTCTTGATCACATTTGACACTGTTGATTATTCCTTCACTGCTATTCGAATAGCTCTTTGGAGTAATTTTCCTTTCATATTCATCTCACTAGCTCCTGTTTTTCTTTTGCATCCTAAATATGGTACTTGATATGTATTCTGTCTTCACTCTTCACTGCTTTTCTTAATCCTGAATCTATCAGATTTCAGCTCTCACCTTTAACCTCTAGCTCCCAAATCTGTATATCTAGCCTAAATTTCCTTAATTCTCATTCCATTTGTATGACTTCTTGGTGGACATTGCCATGTATATATCTCACTATCAGCAACTTCAGCGTATTTAAGTCAGAATTCATCTTCATCTTATAAGTGACCCTTCTCCTGACTTCTTTCTGCCAATGGTATTACCTTTATGAGTTTCTCATGCCCACAACCTATTAAGTAACCTTTGCAGCTATATCAGTGTTCAGGACAGTGTCTTTACATTAGAAGCTCATATTTCTAAAGGATTCAATTCAGCTCATACTTGACAATCCTAAAATGCTCTTCAAGTCTGGTTGAGGGAAGTAGTCTTGCTGCTACTTTCATTTATTTATTGATAAGCACCATGTTTTTGTCAGGCTCTGTTCTGGTTTAGGAGATACCAAAATTTTTAAAAATTTCTTCTACTAGTAGAAACAATAAATAAATCTAATTTCATAAGTTTTCTCAGAAAGGTATGCAGGAGATGCACAGAGGAACTAAGCTAGCCTGGGATAGCTTCAGGGAAGGTTTCTCAGAGAAGTAAAACTTGAACTGAATCTTGAAAGGTCTGTAAGAACTAGGTAAATAAAATATTCCAGCCAGGGGAACAACATGCAGGCACAGGAAGACAAGGCATGTGTTTAAGTTTGTGGGGTAGGGTTACCTGTGGGATGTGGCAGATGCTAAAACTTGAAGAGTTTTTTCAAGTTTCATTTCTATTTCTGTGGCCTAACGATCTAACCATAACTAGTCACTTAATCTCTCCTGGTCTCAAATGTCTTATCTCTAAAGTAAGGCTAATTTTCAGCTCTGTATGTAATATACTTGTTTCATACATCTTTAAACACAATGGTAACTATTTGGTTATTTCTTAATATTAGGGAAAGGAAAATCTCTGGGTTTTAAATCCCGGTCAATATGATTTGAAACTATAGTTTTTCTGTGATTTTTTAAGCCAGTCTGAGAGAGGTTTGATGGTCTGTACAAGCCTTGATGGCAAGGTACAATAACAGATGAGGAACTCCCTCACGTTTGCAAACAAGTAGACTTTTAGCATATTTGAGTGGTTTTCATTGCTTATTCCTCTACCACTTGGTACACAGTGATGATAAATTACCCTATTTTAGTAGAGGAGAAGGAATGTGATTTTTTCCCCTATGTAGTCTCCTGCTTTTTATTTTCTCGGTAATACTTAAAGCTTTAATTTTAAAATATTTCTCCTTTAAATTCCCCTGCACACTGCTGATGAATTAATCTTCTGACAACCAAGTTTGATCAAGTCATTGCTCCCTTGCTTACTGTTGTTCAGTCATTTCTGACTCTTTGTGACCCCATGGACTGCAGCACTCCAGGCTTCCCTGTCCTTCACCATCTCCCTTGCTTGAGGGTTCCCCATTGGAATCAAGGTAAAAATCTAAACTGAGTTTTCTGGTTTTGGCCTGAGTTTACCAGTACAGACTCATATCTCATGACTGAAACTTCTCATTTAGCCTCTTCCTCATCTTGCATACTTCCGAAACACATACTTTTTCTCCCCTTAACAGACACTTTTAATTATGCTACTCTTCACACTCTGAGAGTGCGTTCTTTTTTCTAAAACTAGTCTCTTCCCTGTTCTGGTTGCCTAACTGTGAATCTATCATCATCTGTCAGACCTCAGCTTAAATTCTCCTCTTAGACCAAATTCTCTGTGACTGAGCACAGCCCAGAGAGCTCAGCTGTTCCTTGAATTTCCTCTCGTTCTTGTTCTCTTTATAGTTCCTTGGATAATTCTTCATGTATGTACCTCACTCACACTTCTTTTCTCTCAAATAATTGTGTTTATTTTTTATTTCTTAACTTTTCACATTTTCTTTTTGTTATTCCCATCACCTCAAATAAGATTATAAAGGACTTTGAAGAAGGCAGAAAGTAGCAAAGAAAAATCCTTATCTAGAACATCCTGAGTGCTGTACCATCTCAGGTGTTCTACATACGTCATTTCATTTAACTTTTTACATAATTTTGTGAGAAAGATAGAGGAATCTTTGATTTATAGATAAAGAGACAAATTTAAATTTGTTAAGCAATTTGCCAAATGTTATGTCACTGTTAGTGACAGATAGGGAATTTATACTCACAGACCATCTGATTTCAAAGCATATGCTGTTTCTGCTACTCCAAATTGTCTCATGTTTTTACATATTGACTTCTTTACATCAGAATGCTGAAGGTGTTAGCAGCTCAGTAAACAGTTAACCTATATTGGGCTTCTTGGTTCTTTTTCATTTCAGTTTTTTGCTATTTATTAATACTTCTTCCAGAATGTAATTGTTGCTGTTCAGTTGCTAAGTCATGTCCGACTCTTTGCAACCCCATGGACTGTGTGGCACGCAAGGCTCCTCTGTCCTCTATCTTCCAGAGTTTACTCAAAATGTTCATTGAGTCAGTGGTGTTATTTAACCATCTCATTCAGATGGTTAGAATGTAAGCAGAGAGGTAAAATCTGAGTTATTAAATTATGCCTTCTCTTCGTTTTGTAAAGGGTTTAATAGGGAAAATTTTGAAACTTTTGGCATAAATATGGAAATTTAAATCATCTCTACACGGTTATCATCCATGCAGTTCCTACCTACTGTTCTTACAGATTACCCCTTTCTCCAAAGAAGGCCTTATTGGAAAGTGTTATTCTTTAGAGATTCACTTTAGTTTTCTAAAAAATGCCATCCAGAGCAACAGAAAACATAGGCCATGAATTATCTTCAGCCAAGAACGTGTCTTGTGACTTTTCTTAAAATTTTTAAAAAACCTTTACAGTTCCTTTTTTCAGTTAGCTAAAAAAGGCATTAGAGAAGGAAAGAACCCAGATAGGAACATAATTATAAGCCCGGTTGAGTTTGTGTGGTCAATTTTGATAGGACATAGCCTCTTTTGTTAATAGGAATGTCATAGGACCATTAAGTGTGTGAGATTTTCCACTTGTCATTAAAGGGTTACAGCAGTATTAAAACCAAATTCTGTTTTTTACCTATCCTACCCCTTTCCCCAGCTCCTCAGTTAGCTATACCCTCCTAGGGTCTGCTACATCAGAATGCTCAAATCTGTCTTAGAATTCTGCTACAGCAATTCAGAATAGTCCAGAGAAAAGGAATAGGACTTAAAAGAAGAGTAAATGAGGGGGAGAGGTATAGTAGTGAAGAAACTGACTTTTTTTTTCTAGTTCAGTGACAGTGAGGCCAGTGTTATTACCACTGCAGAAAGTTACTTATGTGTTTTATATATATATATATATATATGTAAGTCATGTGTACCTGAAATACCAACATTATTTCTGCAGGAGAAGGTAGAAAGAAAGAACCATAGAGGGGGCAAGGGAGTAAAAAGGAGGAGAAAATGTTGGATACGGTGAAATGAAAAAGGAATGCAAAGAAATACAAAATAACACAAAAGAGAAAAAGAAAGCCAAACTTAGGATAAACAGCAAATACATGGAATGGGGAGGTAAATTGATTAGAGAATATATTGAAAGAAAGAAAAGTTAATAAAAGGCTGAAGAACAAAGAGTGATTATGTATTTAGCAAGAAGTAAGGGTAGAAGGTTAAAGCGAACAAAATAGAAGTTGGGGGAGAAGACCAGAGTAGATGAAAGAAGGAACTACAGAATGCTGCTTTCTGTCCTTGCGGATGTAGGAATCAACAGAGGAACAGTGTTCCCAAAATGGAGGACAGGCCTTAGATCACCCATCTTCTCAAACTCTCTTACCTTTCATTTCAGGACTCCTATCTGCTCTGAGCATCCTTAAGATTCCCTACTCCCCTCTGCCCACCCACCCCCACCCCCACCCCTGGCCTTTTTTTGGCACTCAGAAGCTACTTGTTAATTACTCTAAATAACCTATGAGCAATCTATATAGAATTTTATCTAGAATTTCCTTAGTCTGCTGCTCAAGCAAACCCTGAATTTGTCTACCTTTATATGGCAGTATTTTGCTCATTTTTTTAGGTTGGGACTCTTGAGGTTTAACTCAGATTTTGGTTCTTTGTTTTTCCTGAATATTGAAAAAATTTTAGGAAGAAGAAAAACATCAGCTGTTTTAACTAAGCATTTGAGAGGCATTTATAGTGAAGTAGGAGTCCCCTTAATGCATAAGTACATAAAGAGTTTAGCCTGTAAAACTGATGCAAAGTTGGATATGATAAGAGAGATGTCATTGTCTTTTAAAGAGGAATCAAGGAGATTTGGCGGGCATATCCTAGATAAGGCAAATAAGGTAGCAGTATCAAAAAATAACATCTGAGTTTCAGTTACTTTGTTATAATACAGATAGACTAGATTAAAATTTAATGGTATTGTATCTCCCGCTAGTAAATTTATGAAACCAGAAAAGGAAGAAGACAGCAAATCCGTATCTTGACGAAAAGCAGCAAGGGGAAATTAACTTTGAACTATGATAGGAATTATTGGATGACTATCTTTTATCAAAAATAGCTACCATTTACTAAGTACATGCCAGATATGAGGAAGGTGAAGTTATCGTCACTTTACAGATAAAACTGAGACACAGAGAAGTTGGGTAATTTGCCAAAGTGTCACGGCTCTAAGTAGTGGCACTGATACAGAAATCAGTCAGTCCTGTATAAGATCTCTTTCCTTCCAGTACATTCATAGTAAAATTCTGAAATAGGAGTGCTTTAAGAGGAAAAGAGATGTGAACTCTCTGGGAATAGATAATTTAAGTACCTTTTGGAGTTAGCTTTTTAAAAGGTTGGACAAGAACTGCCAGAAAACAATTTTAGTCCTGTGACTAGGAAAACACTTAGGGGAGTGTTGATTAGTTAGCCTGTAAACTGGCATAATTGGGATGACTTTTAAAGATTGGACATTGACAGGCATCAGATTTTCATTTAAAAAATTCAGACTTACTCAGAATTCATAATTTCCCTCTGAGTGGAATTATATAGGGATTAGTTGGAAAACACAGGCACTATTAAACCCTACTTTTGAAACGGATTCTTTAAAAATATATAGACAAGTGTTGTCCAAAAAAAGATTAAAATCTTTCTGTATTAATTTCTGTAATAGTTACTTAGAAGAAATCCAAAGTGGACTTCTATAAGAGAAAGTCATAAGTACTTTATGAAATGTTGATAGGATATTACCCACTATGAATTTACCATTCTATGATATTACGAATCTATGTAAATAAACTCTTGGCAATTTTTATTTTGGAGGATATTCACTTTGTAATTGCCCAAGTTACTCAAAGAAAACATCTTTTCTCCATGTTAGCAACTTTCTATTTTGTGAGTTTCATTTTCCATATCTATTTTATATTGCTTACTAAAGACTCAGATAATATGTGACATAAATATGTAGTGATGAGTATATATCCACACATTTTACCATAGCAGTTTTTTTCTTAGCTTTAAAAATTAGTGATAATATTTTCATGTCATCATTAATACTAAAATTCTATTTGTGTAAAAAAGCATATTTAATAATGATCATTGAGTGTCTCATCTAATCACTTTTGCTTATTTTTAAATTAAGTGAAGGTGAGTGTTCTTACTATGAAAACTGAAGGGGATTAAAAAATAAAAATAATTTAAACCTATGGATTATGTTATGTATAGGAAATTTTCATATAAAGAAAATCAAAGTTTTTTAACAGTTGATATTTTGGGGTTGTAGATTCAGCCATAGCTCATAAATTCTAGTTTTATTTCCAACCCTTAGCTTTATCTGCCATGGCTGTAGTTTTATTTCTTTTAATTACAGAACTGAGATCAACAAACATAGTGATTGAATAAACTTTAAAGGGTTTATATTATATAAACCTAGGTGAAAATTTTTCTCTGAGGCAAGTTCAACACTGAATTTTTAAAATTCTGTGCAACAAAACCACAATACCTGTTACAGATATCTTTAGACTATCAGACTTTAAAACAATAATAACATTTTAGTTTTAAAATTTGGAGACGGAAATGGCAGCCCACTCCAGTATTCTTGCCTGGAAAATCCCATGGACAGAGGAGCCTGACTGGCTACAGTCCATGGGGTCACAAAGAGTCGAACAAAAAGTAAATTTTGTATAAAACAAAGATCAAACCAGATTGCCTGTGTGAAATTGTCTTACCTTGGCTGTTAACTTCTTTTGCAGAAGGCTAAATTCTTGTTCTAACTGGACATTTTGGTGCTTTGGCTAAGAAAGCAAAAAGTGGTTCAGTTCAGATTAAAAATGATCCTCTAGCACACTGAAATAGTTTCTGTAGAGAAAGAGGAAGTTTATCAATAGTTGGTTCCGGAAGTGCAATAAGCCACAAAATGACTAAGAAAGAGGTAAAGTACTACTTTAACAGAACTTAATTTGAAACACAATTTGGAGCTACATGATTTGAGTGCTTTTAATTAACATTTATAAGTAAACATTTGAGACTCTCTAGTAATGTGATTCAGTCAGTTCTTTTACTCAGTCGTGTCTGACTCTCTGTGACCCCATGGACTGCGGCACACAGTAATGTGATTATATAGTTTAAACACTTAAAATACAACCTTGGAGAGAAAGTTATATAAGGAAAAACTGCTGGTCGGGTTACTACCCATAGTGAGATTTCTTTTCATAACAAATGAATGATGTATCCTGTTTACTTGTGTGACCATAGGCAAGTCGTTGTACTTCTGAATCACCGTTTACTCCTCTGGAGGAATATTTCTGTTACTAGGTTTTGAAAGGATTCAGTAAGATAAAATATATAAATGCCTTACACACAGTCAGTAGCCAGTAAATGTTATTTCCTTTTACATAATTTAGGCTAAACCCCAGTAAAAGTATGATTAATTTTTTACCAAATAGTTTCCTAAATGATTTTTAAGTTCAAGTTCACAACTTTTTAGTTACCCACAAAGTAGGTAATTGTCAATGCAAAGTAAAAATAAATTGGGAATCATCTTTTAAATAAGTTAACTAATAAGTATGCCGAGAAGAGTATGAGTCAGTATGAAAACACATTTCTTTGAGCATGTCACCTTCTGGACTCTCTCATCTGAAAAATGGAGATCATAATTGTTAATTTATAAATGTATTATGGGATTAAATAAATGTAAAGTGCCTAGCATCACAACTATTATAGTAGATGTAGTAAGCATTAAACCATGCACTGCTTTCCCCTGGTCACTGCTGAGGAACACAGATAATTAAGACCTAGTTCTTAATTTCAGGGCACTTATAACTTGGTAGAAAAAGAAGATTTAAAAAACAAATTTTTTTTTAAATTTTTTATATTTTATAGAATATAATTTGCTGTATGTATTGAATTGGCCAAAAAGTTTGGGTTTTTCTGTAAGATGTTATGGAAAAACCCAAATGAACTTTTTGGTCAACCCAATATAATATAAAGTATGCTACAGAATTTTTAAATATGCTATAAACTTTTGTTTCACTATTTTTAAATCTCTAAGTTAATAAGCATGTGGACCATAGCACCCAATGGTAGAAAAGTATCCTTGTTCAAAAGTAACTTTTGAACTCAAAACATATCTTAACCTGTCATTTTTAAACAGTGGTTAAGTTTGGAATGGAGCCACTTTCATGAGCTACCACTGGATGCTGTCAGTCTGAGGATGTGTGTTAAATAGCCAAGATAGTGAGGGATAAATTTTAAATATATTTTTGCAATAGGAGCTTTCTGTTTTGTGAGAAAATGTTCAACATATGTGTTGCATAGGAAAGTAGTTGCCTAGTTAATTTCTTATTTTTAAAAAGACAATAATTTGTTTTCAGTTTCTTGATTCAATGACTGCTTTGAGTTATCACTGTTTTAGTGCACAATCTCAGATTTTTTATATGCATAATATGGGAGCTCTGCCCAGGTTCATTTCAAATCTGATCCTTTTTACCCCTCAAAAGATAACCTGATGTTACCACAATTGGCATGAGCTTTCCTTTCTCTTGCTTTCCTTTTTCCTTTGTTGATGTTTACCTTTTTCTGGAATAATATGGCTATCATTTGTTATTTGGGAAATGGATTTTTTATAAATTGATAATAAAATTGATGCTCTTTTTCCCCCTCTCATTTTAAGATGTAACCTTAAAAAAAAAATGTAACCTCCCTAGATCTTTGGAGCAATGGAAATTTTACGAATTTAATCTGATGACCAAGAGCATTATGATCTAGGGAATTATGCAAAAATTATCAATGCCTCTATCTGGAGTTCACCCCATTTAAATCAGGAGGAAGGGTGTAACTTAGGCATTAGTGAGTGAACCTCTTCAGGTGATTCTGAATCTCAGTCAGGATGCCAATTACTAACCTAGAAAGAATTGCAGTAATACTTGGAAAAAGTGTATATAAATATGTAAAATGTTTCCTCAGCTAAGTGCTCTGTGATGACCCAGAGGAGTGGAATTGAGGGTGTGAGTGGGAGGTTCGAGAGGGAGGGGTTGTATTTGTATACATATAGCTGACTCATTTTGTTGTGCAACAGAAACACACACAACATTGTAAAGCAGTTATACTTCAAATTATTTTATAAAAAAAACAATGGCTGTTGTTAGGGGGAGAGAGTAGAGACTGGAAGAAGGCCTAAAGGAGCTTTCTGAGAAAATGTTCTATTTGTTGGTTAAATGGTGTTGACATATGTAAACATTTGTCAAAGCGAATTGAATTGTAAAAAAGAAAAATAAAAAACACACATATATAAATGTTTCCTTAAATGTCTAGCACATTTCCCAAAATAAATGCTCAACAAGGGATGAGATTTTTAAGAGTGGCCTGGTCTTTAATTAAGTATGCTCTGTGTCAGTTTTGGTGGACAGTTGGAAAGTCTCTCAAAGCAATTTTTGCAATTTATTAAATTGAGGATGAAAGTCTTGGCTTAAATATAAGCCACTATTTTACTTGAACCCAATTTCTTTAAACCTTCAACAACTACCTGAGTATCCTGTTTTCCAAATTAGAACAAACACATGCATATATACATATCTTTCCTTTGCTCATGTCATATTGGATAGTAAAAAAATAAAATTGGTTTATTAGGTCACTTGGCACTCTCAAAAAGTCCAAAATCTAATCAGCCTTTGAATAGTTGCTATAAAAAATCCCATAAGCAACATTTATAGAGTTACATTACACTTAAACAGTAAGATATGTTTTACATTTACACTTAGCATTCTGTTGAGGCTATAAATCTCATCTGTTTCAGTTGTACTCTGTTTCTTATTGATCTTTGCTGTGTATTCGCTAAAATAATAAAGTGAATGTAAATATACATAGTCATTTTTATTCTATCATCTTAATTTATTATACAAAATTTAAAGTTTTAATTAAATATAGTAGAAAATGACTTTCTTATGTACACCACGTGTAAAGATGAAAGCATCTGGCATAACGTTAGCCGTGTTTATAGATGAACTGATATGGATTCTGTCACATTCAGCCAAGAAAGTACCATGTAACTCCACAGTTCAGCTCTATGCACTAGGAATGTGACTTCTGTTAGGTGTTGAAGCATGTGATAGCCTCAAATGATACACTGACACTCTTCAAAGTTCACTTACATTTGGACACAGATCATGTGGCTGCTATTGCTGAAAAAGAAAAACTCATCAATTGTCTCTTTCTAACTCTATTATGGTCAGTTCCTTCAGCTTGTCTTTAGAACCTTCCTTGAATGCTTGGTTGTTTTATTATTTGCTTTTTAAAACAGTGTCAGACACAGTGTAAATAATTAAGTAAGCAGGCATACTTCTTCCCTTCTCACTTGCTTGATTCTAAGCAAGGCCCAGCCATGTCAAATTTTAGCCCGCCAGACCAACACCTTGGCATTAAATGTCAACCTGACTTCATTTTGACCCTAGAAACTTTCTCATCGCTACTTTGCATTTTCTTCACTAAAGCATCTGTTAGTGAGTGAGTTTTTCGGTTCCTTCTTCATCTTGTCTTTCCCTCGGAGCTGTGAGCACTCCAGTAGATTGCATCATTAGGTTGGGCACTGTGAGCTGTTTTGCTCTTTTCCAAGTGTCTGATTCAGCAGGCCAGAGACCACTGCTTGCCAGAAAGTCACCATTGCTCCTAGGCTGACGCTTGCCTACTTGTTTTGATCGTCTGAGAGATGAGACTTTGTTTGCCAGAACCACAGTTGATAGAAATAGAATGGTGCAGATAAGAAAGAGCACGGCAATTATGATTAAGCAGACTAGCATAGCCATTTTGTTGTTGTTGTCCTCACAGACACCCTTTTTGAAAATTTCGCTGTGACTTTGGCTTGTGTTTTTAATGCCCTGTACTGTTGGAGAACTGTTCCTGACAACAGAAGATACATAAAGTTCCAGTTCAGATTTAGGAGTTAAAAACGTGATATGAGATGATGTTGCTGTTTCAGGCATGTTTGTAGAATTATCTTTTTTATCTGCTTCAGGAGTCTTAGGGTTTGTGTTAAAGTTTTCATTTTGGCTTCTGTCCATCTTGTTGCGAATATCTGGATCTAAGACAGTAGTATTGTTATCCCACAGATGGGTATAGTTTGCTTTTGTTCCAGGAGACAAAGAAAAAGCTGTTGTCATCAGAAAGGCAAGATGCAGGTAATGTCCCGTGTGTCCCATGTCTGTGAGTGTACTGGTAATCTGTAGGAAAAGAAATATAATTTGTTAACTTGTGAAAGAATAATGGTTCCTAGTTTTGGTAATTGTCATTAAAAGATGGATAGATAGTTGATAAGTTTTAGCTATAATTACACTCATGCCTGGCATTTGCTTTCCTGTTTGAATTCCTTCTGAACTGATCTTTTTTCTACTAGGCTACATATAAAGAAACAATTTAATTTCTCTCTTATTTTTTAAATGCTAAAAGGTAGCATTACAGATAACTGCCAGTCATTGTAAACTGAATACCCTGGTTTAAGAGTTTCCTCCCTCTTGAACATGTTAGAAGAATTTAGCTTTGAGTCACATACTTCTGCTTTTACTTTTTTGATTCCTCCTTTTTTTTTTTTTCCTGACCATTTAAGGAAACTCCTTGCAGAAACTCCCCATCCTCTAACAAATGAGTCACCCATCTGTATAGTAAAGGAGAAATGTGACATTTTGCTTCGTGTATGAGAAGAAAATGCAAATAGTTTTGCAGGGGGCTCAGGAAAGGGGAAGTGTGGTAGCAACCAAGAGAAAACGGACGTCAAGTAGAAATTCAAGATGTTCTTTTTTCTTCCTGGGTGTTTTATCTTGAAGCTTAGAATAAAGCTAGTGCGTAGAAATACATTTCAAGTATCCATGAAAGCACTTTTATAATGATGGGTCTCCGTTCACCTCTATGGCCCCTGAGTTACTGTGGCTTTCTGAAAGCAAAGGCATGCCACTTTTCTCATCCCAAACCTCTGGCATTACGGAGGAAAAGAGGCAAGTTTCTTTGAATAATCTCAAAAGTTCAACAAAAGATATTGACCTTTCTCATTATTATTTGTGCTTAGAATTTTTCTGTGAATATTTTGACATAATCTTTAAAAATAAGTTATACAATAAAATAGAAATACAACATCAAGATCATGGGATTCAGACTCAAGTGGGAAGTCAGTGCAGATCATAAGAGTATCAACCTATAAATGAAAAGGTAGAATTTCGGTTTTGGGTCTGAGCTTGTTGGAAGCCAGTCCACAAAGGGGAAAACTGTGTTCCTAATTTTCATTATCCATCATAAGACTGAAAATTTAAATGCAACTGGCATATCTGTTCTAGGTACTGGTAAGCCAGCAGGAAAGATTCATTACCATTATTGAGCTATCTCTTTTAAAATAGTATTCCAGTTTGTCTGGGCCACTTTTGCAAGAGTGTTTTATTGTTTGCATTTATATGAATAGGGAAGCGGGAGCAAAAATCAGTTTACTCTTCTGTTGTTTAGTCAGTCAGTCATGTGCGACTCTTTGTGACCCCATGGACTGTAGACCACCAGGCTCCTCTGTCCATGGAATTTTCCAGGCAAGGTTACTGGAGTGGGTTGCCATTTCCGTCTCCTGAGATATATCAAATAAAAGTGCCTGTTTGCCTATTATATATAAGTTCTTCTCAAACTTGAAAGTACATGGATGTGAGTTTGTTTTTAATGCATAGGTCTAGGAGGGACCTGAGAGTTTTAACTAATTCCCAGGTGACACAGATACTGCTGCTACTCATGCTTTTTTTTTTCCCAACTGAAGTATAGTTGATTTGAGAATAACAAATGTGACATACTGTTATACAAATGAAAGTAGCATGTAATAAACAATGCTAACTAGAAACTAACCTCTGAAGTAATATTTCCTATTGATAGTATGGAGGAGAAAAAAAACCCTTATGTGTTCTAGAAGTAAGATTACTTTTCAGATTGTAATTTTTATAGACAGTTAAAGATATTGTGCACTGACTTGTCTATAATAGTGTTTGAATTCAATTTTTAAGTTGAATGACATAAATCTTTGGATACTTCCACAAAGTATTTTTGTCGAAGTACTTGTGATTTTTCCTCAAAGAGAAAGACTTTACATTAGATAAACAAATAATTTCCAGACTTTTATACTAGACTGGACTTCTGCATGAGATGCTAAAAATGATTCAAAGCAAGTTATTCTTGTCACATTAGTTCATTAGCAGTGTAATATGTCTCATAGTATTTGTACACATTTTAGCAGTTCTCACCACAGGATAAATAATAGGCCCGCTGTTGATTGTCTTCAGCCAGATGTACTGTCATCCCCAAATAAACAAACCGTTAACAAAATGAGACTTTGATATCCTTACAAATGCCTAAGAATAGAGAGCTGTCTCTACATCTCTAATTTATGCAGTGGAGGCCAGGTGATATAATCAAAACTTTCCTTTATCTCTGGTAGTTTTCAATAAAATTTATAATGCCTAAGCATTAGTAGTGAGAAATTTGTTTTTTAAACTTATTTTATTAACATGAACATGAATAGCATGAACTTTACAATTCACTTAAGAGACTAAACTCAAATCCTACTTAATCTTAATTTAAAGCTCTGTGTTGATGGTAACTCTTGCCATTTCTTACTTAAATTTTACTTAATAGAACAGAGAAGAAAACAGCATACGTGTTCCATTACTAATTCTACTTTGTTAGTACAATTTCCTCAAACACTAATCTGTAAGAAGTTATAAATGAACAGGCATAAGAAAAGCCATATATATGACCTACCTTACAAAATGCTTGGTCAAAATCTTATAACCTGATTTTAATAAGCCACTTCTTTTCTTTTCTTGAAGCACAGCTTCCAAATAATTTAAAGCAGAATAGACTTGAAGAATCTGAACCTAAAAGTAAATCTGCAGTTAAAAAAAAAAGGATATGTACAGCTAGCTTTCCACTAACCACAGATGACACATTTCCTTTCCACTGCAGCTAAAGCACATGTCACAGGGGAAAAAAAAATCTCCAACTTGTCTATTTGGCCACTGGCATGACAGGAGGCTTTGTAGGACAAATCCCCGCCTCCAGGGTAGGGAGGGTTTTCTGTTTAATGCCTTTTGACCCTATGCTTATTATGTATGTCTGCTATATGCTTTCGAATGCTATGTTAGTATCTTTCAGAAAAAGAGAAAATAGCACTTACCCTGAGATTGAGCATTAAAATCTTCTCTAAAAATTGTATTTGTGTACCACAGACTGATTTGATAACATGAGTTTGGAGACCCAGGATATTGGTCAGATAATAGAAACAGTAATGTATATAACTAGCATTTCAAAGTATGGAAATGCAACAGTGGTTTGGAGAGAATATCTAGTAAACTTAGGTTATAAGGGACAAAAAATCCCTTATAATCTTAAGTGTAGTGTATATACACACACACACTCCCCTCTAATGTCCTGTCAGGACCTCATACTCAATGTGTCTAAAATGGACTTCATTTTTCCCCCAAAGTGACTGCCCCTTGTGATCTCTGTTTTTATTTATGGTGGTAACATTCTTGGTAATGGCAGAGGCTTGCTATACAGCAAGTCCTTTTAATTCAAATCCTTTGTTTCAGCCTTAATAAAGACCTTGGGTCATGTCGATCCTTTCTTCATATTTTTGGATCAGTTTCTTCTCTCACTTTTAGCCTTGTATATATTTTAGATGCTTATTAAACCATACCTAGACTATTATAATATCTTTTTTACTAGCCTCAACTCCTTCTTATATATTGTATATATCACTTCCTGTGATCATATCACCTTTTTCTTTTTAAAAAAATGTGGTCAAATAACTTCTTAACACCTGCAGCTGCAATTCAGAAATGTTTGTGCACATAAACATCAGATGAAAAGGTTGTTTAAAAATGATGAAAATCTCCGGGCCCCACTGCATAGATTTATATATAGTAGGTCTGGGCTAGGACAGGAAACTGCGTTTTAATGAGGCACAGAGTTGATTCTACCGCTGGTGTGCCACAAAACATCCTCCAAGAAATACCAAGCTCTTAAGAGAAAATCTGAGCCCCTTAGTTGAGCAGTTTTGGTCCCTTCACAATTTGGCTATTCTGTATTTTTCCAGCTTTCTCTCTTAAAATTTCTCTACACGAATGCTCCATTCTAGCTCAGCTAGCTGATTCTTGCCTCAGCACATCTAGTTGCCTATTTTTCCCCCTTCTTCTCTCTCTCCATGAGGCCTGCTATTCCCTCCTCTTGTTGAGTTTGAAATTCCTCCTGCCCACTTCAGCATCTTCTATGTAGCTTTCACTGATTACCCAGTTTGTGTTGATTTCTCCCTCTTTTGAACTTCACAAAAGTATTTTTCTGTGTAGTTTCTTTGACAAGTGATTACATACTACCTCATATCCCTTCTTTGTTCTTGAAATACTTTAAGATGACTTAAACTTGTCATATTTTTATCTTATTTTTTTCCCAATAAGATTTAAAACTCTTAGGAGAGGATATTTGTTTTAGCTTACTTTGTAGTACCACCAGAATCATCAAGTATAGAACGTTGGGCCAAAGTTGATATAAGGTTGATTCATTTTGAAATTCTGGACTGTATTTGGGGGCTTTCTTATGGTCCTTATTTTGACTACTCATATTGATTAGCATTTTTTTGGATGTAGACAACATACGACATAGACAACTTAATCCAAAAAATGGAATGTATTGGCTCACACAACTGAATAATACAGGCTCACACAACTGAATAATACAGGAATAAATTTGATCCCAGGAGAGGGGCTTTATCTAGGACTCAAAAGAAATGGCCGGGGCCGCAGTTTATCTTGTCATTTCTCTGCTCCATTTCTTCAGTTTTTAGGCAGGCTTTTCATTCATATCTTAAGGTACAAGCTAACAACTCTCAGAGCTATATGTTCCTTTAATTATAAACATCAGGGGAGAAAAAGATCTCAGTTCTCAACAATTTAAGCTGAAGTCTTTGAATTGGGCCTATTGGCCCTGGTTGTCCTGGTTTGAATCACATGATCACTATTGACCCATTCTTTCTGGTCATGGTGGATTAAATGAATTGACTAAATTCATTCAGTTTACTCCAAGGCACCAAGTGGGTCATTCCCACCTAAATAGTTCACCTGGGAACTTGTGTGGGCCTGGAAGCAACTGACCAGTGTCCATTGCCTTCCTCCTTGCTTGACTGTGGTAGACAAGTTTGTTGTTGCTGTTGTTGCTCAGGTTTTGAACTGGGGATTTGCCTCTTCCATTTTACTTCAGCCTTCTCAGTGTCTTAAGAACAAGTGATTTAAAAAATGGATCCAGACTTTGTATAATTGTTTCATATTATAGTTTGTTTTCTCTAGAAAACTAATTAGAAAATAAAGGAATTCAGAACTCTTAATGATTTGTGTCCTTTTTTTCATCCTCCTCAGGTTCAAAACTGGCCAAATCAATGGCGATTTGCTGATATACCACGTCTTGCTGACTTTAAAGCCATATTATGCAAAGCCATATGAAATTGTAGTGGACCTTACCCATACTGGGCCTAGCAATCGCTTTAAAACAGACTTTCTCTCCAAGTGGTTTGTGGTTTTTCCTGGCTTTGCTTATGATAATGTCTCTGCAGTATATATCTATAACTGTAACTCCTGGGTCAGGGAATATACCAAGTATCATGAGCGGCTGCTGACTGGCCTCAAAGGCAGCAAAAGACTCATTTTCATAGACTGTCCTGGGAAACTGGCTGAGCACATTGAGCATGAACAGCAGAAACTACCCGCTGCCACCTTGGCTTTAGAAGAGGACCTGAAGGTTTTCCACAATGCTCTCAAGCTAGCTCACAAAGACACCAAGGTGTCTATTAAAGTAAGTTTCACTGCCTGTTAGGTAAGTGATTCTTTGCCTTGCTTGACTAACCAGCCAATCTACTAGACTCCCCAGGGTTCCTTTAGTACTGTATAGCAAATGTAAAGTCCAGATGGAGGAAAACCAAGCTTTCTGTCTTAATGGAGGTCCTGCAGAAGGCTGGAGAGGTGTGTGCTTAATATGATTTCCAGGTTGGATTGGAGGCAGGAGAGTAGTGTAGAGTGGGCGGTTTGCTGCATATCTGTCAAATGGCAGGAATAATTGAGGAATGGGAACTACCTATTGAGAGTTCTTTTGATTATTACATGCTTTTTAGCAGAGGATGAACATGAACCTTCAGGATAAAATTTGTAATTATCCATAGGATCTCAAGCTTTTAGAAGCTAAAAAATGTTTTCTGATG
Organism: Cervus canadensis; assembly: GCF_019320065.1. Classification (NCBI taxonomy): domain Eukaryota; kingdom Metazoa; phylum Chordata; class Mammalia; order Artiodactyla; family Cervidae; genus Cervus; species Cervus canadensis. Next base: position 41,635,808 of record NC_057386.1, read on the forward strand.
TTTTCAGTTTCTTTTGACAGCACTTATCACAATTTTTATTGAACCTGTTTGAATATATAATGGTGGTAACTCTTTAAATGGCAATCATGGTATTTTGGTTGGTTGGTTGGTTTTTTAAACCTCTCAGATTTCTACATAATGAAATTTAATCCTTTTCCACTCTCCCGTCTTGCTGCCATTTTCCAGGTTGGTTCTACTGCTGTTCAAGTAACCTCAGCAGAGCGAACAAAAGTGCTGGGGCAATCAGTCTTTTTAAATGATATCTATTATGCCTCGGAAATTGAAGAGATCTGCCTAGTGGACGAGAACCAGTTCACCCTAACGATTGCAAACCAAGGCACACCTCTCACCTTCATGCACCAAGAGTGTGATGCCATCGTTCAGTCTATCATTCATATCCGGACACGTTGGGAGCTGTCGCAACCCGACTCCATTCCCCAGCACACCAAGATTCGGCCAAAAGACGTCCCTGGGACACTACTCAATATTGCATTACTTAATTTAGGCAGTTCAGACCCTAGTTTACGGTAGGTTTTTTAAAAACTGATTTCAGTCTTATTTAAGGTTTGTTGGTTTTAAAATGAGATTAATAAACTTTTAAGGCAGCCTCTACCTTAATACTATAAATTATTAGCAGGCATTCTAAATAGGTAAACCAGTATGCCCTCATCAGATTCACACATGAACTATGTAAATCTGGATAGGGTGATTTATACTAAACCAGTGTTCTTTCAACTTTCATCTGAAACATAACAACATGGCCATTTTGGTGGGGTTTTTTTGTTTGTTTTTCTTTTTTAAAAAAGTTTTTTTTTTTTTTAAGTCTACTTCTAAATAAAATTTCTCCTTTTCTGAGTTCTCTAATTTTTCCCATATTTAAAAGTACATCACTATTCAGCTCCCTTACAGTCAAATAAGATTATCATTATTTGAAAAGGAAGGCTTAATGTTCAGTAATTGAGTAACATTACATAGTTTCCGCGACTGTGTAACTTTAACTAAATTCTTGAAAGAAAGCTTAAGACAAATATAGATGTCAGATGAGCAGAGTTATAATTGGATCTGGTTAGGCTCAGTATCTAAATGAATGAGGAAAGGACAGGGCCTATGGCATCAGGAGTTTTGGTTTAAATCTAGACCTGCTGCTCTGTATGACTTTGGTCAAGGTACTGAAGTTCTGCAGATGAGCACTAGTTTCCTCTTTTTAAAAATAAAGGTAACCCTGCCTTCCTGTAAACTTACAAAGTTTAATAAATGTGTGGTAGTAGAGCATAGCGTCTAGCAAATTGTTTGTACTTAACAAATATTTCCTCCCAACTGCCTCCCCACCCCTCCGCCACCCTTTCCTCTCTGCCAGTGTCTCCATACCACTTCCCTCTTCGGCCTCTCTCCTTTTCATGTTAAGATGATGTTTTGCCCCAAGTACCTTGGGACTATTAAGTTTTTACAGATATAAATTCTTGGCTTTGGAAAATCTTCCCTAGGGTATAATATAGCCCAGGGTTTATAAATGGGTTTTTTAGAATTGCAAATCCTCCCTAATTAAAGAGGAAAAAAAATAAGCAAGATTTCTTTACCTGGACGGTCCTCATGGGGTCCGTGAACTCCCAGAAAATACACACAAAATTTCACGTATGCTTACCTTTCATTATCTGAGAGGAGTCTGTGACACCTACTCCCAGTTTGAGGAATCCCAGTTCTGTTGAAATAACAGTTCTGTTGAAATAAGAGTGAAAGTCACTGTCAAAATAGCATCGCTTAGAATTCCTTGGCGTTAATAAAAGATACACAAACTTAGAAACAATGATGTTAATATTTTCATTTGAGGAAAATGGAGCTATGTCTGTCTTGAGTTTCTAGTTCAGAATTCCTCATAGAAGAGTGCTAGCAGACTTCTAACAGTTATTAGCTTGAATGAACCTGTATTCTTCTCTTGTGAAATAAAGCAAACTGACAGCTTCTGCTTTTTGCTGAAGCCTATTGTTCCAGAGAAAAAGCCTTGAGGCAGACTTATATTTCAGTGGCTTTTTCCCCTGTGTGGTTATTACATAAATATATTAGCATGATGAAAGTTCAGAGATAAGGAAAACCTGAAATTTACTGAGCAAACCATTTGTTTTGCTGGATAGGGTGGAAAAATCTAAGTCTGAAAATTGAGTATTTTGAGCTGTCTCCTAAATTGTTTAAGTATATTTTTAGACATTTTTAGGGAAGACTTTGGTTCTGATGGAACCTGGATATATATTACGGTTTGCGTGTTCTTTATTTTTTTTAATTCAGTGCTTTTATGTATAATAGAAGTTCATTTAAGGAAAAAATGGCACGTGGAGGAAGGTACTTAATTATATTAAAAAATTGCTTGACCTCTAGTTTGTAGTATAAATTGTAGGACACCTAGAAAGAAATTTGGTAGATTCTAATGAAAAATTTTAGCATTCTAATTTTATGAGGGCCATCTCATTTCTTGTGCTCCTGGTTATATCTGGATCTAGTGAGAAGGGGAGCCACAATTTTGAGTTTTGGCCTCACTGAAAATATGGTATGCCTTATTCTTTCTTCATATTGACTGATCTTAAGACCATAAAATTCTCATATTTTATATCCCAAAGGAATGTCTTTTAGAAAGGCCTTATACTCGCTGTCGTTAGGAGCCTCAGAGTTCTCTTCTGATTATATGGAGAATTTTCCTTTTAAAACATATAATTGTGGGGTATTTGGAATTTACCATAGAATTATAAAATCTTATCTCTGGTCATAAAATTTTAAAATAGTTGATCTATGCTTGGTAACAGAATCATAAGTTATATGTTATGAAAAATTTGAAATTATAAGAAAGAAGTTTAAAACAACTTAATTTGTGTTTTCTCCTAGGTCAGCTGCCTATAATCTTCTGTGTGCCTTAACTTGTACCTTTAACTTAAAAATTGAGGGCCAGTTACTAGAGACGTCAGGTTTATGTATCCCAGCCAACAACACCCTCTTTATTGTCTCTATTAGTAAGACCCTGGCAGCCAATGAGCCACACCTCACCTTAGAATTTTTGGAAGAGTGTATTTCTGGATTTAGCAAATCTAGTAAGTAATGATTTTTTTTTTTTTAATACTAACAATGATTCTAAGAAGATTCAAAGACAGTCCTTTGATTTCAAAATTTGCCAATGAAATCTTTAGTGTATTTCCACTTCTTATTTTTATTTTTTGTCTTACTGAAGAAACTTCATGGTAGATAACATTGAGAAATCCACAAAAAATTTGGCAATACATGCACAATGGGAAGATTTTGATATCTTCTTTGTCTCTGCACCACTTACAAAGTGTTTTTCATTCCGTATTTCACATTAGCAAATTTCTCTTCTTAGCAAGTTATTCCAAATGTGTAAAATATCCATGTTGTCTCCTTGATTTTAGGGAAGTAGTCATTTTCTCTTTACTTCAGGTTGAATTTGAACTGTGATTTTATTGTTTATGTATAGTTCATGGGAAATGCAGTGGCACAAAATACAAGGTCCAGAGTCAACTCCTGACTTGGCTTTCATAAACGTAAATTTAGCATCTATTCTTTACGTCTATCCATCTTCAGACTCTGTAGTAGTATAAATGTTGCTCTTCTCCCAGCTTATTCCCTGACATATTCTTCCCTTCCCTTTCTCTCTCCATAATACATAAAACTTTTTAATACACTCAAACACATTTCTTGACTTTTCTGTGTTAATTGAAAGCTTTGGAAATTCATTAAGACCAGATCACTGTGTATTTTTACAGCAAGAGATGTAGGATTATAACTCTAAAAAGAAAACATGCAAAACTGACAAGACGGATATAAAGCTTTATTAAAAAAAATATTAACGAAGGTTTGAGTGAATGGACACATGTATTGTGTTCCTGGAGGGACAGTTCTTATCAGATGGTTGTGATTCAGTTCAGTCCCTTCAAAATAGCTGTGAGAGTTGAGGATTAAGAATGAGGTAGAGCTTTAAATGATTATGCTATGCATTTCATTTGAAAATACAATAGCTAAGAAAATATTGAAAGAAAAGCTAAAAGGAGCTTATAGTCAAAGCTAAGGTTTTTCCAGTAGTCAAGTATGGATGTGTGAGAGTTGGACCATAAAGAAAGCTGAACGCTGAAGAATTCATGCTTTGACTTGGTGTTGGAGAAGACTCTTGAGAGTCCCTTGGACTGCAAGGAGATCAAACCAATCAATCCTAAAGGAAATAAGTCCTGAGTATTCATTGGAAGGACTGATGCTGAAACTGAAGCTCCAATACTTTGACCACCTGATGCAAAGAACTGAGTCATTAGAAAAGTCCCTGATGCTGGGAAAGATTGAAGGCAGGAGAAGGGGACGACAGAGGATGAGATGGTTGGATGGCATCACCAACTCAATGGACCTGAGTTTGAGCAAGCTCTGGGAGTTGGTGATGGACAGGGAGGCCTGGTGTGCTACAGTCCATGGAGTTGCAAAGAGTAGGACACAACTGAGTGACTGAACTGAACAGTAATTAAAATGAGTATTCAAAAATCAGCAATCAGATCACTTTAAGAGAAGCATATTGATAAAGAAGTAACACAGACTAATGAGGGAAGATTAAATCACTTCAGAAATGAGGAGGCTGAGAAATGAATCAAGTTGGGTCTTCATCTTAACCCCAAACCACAAGATGATGCTGAAATAAGTTCTAACTTTTTTTTAAGAATTGAATATAAAAACTGGAACCATGTAAGAAAGAGGAATAATATTTAATTGCTTTCTGAGTAAGGACTTATGAAGCAAGAAAAGTAATAGATTGAAACAAAGGAAATGGTGAAAGTTCACTAACAAATTTGAAGAAATTCAAACTGAAAGAATTGTCGTTCAGTCGTGTCCAACTCTTTGCAACCCCATGGACTGCAGCACACCAGGTCTCCCTGTCCTTCACCATCTCCTGGAGCCTGCTCAAACTTGTGTCCATCGATTGGTGATGCCATCCAACCGTCTCATCCTCTGTCATCCCCTTCTCTTCCTGCCTTCAATCTTTCCCAGCATCAGGGACTTTTCTAACGAGTCAGTTCTTCACATCAGGTGCCCAGAGTCTCGGAGCTTCAGCTTCAGCATCAGTCCTTCTGATGAATATTCAGGACTGATTTCCTTTAAGATTGATTGGTTTGATCTCCTTGCAGTCCAAGGGACTCTCAAGAGTCTTCTCCAACACCACAGTTAAGAAGCATCAGCTCTTCAGTGCTCAGCCTTATTTATGGTCCAACTCTCACATCCATACTTGACTACTGGAAAAACCATACCTTTGACTATATGGACCTATGTTGGCAGGCAAAGAAAGATTTTTAAAAAATGCAGTGTTGATGTCTTTGGAATTGTGAACACGAGTAACTTTTCTGGAGAGTAGCTTGGACATGGATATGGAGAATCCTAAGGATGTTTACAGCTTTTGGACTCATAATTCCTAAGGAATTTATCCTAAGGAATTAATGTCCATATGTTTATCATAGCATTATTTTTTATTTAGATTTTTAAAATTCATGTGCATCTTATCATCAATAAAGTGCCAAAATCTTAAATAAACAATTTGATTAATTTTTACACGTGAGTACATTGTAAAACTCTCTCCCAGATCAAGATACGGAACATTTCCAGCATCCAGAAATTTCCTCTCTGGCAGTCCATTGCCTCACCAACAGTAACCACTGTTATCATATCTGTTGCCAGAGATTTATTTTACATACTTTTGTGCTTCGCTAAACATTACTTAAGCAAAACGCTGAAGCAGTCTAAAAATAAACACTGAAGAACCAATTACATTATTATTCTATGTAATCTTCATATCATGAAATAATATGAGGCCATTAAAAATATTTTTGGTACAGAATTTCAATTTGGGAAGATTAAAATGTTCTGAAATGGATGGTGGTGATGGTTGCACAACAATGTGAATGTACTTAATTCCTGTGAACTGAACACTTTAAAATGGCAGGTTTTATGCTATATATATATATATATATATATAAACATGATTAAAAAATGCTTTGGGTACTCTTGGTGAAGTTATATAGAGAAATCTTTGCATTAATTTTGTATCTTTTTGTAAGTTTGGAGTTACTTCAAAATAAAAAGTTACAAGATGTCCTTCCTTGGAAAATTTTTAATGTTGAGTAAATCTCAGTATAATATATAGTGAAATAAACATTCAGAGCATACTGTGTGCAGAAACCAACACAATATTGTAAAGCAACTATCCTCCAATTAAAAATAAAAAAAAAACCAAATATATTCTGTATGTAGCATAACCCTAATTTTTGTGGAGGAGTTGGGATGGGTTACATGTGTGTAACCCATGAATATACAGTATCTCTGCATAGATTTGAAAGCCTATGGAGAGGTCAAGTGATACACCAATATATTGATATCCAATTTCATTTTTATGGTGATACTCTCTTTTTATCAAAGTTCCTATGATTACCAATATTCCTTTTAAAATGAGAATAAAATGAGAATATTTTTAACTAGAAGAGAGGCTATTAAAAGGGAGAAAAGTAATATAAAACTTTTCAAAATTGGCTTAATGACTTTGGAGATTACTTTCTTTAAGGCTTGTTCTCTTTCTTCATCTCTCTCTTCAGTAATATATTTGCCAAGTCTCTTTTCTCCAGGCCTGATTCTAGGTTATGGTCTTTACCTTGTACCTTTTTTCCTCCCAATCTTTTATTTTGAAATAATTGTTGATGTCATTTTCGTGGACCATCTGTGCTAATAATGTAATTTTCCCCCCCAGGTATTGAATTGAAACACCTTTGTTTGGAGTACATGACTCCATGGCTATCAAATCTAGTACGTTTTTGTAAGCACAATGATGATGCCAAGCGACAGAGAGTTACTGCAATTCTTGATAAGCTGATAACAATGACCATAAATGAGAAACAGATGTATCCATCTATTCAAGCAAAAATATGGGGGAGCCTTGGGCAGGTATTGAGTTTGCTCAAATATTTATCTAGTACCTCCTTGGTGCAGATATTTGTCTGATACCCACATTGTGCGAAGCACTGCACTAGGGATATAGCTATAGAAAAAGACAGTCCCCGTTTTCAAAAAGCATGCCAGACACCCACCTAACCCCTGATCCACTTCAGAACCATAGGAGTCTGTGTCTCAGAGCCAGAGAAAAACTAATTATTCTAGCACTCTTCTCCACAGCATTATTACAGTTGCCGTGCAGAATCCATGATGTGCAGAACCCACAGGTGTTGAGGGCCAACTGTACTCTGCCATTTCTTAAGTGAGGGACTTTGATAATCTTCAGGGGGTCCTGGAACTAATCTCCACGGACACCAAGGGATGGCTGCATGTAGAATTTAACTGTGAAAATCTGATATTGTTTCTGATAACTAGTGCCTTATAGTATATTCTAGTATCCTGTCTACTACAGGTGTCAGTAAATGTTTGCTAATGATGTTATTTGGGCCTCTTGCTCTCACTTATAGTTCTGTTTTAAGAATGCCAATATTAAAATAGTATAATATAATTTCTATCTGACAAGAATTATGCTATCATTTCTTCAAAGTAATTACTTAAGGAGGCAATACCCTTATTCAGATAATGCTGTGAATCCTCCACATTATTTTAAATGACCTTGGAGCCAGTTTTGTAGCTCTACAAAACATTTCAGTACTTTGATGTCATTTCTTTTATTTTAAAATAATTGTACTTTATACTGATACATTATTGTCTTAGAGAACAGAGGTGCTTTAAAAGTGAATGAAAATAATATATGTAGAGATTTAAAATTTTTTAATACCAGTCTCTGAAGGAATTGAGTGACTGTTCTGATCCTTTTCTGGATATTTTATGATAAATTTCTGACAAGTCTCTAAATAAAACCTAGTGTTTTGGAGGCCTCAGGTAAAACAGAATTTTCATATTGATTGGACTGCTCCTTGAGTTATTTTTAAGTTAAAAATTAAGTTGGTAGAATAGCTAAAATGTAAGTTAATCTTTCCCTCTTCCACTAGATTACAGACCTCCTTGATGTTGTACTGGACAGTTTCATCAAAACCAGTGCAACTGGTGGCTTGGGATCAATAAAGGCTGAGGTGATGGCAGATACCGCTGTAGCTTTGGCTTCTGGAAATGTGAAATTGGTTTCAAGCAAGGTAATCACTTTTCCTTTGCCTTCTGGGGTATGGTTTGATGTATCTGGTTTTTTTTGTTTTTTTTTTTTAATCAGGAGGTTTTTTGTTTTATAACAATCATTTTAAGAAGAATTTTTTTGTGATAAAACTTTCTAGCTCCTTTTTTTTTTTTTTTAATTTTGCTTCTTTACAGGTTATTGGAAGGATGTGCAAAATAATTGACAAGACATGCCTATCTCCAACTCCTACTTTAGAGCAACATCTTATGTGGGATGACATTGCCATTCTGGCTCGCTACATGCTAATGCTGTCCTTCAACAATTCCCTCGACGTGGCAGCTCATCTCCCCTACCTCTTCCACGTTGTTACTTTCTTAGTAGCCACAGGGCCACTCTCCTTGAGAGCTTCCACACATGGATTGGTCATTAACATCATTCACTCTCTGTGTACTTGTTCACAACTTCATTTTAGTGGTAAGTTCCAGGAAAGCAGTGTGTGTGTTTACCAAGTCCTTTCCCCATTTTATACCACCTGATTAGCCTAGATTACCTATTTATTTATTAATATTATGATGCCTTCACACCAAGCTGCTTATTTAGATCTATAGTAATGACATGAAATCGGAGAAGGCACTGGTACCCCACTCCAGTACTCTTGCCTAGAAAAACCCCATGGATGGAGGAGCCTGGTGGGCTGCAGTCCATGGGTCGCTAAGAGTCGGACACGACTGAGTGACTTCACTTTTCACTTTTATGCATTGGAGAAGGAAATGGCGACCCACTCCAGTATTCTTGCCTGGAGAATCCCAGGGACAGTGGAGCCTGGTGGGCTGCCGTCTATGGGGTCACACAGAGTCGGACACAACTGATGTGACTTAGCAGCAGCAGCAGCAATGACATAAAATACAATCGAAAAGAACAAGAATGAATTACTTTCATTCCATCTCAAGCCACAGCTGAGATGTTCTATGCACATTTTTCATGGAAACCTAGTAGTTATCACCTAAGCTTAAAGCTCAGCACTGGTTAACAATGTTGCTTTCCTAGTAGGAATTTGTAGACAGGGAGTTAATTGATGAGCATGAAGCTAACATATCCAGAGGGTTGATTTAGGGAGCACTGTTAGGTAATTTGATATGATATTCAAATTTTATAAATTCATAATAAAATATGTGACACTTCAGAATTTTTTTTAAAAAAATTATATCTTTAAAGTCTTTACTTGTTCCTTTTCTTTTTTATAGAAGAGACCAAGCAAGTTTTGAGACTCAGCTTGACAGAGTTCTCATTACCCAAATTTTACCTGCTGTTTGGCATTAGCAAAGTCAAGTCAGCTGCTGTCATCGCCTTCCGCTCCAGTTACCGGGACAGATCATTCTCTCCTGGCTCCTATGAGAGGGAGACTTTTGCTTTGACATCCTTGGAAACAGTCACAGAGGCTTTGTTGGAGATCATGGAGGTATAGAAGGCAAAATGATAAGAAGCTAAACTCATTTTTAAAACTCCACTGGTACTGTATAGAAGAAATACTGTTTTATTCTGTTTTGTACTTAATGCTTAAATAAAAACATTCATACAGACTGTGTTTAGAATGTTTCTAGAAACACTTATATACATAAATATATTCAGAGTATCTTTTTTTTAGGCATGTATGAGAGATATTCCAACATGCAAGTGGCTGGACCAATGGACAGAACTAGCGCAAAGGTATGTCCCAAATTTAAGTTACAAAAGTATGTATACTGTTGAAAAGATAGATATTACTACATAATTGATATTTTAAATAATTATTCTATGTATTTATATGTATATATATAAGCACAAAAGTTTTCATAGCTCTTCGAATTTTTTAATTGCAGATTTGCATTCCAGTATAACCCATCCCTGCAACCGAGAGCTCTTGTTGTCTTTGGCTGTATTAGCAAACGAGTATCTCATGGACAGATAAAGCAGATTATCCGTATTCTCAGCAAGGTACTTCCCCCTCTCTTCCCAAATATTTGTGGTTCCCAAGTTGTAAAGTATATCTTGAATTTTTCTAAGGGACATTTAAATTTGAATTTAATAAAATATCTTATATGTTGTTTATTGAATCTTTAAAAATGGGTTTTGATTATTTATTATAATTCTTTGAAGTGAAGCCTCTCTAGAGAAGAATCTTAAAAAAATTAACTATTTCTTTTGGCAGAAGGTACTATTAATATTTTATTATAAGCATTTAACTAGATATTAACTAGATAATATTTCTAAGGTGGCTCAGTGGTAAAGAATCTACCTGCAATACAGGAGAGGGAGGTTTGATCCCTGGATGGAGAAGATTCCCCTGGAGAAGGAAATGGCAACTCACTCCAGTATTCTTATCTGGGAAATCCCATGGATTGAGGAGCCTAGTGGGCTACAGTCCATGGGGTTACAAAGAGTCAGACATGACTTAGCGACTAAACAACAACAAAGACTAGCCTTGTATAAAATTATGTAATTTGTAATTGCTATAACAATTCCTGACTTACTATGTTAGAATATACTATAGAAATACTTTTAAAAAAGATTCCAAGTGTGTTTACTAGCTACCAAGATCACCACAAGCATTGGAAATAATTCTCGCACTTATTAAATAAGGAATTGTTCCTGAAATAATTCTGAAATTCAGTTGAGGAGTAAATGTTTGTTTCAATGAAAGTAACATAAAGAATTCTGTTTCTCTAAAAGGCTCTTGAGAGTTGCTTAAAAGGACCTGATACTTACAACAGTCAAGTTCTGATAGAAGCTACAGTAATAGCACTAACCAAATTACAGCCACTTCTTAATAAGGTAATTACTGTGAAGAAAATGAGTGCATTTATTTTGGGTGTTAGTGTTAAATGTTATTTTCTTTCAAAGAGTTCAGAAAATAAGATGGATAGAGAAATTATAAAGAAAAAGCTATAGTTAAAGTAGAACGTCTTACCTTAAAATTCAGTTGTTTTATTTACATTAGAGGAAGAATGAGCATGGAGAGTATGTTCTTAAGTATTGGGTATTGTTTTATCAGTGCTTAAAGGAAAGATGGATATATATTCTTAGTTCTTTCATCAAGTTGAGCATCTGCTATGTGCCAAGTACTGTTTTAGGTGCTGAACAAAGCCAATAAAATTATCTGCTTTCATGGAACTTTTATTCTGGAACTAATGTGAAAGTTGAGGAGTGGCTAGATAATAAAGTAATTAAAATACACGATGGGTTAGTTGGTGATCATTATTGTAGAGAAATGTAAAGCTGGGGTAAAGTTCACCTGGTAATCAGGAGTCTGGTGCTAAGTGAGGATAACGTTTAAAGGGAATAAGATAATAGCAGACCCTGTTTCAGGGTGGTCTGAGCTCATCTCAGCTTTGTGACCTCAGGCAGGTCATCTGTATAATATCCGGACATTATGTTTCCACATCAATAAATTGACTAAGTAATGGCATAGTGTTAGCTTCCAACTCTAAAGTTGTATTCTGTGAATTGAGTACAAAGATACGCCAGATTGAGAGAGATTACAGAGAAATAAAGACCTGGTATTGAGCTCTATGTTCTACAAACATTCTATGTTCTACAAACATTCTAAAATGGCCAAATTGGGGTTCTTTTGATATTCCAAAATTGATATTTTTGTGTGCACAGTTAAAAAAAGACACTGTGCAATCCTAACTGTAAGGTCAAACTGAATGGAATGTGTCTGGCCCAGATGCTTTTTGCCTTGCAGCTCTTCTGCCTCCTGCTTCTCACCTTTCCCCAGCAGAGGAGGATAAAAACAATCAGAAGTGATTATAGCTCCCTTAAGGTGAAACCTATTACAGGGAGAAATTAATCATCCTCGATGCTTACCTATACACCCTGGATCCGAACAGAGCTTAGGGGTTTAGCCAAGGAATTTCCCAATCCCAGTCAGGATCCTCTGGGATTTGTTAAGGAATTTTAATTGACCATCTGGACCTACGAGCCCAGGTTTTAATCTGTATCAACTAATGCAGCTGTTAGTTTCTGAAAGCAAAACAAGGGAATGACTAGAGAAAGCAGGGTGAAAATACCCCTTAAAGGACTTTGAATCACATAGTGCAGAAGCTTGCACCAAATATAAGGAATTAGCTGAGAAATTACTCAAACCTACCTCAGAGCTTTCTCCAAAAACCATAAATGGACAAAGATTCAACAGTGCAAGCAAAGATTGGATGAATCAATCCAAACTATTATAGAAGATTGGGGGGAAAAAAGCTTTAAGCAATATGCTGGCTTGACATTTGAATCATTCTCTAACAACTAAAATGATCCTTTTGCTTAACTCCACCTTTAAAGAAGGCTTAGATGAAGATTTAGCTACTCTTGTCAAAAAGACAGTCTAGGTTGGTCTGAGTTACACACAAAACACTCTTGTTACACTGACTGGCCAACTTTTCAAAACCATTACAAAAAAAAGAAAAGGGGGTATCTATGAAAATTATGAACCTTTAATTGCACCACTTTATTACCCAATGCCAGTAGAAAATTGACCCCCAACCAATTTAATTCCCAAAACAGTGGAGAAAGCTTGACGGAAAAAAAAGTCTCTCTTTAGAATTCTTGTCCTGAGGGCAGTAACTCCTACTAGGAGAACCTGATTTTCGCTCCCTGTCCCTTGAGACCCAGAGCTCTCTGGATCACTTATCTAGACTGTCTCTTAATTGCTGAAACTGAGGGGTGGGGGAAGGAAAGAAGCCTTTTAAATTTTATTATTCCAACTTATTTACATTTTGTTTTATATTGTCATATCTGATTCATGACTAAGTTTAGAAAATGAAGGTATATCTCTCATTGTGTCTGTCTGGATATATATATGTATGTCTCAGTATGTTTCTTTGTCTTTGGATAATATTGCTGAGGTTAATTTGTAAAATGAGCTCTAACCTAACCAGCCTAAAGAAAAATAAGCACTTGCAAATCGAGCAGTTCTAAATACAAGAGAAATTAACCTAAGTGGATTTCAGGTTCACGTGAATTAAGAAATATTCAGTATTAAGTACCTGGTATTAAAATTTGTTGATCTAATTAATGTAGACATGCTTAAAATATTAAGCATAATATTTTCATTATGCCTAGGTTTAATATGTTAAATAAAATCTTGTTATATCTGTTACAAATTTGTAAGCAAGCAAAGTAACTCAACTGAAGAAACTTCTAAGGAAAGCAAGTGTAAATGAGATAGGAACTTCTAGATAAACTCTATTAAGGGGCTACCCCAATGGCTCAGCTGTAAAGAGGCGCCTGCCAGTGCAGGAGATGCAGGTTCGATCCCTGGGTCGGGAAAGTTCCCTGGAGTAGAAAATGGCAGCCCACTCCAGTATTCTTGCCTGGAAAATCTCATGGACAGAGGAGCCTGGTGGGCTACAGTCCATGGGGTCACAGAGAGTCAGACACGACTGAGCTCACACATGATTTCTTGTATACTGCAGTGTGTTTTGATGGGACGGTGGTGTATCTTACTAACCTGGAGTGCGTCTCCCCTGCCTAGGACTCCCCTCTGCACAAAGCCCTCTTCTGGGTTGCTGTGGCAGTGCTGCAGCTCGACGAGGTCAACTTGTACTCAGCAGGCACTGCACTTCTGGAACAAAACCTGCACACCTTAGACAGTCTCCGAATATTCAACGACAAGGTAAACAAGCTTTCGGTTGGTATTTCTAAGTTATGCATGTTAGAGCGTCTCCTTTTTTTTGTTGTTGTCTTTTAAAATTAGAAGAGATCCATCTTTAAATATGAATTTCTGTGCAACTGGTGGTGAATATAATTCCTTACTAGCTCATAAAAATGGTTTAAACTTTGCATACTTTTTTATATAAAAATAGCAAAACACAGTACTTGCCCAATATTGGTAAACAGAAAAAGGATAAAAATATTGAGTAATAATAATAGCTACCTTGCTAGGCTCTATGCTGTCTTATGCACTGTACATTCGTTAATTGTAATTTCATAACCTAAGGGTAAAGGTTAGCATTCCCCACCCCTACTTCACTTCATGAAGAAATAATCTAAAAATAAGCTTACTTTTATTGAATCATGGTACTTAATGAGAAATAGGTATAATTAGAAGCAGATAAGGAGTTTGGAGGAGTCTAAAGGAAACTTTTGGACACTTGATTATGCTAGTCTTTTGTTTGCTTAATTCCACTTTAAAACATATTAATACCATCACCACCCCTCTTAACACCTATTAGTCTTGATTGAGATTGGATTTTGGTTTACAGAGTATAGTAAAAGAAATACAATAGTAAGAAATTATATTCGTTTTGTCTTTGGAGAAAAAAAAGAAGAGTCTAGGAGAAAAGAGAGGAATTTTAAGATAAATATGTGTATATAATAAGAGGCTTAAAGCAAAATTAACAGAGCTTGTGAGAAGAAAGAAACAGACCAGAGCATGGTTTTATGTGTGGAGATGCCTGGTCTAAACATCGTTTGTTTTGTCTTCCAAACAGTAGTGTAGTGTAGACCCAGAACAGCTGGGGCTCTGGGAAATATGGAAACAGAATTTTAGATGTAGAAGTTATCTTGAAGTTTTATCATCCATTTTATAGGACAGAAAAGAACAAAGAAGTCAGATAACTTGTTCCTGTTTGTACATCTGACTTGGAACTAGAACCTCTCTTTCCTAATCCCATTGCCCTTTTCTGGAGTGGTCTTGGGACAGCAGTGGTCAGAGAGATGGCTAGCTATTGGCCTTTTGTGTGAATATAGGATATTTGTAAGTGAAGTGTTTCTCTAGGAATATCTGCCTTGGCATTTTCATTGGCAAAATAGACCATTAGCAGAAGTTAATATTGACTCCAGTGTCTCTGGATACTAGGAATCAGTTAATAAAGCTTGTTAAAAGTTACCAGAATGAAAGATGAATAAGGTCTGAGGATCTATTATTTAACCTAATGACTATAGTTGATAACATAATTGTTGTATTATAAATTGAAATTTGCTAAGAGAGGAGAACTTAAATGTTCTCCCCCAAAAAGGGGGATGGGATATAAATATGTGAAGTGATAGTTTATTGACTTAATGGGAGAAATGTATATGTGAAAGGATATAGATATACATTCATTATTCAAATCATCACATTGTACACTTTAAATACCTTCCAATTTTGTCAGTTATACCTCAGTAAAGCTGAAAATATATATATACATTGAACTTATAGTAAGTTAATACTTTAATATTATGTAATATTCTGCAACTTGCTTTTTTTTAACAATATGAACATCTCTGTAAAGCATATATATATATACACACACACACAAAATTTCATGTGTGTGTGTGTGTATAATTCTTCCTCATGACTGCAGAGTATTTTACAGAATGCATGAGCCACAGCTTATTTAACCATTTGCCCATTAATGAACATTTGATTTGTCTGTTATCTTTTTTTATTATAGAAAATGTTACTCTAAACATCTCTCTACATTTATTTTATAGTCTAATGTTTTTCTTTCTTTGAGGTAGAAACCTAGACAGACCTGAACATGACCCTAAGTACTTTCAGTTTTTGCTTTAAAATAAAATCTCTGTGTATAAGAGAATCACAGGGCTTCTTTTTTTCAAAATGCAAATTCCTGGGCCTTACCACTTCCCATGATTCTGAGATTGAACCCAGTACTTTCCACCCTTGAACAAGCATCATCAATGACTTTAAGGCAGGTATTCCTAAAACCACACTTTAGGAAATACTGTTAAATACCTTAATTTAGAGGTCAGGTTACCTAGCATTTTTGAGTTTCAGTTCTTTGTTTTACCACACTAGAACGTCAAATTTGCCAGGGCTAGTAGTTTTTGTCTGTCTGTTTGGTTCACTGACATATCAGTCAGTTGATCAGTCTGTAAAATGGACCTGACATCTGTTAACGCAGAATTGCTTTAAGGTTTCAGTACAGTAGTGTATCTCACCCTGTTCTCTACAGCAGGCCCTCAGTAAACGTGAGTCCTCTTCATTCTCTTGAGTATCCAGTCATAGTACCCAAAGTGCCAGCTACGATTCAACGCATGGTCTTATTTAAAATAACAGTATAGGTTTTTAAAAGTCACCAGGATGTAAATTGACAGTCACTTATTTTACATTATAAATCAAAGCTGTTGTATCTTCCATCACCTTATTCCCTACATGCTTGACTGTCTTGCACTAATTTATTTGTAATACCTTAAATGTTCTATGGTATTTTGTAGTCATCTGAAAATAATTTTTCTCAACCTAAAAGGATTATTTACTTTGCCATAGCTGTTGAATGCAAACAAAATCCAATTTAGTGATCCTTCTGTGTGAACCCCATCAACTGTCTCATGATTATTTTTAATAGAGTCCAGAGGAAGTGTTCATGGCAATCCGGAACCCTCTGGAATGGCACTGCAAACAAATGGATCATTTTGTTGGACTTAATTTCAACTCTAACTTTAACTTCGCACTGGTTGGACACCTCTTAAAAGGTAGAGGCCTTGTGTCAAAATATTTTTATGAAATAGTATCAAGAAGCCAGAAGTAACTAAAATAACTGAGTGCTTGATATAATTTGGCTCATATGTCTTACTTTAAATGCAAACTATTTGTCTTAGTGAGTTATGTTTTGTTTAGTATGTATTTTAATAGAGCCTAACTTCTGAATCAAATACCAAATTTCCTTTAGAAAGCAAAGGAGTTGATTGTTACACAATTTCTAAGTACTAAACCTTCTAATAGCTGTTTTATTAGTTAATGATACTTAAGTATCTTTTTGGTTATCAAAATAAGACAGATTACAAATTAATAAATGTTATTTGAGTAACTCATGTTAGAAATTTGAGATTTGACCAGAGATTGTCTTAACTTGTTACTAATTTACTATTGTTCAGTACTGTTATTACATACCATAGGACCTCGCCCTCTGGTCCCCATTCTCCCACCTCCACATTTCTATATTACTTAGAGCAGTGATCTCCAGTTATTCCTCAGAGTGAGCTCATTCACTCGCTCACCTGACTTTACTCCCTACTTCTGACTTCATTGAATGTTAGCTTCGGTTTATTAATCTGGTACAGCCATGGCCCAAAACTGCAGTTAACAGAAATGGCATATAGGGTGAGTCAGAAGCAAAAGCAGTGTAAAGTATGGCCTGGAATAAGGAGCTAGCATGAATTGCTGGTTTTAGATTTGGCCAAAATTAGAGACTCAAGCTAGAACTTGAATCTGCAGTGTTGTATCAATTTAAATGATGGTTAGGCTTGAGGGATCATAGAGGTTCCCCCAGGTTTTTAACCAGGTACATACACACACACACACACACACACTGGTGTGAATGTATGCATTTTATTTCACCACCTTATGAAATCTTTGCAAAAAAATATTGACAGTTTTAATCTCTAAAGTGAATAGGGATTGCTTAAAAGATAGTACACTAACTACAAGATACCAAGAGATGAATTGCAACTAGGCTGATAAAGTACTTGCTTATTCTGTATTTCTAAAGGAATATGAAATATTTCCAGTGTACAAATTCCCTATTTTAAATGGAGTTGCATTAGTGATTAAAAGCTGTCCAAAGATCAAACTTACCCTACTCAACCCATTTCTTTGACCTTTGAGAGCATATAGTCCCAATATCATAAGGCTTCTTCCTTTAACTAGAAAAAAAATTAAGTGATAAAACCCTGTTTTCAAAGCATATCTTAAGACAAACTACAATATTAGGTTTTTTAAAAAATCCTTGTGCTGTTGTAGGGAATAGAAGATCTGAAACACTTATTATCTTTCCTAATTTTCCTCTCCCTGAGGTGCCTTCGTGTTCTAGGGAGCATTATTCTGTTCTGCACATTTTTGGTGCTTAATTCTATATGTAGTTAATTAACTGTTCACATATGTGTATATTTTACCTTCCCCAATGGCTGGTCTCAGAAGGCAGGAGTTACCCCTTATATACTTCTCTTCTTTGCAGAGTTGCTAGTCACAGAGTAAGAATTCAACAAATGCTTACTGAAAGAAATAATTAACTTCTTGTTTGTTTTTATTTTTTCCAGGATACAGGCATCCTTCACCTGCCATTGTCGCAAGAACAGTCAGAATTTTGCATACACTACTAACTCTGGTTAATAAACATAGAAATTGTGACAAGTTTGAGGTGAATACACAGAGCGTGGCTTACTTGGCAGGTAAAAACACAAAATAGACAAAATTAATCTTACAGGTGGCGCTAGTGGTAAAGAACCTGCCTGCCAATGCAGGAGATGTAAGAGACAGGGGTTTGGTCCCTGGAGGAGGGCATAGCAACCCACTCCGATATTCTTGTCTGGGAAATCCCATGGACAGAGGAGCCTGGTGAGCTATAGTCCATAGGGTCACAAAGAGTAGGACATGACTGAAGTGACTCGGCATGCACATATATATCTAAGGACCACAAAAAAGGTACAGACACCTATGGGTCCTTCTACTGATTGCTTAGCAGAGTAAAGAGTTCACAGCTAAGTCCCGTGGTATTGGTTAAAATTTGGAAAGTTTGCCA
Source organism: Cervus canadensis (assembly GCF_019320065.1). Lineage (NCBI taxonomy): Eukaryota > Metazoa > Chordata > Mammalia > Artiodactyla > Cervidae > Cervus > Cervus canadensis. Next base: position 41,654,426 of record NC_057386.1, read on the forward strand.
AAACATTTTTCCTTATAAAAGAATTTGCATTAGTATATGAAATGGGTTCTCTTGTCATCTTTGGTTCACGACACTACATAACTCCCTGTTGTCTGTCATAAAATCTAAATGCCTGAGCCTAGCATCTTGAAGGAGAAGGAAATGGCAACCCACTCCAATATTCTTGCCTAAAGAATCCCGTGGACAGAGGAGCCTGGTGGGCTTCTGTCCATAGGGTCGCACAGAGTCGGACACGACTGAAGCGACTTAGCAGCAGCAGCAGCATCTTGAGCCCTGAAGCAGCCCTCCTGATCTGTCCTCTTTCTCTAAATGTCACAGGCTCATTTTTTATTTCCTTTCGAAATGGATGGGCTATTTTAAGCTAGTCTACTTGCCACCCACTAGAAGTGCCTTTATGTCTCTTTAATATTCATTCCTGATGCCATCTGTTTTGCCTAGATTGTCTGCCCCTCCCCTCCTTCCATTATACTGTCCTCGCTTGCTATTGCCCAGTTTGTGTTTCTCCTTTCAGCAACACTTAGCACTTATATGTAACACAATTGTTGAACATAGTCTTTTTTTTCATTTGGAGTCTGATGATTTATAGTGTTGTATTCGTTTCTGCTGTTCCGCATAGTGAATCACATACATGTACATATATTCACTCTTCTTAAGATTCTTTTCCCATAGAGGTCATTACAGGGCATTGAGTATAAACATAGTCATTTGATGGAAAGTGCTGATTCCCAGTTTAGCAGACTTCACTTTGTAGCAACTTTTTTGAGTCATTTGACCTTGAGCAAATCATTTAACATTTCAAAGTATTTTTCTTTACCTAAGAAATGGACATTATAGTCCTGGCCTGCTGACCTTTTATGTTTGTTGATGTCAAATAGACATTAAAGCGCTGGACTATATAGGTACTGTTTAAATCTGTTTAATGTTTACATGCAGCCTTCCAAAACAGATGGTAAACCCTTAAAGATAAACAAATCTGTCCTAAGGGTTTATACCCTTAAACTTCAACTCTCCAAGACTCTCTACATGCATGTTTAACAGCTGTTATTCTCTTTAGGAGCTTGTAAGAAGTATATCCTATTTTAAATCATATTTGTGATTTATTAAATTGTTAAATCTTCCTTCTTGTTTTTTTTAGCTCTACTTACAGTGTCTGAGGAAGTTCGAAGTCGCTGTAGCCTAAAACATAGAAAGTCTCTGCTTCTTACTGATATTTCAATGGAAAATGTTCCTATGGATACATATCCCATTCATCATGGTGACCCTAGCTATAGGTAAGTGGGCTTCTCCTCCCATAATTACATAATTTCATCAGGTTTTGATTTTCTGTACCAATGGAGTCAAGCAGCAGAGTAATCCAGAAGGTAATATAGGAGAGAAACTAAAGATAATCAAGGAAGAATATAAATCAAAACTCATTTTATAAATGTACGATATTTTATGTGGGTTAGTAGTGAGAAAGTTCTTCTTACCTATTTGTGCTAATTAGTTAACATTACTTTGTCTCTTTTTAAGCACAAGTCAGTTGAATGATGAAGAGATGATCTTGAAAGTATCAGACTGTAGGAGAAGGCCTAGGAAAACCTAAGGTGAAATATAAGCAACATTACAAGCTTAATGATAGAAAACTGAGGTATACAGATTTGTAAAAAGATATACATGCCAACATATTTATGTATTTACTCATATCACACTAAAGTTACTAAAAATTTTTCTATAGTGCAGATTTAGTTAAGATAATCAAATTATATTTGCTGTCATGTGTGGCTTTGGGTAGCATGTTTTTCACTAAAACATAGAGAAATTCCATAAAATTGGCATCATTTGGAGTTTTTTTATATTTTCAGTTAATGGTACCTTTAAGTGTTAGGTACAGTGTTGAACATAGGAAAATAATCATGTCTTTGTAGAGCTTGTATCATTAAATTTATCAACATCCCACTTTTTAATAAAAAGCTCTTGGCATTTTCCAACAGGTGTTAACAATGTATGCAGAAGCTTTCCAGGCATACTTGGTTTTCAGTAGTCTTACTCTTTAGTCATTCCTGTGATTATATTTATTTGAGATAATGCTCTTTTTGTCATGGAAAGTAAAAAGTGAATTTGCCTGTGTTCCCCTTGGTTTTTAAACCAGTGGTACAATTGCCTATTTAGACTTGATTTTCTTTTATTAAAAAATGAATGCAGTACAGTTAAGTTGAGCATTTGTTGAGTACCTGCTATGTATGTCATGGCAAGAAAGTGGATACCTCCTGGAGATAAATTAAGAGTTTGTTCTCCAAAGTGCTTTAAAGTACAGTTTTAAAATTAATTAATCACTGCCATTGGGAAATAGAACAGTCAATTAGAAGGGCCAAGAATGCTTGTTTTTGTCATCATGTTTATTGATTCTTCTCAATTGTTTTAATCTCTCAGGACACTAAAGGAGCATCAGCCGTGGTCCTCTCCCAAAGCTTCTGAAGGGTACCTTGCAGCCAGCTATCCACCTGCAGGCCAGACCAGTCCCCGAGCCAGGAAATCTATGAGCTTGGACATGGGTCAGCCTTCTCAGGCCAACACGAAGAAATTGCTTGGTTAGTTTATCTAAATTATGTAGAAATTTTTAGAGTTGTTTTTAAAAATGGTCAGATACTTTCACTCTTGAAAAATTATTTGAAGCTCTTAAAGATTATCAAAATTTTCTGTTTTTGATGCAGCAAAGTTTTTGATGCCAATGATAAGAGAGTTTGATAGATCAGTTAAGCCCTATCAGTTAAGACAGAAGAATGAGAATGAGATCTCGAAACAGTTTGGGGGGGATTCTTAGACTAAATATTGTGGCTGTACTTGTTTTATTCTGCCTTGGCCAGGCAGCAGGTGAATGAGAGTAGGAGAGACATTAGGTACTCACAGAAAAGGAAGAGTCTCACAGCATTCAGATGCAGGGCCTTTAACAATATATTTTCCAAAATTATCATCTGTGGGCAGAATATATCAATATGCTATGAAATGTAATAATACTATTTGCCATCTTTTCTTAAAAAAACAAAAAGGTAAGAGTTTTTGATTATTGTATTTTTTTATTACTCTAAGAACATAGAATTCTTGAAAATTAAAACTGCTCTTTTATATCAACATTTGCCCATGAGAAATACACCTAAAATGCTGTGAGACCCTTTCCCTTTTCAAAAGCTGAAGTAAATAGTGAAAGAACCCACTGATCCCGCCTCACCACATGTTGAATACAAAGGTGCTCTTATACAGCTTTGGCGAAGGAAGTATAAAATAAGTAACCTGCCAATAAACCATGAGAGAAATTGAAACCATGAATGTTAATCACTATGACTAGTCACATAGGACTGTTATTTTTTGTTTGAGTTTCTTTCTGTTTATACTTTGCCATAAATAATGTTCTAGGAGTTTTCTGGTTACTTAATGTTTTGTGATTCTCAATTTTCATGCCAAGGATGTTGTAAATGAAGAACTAACTTCAGAGAAAATGCAGTATTGAATTCATTCAACCTATGTGCTAGATGAAAAAGTTACATAGTCTTTGCCCTTGGGGAAGCTCATAGTTTGATGGCTAAGACAGTATCATACAAGTGCAACAGCATCCCTGGGTGCCATTAAATACATCTTGATGAGGGAAAACTGAGGATTGGGGGAAATTAGGAAAAGCTACAGAGGGGAGGTAACATTTAAACTGGGTCTTGAAGATTTGATACCTGTTTGCCAGGTAGACACAGGATAAGGAAGGCACGCATCAGGAGAGGTGGGAATAGCATGAATAAGGCAAAGTCAGGAGAAGCAATGGGACAGGAAATGAGGCTCGAGAAGGCTTGGAACTAGTCTGTAGGAGACTTTGTGCCATGTTAAGAAATTTAGCCTTTTCATGTATCCAGCAGGGATCTTTAAATAGGGAAGGGACATTATGAAATTTTATTTTTAGGAAAGGTTTTTGGCTACAGTATGGAGAAAGGGAAATTTTTTGGCAAGGGAATCATTTAAGAGATTGTTACAGCAGTCCAAGCAAAAAATGGCATAGGCCTACACTAAGGCAAGAGCAATGGAAGAATGGAGAAAAGGGATCAGTTTTGGGATTTCTGTTCAGTTCAGTCCGACTCTTTGTGACCCCACGGACTGCAGTACACAGACCTCCCTGTCCATCACCAACTCCCGGAATTTACTAGGACCTGACTATATGGGCCAGGTAGGGCAGGAGAAGGCCGAGAAAGATGTCAAAAGTTTCTGGCTTCAAAAACTGTCTGGGTAGTGACTCCATTCACAGAGATTGGGACTAATAGATTTATAGCACAAAGTAATTCAGGTTGGTTGATAAGGACTTCCCTGGTGGCTTAGAAGGTAAAGAGTCCCCCCACAATGCCAGAGACCCAGGTTCAAACCCTGGGTTGGGAAGATCCCCTGGAGAAGGGAATGGCTACCCATTCCAGTTTGGGATACCTTCAGAATTCTCGGAATGTGTATCTAAGAGATAAATGAAAACATACATCTGGAGATCAGGAAGAGAGAAGTGGACAGGTGGCACATTTAGAATTAATTAGCTCATTAGAGAGCTGAAGCTATAGAAGTGAAAGGAGATCTCCAAGGAAAAATGCAGAGTGTAAAGTAAAAAGGAAGAATGAAATTTGATATTTTGACTGATCACTGACTGAATGTCTAGCCTTGTGACTTCAAGCTAATCTCTTAAGTGATGGCTTCCTCAGTTTATAGGTAGAGAAAATGAAGAAGTTAGACTAGATCCTTTGGGCTGTTAAGTTATTTGACCTTGATTTTTATGACTGTTGTGAATTAGTATTGAAACTTGAGGTTAATAGAAGATTAAATTTCTCAAGTGTTCAATTGTCCAGATGTGATTATAGTGGCTTCAGTTCTGGGTTTTAAAAAGTAATACTGTCACAGGTATTCCAGATTTATTCTTAGAGCTGCACCAAGAAAAATAAGAGAATTTCTTATAATACAAAGAACAGAAATATGTAAGTTCCAAATAACCCAATTTCAATACTTTTACTTTAAGAGAAAGTTTTTCAACAGTGATAGAGAACACCATTATAGAAACTCAAAGCCAAGTGAATGGTCCTCCTTGCTATTTTTGAAACATTTCCCAGTGTATCAATTATTTAGTACTTTCAGGCATACAGATCCTTTTTTCAGAGCTTGAAGAACTAAAATCAAAGTTTGATTTTGCCTTCATTTGGAAATTCTTCATATGTTAATGACTCATTTTTGGCACCAGCTGCTGCTGCTGCTAAGTCACTTTAGTCATGTCCAACCCTGTGCGACCCCATTGACAGCAGCCCACCAGGCTCCGCCATCCCTGGGATTCTCCAGGCAGGAGCACTGGAGTGGGTTGCCATTGCCTTCGCCATTTGGCAGCAGCAGAATGCCTTAAATTGAAAAAAGATGGTTCAGACATAATTGCTCTTTGCTATTAAATAGCGCCTATCTCTGTACTTATTATTAAATATTATGCTTGCTGGTGGAGTTTGGTTTACCTCCAGTGTAGTGAATGTAATCTCAGTTTGATTTGGACCAATAAGGCACATCCAGTCCTGAAACAGAACAGCTGTTTAGCCAAAATTCCTTAAGAAGATGAAGAAATATGGAGAAGAGAGGAACTCTGCCCCAGGGATGTTTGAGCTTTCTTTGGGTCCTAAGTGAAAACGCAAACACTTTATGCCCAAACATTTTCTTTTTAGTATATTCCTATTCACAGACACTGTGGTTAATAAACTTCCATATTCTGTAACTTTTGTTTATAGGAACAAGGAAAAGTTTTGATCACTTGATATCAGACACAAAGGCTCCTAAAAGGCAAGAAATGGAATCAGGGATCACAACACCCCCCAAAATGAGGAGAGTAGCAGAAACTGATTATGAAATGGGTGAGAAACAAAGTTAATAATTAATCTAGATCATTGAAAGTAAGGAGGGAGAATACATTAAAAGCCATATTTGCTTTCTAGCCATTTCTTAGTGTCATTAGGATGAACTATAGAAACATTTGCTCTTTCTCAGAAGATAAGCTGTACAGTCCTTAAAATGCCAAAATCCTGAAATATGTGTGGAAAGCAATCATACATAGGATTGTAAACAGCATCGTAAACAGCTAGCCGGAACTTTCATATATAGATGAATAGTAATTTTGTATGATTTTTATGTTGATAATTTAAGTGTCTATTAAAAAACTATTGAATTATAGAAGTGACATTAAAATATAGCAGGTGAAGTAGTATCTGGTGTGTTGTATTTGATTAATACAGTTGATAGTGTTAATCCATATCTTACCACAGAAACCCAAAGGATTTCCTCATCACAGCAGCACCCACATTTACGCAAAGTTTCAGTGTCTGAATCAAATGTTCTTTTAGATGAAGAAGTACTTACTGATCCGAAGATCCAAGCACTTCTTCTTACTGTTCTGGTAATATTTTTTGCTTTTTATGTTTTTTTTCCTCCAGTCTACTCTTAGAAGGCCCTTAAATATTAAAAACATGAAAGGAAGTCTATATTCAGCTTCTCACCAAAACAGATAAAAATTCAGCCACAAAATAAAATGTTTTTTGTTTACTTTGTTTGCAGGCTACACTGGTGAAATACACCACAGATGAGTTTGATCAACGAATTCTTTATGAATATTTAGCAGAGGCCAGTGTTGTTTTCCCCAAAGTTTTTCCTGTTGTGTAAGTATCTCCACCTGCATTTAACTTTTGTATCTGTCTTGAAGTCAAATGTTTTATAAAAGCTTAGGAAAAGTATCACCCAGTAGTGTTCACTGATTGTGGAGAGGGAAACATGGATAGTGATTTTAGCTTAGAGACAGTGGGTTTAATGAGACCTAAGATTTGTTTTGGCCTGTCACTCAGGGTGAACATTTTTTTATCTTGTTGTTTCCATACATTGTTCATTGTGATGAGCATCATTTCCTCACTTAGGAGGAAACTGTTAGATTGCTATTAATGTATTTAAATTAGCATACCTGTTATGGTTTCTTTCTCAGTAGAGGTTTTCTTTTTAATCCACAGTTGAATGAAAGCAAAACTGACCTCTTATTTGGGAGAGGAATTTTATTCTCTCTTAAGGGATGAAATCATATTAGCTTCAAAGTGTTCAAATCTAAATAACCCAAAGAAATTTGGGATCCCCTGGAGAAAGAAATGGCAACCCATTCCAGTGTTCTTGCCTGGAGAACCCCATGGACAGAGGAGCCTGGTGGGCTACAGTCCATGGGGTCACAGGAGTCGGACATGACTTAGCAACTAAACCACCACCACCATTCCTAATGTAGGCCTTCTGTATAGTGTCATTATTTCCTTGTTTTCGTTTTTTATTTATTTTTATTTATTTATTTGGCTGTGTCTGGTCTTAGTGGCAGCACACAGAATCTTTTAGTTGCAGAATGTGGGATCCAGTTCCCTGCTGTGTGCACGTACGTGTTCAGTCGTGTCCGACTCTTCTGCCACCCCATGGACTGTAACCCACCAGGCTCCTCTGTCCATGGAATTTTCTAGGCAAGTGGAGTGGATTGCCATTTCCCTCTCCAGGAGATCTTCCCCACCCAGGGATCAAACCGTGTCTCTTGAATCTCCTGCATTAACAGGCAGATTCTTTACCACTGAGCCACCTGGGAAGCCTTTCTTTTTGTTTAATCTTATTCATAAATTTCAGAGTTTTATGTACTTGGCCCTTGGTTATTTTTATTAATGGAGTGTAACTGGGTTAGAAATAGTCAGTTTCCTCGTAAGTTTGAATTGGATCATATATTCCACTCCCTCCAAGCTAATTTTGTGTTCCTTATTTGATCTGATTCAGCATTTATTAACACTGACTAATAGTAAATTTAGTTTTAACTCCTGGGTACATATCAGTAATCAACAGGAAGAGATGGTCCTAAAGCATGCTGAGTGGCTTATAGTAGCCAGCCTTGTCTTGAGCAGACAGTCAGCATGTATAGTTAAGCATAGTTATGTGACTTTACTAGTTGGTTGCTTTTACCATATTTTTTCTGATGACTATAAACTCAGAACAACAAAAAAAACCAGAAAAGTAAAAACCTTTATATTAGAAAATTTGGAAAAGCACCAGGAAGTAAAAAAGCACTCACCACCCTTTATTTTTATCACATTGTTCTAGGAAAGAACATATGTTTTCCAGTGTATATTTTCATTTAATTTATCTTTAAAATGTTCCTCTGTTGACTTTTTTTTAGGCACAATTTGTTGGACTCTAAGATCAACACCCTGTTGTCATTGTGCCAAGATCCAAATTTGTTAAATCCGATCCATGGAATTGTGCAAAGTGTGGTGTACCATGAAGAATCCCCACCACAATACCAAACATCTTACCTGCAAAGTAAATAAATGTATCGGGAGGAGGCTTGTTGATGAACTTGACACAGGCGTGCTGCTAAAGAATACACTAGCTGAAGAACTTCTCATGAGGAATAGGCTTGTTCATCTCTCTCTAGTGTGCCATTTTCTTACTGTCTTAATGTTGTGTTCAGTATGATAACTGGTTGGCAGCTTTTTAACTAAAGTTATGTTTTTATACTGAGTGTACTTTCAGTGAGTTTTAGTCTACTTTGATACTCATCCTCAAAAAAATGATTTTACTGTACATGTAGGTTTTATATATCATCAGCTATATAAATTATTTAATTTCTATTAAGATTAAAAGAGTATCTTGCTTGTTGTAAGAGTAACATTTGATTTGTTGCAGGTTTTGGTTTTAATGGCTTATGGAGGTTTGCGGGACCCTTTTCAAAGGTAAGAAAATATATTTTTCTCTACTGACAAAATGAAAATTTTACTTATATAAGTATGCCTGTTTTAAGAACACACAATGTGCTGAAAACCAGAATGATTCATACAAACACATACGTTATTTTTATTAAAAGTTTTCTACCTCAAGATTCTTTCCAAGAGGCAATACCTTTAATATGTTTATATACTAGCTTTTACCAAAAAAAAAAAAAAAAATCAACTAAATTTATGCTTGACTTTTCAGAAAGGTATAATAAACCTCTGTAAACTTTTCTGCCCTCAGTCCCTCATGTAATTGATGACCTTAAGGCACACACTTAGGTATCTTATGATTAGGAAAGAGCATAACATATGGCCGAAATCTACCTCATGACCTGAAATTAATACAATGTTATATGTCGATTAAACCTGTTTTTAAAATTACATAATGAAAAAAATTTACCTTGTGAAAACATTTTTTTCCTCTCAAGCTGTTGCATTAGATTCACTCTTCCCTGAAAATATCCTCATGTGGTCCATTCAGTTTGTTCTTTGATTGGCATTTGTTGATATAGTGTGACATAAATAATGTTTTTAATGATTCTGTCTGTATATGCTCTCTTTCCAAATTGATTGAGGTTCCTTGAAGGCAGGACTTCTATTTCTTCCCCTAGTGCAGTGTTCTAGAGATAGGGGTGCTGAATCAATGTAAATAGTGTAAACTTTGTTTTAAAAATTGAGTGTTTAGTTTTATTTTATTTTATTATTACTGAATACCTCTTGATATGCAAAGGCTTTCATTTACAAAATGGGCCTGAAGTCACAGAAATAAGTGTGTCATGCAGCAACTTTTGTGGTTTGATGGCCAGTAACCCTCCATTCTCTTTAGAGTGTTTATTAGTTAGTTGAATCTCTAAATGACAGCTGGAATGATGCTCTGCTCATTCTCCCTGTTTTGGAAAATAGTGTAGACATCATTCCTGATAATTGGATTGTCTCAGGATTAATTCAGTCTTTGTCTACGCATGGCCTCCAGTAATTGCAGGTTCATCTGGAAGCCGTTAAGTGTAAGCTGAATAAAATTCCCAGTTGTAAGTCCCATGGTAGTCTATAAATATTATTTCATTCCCCTCCCCTCGCTTTTTTTAATGATCTGTAGTATAAAAGAAGAAAAATAGTAAATTAAGCCCAAAATAAAAATTGAATTACTCTTTTTTGGCTTCAAAGGGGATTTAGAAAAAATAAAAAAGAACGGAGCTAAAATAATTTCGTATTTTCCATTACAGCAAACACAAATCCCAGACTATGCTGAGCTTATTGTTAAGTTTCTTGATGCCTTGATTGACACGTATTTGCCTGGAATTGATGAAGAAACCAGTGAGGAGTCCCTCCTGACACCCACATCTCCTTATCCTCCTGCAGTGCAGAGCCAGCTTAGTATTACTGCTAACCTTAACCTTTCTAATTCCATGACCTCACTTGCAACTTCCCAGCATTCCCCAGGTCAGTAAATGTACTCTTTATATAAATTTGAGCAATAATATTACTATACAACATTAGGAATTCCCTTGTTATCCGTTTACAGCAGATATTGCTCTTTTTTATCATGAAATTCATCTTACATTTCTTCTTTACCTTGTAGCTGATTTGAATTTTGGTTTCTGTAAAGCTTTCTGCTTTCAAAGAGTGCAACAAAAATAGTGACATGTTTATAGAGTGTTTACATAGTATTCCAAGGTTGAAACATTTTTAAGAGTTCAGGCAGGAAAAGTAACCTCAGGGACAGGTAACCCCTGTAAGTGAACAGAATGATAACTCCCTTACTAGATGTACTAATCTCGCCCTAGTGTCTCTGTGTCTCTGACACAGCCTACTGGGTCCAAAAAATCCACACAGTATAGTAGTGTCCCAACTCCCTACTTCCAGCAACAACCTGAAAATCTAGGGGTGAACAAGCACCCAGACAAAAAAGCCACACCAAAAACATAACATCTTAAAGCCCATAAGCATATTCCTTACTCTGAAGTCACTCTTAGGTCCGAGTGTGGAAAGTATACCAATTCAACATGCAACTAACAGGTGGATACATTGAGAAATAGCTAATAGCTCGGGTGGGGCTGAGATAAGCAAGATGGCAGAAACAGCAAATGCACAGAACTTTGGGCTCATTCAGTGTCAAAGCAGATGATTTCTTATGACTCCCGTCCACCTTGGAGGTGTTACTCAATCATTACAGAACTGACACCATTGTGTATGTTATAATGACAGTAATAATGAAGGAATTCCGTTGAGGTCATGTTTATACTCAGAAAGATATCTTTTTAAAGTGGTTAAAATTAAATTTCCATTATCTGAAAAGTTTACTCATGCTATAAGGAAAAGTTATTAAATGTAGTTAAGTGTTAAGTGGATTTTCTTTTAAAAAGCCAAGTAATGTATTATAACTACTTTGTATTGTTCAAGATCCATAAATAGAATTTCCAGTTTATAATCCTGGTTTTGCCTGAATATTTAGACATACATAGTTTTGAAGGTTCTAAAGAACTTGGCAAAAAAAAAAAAAAAAAAAGAACTTGGCAAATCTAGTGCCCAGTTCATACGTATTATAAACCATTATATTAAACCGCTATATTCATGTATGATCTGTTAAGCCTTGGTCAACAACAAAACCTTGGTCAGCAGAGGAAACAAATTATTTGATCTAGCACTTATTTATCAGTCACCTTACTGCAGCTAGTCAGGTTTCCCCTCCCCCCAAAAATATAAGTGAAATCTTGCCAGCTTTTCTCCTCTATAACTGTGTTCATTTGACCTCTGTTACCTACTCCCTAGGACAGTGTTTCTCCAAGTGTGGTCCCAGACCAGCAGCCTCAGTGTCAGTTAGGAGCTTGTTGAAATGTGGTTGCTAGAATCCCACTCCAGACCTCATGCACAAGAAACTCCTAGAGTAGGCCCAGCGAGCATTTTAACACTCAGGTGATTCTTACACACTAGAATGTGCATAGGATCTTGCCCCATTATCAGCATTTCAGCTGTTAAAGCCAGGGCAAAACTTTACTGTCTTCTAGATACTGCAGTGACTACACTCTTTCCCTCATCACCACCACCTCCCACCCAGCCCCCCATGATAAAATCTTAGCTCTTTGGAGCTAGAGGGTACTACAGACGTAATTTAGTTCTGAGCTCACAGTGTCTTACATGAAGGGGAGACTGGGCTTAGAAGAGCCAAGTGAATTGCTTTATCACACAGTCTTATCTAGAACCAAGGCCAGTGCTCTTCCCACCACATCTGTTGCCTTCAGTATCTGCCATCTTTCTTCCTTCCCTTCCCTTGCTTTCCTGTTCTCTTTCATATGTTTGTGTCTGTCTCATTATTTCCATTTGCCTTACCTAAGTCCACCACAGCTTTTCTCCTGTAGAGCTGTCTATCGTCTGGATTAGTCAACCACTGAAGTTGATCCTGATTAGAAAATCCATAGACTCTGCCTATATCGATCCTCTTGTTTTTCAAGTTTGATTCATTTTGACCAACGTTTTGCCTCTTGGGCTACTAAAGAGATGTTAAAGCTGTCAAAATGATTAGTTGTTTTTATATTGACTTTTTTTTTTTTTTAAATCTGACTACCAGGGATATTTCTGCCTATTTTTACCCACTGATAGAGACAACAAAATAATCAGATTAAAATAAAGGTACCAGCACACGTTCTGGTCGCTGATGAACTGTTCATGTCCTGTGTTGATTGGACATTAACCACATCATTTGCTTAGAAAAATAGTCCTACTCTGCAACCTCTTATTTAGAATTGTCTAGAAAAATCAAAGAATAGTGTATGTGGTTTTGGTTACAGTTTTAAACCTACAGTGTCACCTCTAGTAGCTCTCCAAAGATGGCTACTTGAATGAATTATAACACCCTGAAAACCTCTGACTATTCTGAAATGAAACTGAAGTTTAAAAGTGATAGAATTAATTCTTTAGAATAATGGTGTTCAGCATTTTCTGTCTCTAAATTGTAAATTTTATATCCTTTGGTTTGCCAGATTATTTTACTACATTAGAGAAAGAGTTTATCTTTTCAATAGTCACTTTACTCTTTGATGAAACCCATTTGTATCTCTAAATTGTGGATTTATCTCCATGAAAGGATCCTGATTTATCTATCTGCCTAATTATTGTGTTTTTGTCATTTGTACTTAGATAATACCTCTTATAAGAGTGTATACTTTCTAACTAGGCATGCTGTTTTATAACTTTAGGTCCTTATAATCTTATATCCCTGTCTCCTCAATTCTTTGTGGAACAAAGTTTGCTGATACCAAAGGGCTAAAAGAAGTGATGAATCTAATCCAGATTCATAACTCGCTGTAGCATTTCATCTTTGGTATTTAGTTGAATAGAAACCAGTATATTTCCCTGTTTCCACTTTGATCAGCCATGTGCTAAGCAGAAGTATTTAAAGAAGCCCTATGTCTCTCCCTGAAATGGACCATGAGTGTTGCTTGCCATTAATTACCCAATATCAACCCACACTAGTCTACTGAATTTTAAGCAGGTGTAAGCTTTGTTGCTTTTTGTCAAAAAGCAAAAGATGCTGATCTGCACACAGCTGAAACTTTGCTTCAAACTTTCTGTCGATTTAAGGCTTTGCTTTCTGGATCTTTGGTACTTAGCAGGATTGACCACTAAGCTGTATCTTCTATTGGTCTCCAGTATTCTCTGCCATCAAATTAGCTACATAAGAAATTCATGAACTCCCTAGCCCTCCCTATCAAGCATTAAACCTTATTTAAGTAAAAATTTTGGTGATAATTGAGTAAGTCACCAGCTTCTGAGGACGTGGCAGTCATTTACATAAAACCAGCGTCTCTGAAGATACATTCTTCTTGACAGATGATCATAGGCCATTTGTCTATCCCCTGAACACAAGGAGGATTTTTTTTATAAGTTTTGTATTTTTATATATGAAGATACATAAATGACTGTCTTCTGACTCCACTCCTCGCAGAAATTGAATTTGGTATCCGTGGAGCCAGTGGAGTATACTCAAGAGTTCATTGCATATGAAGTTGTGTTAACTGTGGCCCTTTTAGCCAAATGAACGTAGAACTTTGTCTCTTCAGATTTTCCCACATGCCATTATCAGAACCTTGAAGAGAATCTATAACATTTACTCTTTAATAAATAAGAATATTTCAAATTTGATATTGTGATCCATTCTTTGGCCCAGTGTAGCTGAGCCGGACATGAATTGAAGAACCAGGATTAGAGCTAGAAAATAAAAACGTATCTACTAAAAATGCTGTATATGGGACTTTCTCTTGCTTAAGAAAGCCATAAATGGCTCTCTAACTGGGTGAGCAAAGGTGCCTTTTTAAAACCATGTTGAGTGCTTTATAACCATTTCAAGTATGCATTTCAAATACAGTCTTCCTGTATCCTCTTCAAATATTAAAGAGCAAGTATACTAGAAATAAACATCCAGATGGCATTATATGGATTTGGTGGGCTGCAGTCCACGGGCCCGCAGAGTCAGACACAGCTGAGCACACAAGCGATAGTTGCTGGATGATGGTATTCACTAAAAAAAAATTAAATAGATTCATCTACAGTATATTAAAATTTAATTTATACTCTACTGAGACCTCCTAATATTTTTCACACTGTAATTTAATTCAGTAAACACTCAAACTCCTCTATTGTAGATATTCAGTAGGTACTCCAGAACATTTAAAGGTGACAGAGACCCTGGTCCCCAGAGACTTGGCAGTTTTTGCCTATGTCTCAGTATTCAATTTCAGCTGAAGTTGTTATTTCCTTTCGAGGCATGTTTAACAAATCCTTTGTGTACACAAGTTCTTTGATTTTTAAGTACAAGATTAATACTACAGTACTCTGTAGAAAATAACCCCAAATCCAGATTTTGTCTTGAATTATCACAGATGTTCATTGTTTACATGCAAGGGACTCTGTTAAACCAAGGGAAGTGGGGGCACTAATAAGACATGAGACCTGCCCTCAAACAGATTTCAGAACAGTAAGAGTGGCAGGGTATACACAGTATACTGTTTTGACCTCTTTTGTGACCTTTTGTACTTATATTGTACCTTATAACTATAAAGTATTCTGATCATTCAAAGGGACATCTGTTTGGAAAAATCAGGTGATAATTATGGCTAAAGTTTAATAATATATTTTTTACCTCAAAAATATGTGAGATGTATATTACATTTTTTTGCAAAAATAAGCCTGTGATCTATTTTAAATATTTTTTCACTTGGAAAAGAAAATCTTAATTTTTTTCTTTGATCAGCTTATTTTACTGTTAGTATTAGAGCATGAATATTTCTAGAGCAAAGACCTAGTTGTGGAACTTTGTTTTAAATTCACTTCTTTCATTTCGTTTTGGGTCTGTGTCCAAGACTGTCAGTTAGTTATTCCATCCTTCTGCTTCTGTAAGGTAGACCTCCCTCCCAGGAAGCTGGGTGGGTCAGCTAGGAATTCTGAGGACTCCAGCCCCCCAGTGGTGCTGACAGCTGTGTGCAGAAAGGGTCAGTCCATCAAAACCATTTCTGCAAAGAGTAGACTTAGTCATACTTCTGCTGTTTACCAGGGTTAATGTGTCTCCCTCTTAAAGAAACATAAGAAACCTCTATTTTGAGACCACGTAAAGTCTCCAAAGCCATTTTTTTTTAATGTTTTATGAAACTACTTATGGTAGTGCAGACCTTTATTTGGTATATTCTTGATTTATTTTTCTTCTTTTTCTTTGTTATCACCTTCTATTTAAGGGAGAAAAATCATTTTAAACTGAGCAACTAGTTGGTGTAATTTCTGCAAATTTTCCACTTCAGTTTTTAATGTAATTCTTGATTTACACTAAAATCCTTATTTCTAATAAGGGTGGTAAAAACACATCTATCTGTAAAATTGTAAGTTCTACCATTTATTAATATTTAGAGTTGGTAATATTTAGGAAATTAGCTGTCAGTTCAATAATTAAAACTAGAATCCTGAAAAACCAAGAAAATTAATAATTATCCAGTACCTAATCATATTTCACCCTTTAAAAATCTTATGAACATCACTCACTTTTGTTTTCTCTTCCACTCTGTGTCTGTGAAGCTTCTCTGCCTTGCTCTAAATCAGCAGTTTTCATGCAGCTGTTTCCTCATCAAGGTACTCTTTACTTTTGTCATCTTTGCACGAATTACTGCTTACCCTGCGCTCATCCCAGGCACATGGCATGAGACTTCATTCACCAATCCCTGTAAGCAGAGTCTGGCTCAGGCACATAAAGGTCGTACAAGGCCATTCCTGAAAGGTCTGAATGCCTCTGGCGCTGCAGGGCCAGGACTCGTCTTGATGGAAGAGCTGCCCAGGTTCCCCCTGAACACTGAAGATGCTGTCCCGGCCCTGAACTAACATGGGCAGGTTAACAGGAAACTCCAGGGAGAGGTACTGGAGCAAGGAGGGTATGCGGTATGGGGAAGAATTTTTAGCTTAAGAAGTATTTATTTTCCGTAAATATGACGCCAACCCCAGCGTTTCCTTAGAAGTTAAAGCTGGCTGTCTTTTTTAATCACCTGTGCTAAAAAAAGGAAGGAATGTGGTCCTTAGTTAGCTCAAAGGACTAAGAAGAAAAAAGTGTGATGCAGTTAGGTCTCATTTATAAAAGATGCCTTTTCTGTCTTTTATTCTTTAGTAATTAATATACAGAAAGATTAGACCTGTTTAGAAAAAGAGATGTCAGCAATTGATGAAAATCCATTACAAATATTTTTAAAGTTCCTATAGTTGATCTTTTGTATATCTAGCTCAAAAGATTAATAATTCTAAATATATAATTAACACATCTCCATCATTGTATTTACTTGTGGCGCTAGTGGTAAAGAACCCACCTGCCAAAGCAGGAGACATAAGAGATGGAGGTTTGATCCCTGGGTTGGGAAGATTCCCTGGAAGGGGACATGGCAACCCACTTCAGTATTCTTGCTTGAAGAATCCCATGGACTGGGGAGCCTAAAGAACTACAGTCTAGGGTCTCAAAGAGTCAGGCAACATTGAAGCGACCAAGCACAGCACACACACAAGAAGCAGCTCTGGTTACCTTTTCTTCTAGGAAAACTTAATGGTATTTCTTGCTTATTTACATTAGTTTCAGTAACTTTAAAAATTCCAGTATAAAATTCAAGTCCTATGCATTTGTTGTAAAACTGCTTTCAGTACTTCACTTTTTTTTTCCCAGTTATTAGGAGCATCTTAATTTGTGTAGTAATTATGTGCAAAAAATCTTCACCTAGCTTATCTGATTCTTCTAACAGTCCTTTGAAATAGGCACATGTACTGTTAATTTTAAGTGCCAGATTAAGAACTGAAACAAAATAAGAGTTCTCATCCAGACAGACTGGACCCTGGGTCTTCTGATGTGCCTTATTATGAGCCCTCTGACACCTTTGCCTTCTCGTAGATGCAGTAAGAATTTTCTGACAGGTTTGCCATAGATACATGGGATAAACTAAGCAGTGCAGATTCAGGGACCTTACTAGAGCCCTGTGCAGGTGGCAGGAGGTTTGGATTATTATTAAGTTTTTCATTTTCTCCTCAGTTTCTCAAGAACTAAAAAGGATTTGATCCTTTTATTTTCTCATGAAAATATTAGATTCCAGTTTGAGAGATCATTTTGGTGTTTAAAAAATAGGTGACTCAAAGTATTTTATTATTTGTCGGGATGGAACTGTATCCCTAGTTGTCAAAGTAAACCCTGATACCTGCCTTCAAGGAACTCATGTTTGAGCAGAGGAGGTAGATATATAATGGATGTATGTTATTTAACTGTAGTGTAATGATTTTCCCACTTACTCAATGCAGTGAATTTTGGCCAATAACACCTTCTGCTTCGGGTGTTATCTTTACGTGAGACCACCACAGTTCACTGAAGCACAGTGCTTGTTAACACGCTGCTGTGAAAAATTTTCAGCTTCTTCTGCCCCGCATGTTTGTAACTGGCTGCATGTTTAAGAACAGAATATCTAAGGGAATTTAAAGTAGTAAGTCAAGACCACAGAGGTTTTTAACCTTTTATTTCACCTGAGTGGTGGCCTCCAAGTTTCTCTCACTTCGTGGATTTCTGCTTTTGTGCCCACTGAGAGTCGGAAGGGAAGGCCCGTGCGTAGGGGCATCAGAAACCAGGGCACAAAGCCTCCAAGAGGCCTTGATGAGTGGGCGTGCAGGACCAAGGCCTGCTCACTCGTATAAAATGTCGTGTACCAAAGCAGGGTGGGTCTGTGTCCATTTAGGCAGTTGGGCTGATAATCTGAGAGTTTTTCCTATAGAATATCAAGACCAAATCCTTCACTAGCTTCTAGAAAGGTTTCTAGTTTTAATTTAAGAGGGTTGAAAAGAAGAATGCTGCCAAAATTCTCAAAAGGGAGAATTGAGCTTAGAAACCAGGATACTGGGATCATTCTGTTTCATACTAACTTGGCTTTTTTCAAGATGCTATCTTTGATATAATTGATTTTAAAAAAGCCTCCAAGATTTTTATGTCAGCTTCTCCTTTGATCCTTGAAATAAAACATTTTTGCTGTGAAATCGAACTTAGGAATCACCATCATGCCACATTTACCTGTGTGTGACTTTTAGGGTTGGGTCACTCAATAGGAAGAAAACACACACACAAAAACACAAAATGAATTGAGATGAAAATTGAATTTGAGAGTAAAAACAGGACCTCCACCTCTCACATAGCATTGACACTTTGGGTTATCAGTGACAGTCCTAAGTCAATGATACTTTAAAATTTTTAATTAAAAGGAACATACATGCGTATGGGGGAAAAATTAGAAAATTCAGCAAAATGGAAGAAAAAAGTCACCTATAATCCCACCACTCTAAGATAATCACTGTTTATTAACATTTCGGTGCCTCTTCTTCTAATTTCTCTTCTTTATGTAGTTGAGATCACAGTAGGTGTAAAACTTTATTGCTTGTTCTTACCCTTAACATCTAAATTTTTATTTAGAGGTCTGAAGGTTATTTGCTTAACAAATAGGAAATGAAATATTCTTAGTATATCTTTGAAGAAACCTTCACCCTAGTGACTTACTCTGATTATAATTTATATAACTTTTAATTCTTAAGAATTAAACTGAACAGGCCCTTGTCCTCAGATGGAAGCTTTGCCTCCTTGCAGTGTGATGACTGCTCCTCCAATCCCCACCCCCAGAAAGAGCCATAGTCTAGTCAGGGGTGTGACTTCACCAAAGGTGGTCACACAAGAAAGGGCCCCAGGGTGGAAAATTGCTGGCAGAGGGACACCAACTCTCTGGTGGTTGACACTGTGTCCCTCCTGATGACCATCTCCTGATTGTTTCAAACTCTTATCTTTAAAGTTCCAGTTTTGCCTGAATCTTACTTCCTATTAAGGAAATAACCCTAGATAAGGAACTATTGGCCTTGTACTTGTAGGCCACGTGCAGATTTGAGGAAAGGGAAGGTCAAATACACAGACAAGTTCATGATCCTTTCAGACAGAAGAAGCTAAAAACAGTATTGTCTTTTCCAGTAAAAATATGGTGCAGCCACACTGGCAATCAAAGGGGTTGATGCTTTTTTTTTTTTTTAATTTTTTTATTAGTTGGAGGGTTGATGCTTTTTGACTCTCCCCAGTTGCAGCCATCACATTTAAAAATGGAAACATTCTGTTCAACCAGTGTTTGTTGGAAAAGACATCAACTAGATCTTAGAGAAAAAACAAAAATGAGTAATAAATTATCTTTGCCCTTCAAGGTGCTTTTATTCTAGTAGAGAAAATATGACATATACACAGATGGTGACAATATAGACAAAATATAAATGCCATATAAAAGCAGGGAGAATGCATCATGAAAGAAACAGAAATGAGAAAAAAATGCGGGTTGCCCTTGATCTTGGAGAGATCAGTAAGGCAATTGAAAGAGCTGCACACACATCACAGAGTGCAAGGTACGTTCAAAAGATGATAAGCAGTCTTCTTTCAATTTTGTTATTTCTTTTCTAGAAAGCTCTGGAGAAGATTAAAATAAGTATGCAGAAGAGAATAAAAATCATTCAGAATTCTGTTGCCCAGAGAAAAGTTCTTTGAACATCACGGTGTATTTTCTTCCATTTATCTTTCTACCCATAGGATTAGATTAGAACAGATTCAGTGCAGGTTCACTGCCCTTGGCTACCAGAGAGGTGTTGCTGACATTTTTAATGCTGCACTCACACTCCCAGCCCAGTGCACTTTTCCATATGCCTATGTTCCTTTGATAAATTCAAGACAGCAACCCTCTAGGAAGCCTGTGTAAATCAGACCAGGTGCCTGTAGATGCTCCATACTCTGAGTGGAATTCAAGGCTGACTCCAAACAAAGGATGTGTGACTCCTAGAAGGAGGTCATCACAGAGCCATTTTCTATTCATGAGACAACAGAAAGATGTATGGATCTTTGTATATTTTCAGTCACATAAGTACTTTTTGACTTGAAGTGCTATTTTTTGTCCATAAATAGAAATTTTTCCATTCTCAAATTTACTCTTTATTTTAAAATTCAGATGGTACAAATAAGAATAAAGTAGGGAATTCCCTAGCGTTCCAGTGGTTAGGACTCCCCACTTCCATTGCAAGGGACATGGGTTCGAGGAACTAAAGTCCCAAAAGTCACGTGGCACAGCCAAAACAATAAAAAGAATAAATTAAAAATTACCTGAAATCATACCATCCAGTAATAATATATTTTGGCAGATGTTTTCCCAGCCTTTTTTTTCTTCCTGTATGTGTATTTCTTTCCCCCCTACTCCCAAATTGTGGTCATTTTTCTCTATTAGTAAAGATTTGCTACATTTTGCTACAAATGGCTTAAATTTTGCTACAAATGACTAAAATACATTTTCTTGTGACACCAGTAGTTATGTCAAAGGTGGGTATAATCGGTCCAAGTATTTTAGTAAATTTTGTTAAAGTATAACAGAAAAGCACACAGATTATAAATTTACAACCTAATGAACTTTTAAGAAGTAAACATACTTAAAAATCCAGCATCCAGATCAAGAAACAAAACATCACTGGCACCCCCAAGAAACCATCCTCATGCCTTCATCCAGTCACTCCTTCCCCAGAGGTAACCACTATCCTGTGACCTGTCTAATCTGTAATCTTTACTAATCTGATGAGTAAAAAAAACCCTGTTTTTTGCTTCTTGTCACTTTATGAAGTTACTAATCAGATCATTTATAAAATACATTGTAGGGCCCTGTTTGGGGAGGTTTAATCTCCTCCATGAGAGAAGTAAATGGCAACTGTTAAGGTGTAGAACAAAAAATGACTTGGCAGAGTTGAAAAGATCAAAGCAAAAATTCTGCTGTATGACCTTTGGGATATATTATTTTCTCAGTAAATACTTGAGTTCCTTTGGGGTAGGCACTATGATTTTGAGAAGAAAGAGCATCTCCCTTTCTTTGAAATGGCATATTTACATAGGTTTTGCAATTGCAGAATATATCCTGTGTGTAAACAGCTAGTAAGCTACATGGCCCTCTGCTGGAAACTTCTGGTATGATTTGGAGGAGGGCGTTCTGGTCTGGCGACTGCTAGCGTTTCCCTCATTCAGCTCAAGCCTGCCTGCCTCTGGCTTTTCCTTGCAACTTCTCTGGTTTTTGTTTTGTTTCTTCCCCCCTTATGCTATTTTTCTGCTCTGGTAGCAAATTTTGCTGAACAAAGTGTGAGGTGCGTAAACCTCAAGATCTTTGTAAACACTCTAGCAGTTGACTGTTAAAATGAATGCAAAAACAATAGACCAGGTTGTATCTCATTTCCAAATTGTGAGATTCAGTCCTGGAGCTTAACGCCAGAGGAGAAGGGGGTAACTGGCTGCTTCCTTTCTCTCCAGGAATCGACAAGGAGAACGTTGAACTCTCTCCCACCACTGGGCACTGTAACAGTGGACGAACTCGCCATGGATCCGCAAGCCAGGTGCAGAAGCAGAGAAGTGCTGGCAGTTTCAAACGTAATAGCATTAAGAAGATCGTGTGAAGCTTTCTTTCTTTCCTTTTTCAAACAGACTTAACTGACACGGGCTCTTCACTAGTGACCCCTCACCTCCGTGCTGTGATGCTGCACTTCATGTTTTCTAATGAGCCCATCCAGTCTGCCATGTTGCCAGATGATCAACTCTTGGAAGCATTGCCTAAATTTAATGCTGCTTTTTTCTTTAACTTTTTTTTTTTTTTTTTTACTTTCGGTTTAAGCAAGTGTTCAGAACAGCTGCAGAGAGTGGGCAGTCAGGACACTTGAACTGAGAACATCCCAATTGTGAGAGAGGATGAATTCTTGAATACTGCTACTACTGGCCAGCTATGAAAGCCATTTGCACAGAGCTCTGCCTTCTATGTTTTCCCCTTCTTCAACATAAAGTAAAGTGTTAGTCTTATTTACACACTTTTCAAGATAGAAGTTTATGGGAGAAATAATATTATAACCCCAGTATGTTTAATCTGACTTTTAGCTGTGGATTTTTTTTTACCTTACAAAACTGAAGAACCATAGAGGTCAAGCCTCAGTGACTTCACACCATAAAGCCACAGGCAAGGTACTTTGGGGTAGGGGGGAGGGTGGAGGGATTTAGCATTTTGTAGTGGGTTCTTAAGAAATACTAACACTTGAGTATTAGCAATAATTACAGGAAATAAACATAACCACATATATCTTAACATTACTGAATTAAAGAGATGAGTTCTGAGGCCTTATCCAAACTCAGTCATCCAAACTAGTTTATATTTTTCTCCAGTTGATTATCTTTTAATCTTTAAATATGCTAAAAGTCATTTTTTTTGTTTTTGTACGCCAAAACTATACTAAGTATAGTAATTATACATTTTTCCCCTCCTCCTCTTCTTTACTAAATAATTCCAAGCAGGGTAATCAGTGAACAAAGTGTCAAAAATTGTTCCTAGAAGGTAATTTCGTAGATGGTTGCATTAGCTCCATACAAAATGGAATGGTACGTGATTATTAGAGTAGATGATGCTTTTATTTTGTTTAATATTTTTCCCAGAAACATAGAGTATGATGTATATTATCAAAAATTTTTTTGATGAGATGTATTTTAAATGTCTTGTAATCTTTCCTCTCCCCTCCAAAAAATCAGGAATCTCTAGCAAAACGTTTCGGTTCTATATGATAGAATTGCATTTAATCACTGTGAAAAGACTGGTCAGCCTGCATTATTATGACAATAGGGGACCTTAAGAGTTGCTGCTATGCTGAATGGTATGGATTATCATGGCATTGGAATTTCCATAGTAATGCAGATCCAATTTCTTTGTGGTACCTGCAGTATGCAAAATAATTTGACTTCAGTGACTATATTAGTATCTGGATGTTCCAATTTAGGACTAAACCATATTTATTACAAGAAGATATTATCCCCCTATTCCTGGGCTCCCTTTATATGTTAAGATGTAATGGCTTTGGGAGGGGAAAAGAAACTTAGGGGAGGGGGAATTTCCTAAAGTGCTGTTTCATGAGTGGATTTCAGTAAATTAAATTCCACAGCTAAATCAATAAATAATGGTACATTTAAGTGTTCTGATTTTAATAATATAACACATTTCACATTTATCCACACAGTAACAATGTAATATGTTAATGTAAATAAAATTGCTTTTGATATTCAGAAATAACAAGAATTTAATTTTTTTAATTTGTTTACAGTCCTGGGAAAAGTAAGAACCATTTGCCATAATAAAAAAAAACACTTTACTGCTAATAGTTATTTTGACCCTGAATTGTTGGAAAATATTGAAGATACATGCAATTAACTAAACTTTTTAACTATTGTAGAGGCTTCATTAGAATAGAATGTTGTAATAACAGAGCAACTAAGGTGATAAGGAAATAAGACCAGAGCTGAGCTTAGAAATAGATCTTTAACAGCCTGGTGCCAAGAATGCCAAGCTGCCGGTAAGGTCCGTGTCTTCCCACAACCCAGAGCTTCTGGGGTGGGCACCCTGGCTCCTGGAATGTGAGCTTTTAATAATTTTGGTTCTGTGTTTTTCCCTCTTTGTTGGTTGGTTTGGTGCAATGACTGTGGGTAGTGTTACGCTATTTTGCTTCTCCCATCAAAACAGAGAAACTTCCAAAGTTTTACCACTAAAAAAATATTGATCTTTCCATAAACAAGTTTTCCAGGGTATGTTATTTCTGAAATTTATTTGTTAACTTCCCTCTAGTGTAATGAAGGGAGTGAATTCACTTGAAGTACCTCATGAAATGATCTGCATTGCATGAATCAGAACTTTGAACCTTTTTTGAAGTGCAGAAGTGCTTTTAACCAGTACATACTAGAAATTTGAAAACTTATTGAGGTTTAAGGTTCACCTTGTTTAAAGAACTTCTGACTCTTGAGGAAACTCTAGTTTTCCAAGAAACTAAAATGAACATGAGGTCAGTCTCACCAATATGCTTCCCCTGGAGAAATGAAACTCTTTTTTAGGCCTCATACATATAAACTGCACAAGAAATTCTGAAGTTTACAGCAGTTGCCTATTCTGCATAATCTGATGTAAGTTCTATAAAGCAATTTGTTTTGGGTTTGTAGATGTTTCCCCTGACTTTTTAAAAAGGAAAACATTAACTCACCATTTTTTTGTCATGCTCTCCCTGCCGTATCACCCGCCTTGTCCCAGGGGTGTGCCCTTCTTTGCCAGCCTTGAACCTGGCTCTCTAGCTTTGGGGGCCACGGCCAGTGCTCTCTCCCACACCCTCTCAGCACCTGTCATTACTGGGGCCGGCTCCGTGCAGGTCCTAGGCCCGGGCCGAAGACCCGGAGAGAACGGACAGGGGATGTCCTGGGGGAGACAGAATGGAAGCGGCAGCCCACCCTGCTTAGCGGGCTTTAGGGTTCTCAGTTCTGTTTTGCTTCTATGTTTGTTTTTTGGTTTTGTCTTTACATCCCACCCCTAACCCAGGCATATGAGGCATGTCTTATTCAATGTTATGCAATGGACTTATACAAAAATTCACTCTTAGTGTCAGCCACACAGTTTTTTTTTTAATGCAGTATATTCACCTGTAAATAGTTTGTGTAAAATTTGACAGAAAAGTATATTTACTACACTGTAAATACATGTGATGATATATTGTATTATTTTGCTTTTTTGTAAAGCAGTTAGTTGCTGTACATGGATAACAAACAAAAAATTTGATTATTCTCGTGTTAGTATTGTTAACTTCTTCCTGCGACTACGTTACATCATTTAAAGAAAATGCTGTGTATTGTAAACTTACATTGTATATGATAACTTCCTCTCTTTTCTGTTCAGGCCCAAACTCTGGCAGTTCCCTTGTCTACAGCCTCGTTAATATTGTAAGCAGTTGTACGCCAGCAGGAGAAATACTGCCCAACAGACAAAGTCCACCATTGTAGGGGAGAACTGTAGAAATCCATTTCAGATCACTGTTGTTCCCATCCCATTCTCCCTGTGTATGTACTCCTCCCCCTTTTTTTAAGTAAAATGTAAATTCAATCTGCTCTAAGATGTGGGGAGTTATTTAATTTCTTCACATGCATCAGCTCTCTTTTCTTACTTGCCCATTACTCCTCCCTGATCTTTTGAAACATTAAGGCCATTTCCTTTCTTTTAAGGATGTCTTGGGTTCTTAAACCACCACCACCCCCTACCCTGCCATGGAAAAGACCTTTCTAGTTCGAGAACTTCTCTCAACTAAAGGTAAAATAATTTTGGTGAAATGCGTAGGGGGGAAAAAGTTTCCCTTGAGTCTGAAAATTAGACTGATAAATTGATAGGAGAAAAGCCTACACATTTATTTAGTATAAATTTTACATGGCAGGAGCCTTCAAAAAGAGATGAGAGGACCCCCCCCCCCGCAAAAAAAAAACAAAAAACAGTTAAACCTGAGTATTTCTATCCTAGGTTTGATGAAGAGTGGGCATTCGTGTAGAAATCTTATAGGTCAGACTGTGAGGTAAGTGCAGTAAAGTTAGGAAACCTAGCAAGATCTATTCCAGTTCTCGAAGTCCCTCTGTCTTCAGAGATTTGGATGCTCCTTTCCACCGGGGTTAGGGAGGGCCCAGCCTCTCAAGTGAAGGTTTTATGTGTGTTTCAGGAAAGGATGGGAGGAGAAAGGTCAGGGAACCTTCCTGCTTCTGCCATTTTCTCAGGCTCCTTCAAGGTGGCATATTTTGAGATTGCATGTCCTAAACCCCACCAAATGCATTTTGAGGGCCTGCCAAAATGAAGGGTGACTCTGCTTTCTGAGGTTAGGCTGACTTTAGTTCTTTAAAAAAGAGCAATCAGAAATGCCAGGACACCCTAAGATCAATAGAGGGCTTACGTTAGGACCCCACAATTCTCTCCAGCTTCTCAGCTCTCTCCAGCAGAACCTTCCCAGACACAGCATGTGTAAGCACTGTCAAAACACTCTCCTTGGCTCCACTGCTGCGAGTTTTAACATTTTGTCTACCCCATTATGTGGGCTACTCCCAGATGGAGAAAGAATGCAGCATAGACCCTGTGGCCAGGACAGAGCTGATCCTTATGAGGGCAACAGTATCTATTAAATTAGATAAAGGGCTAAAAAGACCATGAAGGAGACACCTTAGGTCTGAGGCAAGTACTGGTCTGTTTATGGGAAGACATTTGTGAAGCAGAGGAACCTCATCTGGAGCACTTGCTAGCACTCTGGGCCCAAACCTTCAAGGCAGAGTATATGCAGTCTCCAGGGATGTCCTGGGAGGGAGGAAGGGAAAGACAGAGATTGTGTGTGGGCCGGGGGAAGGGGGACCCACAGGCGTACGCACTCTCGAAGCTTCAGGTAAGTTCTCTGGCCACTAAAGCTTAAAGACCACTGGAGTAGAGACCAGAAAATTCAAATACAGTTGACCCTTGAGCAACAGAGTTTGAACTTCAAGGGTCCACTTGCATGCAGATGTTTTTTGATAGTAAATACTACAGTGCTTCATGGTCCATGGTTGGTTGAATTCAGGGATGAAGGAGAGCAGATGCAGAGGGGACCAACTATAAATTATACACTGCCTTGTTCAAGGGTCAGCTGTACGGCAAATAACTTTCTATTCCCTCCAGACTAAAGCATCACAGTCAAAAGTAGGGATGCCTTTGGGTAGTGACCATCTGGGCCACACCTCTCCATCCCTGGACTACTAGTAAGCTGCTCGAGAACATTGACAGTATCATCTGTCATTCATGGGGCCCATGCTCACTTTTTGTCTGCACAGTTTACTTTTCTGGGACAGTCTCAGGCTAGTCTGCCAATTTTGAACTGTCTGGCCAGAAAAGTTGATTCCCAAGGGGGTTTGGGAAGGGCAGAAAGGCACTAGAAGAACAGTAAAAGCTTAACCTGTAACAAAGGGGTAGCTTCACAGTGTTCCTTTTTCCAGAAAGCAACCCAGCCCACCCCCATGCCCCCTCTATGACGCTTACCCTCACCCCTAGTTCTCCCTTGATTTCTACCTGTGAAACTTGGCTTGCACACTGCCTGTCAGAACAGCTTCCAGCACAGCAGCACCCCAACTCTGTCAGGGGCGGTTGCCCCAAGTAACCTGCCAGGCCTGTCTTCATTAGAGACTCAGCCTTCTTACTGAAGTAAGTTCCACGTAAGACCCTTTTAGCTGCCAGCTTACGAGAAGCCTTCTTAGAGTGTTGATTATGGTTCTAAAAATTCTAAGCCGCACTGCAGCAATGTAGACCCTGTAGGTTTGAGTCTCACATTTTGTTCTTTTAAAAAGTACTAGCTAAATCATGAAGGGGATATTTAATAATGTGAAACTGTAATTTTAATAGATTTGACTTTTAAGTACCTTCTAAAAATCCACTTATGCCTTGTAGTATGTACATACTGTTGTTTGTTGTTTAGTCGCTAAATCATGTCTGACTCCTTTGCAACCCCATGGACTGTAGCCCACCAGGCACCTCTGTCCATGGGATTTCCCAGGCAAGAATACTGGAGTGGATTTCCATTTCCTTCTCCAAGGGATCTTTCTGGCCAGGGATTGAACCCACGTCTCCTGCATTGGCAGGTGGATTCTTTACCTACTGAGCCACCAGGAAAGCATGTACATGTTCCATACACCACATATATGTATACATGTATGTCTAAAGTTTCCAAAGAAGCATCATATGTTTTATTTAAACATATTGGGTCAAATTACCTTTATTCTTTTTATATTATCCCCAAAAGATTGTACTGCAAAATTTTTCTAGGTCTTTAGCATGTGTTTATGCCGTGAGTCAAGCTGTCGTGATAAAGAGAAGCCTATGGAGTTACGTAATTAAGAACTTCCCCCAAGGGGACCACTTCCTCCATATAAAATAGAAAAGTCACATTGAAATCTTAGTAGGGCCCTTTCCTGGTCAAACATTTAGAAAGCGTTGCCCAACAATATGTTTCAAGGAAGAAAACATCAACAAAGGTAGCCTCAGCTGATTTATTCATTTGTTGAAAGAAACATTTTCAGTTGGTTATGATCGTACCAAGCCCTTTGCCAGGCATTGCAGGTGCCAAGAAAAGAAGAAGAAGAAAGCTTGGTCTGTGCCTTGTACGAGATCACAGTTCAGTGAGGGCAACAGCCACAGAGCCAGTGAGCACAGTGGGCAAGGTGTGGACCGAGGGGTTGGGCCCTGAAGAATGACCAAGAAGTGTATCCAAATGGATATGTGCACTGAGCAGTTGAAAATAGGATTGTGAAGTCTTCAATTCTGTATAGGGTGTCCGTGAGGCTGGGGGACGGCCTTGCCCAGAGAGCCCATGCAGCAGAGACGTGTCCAGGCAGAATGCAGTGCCCCAGAAAGGAGACTGGCTCATTCTGTTTCTATTTTCCTCCTTTCTTTTCATCCCACTTTGGAAATGCACCCTGATTTTGCATATTTAATAACTCCATGAGGGGACTTCCCTGGTGATCCCAGAGCTAAGCTTCTGTGCTTCCAATGCAGGAGGCCCGGGTTCAATCCTGGTAGTGGAACTAGAATCCCACAGGCCGCAACTAAGAGTTCTCATGCCACAACTAAAAAAAAAAAAAAGGATCCCTTGTGCCACAGCTAAGACCTGGTGCAACCAAGTAAATAAAAAATTAAAAGCTCCCATGAAGACCTGCTGTAGCCCCAAGAGCAAAAATAAAGGTACTTTCTATTTTTGAGCCTGGCCAAAGTCAAAGTAGGATGAGAAACTGATGGTGAGGGATACTACCTCCCCAACTTGATAATTCATGGATGGAAGGCAGAAAGGATTAGGTATTTATGCCTTAAGCAAAAACAATACGGCCACTCACCATATACTCATATCTAGGCTTCTACAGGAGACCAAAAAATTAGTTTCCATTAAAATACTGAGTCTTTTTGAGTTTACAGCATTCATTCATCCAGCTGACATGTATTCGGCCTCTTGTTTTCAAGGAACTCCAGCATCAGCACCTCTGGGAAATGCTTTCTGAGCCCCCATCACCCTTCTCTTGGTCCTGTAACTGCTTCTCCTTACAGTGTTGTGGTCATCAACTGTTCCTAACTCCCTGGTTAGACTCTGGGCCTTCCAAGTACAAGGACTATGCCTTGTTCAAGGAGCCAGGGTTGTTGAGTAGCACCTAAAGCTTTATGTTATCAGGGAACTATGCAAATAGGATGGGAAGAAAGACCTCATGCACAAGTGCCACCCCCATGCACAAATCCCTGCCAAAATGGAGATGTCCTGTGTATTTGTATAAAGACCTGTTGAAAGCGAATCCAGACTTTGAAATTTCACACACTAGTAAAATTTTGAAGATGTGTTTTGTTAATTTATGCACTTAGAAAACAAACAATTGCAGGAACAGTCTTTTTATAATAGGGCATTTCAACCCTCAACAGAATAGGGAAAGAGGGACTCATAAGATGAAAAATACAGTTTTTTAAAAGGACTTGATTGTGCTTTATGGAAAGTCACTGTGTTGTCTTTATTTCACTCGTGCTAGCGCTGATTCAGTCTGCCTGACCCGGGCTGTAAGGAGAGGAGTCAAGGGAGAGACAGACCACGGACCTGGATGGGAAGAACGGGTATTAGAGTGCCAGATGTTCCCTTGGGCTTCCCTTGTAGCTCAGTCAGTAAAGAATCTGCCTGCAGTGCAGGAGAACTGGGTTCGATTCCTGGGTTGGGAAGATCCCCTGGAGAAGGAAATGGCAACCCACTCCAGTACTCTTGCCTGGAGAATCCCACGGACAGAGGAGCCTGGCAGGCTACAGTCCATGGCGTCGCAAGAGTCGGACACAACTTAGTGACTATACCGTCATCAGTTGTTCCCAAGCTAATTACTGATCCCATGCAATTCCAATCAAGGTCCCTACAAGAAGAAAGTGTGGACCCAAACAAAATGATCCTAGGGTTTACTTTATAAAATAGACAAGAAAGCACAGCTAAGAAATAAAAGCATGCATAGAAACTTTCCTTACTAGATAATAAAATATTTTGAAATATTTAAAACTGTGATGATGGTAATTAAACTAGGTAAATAGAATGGAACAGACAGATCCAGATTATGTTATGGTGTTAAAAAAAAAAAACCAGTAACCCCCAAATTTCATTGACTCAAGCTTCCTCACCTCTCTGCATGTCCACCACTGGTCAGCAGGGGGACTCTGCTCACCGCAGTTTCTCGAGCCCCAGAGACTGATCAGCCACCGTAGCAAATAAATGACGGGGGAAGGAGGGCTCAGACAAGCACCGCCCAGTGCCCCTGGAGTGATGGAGATGTTCCATATCCACACCACAGCTGCAGGGGTTGTCAGACCCTTGAAATGCAAACACTGAGACTGAGGAACTGGCTTTTAAATTGTAATTTAAATAGATCTGGCGACTAGTGGCTACCGGATTGGACAGCCTAGCATCTGGAGCATCTCACATCAGCAATTAAAGACCTGAGGCCAGACATGCAGTCACTTCTGCTCACAGTCACTGCCGGAACTTATCACACAGCTCCACAAATCTCAAAGGTCAGGAAGAACTGTCCTCTTCCATCCAGGAGGAGGAGAGCTGGAAATGTTGACAAGAACACTGACTCCCACAATACATGTGCATGCTAAGTCTCTTCAGCCCTGTCTGACTCCTTGCGACCCTGTGGACGGTAGCCCACCAGGCTCCTCTGATCATGGGATTCTCCAGGCAAGGGTACTGGAGTGGGTTGCTGTGCCCTTCTCCAGGGAATCTTCCTGACCCAGGGATCAAACCCACATCTCTTAAGTAGCCTGCATTGGCAGGCGGGTTCTTTACCACTAGCGCCACCTGGGAAACCTGTTTCCCACAAAAGGCGAGGATTTTGTACACCTAGAAGCAATGGAAAAAATCCTTAAGATTACGCTGTTACTACCTAACCCATGAAATATCCTCTTGTCTCCCTTCTCAAAAAAAAAAAACCCCAAATTTAAAGGCCAAGAAAACAGGGGAATTATTTTCATTATAAAGAGTTCAGGGACTTCCCTGGTGGTTCAGTGGTTAAGACTTCCATTGCACGGGGTGCAGGTTCGATTCCTGGGTGCATTAAGATCCCACATGCCTCAGTGATCAAAAAACCGAAGCATAAAACAAGGAGTATTGTAACAAAACTCAGTAAAAACACTAAAATGGTCCACATCAAAATGGTCTTTAAAAAGCATTCCTAAAAACCAATTTTAAGAAAAGACCCCAGCTGGAGGGTAGTGCAGGGGGGCGACACGGAATGGGCAAAGGACAAAATGACGTGAACAGCCAGCCCACAGAAATGAAATGCTGTACCAATAGCTAACTGCTGTATGACGGGAAAGGTCATCACGCTCAGAAGTAAACAAAAACTGCAAACTTGAAACGGGGAAATACCATCTTCATCTATCAAATTAGCAAAGGTGTATTTAGTACATCTTTAGTACAGTGCTGGTTAGAGTGTGGTGTGATGGACTCACTCCTGCACTTGATCTCATCTTTCTGTGTCATTAGCTTTAAACATGTCCACACCATTTGCCCCAGTAATATTATATGTAGGGGTTTAGTCTAGGTAATACGTGATCGGAGAACTAAGACTTTCATCAAGGTGCTGTTTATAATACCAAAACACCTGGAGGCAACACATGGATGAGTTTTTGGCTAAATCATCTACATTCATCCAGCACTTCCTGGAAACTTACAGGGCATCCTTATGCACCGTTTAAAAATGGATTTAAAGAATAATATTTAAATTTGGGAGGAAACTTTCAATAGAATCAAGAGTTTAAAGGCTGTATATGAGGGTAAATCCCCAATCATGTAAAATATCAATGTATTTTACACATAGGAAACTACTGTTATAAATAAGAAAAAGATGAAATAACTATGGTTAGTTTTTATTTCTCTGTATTTTACTGCCTTTTACATTGAGTATTATTACTTTAAAAAGTCAAGTTGTTTTTAAGAGGTGTAGATAATGCTGACTTTCAGTTCTACTGAAAAGGTATTTGTAATAGTGTAATTTATTTAGGTATTAAATTAACAACTGCCATCCTTTCAATGCTTTTTACCTTAGTGTTTTTCCTTGTATCAAAAAGGTAGCTTTTTACCTAATTTAGATTCCAGGGAGCTGTGTTTGTTTTTTCCTCCAAGGGGCATATTTGCCTACCTGAATCAGAGCAGTTCAGGGATGTACCTGCCGACTTCATGGACTCCAAGAGAGCACGCCAGCCCCCACCACCCCTTCACTGTGACTTTATTATTTCTGCTCACAGCTTACAATCTTTCAAAGTTAACAAGGCTGATTAGAAACGGTCCTGGACCTTGGGCTATTAAGGAGCCTATAACTGCATAGTTGTGTGCATCACGTCGTGAGGGTTGTGCACTGACCACAGTGCTGTTACCTCCCTCAGGTGCTTGCTCCCCATCCCTGTTCTCCCCCCGACCCCCACTGCTCTGACAGCACTGGCCCATGGTACCACCACCCCCAACAATGCACCTGAATTAGAAACCTGGGAATTATCCTCAGTTCCTCCCCACTCACCACCCACCCCCACCACCACCACCACATTGGATAGTCATCACACTGTACTGATTGTGCGTTCTGAAATCCCTTCACCATCCTCATCACCTCCCTGACTGTTCAGGGGCCCAGCTTGTTGGCCTGTTTACAAGAGTCCCCTAGCCTGACCCAGTGGCCCCAGTGTATCACACTCTACCCCATCACAGGTGCAGCCAGGCCATACTTAAAGTCCTCCTCCTCACCACCAACACACAAAGTCCTAGGTCCTCGCCAGGATTCATATGGCCTATTTGACCCCTACCTGTCTTTTCAGGCCCATCTCCTGTGCCAGCCCAGTCTAGCTCCAGCC
Source organism: Cervus canadensis (assembly GCF_019320065.1). Classification (NCBI taxonomy): domain Eukaryota; kingdom Metazoa; phylum Chordata; class Mammalia; order Artiodactyla; family Cervidae; genus Cervus; species Cervus canadensis. The sequence goes on from NC_057386.1 coordinate 41,687,511, forward strand.
GTTCCCAGCTCCTCAGCTGGGAGAACAAGCACTGAGATGATGGACTGTTAGACGTGTAACCTAGATATTGCCAGGCCCCTCCTTCTGCTCTTGTTTTCAACCCGAACCCACTCTGACACATAGCCTGGCACCATCTACCCACTGAAGCATCCATTTGCTCTAAACTTTACTGAGGGCTTTACAAGGAGGTACAGAGGAGATTTTCAACCTACAGCAAGAACCTCACAGCCCTTCCAGAGATGTATTGTGTGTGTGTGCGCGCACACGCGATCAGTTGTGTCTATTCTTTGTGACCTCATGGACTGTAGCCCCTCAAGCTCCTCTGTCCATGGAATTTTCTGGGCAAGAAGACTGGAGTGGGTTGCCATTTCCTTCACCCAGGGATCAAACATGTGCCTCCTACATCGGCAGGCAGATTCTTTACCACCGAGACACCTGGGAAGCCCAGGGCACCTTGAAGGCCCATCACTGTCTCGTGGGAGGGACTTCGTTATTGGCCTCTGCGCATGCATTCCCAGTCACAGTGGCTTCTCTCATGATAATTCAGATTTGTTCAGCTTTTCCTCAACACAAATCCTGAGAATGAGATGTTTTGTCCCCCTGAATCTCACAATACTCTTGGGGCAGGGGGTGCCATGCAGACACCAGTTCCTCCCAGGGAAGCCTAACTCGTCTTCCAAGAGAACCTACCCCCACTCAAAAGGCATCTCCAGCAAGACTTTGCTGGGCCATTATCCCTGCTCCCTCAGGAACTTACATCTGTCCTGGGGGGCAGTGCACTGAGGGTTGTTGGCTGCTTGTTATTAATCTCACCCCCATCCCCCTGGGGGGCCAGGAATCTGTGTGACAATTATGTCCCTGGTGCCTCGCCCCTCTGGCTCTTATGGAGTCTTCATATCCAGGTGGCATTAGTTAATAACTCCTGTCTAGACATTATGTGCCAGAAAAAATTTTTTCACTACCATTTACATCCAGGATAGCCCTTAGAAGAGGCCTAGTATTTCCTAGGAATTCCCCAGAACTCACAAGGAAATGAGCTCTGTGAAGTCCGAGAAGTTTTCCATTTTGTTCACTGATGTATCCCCAGAGCCTAGAACAGAGCTTGACATACAGTAGATGCTCAATACCTATTTGTCAAGAGAAGGCGTCTAGGAAAGAAATGCTGCTTCTAAGGAGTATTCTTAAATTTTGAAACCTCTCTGGAACAGCAGGGGGCGCCGGAGAACTGGGTCTGTCCTGGGGGAGGCGGCTAGGCAGAGTCCCGGAGCCCTCTCTTTCTGTGACTTTGCTTCCTTAGGCTGGGGCCCTGCCGGGGTCCCTTCTAAACACTGCACCTCAGCTTGTTCCAAGAAGCCTGGGAGGGCTTCACCCCTAAGGTGACCAAGCCATACACCTAGTGCATCATCTTTGTTGGAGGGAGTCCCAGGAAGAAGACCTTGGCTTCTGCACTCCAACTCTTTGCCACCCCACGGACTGTAGCCGGCCGGGCTCCTCTGTCCATTGGATTATCCCAGCAAGAATACTGGAGTGGGTTGCCATTTCCTCCTCTAAGACATCTTTCTGACCCACGGATCAAACCTGTGTCTCTTGTGTCCTCTACAATGGCAGGCGGACTCTTTACCACTGAGCCACCTGGGAAGCCCTCTGCATGGCTAAATCTCAATGACCCTGGCTTGTCCAGCCCCCACCCCAGCCCCCAGCCCCTATTCCCTCCCAGCTGTGAATTCAGCGGGACTAGATGCCAGGATTTTTGTTTTCTTTTGTTTTTAAGCTTTTTAGGTGGAGATGGCAGAATTGGTAGTTGCAGCTCTAGCCCAGAGATTCTACTCCAGGACCTTCTGCCCCAAAGCTTCTGTGCAGAAAGAAACATGATGGGAATTAGGAGGCTTCTTAGGCCGCGGTCCTAATTCTGCCACCAAAAGGCTTTGTGACCTTGGAGGAGCGGGGGTTGGGAGAAAGGTGTCTCCCATCTTGACAGTCTTCTGCTTTCTGAATGTCAGGCCTTCTGTGGAAACCAGGATCCCTCCTCCTATATCAGTCAGGGTGGGGCCACTACCTTTCAGTAACAAATGGCCGATACCCCACCTAATCTCCCCAATCTCCCCTCCATTCCATACAGACTGTAACTGAGGACTCTGGCATTTCTTTTCAGCAGAAGGGCCCATGGAGAAGGCTGGGCAGGTACTGATCTGAGGGCACTTCCAGCAGGTGAGATTAAAGGACTTCTGGTAGGTGAGACCAAGACAGGAGGCCACTTCCTAAGCCATGAGCCACTTCCAGGATCCGTTTCTGAGGCAGATGTGGAGCCTAGTTGGGTAGAATAAGTACAGTTTCGTTATTCTTCTTAGAATCCTGGAAGGAATGTTAGCAACCGAATGGACCCACTCGCTTCTGAGTGTCAGAGAAGCTTGTGGGTAGGCACCCCGAGTGAGTGACACCCCAGCCGGGACACCCCTCCAGACAAGGAAGGACAGACGGGTCTTGAGATGCCCTGCTCACCCCAGACTCACCGAAGTCCTGCCAGGATCCTCAGCACCAACCACCACCACCACCCCACCCCCGCAGGGCTACTGCTTCTGGTTCTGGGGACCCAGGCATTAGAAGAAGGTATTAGACGCAGGTATTAGAAGACAAGTGAAGAAGGCCCATGTGTTCACACCCCTTGTTCCCCTCCAGAGCGATAATTATTCATGGTTTAAAAAAAAAAAAAACCCGCAGGTTGTGAGCAGGAAGAAACTGTGAATCCTGCCCCATTTCCACATAACATGAACAATGAATTCAAGGCCTAGAGATGAAAATCAGAAATGCTTTCCCGTTCATATTAGTTCCCAACCTCTCCATGCCAACACGTATCATAATCATATGGGCCAGGTACATGCCAGGCACTGTGCCAGCCACGTTACATTCATTTTCTCACGTGAGGCCCTCTGTATGTAGGAACTGCTATCCCCACTTTACAGATATGCACACCGAGGCTCAGAGAAGTTAACTCGTCTAGACTCAAAGGGCTAAATGAGCAGCAGAAATTGGTGCCTGGCACCACTGTTTTGGATTCCAAAGCCTGGCTCTTAACCATCTATAATAACCTCCCCATGATATTTATAACATACATACTAGTTTCCTGTGGCTGCTATAACTACCACCAACTTGGAAACTTACAACAACAGAAATTCATTCCCGCATAGTTCTGGAGGCCAGAAGCCCAAGATCAAAGAGGCTCCAGGAGAGGTTCACATCCTTACCTCTTCCAGATTCCAGTGGCTGCTGGCATTCTTGGCTTGTGGCCGCATCCCTCCGATTTCTTCCTCCTGTGGCCACATCACCTTCTCTTCTGTTTGTGTTAAGTCTGCTTCTGCCTCCCTCTTAAAAGGATACTGTGATTGCACTTAGAACCCATCCAGCTAACCCAGGAGACTCTCCACATCTCCAGAGCTTTAACTTCATGACACCTGCAAGAATCTTTCCCAATAAGGTCATTTACAGGTCTCAGTGATTAGCACATGGGTATCTTTTGAGAAACTGTGTTTCTGTTTACCACACCATATGTGCCCATTCTTTCCCTAATTTATTCCTTCACAGACCTTAATTGTCTGTATTGGACATTGTGCTAGGAGCCAGGAGCTAGAAAATCAAGAGAGAAATGACCTAGTCCCTGCCTTCATGGACCTTGTGGCCACTGTGTCAACTTTCATACCTACTTGCCAGATGTTCTTGTGATAAATAACAGGAGTAAGAGATCAGGACAAGTCACAATACCTGGCACTACGGCACTACTACCTGCACCATTCTTCTGATATTTCCGTGTATTAGATCACTTGACCCTCACAGTCTTATCCCTACCTCCCTGCACAGAATGCTATAGCAGCCCAGGGGAAAGTGAGCCAAGGTAGCGGTGGGGGTGTGATCAGGGAAGGCTTCCTGCAAGAGGTGCCATTTCCATGGAATCTGGAAGTATGAGAGTTGGCCAGAGGAAGTGGGATGGGGAGAGGATAGGATTGAGGTGTCCCAGAAAGAGGGAGGCAGAGGGAGCTTAGATGCTCTTGGCTATGGGGAGGAGAAATAGGAGTCAGGGAGGGCTCCCCTGAGGAAGGGACTTTTGAATTTTGTGTGACCTTGTTTTTGGGGAGAAGAGCCATAAATCTGGTGTGGGCTTTGAGCTTGGGTCACCTGGGATTTGTTCATGCTCAGGTCTGAGGCCCCTCCTATGCCAGCTGAGATCTTTCAGCTTCCCTGTTCTCCTCTTTTGGGGAATTTGATGCAGGGAGAGCTCTGAGAGCCATTTCTACAGCTTCCAAAACGGGGTAACCCAGCCCTGCCCACTTCCCTTCTGTCCTGAACCTCTTGGGAGGGAGAATCAGAGAAGCCATATGGCAGCCCCTGAGCAGGGTATATTCACATTTGAGCAGGAAGACCACAGAGGGGGAAAGTGAGGTCCAGGAAGAGAAGTCACACAGCTCATGCGCAGAACTGGGCCTCACTCTAGCCTCCCTGACTAGGTTCCTACACTGCTCTTGGCTCCTGCAGATGATAGGGTAGGTCCCCATCTCCTCTGGGCAGGGGCTTCCTCCTTGCCTGGAGATGAGGAACAAGAAGTGACTAAGATACATCCTGCCCTGGAGAATTTCCCAGCATGCCTATGGGGGAGATGGTCAGCCCACCAGAGAATTACAGAACTAAGTCAGCATCTGGAGGAAGGGACCAGAGATCAGAGTAACAGGCAAAATGGAGTGCTACCAGGGAAGGCTTCCTAAAGGAGGAAACCTCTGAACTGAGCTGGAAAACAAGTTGGGGTGGGTTCAGCCAAGACCTGCATTTGGGCTGGGTGCAACTAGTGCTACAAGGGCCCGGCATGCTGAGCAACAAGGAGGAGGAGAGGAGAGCCAGGCCAGGTTCTGCAGAGCCGGGGGCAAGACTGGGAGCCCGAGGAGCAGGGGCTGGGAGCTAAGCAGGACTGGGAGGAGGCTAAGGTACAGCCCTGGAGGCTGCCATCAGCCCCAGGGCCAAGACTGTCCCGGGTTCTCAGCTTGAGGGTCCAGGGTGCAATAAAGGGGTGAGCATGGGAGCCTAAGGGAAGGGAGGGAACCTCCCCAAGATGCTGGGCGGCCCCCGGGCAGGCCTGGTGGGCAGTCCTTGCTCTTCCTTCCTCCTGACTGCTCTGTCTTCCCTTATCCGCTCCTGTCCCAGGGTCCCCGCTCCCGCTCTCCCGGCCCTTGCCCAGACCGGAGCTGGCCCTGAGTTCTGCTGGGGAGGCCCGTGCGGACCTAAGCCTGGAAACTGTTCTTTAAGGGGCAGCACAGAGGAGGGGAAGAGTAGAAGGTCTAGCTCCATTCCGCTCCAGACTGGCTAGGAATCCTGACCTGGCCCCCTGCAGGCTTGAGTGGCCTAGGCCAAGCAGTTCAACCTCTCTGAGTCTCAGCTTCCTCTGCGGTGAGTGGAACAAGTCCAGCGCGCTAATATAGGGACCCCCAGGACATACTGAGCGCTCGGCCCCGCCGGCGCCCACGAAGGGCGCGGTGAGCGGGGCGGGGTTGGCTTCTGCTGGGGGGCGGAGGTGGGGGAGAGGCGGCTGGACCCCAGCGCGGGTGGTCCGGGGGCGGCTCGAGCTTCCTCGCAGACTCCTCCAAGCAGAGGCGGGGCCTTGGGGCCGCCCTGGGTTTCCGGGCGCGGGTCGCACACCCACCCTCCCGCTCTCTAGGGGACGGGACGAGCTCGGAGCCGCCCAGAGACCCCGAGCCTGGGGGGGGCGGCGGCGGGGCCGCGCGGGCGGCCGCCCTCGGAGGCGCGCGGCTCCTTTTGTCTGCAGCCTCCCGCTCCCCCGCCCGCCCCGAGCCGCGGGGCTGCGGCGCCGCTGCTGACACGGCTCGGCCGCCGCCGCCACCGGGCGGAGGCTGCGCGTCGCAGCGCCGGGCGGAGGGCGCGCGGCGATGGCGGCGGCGGCGGCGGCGGCCGCGGCGCGGGGCGGGCGGGCGCGGGGCTCGGGCTAGCTGCAGGGCCGGCCCGGATGGCGGGCGGCGCGGGCTGGGCGGGCGCCCCCGCGGCTCTGCTGCGCTCGGTGCGCCGCCTGCGCGAGGTGTTCGAGGTGTGCGGCCGCGACCCCGACGGCTTCCTGCGCGTGGAGCGCGTCGCGGCGCTCGGACTGCGCTTTGGCCAAGGCGAGGAGGTAAGGGCCCCGCGGTGGGGGCGCCCGCGCCCCAGCACCCCCATCCCAGGCTTCCTCGCCCTTTCACCTGCCCGCTCCCAGTCCCCGGCGGCGGCGGCGGCTGCAGCCCGGAGGGATCCCGCCGGACCTGAGGACTTCGAGCCCCGGGGCTTCCCCGCCCTGTCGGACCCTCGCTTTCCACCATTCGCGCCGGTGCTGCGAGTGTCACGCATCACGCCCCGGGGGAGGGGGGGCTTCTCTGCCCACCTTGCTTACCCCGGGCCCTGAGGGTCCCTCTAACCATTCTGCAGCCTACTCGGTGTATGGGGCGAGGGGAACCGTCAGATCCTAGCTCCGGGACCCCCTCCCCTGCCTACCCTGCGGAGACCGAGATGCAGAGGTCCGTGTGCAGGAATCCCAGGACGGGGGCCGGGGGTGGGGGCGGGATGGGGTAGGGGGGAGGCAAGCGCCCCACTGGGCCTGGCCGAGGGGAGCAGAGGACAACTAGGGGCGCTCTACCGCCTCGCCTCCTTGACTGCACCCAGCCGGCCTGGAACCTAGCGGGAGGGGTCTGCCTTCGGCCTTCCTGGATTCTCAGCCTAGCGCCTGGTGACCACCCCCGCTCCCCGCACCCTGCGGGCTCCGAGGGGCAGGCCTGGCTGGCAGCTGGCTGTGGCGGCTGCGACAAGCCTGCCACAGCCAAGCTGGGGGACAGCAGCTGAGCAGTGTCTGCAACGGCGGCGGGGCGGGGGGGGCGCGCGGATTTGGGGGAAAGGAGGAACAGTGTTAGCAGGGCTGCAATCCGAGGGTGGGTGCTGCCATTTGGGTGGGCAGAGACCAGTGTCCTCTCATGCCATGGAGGAGAGGTGGCCATGTGTGTGTGGCGGGGGGTGTGCAAGGCACCCGCCTGGCAGGAGAGCATCCCACACACCTGCTACTGCCCACTCTGAAATGGTCAGGGCATGAAGCCTTCAGTAGTGACTTTCCAAGGCCACCTGAGGCCTCCCGCTCTACATCGGCACTCCCTGGCCTTCTGTTCCAGGAACAGCTGGGGCCTAGCATTCCAGAACATGGGAGGAACCGGGCCTGGCTGGGTTGGATCCATGCCTCCCTGTCACCTGGCAAAGGGAAAGATGATAGATAATCGTCTCTTTGTGGCCGCTGGGCTGGGCGGGGGCCTGGAGTCCCTGGGAGCAGTAGGTGGAAGAGGATGAGGCAGGTGTCAAGTCTGAGAACTCAGGTACCACGTGTGGGAGAGGCCCCCTGCTGTCCGCCCTTGGGAGCCCAGGCTCTCCCTCTGCCAGAATCTGCTCAGGGCGCTTCCCTGCGTACCCCTGGATCCTTCTTCCCAAAGGCTGGTGTGACCCCCCCATCCTCTGAGGCAGGCTGAGCAGACCCCAAGCGTGGGGGGAAGAAGCTGCTGGCCCTGGCTGCAACTGGAGTCCCAGAGCTGTGGTCTAAGTGGTGGGAAGAGCTTCCCAGCAGGCTCTGGCAGGAGGCCACGTGGGTTCTGGGTGAGCCCCTCACCAGCCCCCCCTTCTCCTGGAGCTGAACAGCTCCTCTTCTTTGCGCTTCTGCCTCTTAACACTCAGGAGCCACACCTGCTTGTCACTTTGTCATCGTGCTTCTGCACAGGGACTCGTGGATCTCGCTTCTATGTGGCCGTCTTTAAATATTTGAAAGCAGCACTCCTGTCCCCTTCCCCCTCTCCCCCAGGCCAAGTACCCCCTATTCTTGAAGCCCCAGGCCATTTCCATAGGACCTGGCAGGGGCCAAACCTCTGGCTTCCAGCCCTGAAGCCACCGTCAACAGTGACACTTTTCATAGTAATAACATGGAGGGGCTGGACCAGGAGACCCCCGGGACTGTTCCAGCCCCAACGCATCACACGTAGCAGGTGGCTTGGGGCAAGGCTGTCTTTTGAGTGGTGCCCTCAAGTTAAGTTTCTGGCCACTGAAATCCCTTCTTTCTTAGCAACCCGTGCCAAGCCAGGATGCCCCTTCATCCTGGAGGAGGATCAGTGATTTTCTTTTAAATGTATTTGTTTATTTAGGGTCTTGGTTGTGCTGGGTCTTAGTTGTGGCATGCAGGATCTTTGATTTTCCTTGTGGCACGGAAGTTCTTTATTTGTGGCATGTGGGATCTGGTTCCCTGAGCAGGGATCGAACCTGTATCTCCTGCATTGGGAACGCGGAGCCCTGATTTTTCTTTTAAAAACATAATTTTCTATCATTACAGAATCAGTTTATATGCACTGTGGGAATAGAAATATGGACAAGCAAAAACCAAAGTGCCATGTCCCCATCCCCCAGGTAGCCCCACTCTGACACCTCGCTCACATCCTTCCAGAGCTGTTTCTATGCTTATATGTAAATTTTCTCCATAAAATGAGGTCATGCTGTGCATACTGTCTTGTAACCTGATTTTTTCCCAGTAAATGATCAGCACTTTTCTGCTCCAATAAATTCTCATCTTAATTATTATGTGTACCTTATTCAAATTTCCCTATTTGGCCCCAAAAGGCCAATCTGTGCTGTTTTGTTCAAACCACTTTCCTCACCAGACCCATGCACTGCATCCAGTTGTTCTGACCTCTTGGTCTTTCTTACTTTAATGCAGTTCTTTTTTTTTTTTAATTTGAATAATCCTGACTTGTTGAAGAGATCAGGCCTGTTGTCTGTGTCAGTAATTTCTTGGATCTAAACCTGTAACTTGGACCTTGTTCCTGTTGAATTTCATCTTGTTCATTTCATCCTGTTGTAACATACAATAGAGAGAATTTATTGAGTAGGCCAAAAAGTTCATTCGGCTTTTTCCACGCGATGTTACAGAAGAACCCGAATGAACTTTTTGCCTACCCAATACAATCCTACATTTGTCACTCAGATGCTGTGCTTCCTGCTGGTTGGAGAAGTGGGTGCTTTATGTCTCAATCTCCCAGGCTGGTTGTAAACCCAGGCAGGACCACGGACAGAGCCTTGTAGGGGTGGTTCTGCTCACGTGGTGTTAAGAACTGAGATCCACAGAATTACATTTTTCAGCCCTGCTCTCTGCACACCAAATTCACACGTGCACACCTGTTTTGCACTACAAAAATAGGAATGTCATTTCCCCTTCAAAATGCTATGTTTTCTGACAGTTTCTATCTCATTTGTTTAAAAATCACATAGAAACCTTGATTTCCCAAATCCCCAGGGCCGAAGAGTGGATTACTGTTGTTCATTAGAGATGGAGTTCAGTAAATTTATCAGAGCTGATTATCCATATTTTATCAGCTACACCCAGAAATACCAGGGACACCAAAATCAAATGCTTTGCAAAAATATGCTAAGTTGCAGGGTATAAAGTAGGTAGCCATGAGGTCATATTGGTATCAATAAGTGATTTAATAAATGAATAAATAAATACTAGGAGAGTCTCCTGTGCAGAAATTAAAATAATGTATGTAGATAATTCTCCATCAATGAGGTGGAGCATAATCCCCCACCCTTGTAAGTGTCACATATGCATAATGACACCCTCTAAAGAGCACAGTGTGGAAAGAGGGGAAAAGGCCAACTCTTCAGTGGAGAATCCCGACACACACTGCCTCAGCTGGGTCACCAAGGTCAACATCAGCCATGATAAGTCATGTAGATATTAGTAGTATGTATACTTCATACAATGTGATGGGAGAGGAAATTCGCCCCTGCAATCTCCCTCCCAAACCCCTCACCCTGGTCTAGTCATGAGAAAACATCACACAAACCTCAATGGAGAGACATTATTCTACATAGCACCTGCTTAGTCCTGCTCACATTTGTCTAGTTCATCAAAACCAAAGGAAGTCTGAGAAACTGTCCTAGCCAAGCAGAGTCTAAGGAGACATGACAACTGAATATAATGTGGTGTCCTGGATGGGGCCCTGGAACAAGAAGTTTGAGTAAAAACTTTAGTTAATAATGATGTTATATATAATATCAGGTTGGCCTCTGATATTCCCCTAATGTATTGTCTTGGGACTCATAGTAGAAAAGAGAAGAAATTTTGATGAAAACATGAGTCATATGTGAGATATATAACTTGACATTTCTCAGAATGTAAGGATGGGGGCGGGGGAGGGGGCACCCAACACTGTCCCAGCCCAGGAAGTCTGTACTAAGTAGGAGTGGGACCTCTATGATGAGGATGAGAAATGATGGCCCAGTGCCCTGAACTCCTGTTGATTTCTCATATCTTGCTTTTGTTTCTAACCTCCCTAGGCCTTTGTTTTCTCATCCATAAAATGGGAGTGATAACAGGCCCCACTCCATAGCATTATCATGGGACTTGAACACATTAATACACGTAAAGCGTTCAGTGTCTGCATGGAATAGGCCCGCTGTCAGAATTGCTGCTATTCTTATTTTTTTGTAGACACTTGCTGGCATCTTTGAGAGGCTGTTCTAGGCTGAAAGGCTCTTGGGGGATTGAGGTCCAGATCTATGAACAGTCCAGATCCTTGTCCAGCTCTGAGCTTCCAGCTCTGAGCTGCACCTGTAAACGGAGGTATCTTAGGTCACATCCAGGTGCCCCCCCATATAACTTGGTGCAGGCAGGAACACCCATGTTCATGGGTCCACTGGTGTGGGGTTGGGAGGGGGCTTCTACCCAGCTCTGGTGGGAGTATGCATGTGTTGGGGGCTGGGGAGTGTTGAGGGCAGGTGCTCCTTTGCCTCCTGCTGCAGCGGCCCCCAGTGGTCATCCCCACCCCAGGGCCCGGAGCAGTCCCACCAGGTTGAGCACAGAAGGGGAGGCTGACAGCTGGCTGGGGTTGATAGTTAGAGGTGGATGAACCCGATCTGGAGTGGAATGGAAGGCAAAATGCCCGTTGGCCTGGAAACAGTGAATGTCATGCCTGGGTGAACCGCTGTCCTCAACATGATTGGGTGAATGCTCTGAAATTTTTGTAGGGTAGTCTTAATGGAAATACCTTTCACATTTGCTGGTTGTCAATACGTGTGTCCAGGATTTAAAAAAAATTTTTCTTTTCATTAATATCTTGCATACCTATTATATGCCAGAACTCCTCCAGGCACCAGGACTCAGGAGTGACCTGGAACTTACATGGGGGAGGGGCTGGAAAGGAAACTGGCAAAGGAATGGCAATTACTGTCTGGTGGAGTCGGGTACTAGGAAGAGTCAGAAAGTACTGAGACAAGAAGATTTTTGCCCTTAGAATAACCGTGGACAGCCTCTTCTCTCATAGACGGACATTTAGATGGAGCCTGGAATGAAGTGGGGATTGTGCCTTGCAGAGATCTGGAGAAGGCTGATCCAGGCAGAGGCAGGAGGGGTCCCGGGGGTTAGAGGCACAGCAAGAGGAGTGAAGGGAGGGGGCAGGGCTGGGCAGGGTGACCTGTGGGGAGGCTGTCCCTCCATCCACGTGAGACTTGCTGGAGGCGTGGAACTAGGGCGAAGCAGCAGAGATGCACTTGCAATTGAATAATAGAGCCCATTGGAAGTGGGTGTGAGAGTAGAGAATTTGGAGAATTCGGAGGTGGCCATTTCATGGATGAGAAAGACTGAGGCAGGAGGCAGGTTGGGCAAGGAGTCAGGAGTTCCAAGCTGGCCTGTGAAACCCGCGATGCACCTGGCATCCCAGTGGGGCTGTGGAGCCGGCCAGGGACAGATCCGAAGAATGCACTTCAGCCCTGCAATGCATTCACGGGGCCACCTATCTACCTGCCCACCTACCCATCAACCCATCCATCTCCTTATCCATTCCTTACCCATCCATCCATTTGTCCCTCTGTCTGTTCACCCACCCACCCACCAGCCTCCCCATCTCTCCGTCCACCACCCAACATTTCCTGAATATCTATGTGCACAAAGTCTAAGCCTAGATCCAGGGGTGGCGACTGGCATTTGCCGGGAGTGACAGGCGGCTCCACACAGGGAAGGGCAGCGGGGTGAGAGCACAGGCCGGCTGGTGACCTGGGGGACCTGAGGGAGGGCTCAGGGGCTGGGACTGTGCGACCAGCTCAGATCTGAGTTTGGATGGTGGCAGCAGCCCAGCGCCTGCCCACCACCCCCCACAGCTGGACTTAGCTGTTTTTACAGTTTGATTTCTCACTTTCCACAGAGGCCGTTGGGTCTGGCAAGGTCTTTCTGAAAGAAGTGAAAGCCCAGGTTATTTAAAAGGTGCTTATTATGATGGAGAGATCTCAGTTTCCATCTCTGTAAAATGGGAGTCAGAAGTCCTCTTTTGGGCCTGTTTTGAGGAAAGGAGATAATATATAAAGGCCAAACATGGCAACTATTGGCACGGGCTCTCTCACCCACCTGCTCCGTGAGCCGTGTTGGTGCCCCTGCTGCTCTCAGCCCCTGGAGGGCATCTCTGGCCCCTTTCTAATGTCTGGTACTTTTCTGGGTTTGGCCTCCTTTGTGCAAGGGCCAGAGTTGCTCCTGCAGCCACTGGTGACCCTGTGGACAGAGTGGGGTGAGGGAAGGATGGGTGCTGATGGCCTCCATATTTCTTATTCCCTTTCATCCCCGCCATAGCCCTGAGGATCTGAGAGGTGGAATAAGTTGTCCAGGGTCCCACAGTTGTTGGTGGAGCTGGGATATGAACCCAGGTCTGTCTGATTCTAAAACTGCCTCCTTAGCTGCCTGCCATGGGGAGTTCCAGGTTCAAGTGCCAGGGGATGGGAAAATGATCAGATCTGAGTTTCACAAATTTGACATCGAATCTTCCAATCCGAGAGCTCCTCAGGCTTTCTAAATCTGGGATGGTCTGGGTTCCAGACGCAGAGCAGTGCCAGGCAGGGTCTATAAGTAGGTTTGTAATCCACAGGGCGGGCGAGCACTGCATGTAGGTGGGACTGCGGGCAATGTGCCACCCAGAAGATGCTAGGGAAGGCGGCAGGGGCCAGCAGGAGCTGAGGTTTCAGAGCAGAGCAGACTGCCTACAGCCTCACCCTGAATTATGCATCACCACCACTTCCTGTGCAAACGGTGATTAAAGAGCCCCGGGAGGCCAGTATTTCTCTGGCTGCTCTGCTTTCCTGCCTGGCGCCCTTCCGAGACCCTCTGCAGTCCCGGGCGGGGGTGTGGCAAGGGCAGGGCCCGGACATCAATCTGGACACCCCACTAGCACCCAGTCCATGTTCCCCAGGCCTGCGCGGGGGCCCTTCCCAGCCATGGAAGGCCTGTGACTCCTCTTGCTCTCCAGCCACTCCACCTCTTCCTGGCGTCTCAGTTCAGAACAGGCTGGCTTTTAGCGTTCTCCCCGTGCCACAGAGAAGTGTTTGGGAGCCCGGCCCTGGCATCAGGCGCACCTGGTTTGAGACCCAGCTTTGCTACTTTCTAGCTGCATCACCCTGAGAGGTTACTTAACCTCTGTGCCTCAGTCTGCTTATCTGTAAAGTGGGATAACGTTACTGTTGTTCAGTTGCTAAGTTGTGTCTGACTCTTTCCAACCCCATGGATTGTAGCCCACCAGGCTCCTCTGTCCTTGGGATTTCCCCAGGCAAGAATGCTGGAGTAGGCTGCCATTTCCTCCTCCAGGAGATCTTCCCGACCCAGGGATCAAACCCATGTCACTTAGTTCTCCTGTTAATGTGGCTGTTACTGCCGCTAACTCTAGATTTTCTGGATGGGTTGTTTCCATTCTTTTAGAGATCTTTTTGAGAACCTGGTCTGTGTCAAGTTTGATGTTGTCAAACTGAACTTGGGTCCACTTGCCCCCTTGCAGTAAATCTCCTGACACCCAGGCTATGGTGAAAGAAAATGCAACGTTTGTTGAAGGCACCAAGCAAGAAATCAAGGCAGCTAGTGCTCAAAAGGCCTCAACTCCCCACTGGCTTTCAGGGGAAGGTTTTTAAAGACCGGGTGAGTGAGGGCGTTGCACGCATGGTGCGTGATCAGCTCACGAACACTCTTCTGATTGGTTGGTGGTGAGGTAATCAGCAGTCAACATCATCGATTTTCTGGTTCCACCTGGTCTGGGGTCTACATGCTTGTGGTCAGCAGGTATTTATCATCTTCCGCTTGGTGGAGGTTTCAGTATCTGCAGAACAGTTCAAGGATATGGCTCAGAATGTTATCTGAAGCCTTTGAGGAGGAACTAAAGGTCCTTGATTTTGCTTAACGGCTAAACTGTTATTGTCTTGTTTGACTTGTTTTCCTTTGTTTCTGCCTTTTCTCACTTCTCTGGTAGATATGATCTTTGGAACTCAAGGAAAACCTCAGAGTCTAAAAGTTTTCTACAGACAAGAGGCAGGTGAGGACATGGGGGATGATTGGTCCTGGGAAGGCCCCATAGGGTCCTGCTCAGTTATAATGCAGAAGGACACACAGGTGGCGAGGTTAGGACTCCTGCCCTGAGGAAGGGAGCTTCTGCGGGGGAGGGAGGCTCTAAGAGAGAAATCTCGGTTACCAGCTGCGAGAAGGGCAGGGCTGGTGGCCTCTTCAGGTGTAGCTGGGGCGTGAAGACAGTAGACACGCTCTGCCTGGAGATGGGAAAGGCTTCCCGGAGGTGATGCTGGGCCTGAGTCTTTTATTTCCTTTCAAAGATTTCTTTATTTATTTATGGCTATTCTGGGTCTTCTCTAGCTGTGACAAGCGGGAGCTGCTCTTCATTGCGGTGTGCGGGCTTCCCATCGCGGCGGCTTCTCTTGTTGCAGACACAGGCTCTAGGTATGCGGGCTTTAGTAGTTGCAGTTCACAGGCTCTGGAGCGTTGCCTCAGTAACTGTGACGCAAGGGCTCAGTGGTCCCTTGGCGTGTGGGATCTTCCTGGATCTGGGATTGAACCTGTGTCCCCTGCATTGACAGGAGGATTCTTTACTACTGAGCCAGCAGGGAAGCCCCTGGACTTGAGTCTTGAACAGGGTCCCCCAGAGTGGAAGGGAAGGATGGCTGAAGGATAACTTGGCAGGAGAGAGGGTGAGTGAGAGAGGGGAGGGGCTGGCCAGGCAGGTGAGGACCGGGTGGATTTTATCCCGAAGGAGGAAGCAGAGAGTGAGGCGGCTCTGTTGTGTTTCAGACAAACCCATCTGGAAGTCAGGTGAAAGTCACTCAGTCATGTCTGACTCTTTGCGACGCCATGGACTATACAGTCCATGGAATTGTCCAGGCCAGAATACTGGAGTGGGTAGCCTTTCCATTCTCCAGGGGGATCTTCCCAACCCAAGGATCGAACCCAGGTCTCCCGTGTTGCAGGCGGATTCTTTACCAGCTGAGCTGCCAGGGAAGCCTGAAAGTCGGGTGGGGCGGGGGAAAAGAGACCGAGTTGGGAGACCTCTGTCCCCGTTCAGGGACAAGGAGAGGGGCATTTGGGCTGATGGAGCGAAGGGGAAGGTCAGAGGGCAGCTGCTGGGCCGTTTGTAGGCCCTCACAGCACAGAGCTGGGACAAACGGGACAGCGCACCCTTTCATGAGTAAGAGTCCTGTGTGGCCGCACCTAGGTGAGTGGGTGAGGGGGTCTGAGCTCAAGTGCAGGTACTACCGGTTGGAGGATGCTCACACACATGAGCAGCTCCTGGGGCTCATAGCCCTGCCTTTACTCTCAGGAATTCCCACAAGGGCAGCTGCTGTTTATTTTAAAGACAGAAAAGTTCCAAATATTGTTGTCGATTTATAAACAACTCTAGAGGACAAGGAAGTTAGCGCTAAACTGTGTTTCTAGATCTCAGGATCCACATCCTGTCCTTAGCGGTCACCCACGTGCATTTGTGACCCACGTGTGTGAGCCGTTCTGGCTCATACAATATCCACCTGATGATATTTGCTGTGTCTGAGTCCCAGACAGAGCCACGTCACCTCTCTGCTTAAACCTGGGCCAGGATTGAGCATCCCTGGTCACTACTAATATCCCCACTGTGTTCCCCCTGGGGGGAACCTGGCTGGCTGGTCAACCCCTCAACCCCTGACACTCCAGCAGCTTTTGCCGGGCCCGGCCCCTGAGCTGATGTGAGCAGGGTGGAGGCCAAAAGGTGCAGTGATCCCAGGGAGTGGAGGTGGAGGTGAAGAGGGAGGGGTCCTGGGCACCCCCGAGCATGCAGGGCGTGCTGGGATGGACCTCCCTCAGTACCACTGTCCCAGCCTGGGTGGGCCCTTCCCAGCAGTTGGCAGCAGTTGGCTGCCAGCCAGAGGATTGGCCTGTGGTATAGACTTCTAAAACCCCAACTCTGAGTGGGCATGACCAAGGGACGCCTGCTCCCTTGTGGATGGAATCGAAAGCCTGTTTCAATTCCAGGCACTTAGTGGATGGAATCGAAAGCCTGTTTGCCCACTCAACTGGCCACAGCCATTTGGACTTCTGGACCTACTTCCTGGGGCCATGGATGGTCTTTATTTCTCTCCGTGTCTGTCCCCTCCCCTTTCCCTTCCCTACCTCCTGATTGGCTGAATATCAGACCCTCTCTGAGGCATGAGGGCCCCAATCAACACTGAGTATTAGTTCAGTTTTGTTTTCCAGCTTAATGAGTGTATAATAGGATTTCAAACTTGTTTAAATTTTCATTTTTTAGTTGCTAATGCGACCTTGCATTTTTTTCCATGTTACTGTTTATTCTTGGTATTTCCTTCTGCATAAACTGTTATGTCCATCTCTTTTGAGCACTTATCAAGAGGAATTTTTGTTTTGATCTTTATATTTTTAAATCAGTTCTTTGTATTTTTAATATCATTTATCTTTTTTCCTTATTCTGTTGTTTTTTCATGTTCATTTCATTCTATTTCCTGTATTTGAATATTTCTGTTTTCAGTTATATCATATCTTCCTTATTTCTAATTATATTTATCACTTTTTAGTTGTTAGGCACTTATTTTCCATCTCTAGCAAGAATACATAAGCTATCTTGTTTATAACCCCCAATTTATGAAAATATTTGACTTTTACTCATTTGGAATTTATCATGAGGCTCATCTAACATTTGGTTCTATTAATAGTTTGAATTTATTTCTAAACTAGAACTGAATTGCATTGTTTCTTTTTTCTATTTCTTTTCCTCTTGCTTTGTTTTGAAAATGTTCAAACACGGTTGAAGGAAGGGTCTGATAAACACTCAGATACTCTTCATCTAGATTCACTTACTTTCTGTCACATTTGCTTTTTCTTTATTTATTTTGTCACTGATAATCTGTCATCTATCTCCTTTCATGTTGCTTTGCAGAAGCATTTTAAATAAGTAAAGACGTCTTGACATTTTCCCCATAAACACTTCGGAATGTAGGGACAAGGACAGTCTCCTGTCTAAACAAGAGCCACCATCACACCTAGGGCTTAATGTTATATCAGATTTCCCCAGTTGTCCTCAAAATGTCGTGCCTAGCTCCCTTTTGTTTTGATTTAGGATCCAGTCAAGGATCGCATACAGCATCTGGTTTGTCCTTTGCCCATTTCATCTCCCTGAAATCAGTACTATCTCTGATTTTCTTTGCTCCTATAACCAGCATTGATGTTTTCTGCCAAATCCAAGGCCAGTTGACCTATAGGCTCTGCCATAGCCTGGATATATCTGATTGTTTCCTTGCACTTCTGGCAAGAAGAGTTGATGGCGTGTGCTCCTCAGAGCAGCACATGAGGGGTCACATGATGTCGGTTTGTCCCATTAACTGGTGATGCTGAGTTTGACCAGTTGGGTAAGGCTGCATCTGCTTGATCTCTTCAGTATAATGGTGCTTTTCTCCTTTATAATTAATAAGTAATTTGTGGGATGATACCTTAGACAGTGTAAATATTTGGTTCTCTCATAACTTTTCACACAGTGGTTTTAGCATTCTTTTTTTAGAGCTTATTTATTTTTTATTTTTGGTTGCACTGGGTCTCTGTTGCTGTCTGGGCTTTCTCTAGTTGCGGACAGCGGTGGGCTCCTCTCTGGGTGACGTCCCAGGGCTTCCCAGTGCTGTGGCTTCTCGTTGCAGAGCACAGGCTCTGGGGCACAGTCATGGTGCTCAGGCTTAGTTGCTCTGTGGCAGGTGGAATCTTTCTGGACCAGGGATTGGACCAGTGTCCCTTGCATTGGCAGGCGGATTCTTGTCCACTGTACCACCAAGGAAGTCTGATTTTAACATTCCTGGATGCTCCTGGCCCACATAAATTACACTGGTAGCTGCAAAATGGTGGTTTTTCTGTCATTCCTTCTAGATATAGAGGTTATTCTATAAAAAAGATCTTTCCTTCACTCCCTTTCCTGGTGTAGCTATGGACTGATGGACGCTTTTCTTTCCCATGTATTATAATCTGTTACCATTGTTATTCTTTTTGATGCTCAAAGATTTTTTTTGTCTTGTTTTTAACGCAGCATTGTAAAATTTTGATCATTATTACTTGGTATATTTTTAAATTGAGAAAAGTCAACCATCGTTACCTTTAAAAAAAAAAAAAAAGAGCTCTCTGATTCTTCTCCCTTTATGGATTTTTTAAGTATATAAACACATTTTCAAGTTCTTTAATTGGTATTGCATTAAGCTTATTAATTTAGAGAATATCACCATCTTTATTATATGCTTAGTCCTCCCAGTAGTGGCAAAATATTAACATTAAAAATAAATGTCTTAGAATTAGGCTAAATGAGTGTTTAATATTTAATGTGCTTGGTTACTACTGAGAATGAGATAATTTTTTCCAGTGATTTTTTTTTTTTTTACTAGCTGCATGTCACTAGTATATAGGAATGCAGTTGATTTTTGTCAGTTTGTCACATATCTCCCCACTGGCCTGAACTCAGTTATTATTTATAGTACTTTTTCTGGTTGATTTCTTGGGATTTTTCTAGGTAAGCAATCATGTCATCTTCCAAAAGTAATGATTTCATTATGTCTTCTTTTCTTGTTTTTATGAGTGTAATGACTTTTCCTTCTGAGATGGGACCCACACCCTTTTCTAAAACTATTTGGTTTTATTATTATCACAGTTATTATTATTGGTCTTAACTTGCAGCATGTGGGATCTTAGTTCTCAAGCCAGGAATCGAACCCAAGCCCCCTGCAGTGGAAGCGTGAAGTCTTAACCACTGGACCACCAGGGAAGTCCCTAAAACTAGCTGACTGTATATCAACTATATTAACTATATTTCAATAAATTTTTTAAAAGAGGACAATTGTATAATGTAAAAAAAACAAAACTAGTTGGAACCTGCCTGGGCCCTGGAGACATGCCCCGAGGAGGGCTCGGGAGAGGCTGAGTTGTAAGTTAAGAACCCTGGGTGGTCTCACGACAGTGGCCCAGAGGCAGTGCTGTTGCTCCAGGAGTGTGTCTAATGCAGAGGCAAGGGGCTGGCAAGAGGTGGTCAGGTGTCTAGGCTGGGGACCAGCAGAGGACGCCACCCTCCAAAGGCAGGGAAACGCGACAGAAGCAGCGCACCAGTGGGATGGACAGATTGAAACTTGCTGGGCACAGATGACCACAGAGCTGGTGCTGGGAGCCAGACATGGCTGGTGGGCTGAGGAAGGTGTCCCTTGTCCTCTGCTCTGATCTTGAACTAGTTGGTGGAGCCACTCGGTATAAGGGTTGGTGGGGGTGGCAGAGGCAGAAACCCAGCATCCTTTTCTTGTTATCCTTTTCAAATGGAGTGACTATTACTCACTACCGTTGAGTATAACATTGGTACCTGGGTTTAGGTTTATCATCTTTAGCACGTTACTGAAGACCAAAGACCACCTTCTCCCTGTCCCATTTTTTTTTTTCCCTTTGGCTGTGGCCACACAGCTTGTGGGATCATAGTTCCCTGACTAGGAATTAAAACCACGGCAGTGAAAGCACTGAGTCCTAACCACTGGGATGCCAGGGAGCTTTCCATTCTTCTTCCATTAGAATATAATTCAAGACCAGATGGTAAATTGTACCACGTGTCTTCCCAACATCTTTTCAGTGTTTTAATGATGTTTGCTATTTTCCCAATCAGGGCAAAGAATTAAGCCTGGAAGCGGGGGAATCTGTGATGGGCCAGGAATGGGGAGGGGTAGTTCCCCAAAGGCAAGTAAGGCGCACCTGCCAGGTGAGGGTCAACCTGGCATTGGGCTGAGAGAAACCGCAGGTGTGTGGGTCCACCCACCGTGCAGCCTGCCCGGGAGGGTCAGGAGGCTGTGTGGGAGGTGGTGTTGCTTTCTGTGGTTCTCTTGGGAGACAGGATGTGAGAGCTCCTTCAAAATTCCCAGGAGAAGTGACGGTTGTGGCAGAGAGGATGTGGGGGTAGGAACGTCCTAGACGCGGCAGCCCCTTCTGCCCATTTCCGGCCCCTGGGGGTCAGGACTCCAGGAGGGTCAGCCAGCTTCCTTTCCGGAAGATGCTTAGTTCTGGAAGGTCCCTGGGAGATCCCACTGGACATCTCCTCTTCGCAGAGGTGCAGTCACTACTGGGCACTGCACCCCAGGAGCTGCCTGGCAGTGGGGGCTGGACGAGTGGACCAGGGTACCTTCTGTCTCTAGGTACCGCTGTGCGTCACCCACCTCCATCACCCATCATTTTGCAGTGGAAATAGCCCATTTAACGTCCTGCACCGAGAGAAACTCTGATGGTGGTGGCGCCCACAGCAGGGGGTTTGAAGAGCCCTGAGTTTGAAGAGCCCTGAGTTTGAAGAATCTTGGTCTTGTAAAGAGAGGGCATCCTGTCAAGCAAGTTTGGAAAATCACCTACTTACCCCTCACAGCAGTTCAGTTAAAAATTCTGACTTGCGCCCAGGATGTCTCCAAGTTGTTAATCTCAGAATCCTTTTTTCATGGTACTCCTTGACATACCCTAAGAAATGCCCTCCTGCTGACCTTGGGCACGGATTCAGTCTCTCTGGGTTCTGTTTGCTTCCTTAGCGAAACTGGGACCCTCGCCCCCATCCTGTGCACCTCACGGGGACAGTGATGGGAAGGGGCTGGGCCATGTTAGTCCCTGCTGTCCCCATTGGCCCGAGAGGCAGCTGGACACAGTGACCAGACCATGGCCGAGCCTCTTGGTGTCTCTAGCCCCTACCTGGACCTGGTCGTCAGAAGTGTGGGGTAAACACCCACGAATCCCATGGAAATAGACAGGATCCTGGAAATGGCGCCCTCAGGCTCCAGGCACACGTGGGTTTCAGGTCCTGCCAGGGCCGCAGGCTGTGCAGCTCTGCTGAGGTCCTTTGGGTTTTCCTCAAGGGAGAGACCCATGGTAGGCAAGACATCGCCCTTGCCCTGTGGCTACCAGAGGTATCTGCCTGACCCCCACCAGGCAACAGGGAGGGGACTTGATTCACGTGGGGCACTTGAGGCTGATGGGGCATCAGCAGCATACACCTACATGGTATTTTTTTTTTTAATTCATGTATTTTTAATTGAAGGATAAGGGCTTTACCTTATTGTGTTGGTTTCTGCCATACATCACCATGAATCAGCCATAGATGTACATATGCATGGTGTTTATTTTTTGCCAAGTTCTCCAATCCGTAATCTCCATGGGTCCCCACAGGAACAGAATGAGGTGGGGTCTGCCAGCTCCATCTCACAGGCCAGAACCCCAAGGCTTAGCGAGGTCAGGGTTCGTCCAGGGTGAGTGAGCGACACGGCTGCGTTTCTCCTCGCCCTGATTCAGAAATTCCACAGTGAGGCTCTCGGGACTCACGGTCTTTCTCATTTGCCACCTTCTGTTGTGCTGACAGCAACAACACGGAAATTTCTGGCTGAAGCCCCCTGTTTTGTTATTTCAAGTAACTAAACCTGAATTCACTAGAAGATAATGAATGAGGTGTTTCCTGTTAGCCCCATTTTCTGGGTAACAGAGGGCTGACAGGAAGGCATTTCTTTTTGACTTGAATTGTCTGTGCGGGGTTGAGGGGTACAGCCTGGGGCTAAGGTGGGGTGATTGGACCCAGGAGCTGGGCCAGTACTGGAGGGTGGGGGTAGGATGGATGGGAAAGGTATGTGGTGGGGCGGTCGGGGAACCACAGCCTGGGGGGAACACTGGAGTGGCACAGGGTTCTCAGCTCCCCTGGGCCAGCACGCCCCTTTGATGAGCGACCATTTCCATTAAATAAATGGAGTGGACCTAAAACCAACCAAAGCCATAGTGAGGTGCGCCTTTCAGACTATTCTGAGGATCAAAGATACCAACCGAGGGCCTAACGCCAAGGTCAGAGCCAGTGGACGCAACCTACACCCTCCCGGGGCTCTTTGAGCCGATGCCCAACCCTCCCCAAACAGTGTCCCAAACAGTGTCCCGGGACAAGTTCCTCTCCACTTACCCCTTAAAGGGCGAGTTCCCTCCTGCCCCACCGGCCAGGAAACCTTCCCCGGGGCGGGATAGCCTTGGCCTCACCACCCACCTGTGTGAGGATTAGCCCACCTGTTCTCAGGCCCACCCCTGGTCTTCCTCCCAGCTGGCACCCCAGAGTCCCAAGTGGCACACAGACTGGCCTCGCTCTTGGACCCCTCCCTCCCAATCCTGGAAGGATCCTGAGAAGTCACCTAAAACCTCACTTCCTTAGAGGTCACCTGGAACCTCACCAGTCCGAGTGTCCATGGTATCAGCATCTCCCAGGAGCTGGTCAGAGATGTGGACTCGTAAGACTGGCCCCAAGCCTCCCTGATCACAACCTGCATTTAAACAAGACGCAGGTGGGTCATAGGCACCCTGAAGTCCCAGGCCCGGAGAGGGTACTTCCTGCATCTTTTCCATCCCACAAGAGGGCAGGTCTGTGTTTCCATCTCTTCTCCACACACGGCTGGTGCTGGCCCTGCCCATGGCGGGCACAGGCCGACTGAGGGAGGGCACCCATGGGGGGCCTCTGCCCAGACCTGCGAGCCTCTCTGAGTCCTGGTTTCTGAAGCCCTCAAGGCACAGCCTTCCCCTTTGTGCGAGTGGCCACCCCCGTCCCTCATCCCAGACACATTCCCTACATCTGCCACCATGGAGAGGAGTCAGGGCTGCCCTGCCACCCTTGGAGACAGGTCAGTGTCACTAGTTAGAAGTGGAGGGGACTCTCTTCTTGGCGCCCATTGGGCTTGGCAGGGAGACCTGTGGCTGAGTGCCCCAGGATCTGGATTTGTGGTCAGGAAAAGACCCTGGAGAGTCATCCCCAGCCGCTGAAGTCTTCCCAGTGTGCCTCAGGCTCCTCACCCCAAACTCCTCCTTCTTCTCAGGATCCTCCCAGGGACTGTCCCCATCATCCACCCAGAGCCCTGAGACAGGGCCTGCGAGTCTGTGCACCTCCTCCCTGCCCAAATCCAGCAAGTCCGGCCTCTGGCCTTTAAGCTCTTCCCTCTAGACCTCTCTCCCCTTCCCCCACACGGCCCTGGTCTGCAGGTCTCCCATCTCCCTCCAGGCTGCCCTGTGAACTCTGGGCTCCTTCCCAAACCACAAAAATGCTTCGTTGGCCCTCTCCTAAAGGGGAGTCTGATGGGTCCCAGCCCTGTTCCCCTCCCCCACTCATTGTCCGCCTGCCCTCCAGCCACACAGGGCAGCTGATGGTTCCCCAAGTCCTTCAGGCCCATCCTTGGCCCTGGCTGCCTTCTTCCTCCTCCCTGCCTTTGCTCACGCAGTTCCCCCTTCACCATCCCCCATCCAGCTGTGTGTTCAACTCTGCCATCTTTTAGGGTCCAGCATAACCACCACCTCCTCCACGCCCTCTGTTTCCTCTTGGCTCCCACTGCTGAAGATCTAGGTAGTATTATAGCATTATAGGCTTCCCTGTTGGCTCAAATGGTAAAGAATCCACAGGCAGGAGACCTGGGTTCGATCCCTGGGTCAGGAAGATCCCCTGGAGGAGGGCATGGTAACACACTGCAGTATTCTTGCCTGGAGAATCCCATGGACAGAGGAACCTGGCGGGCTACAGTCCATGGAGTCGCAGAGTTGGACACGACTGAGTGACTGAGCACATATGAGCATTATGCTGGATTCACAAGTAGCTCAATGGTTAAGAATCCGCTTGCCAATGCAGAAGATCCAGGTTTGATCCTTGGATCAGGAAGATCTCCTGATGAAGGGCATGGCAACTGACTCCAATATTCTTGCCGGGAGAATCCCATGGACAGAGGAGCCTGATGGGCTACAGTTCATGGGGTCACAAAGAGTCGGACACGACTGAGCATGCATGCACGGTGAATTCTGTTCTTTTCTAACTCCACAATACCGTGAGTAATTTTTTAAAAGAATAAAACAAGCTTTTTGTCCCCCCCTCCAAGTTTAAAAAAAAAAAATCCAATCCATTTTAAAAATTCAACCAAGTAAAGAATGTAGAAAGAAGAGGTGAAAGAACTGCTATCCCAGCAGACAGAGACAACTTGTGTTCACAGCTTCATGACCAGCCTTCGGGCACTGTGTGCCTGGAACATGCTCATTTATCTAGAGTTTGCTCTTTGCCAGGTCCCTTTAAATCCTAACACCTCGTGAGGCAGACATTATTGCTCAGAGAGGTTGATTCGGTCACTCTTGGTCACTCAGCTGGTGAATGGAGGAGGTGACCTTCTACTGCCCCTGGGCATATGGCAGTGTTAACAGTCATCTATACACTTGGTTGCTGTTCTCTAGGCTATTTTTATTTTATTTCACTGAGAAATAGAGCAGGACAGCTGTCCTTTTCCTGGGAGCTTCCTGGGAGCTAGTCTCTCTCCGCCCTGGGCAGTCAGGCTGAGGAGCTGAGGAGATGTTTGCTGAGGGACTGGACAGGGGGACAGATGGATACATAGGCCAGTTCACCTCAGAGACCACCCAGCTTCTGTCCCTTTCATTCCTATTCAGACACCAAACAAAGCCCTCTTGGGTGGCCTGAGGGATTCTGATCAGGAGTAGCCAGACTGTGAATGAGGGGCCATGTGGTGCCACTGGGACACGCTGGAGGTCTCATAATGGAAGGCATCTCTAGCCCTGGAGGCGGTGGCCTGGGTACCATGTGACTGGCCCTCCAGGCCACCTGGCCTGAGGTACCCCAACCCCATGGCCTTTCTCTGTTGTGCACAGAGCACCTTTACTCACACACACACCCTCCCACCCCTCCCTTTAACTCCTGCAGCTCCTAGAGGAGAGCATCCTTCATCTGTCAGCCCCCTACACACACACACACACACACACACACACACGTCCTTCATCTGTCAGCCCCCTACACACACACACACACACACACACACATCCAGCTGTAAGAACCAGAAACCAATGCAAAGTGGCTTAAATGCTGAGAAAATGTATTTTTCATCCTTACACGTGGGCCCGAGGTAGGGCAGCTCCAGGGCTGGCACCTTCCGGGGCTCAGAGGCATCGTCCAGGACCTAACCCCATTCCGTCAGCTCCCCCAGTTAGGCCCAGGGTGGTGTCCCCTCTCAAGGAGGTTAAGAAGTGGGGGGAGCACTTCCTGTGGGTTGTCTTTTCTTCTTCCCCACCATCAAGGAAAACCTCTCCCAGAAGCCTCCTACAGGGGTTTCCTCGTGTCTCATTGGTCAGAAGTGCACAACATGCTTTTGCTTAAACCAATCACTGTCAAGGGGGCTGAGCCCACCTGACTGGCTTGGTCCAATCAGGACTCACGCCCTGGAGTTGAGGCGCCCCAAGACACCTGGTTCAGAGAGGTGGGCAGCCATCTCAGCCACATCAGGGCTGCCCAAAGGGGCGGGGGTAGAGGAGGGGCACCGTGCAGGTGACCAGCGAGATCTGCTTCAGTCCTTGTCCGCATTTCTTGACTTTATAGAAGACAGGAAGTGAAAGAGTCAGGTTGAATAAGCCCCCGGGGTCACACTCCAGGGTCCCCATGCCATTTATTCACTGGGTCCCTAGTGAAGCTGTGTTAGATGAAGACTTTTGCTACTAGCCCTTTACTCCATCTGTTTCTCTCTCTGATTTTCTTCTCTTTATCTGCCTAACTCCTTACCCCTCCAACCACGGACTTCCTGGGAAAAGCATTACAATCCTACGGACATCAGAGCAGAAGAGCCCCTCAATATTAATGGCATCCGTGGCTTCAATCCATTTTCCAAATGGGGAAACTGAGGCCCAGAGGGGGAGGGGTCTCCCCAAGACCACTCTGTGAGGTCACTAATGGCAGAGTTAGCACGGGACTGAGGGCCAAGAAAGCACAGCAAATCTGAGACTCACAAAAAAGGCCTGGAGCCCACCCTACTGGCTCGTGACCCGTGCAGTCACATGGGGTTTAATGCTCTGCGGTCACTATCTTGAAATTCCAAATAAAAGTTTAAACGAAGGGTCTTACGTTTCCACTTGCACTGGCCCCACAAATTACAAAGCTACGCTGAGCCCCCAGCTCCTGACTCCTCGGGGCACTTCCTACAAGGCGCACTTCCCCACCCACCTGTGGTCCAGTCAGCAAATCTGACTGACTCCGTGGGACAGCCCTTCCCAGGGAGGAGAGCAGGCTCCCAGAGGCTGGGGGTGGTCCCCAGCGGAGCCAGGGGTACAGGACCTGAGAGGACCCCTTGGGAATCCCTCCCTCATCTCCAGCTGGCTTGGCCTGACTTCCCTCCTCTCCGCTCCCTGCAGAGAATGAACAGAGAGGGCTGGTGGCTGCCCCCACCCCAGCCTCTGTGCCCTTTGTCCTTTGGGGGTGGGGCTGGGGGCTCCAGAATACAGGGCCCCATTGTGTGCCCTGGTGGCGGGCAGCTGGGCTGCCTGGGAAAGTGGATAAACAAGCAGTCCTGAGGGTGTGCCCCTGAGGCCCGCGGGAAGGACAGGATCCCCTGGGGTGGTGGGAATAAGATGGGAGTGACCCAGCCCTGTCTCTCGGGAGGACTGGAAGCAGTGAGATGTGCGAAATGCTCAAAATAAACTCGACACCTAGGCAGTGCTCTTCAGCTGGGGGCTTTGGGACTTGTGACTGTCACTGCCAGGTCTGTGACACTGGGGATAAAGCACCGCCTCCTGGGCGTGGCTTCCAAACCCTTCTCCTTCAGACCCTGTTCCCTCTCTTCCTGGCCTCATCCGTGATGACCCTCGGCTTCCCATATGCCCTCATGGCCTCCCTCAGCCCAGAACTCTCGCCTTGGCTGGTATCCCCTCTCTCCGCTGCTCCCCTGGCTGCCTGCCACACCCTTCCCCACCAGCCCCTCCCAGCAAAATACTGTCCAGCTAGTCCTGGATTCAGGATGCCCTGGGCCATGTTCCTTATCCCAGGTGTCCCTGTCTCTGGAGCTCTCTGCTCCAGCAGCTGCCTCACCGCCTCCGGGGGTCTTCTCCCCAGAAGTACTCAGAAGGCAGACTAGGCTGGCAGTGGGGAGCACGATTCCCAGCAGTGGTCCCCCCATCAGAGCTGACAGCACATCCTGGTCCGGCCCAGGGTCCTCCAGGGGCCTGAGCCTCCCCGCTTGACTGCCCACCTGACTTTGCAGCTGCTCTTTTTATGCTCGGGAGTTTCAACTCCACCCGATCTCAAGCCCAGCCCTGGAACTCCCTTCGATGGTGCAGAAAACTTCAGGGGCCAAGCCAAGTGTCCAGCTAGGGTAGCAGGACCTGCCACTGAGATGCCCCCGGTTTCAGGAAGGGAAGCAGCCTGGGAGGATGGAGAACTTGGGGTTTAGGGGTTACCATGGCAAACTGGGGAGGAGAGCAGAGGCCTGTCCAAAAGAGTATGCTCTAGGACTTCGCTGGGGTCCAGTGGCTAAGACTCCTAAAACAAGGGGTCGGGTTCGATCCCTGGTCAGGGAACTAGATCCCACATGCCACAATTAAAGACTGGCATGCCTCAACAAAGATCAAAGTCTTTGGTACATGCCATACCTAAAACTCAGCACAGCCAAATAAATAAAAATAAATATTAAAGAGAGAGAGCGGGTATGCTGTAACTCAATGGTGGCCCACTATTGCTGTGGGGAAATGTAAGCCCAGTGTTCCCAAATCTTTAAGAAAAGCCAGATATCCCACTCTGTGTGTGCAGTTTCCTTGATTTAAAAAGACATTTTTAGAGAGACTTCCCTGATGGTCCAGTGGTTAAGATTCTGCACTTCTGGTGCAAGGGGCGCAGGTTCCATCCCTGGTGGCAGAATTAAGATTCTGCATGCTGCAGCAGCTTGGCCACACACACACACACGTTAGCTTTACAAATAATAAATTTCACTTTTTGTAGGGGAGGAGACATACGATTCCATGAGTTTTCACATTTGCATAGACTCCTATAACCACCACCATAGTCAGGGTACAAAACAGTTCACCCCCCCCCAACATTCCCTGGTGCCATCCCTTTGTGTTCAAACTGTCTCCCCCTTCATCCCCTTGACAACCACCGACCTGTTCTCTATCTTGATAGTTTTGCTTTTTCCACTGCACTGGAATCGCCATTTGTAACCTTTTGAGACTGGTATCTTTTGCACAGTAAATGCGTTTGAGAGTCATCCATCTGTTATTAATTGTTCCTTTTTATTACAGAACAATTTGCTTATCTGTTCACAGAGGATATTTGACATGTTTCCAGGTTTTGGTGATGTGTACAATGCTGTTAGACACATTCATGTACGGTTTTTTGTGTGTGAACACAAGTTTTTATTTCTCTAGAATAAGGGCTTTCCGTTCTATTCTGAGTTGGCTGAGAGTTCTTATCGTGAATGGATTTTGAATTTGTCAGTTGCTTTGTCTATATCCATTGAGATGATTGTGTGATTTTTCTTCTTTGATCATCTTTAGATTTCATCAATTGATGTTCAAATATTGAACTAGTCTTGGTGGATAAACTCTACTTGGTTGTGGCCATGTAAACAAATTAATTAATTAACATATAAAAATAAATAAGTATAGATTGCATATTTTGTGGGCTTCACAAATGTGTCATGACATATTCCGTCATTAAACAGTGGTCTCTCAGTATCTGGGGATTGGTTCTAGGACCCACATGGATACCACAAAACTTGGATGCTCAAGTCCCTAAGTTGTCCCTCTGTTATCCAAGGTTCCTCAGTATTTGTGTTTCTGCATCCATAGATTCAACTAACCACAGATCATACAGTGTTATATGTACACCAACTGTTTTTTCTGTCATCTCCATGCTGCTTCCAATCCCATCCAATGAATTTTTAATATTTCAGTTACTTTATTTTTCCATCCCAAAATTTCCATTCAGTTCTTTTTCATAGTTTCTATTTTTCTTCTGAGAATTTCTTTATTTTCATTTGTTTCAAGAATGCTCACCCTTCCTTCATGGAATACAGTTATGATAATTGCTTTAAAGACTCTGTCTACTAATGATAACATCTGGGTCACCTTGGAGTTGGTGTTTATTATCTTTTCTCTTGTGCATTGCTGAGCTTTTCCTGTGTCTCTGCATTTCGAGTAATTTTGGACTGTGTCCCGGACATTCTGAATATTATGAGACTCTGGGTCCTGTTAATAATACTCCTGCTGCATGCTTAGTAGCTCAGTTCTGTCCAACTCTTTTGCTCAGTCCTGTCCAACTCTTTCTAGACTGTAGCCTGCCAGGTTCCTCTGCCCATGGGCTTGCCCAGGCAAGAATACTGAAGTAGGTTGCCATTTCCTTCTCCAGGGGATATTCCCTATCCAGGGATCAAACCCTCATCTCCTGTGTCCCCTGCATGAGCAGGAGGATTCTTTACCACTGAGCCACCTGGCAAGCCCTAAAAAATACTCTGAAGAGTACTGATTTTTGTTTGTTTGTTTAATCAGAAAATCAACCCAGTTAGGTTGAAGCCTCAGATCCCAACCTGCCCTCTGAGCAGTCAATTCAGTTCTCAAAGACTTTGAAGTGCTGTTTGGCTCCACCTCAAATGTACACTCTCCTGGGGCCAGACTGTTCACTGCAGTTCTGTTCTCAAAGCTTTTGGCATACTCTTTTGGGTTAGTTCCACATATCTGCAGCTCAGGAATGGGCCACCAGGACTTCAAGCACATCTTATTGGATCGTAATCTCAAACTCTGTCTTCTCTGTGATCACTGCCTCCCCAAACCCCAAGCTCCCAGGAGCCCCTTTTCCCTGGTCCTTTGACTGGAAATCTGAGGTCTTGGCCACCCTGTGCTGTTTGACATCTCCCAGGACTGGTCCACCTGCAGGGTGCAGTGGTGAGAGAAAAAAAGAGGACCAAGCAACAGGAATCCCCCCTCCCCATTTTGACCACAGGGACCCTTTTTCCAAGTGTCTCATTTCACAAAGATTTTCCTCCTCTCTGGGTTTTAGGTGCCTGCCTGGCTGCTCCCACCCACCTCTGAGACTGGGCCTTGCCTCGGGGTAGGGCTGGGGGGAGGGATTAGAAAAAGAAACAAACATGTGGTCTTCCGTGATGGTCCAGTGGTTAAGATTTAGCCTTCCAACGCAGAGGGTGTGAGTTTGATCCCTGGTTGAGGAGCTAAGATCCTACAGGCCTTGCAGCCAAAAAGACCAAAACATAAAACATAAACAATATTGTAAAAAATTCAATAGACTTTAAAAATGATCCACATTTAAAAAAAAAAACCAGCATTTGTCCCCCTTTCTCTATTCCAAAAGGGTCCCCTTTCCTGACCTCTCATCAAAAAGAGTTTCTTTGTAAATTAAGAAAAAGAAAAGAAAGAAAACATTTTCTTAAAAAAAAAAAACAACATATATATATATAAAAGAGAGTTTCTTTTAGAGGTTTTTCTGTTCACACCTGCTGTGCAGTTCTAGGGTTTGAGCTACCTGAGCCTAGGCTAGAAAATATGTGAGAAAAGATAAATCAGGGGACTCACCACCGTATTCATCTTACTTTGAGTCGTTTGGCTTGTTTTTGGTTTTTATTTTGTTGTTTATGTCTAGTTCTAATTTTTCTCCCAAGTTGTCTGCTGTGATTTACTTTTCAGAGTCCTTGTATAGTTGCTTTATGTATTCTGTCCAGAGTTTTCAGTTATAACCAGTGCAAGAGACAGTGTAGAGCTACTGACTCCATCTTAACCTGAACTAGAAGCCTTTTGGATTTTGGCATTTCATTTTAAATATTTAAATTTGTCTACAAGCTGCATTTAGGATGTTAGTTGGAGACTTGTGCTTTAGCAAGTCAACATTCGAAATACTATTATCTAGTATTTCACATCCTTTATTTAAACATTAAAAAAAATTTTTTTTGACCATGTCACAGGCCTGTGGGATCTCAGTTCCCTAACCAAAGACTGAACCCAGGCCCACAGCGGTGAAAGTGTGGAGTCCTAACCTCTGGACCGCCAGGGAATTCCCTAAATATTCAAATTCTTTTTTTTTTTTTTTTCATTAGGTTTTTTTTTTCCCATTTATTTTTATTAGTTGGAGGCTAATTACTTTACAATATTGTAGTGGTTTTTGTCATACATTGACATGAATCAGCCATGGATTTACATGTATCCCCATCCTGATCCCCCCTCCCCCTCCCTCTCCACCCAATCCCCTCTGGGTCTTCCCAGTGCACCAGCCCCGAGCACCTTGTCTCATGCTGGGCTGGTGATCTGTTTCACCCTAGATAATATACATTTTCGATGCTGTTCTCTCTAAACATCCCACCCTCGCCTTCTCCCACAGAGTCCCAAAGTCTGTTCTGTACATCTGTGTCTCTTTTTCTGTTTTGCATATAGGGTTATCGTTACCATCTTTCTAAATTCCATATATATGTGTTAGTATGCTGTAATGTTCTTTATCTTTCTGGCTTACTTCACTCTGTATAATGGGCTCCAGTTTCATCCATCTCATTAGAACTGATTCAAATGAATTCTTTTTAATGGCTGAGTAATATTCCATGGTGTATATGTACCACAGCTTCCTTATCCATTCATCTGCTGATGGGCATCTAGGTTGCTTCCATGTCCTGGCTATTATAAACAGTGCTGTGATGAACATTGGGGTGCACGTGTCTCTTTCAGATCTGGTTTCCTTGGTGTGTATGCCCAGAAGTGGGATTGCTGGGTCATATGGCAGTTCTATTTCCAGTTTTTTAAGGAATCTCCACACTGTTCTCCATAGCGGCTGTACTAGTTTGCATTCCCACCAACAGTGTAAGAGGGTTCCCTTTTCTCCACTAAATATTCAAATTCTTAAACAAAGGTTCTCTGGACCCAGTATTTCTAGGTGAAAAGAGAGTAGAATTGGGAATTCTCTGGTTAAGTCTCGGCACTTTCACTATCATGGGCTGTGGGTTTGATCCCTGGTCAGGGAACTAAGGCCCCACAAGCTGCATGGCATGGCCAAAACCAGAGACAGGAGAATACAGATTTATCCTTTCTCTGGTCAGAGCAAGCCCCACACTTGTGATAATAATAGTGAGTATCATTATATTAGTAGAAATAATAGTCATTATTGGTCAAGAGCATGAACTCTGGGGCCAGGCAGCCTGTGTTCAAATCCCAACCCTACCTCTTACTATCTGTGTGACCTTGACCCAGAATGAGCTTTCCTGAGCCTCAGTGTCCTCACCTGAACAATGGGAATAATAATAGTATCTTCTTCTTAAGTGGTTGTAAGGCTTCCATGAGTTCATATGTATACAGTGCTCAGAGCTGGCCTGGCATCAGAGAGGAGTTACTAAGCATTTGTTTGATTAATAATTTAATCGCTAACATTTATTAGAACTGCAGACTGAGCCAGCTTATCTCCCTTGTTCAGATAATAGCTTGCCTGAGTCCGTCTGGCTTGCAGATGTCCAAATTGGGGAGGCGTGGGTGGCTGGGCTCGGGCTCAGGGCGATCTGGCTGATGATCAATCAGAGGGCAGCGGCAGTGATGCTCCAAACATCGTCTGGCCTGAGATAGAAGAGCTGTGACCCGGGGAGGAATGAGTGGGGGAGAAAATCAGCCTGAAGAGAAAGGCAACAGAAATAGAAGGGGAAGCCTGGTAATTGAGTGGCCCGAAAAAGGAGGATCAATATTTTACTGCCAGGGAAACTGATTGCTCCCCCGGCAGCCAGCTCCGCGGCCCAGCTGTGAGCGCGCCAGCAACAACAGCTGCTTCTGAAGCCCCTGCTAGGCCCCGTGCGGCCACCCCTCCCACCCGGGAGCCTGCCGGGCAGTGCAGCCCAGCCCTGCGTACTGTGCGCCCCACACAGGTTGTGAACGGGGGTCCCGGTTCACCACAAAGACCACGTGTGCGTGCTAAGTTGCTTCAGTCTGACTCTGCAACCCCATGGACTGTACCTCAGTGGGTTGCTCTGTCCATGGGATTCTCCTGGCAAGAATACTGGAGTGGGTTGCCATGCCCTCCTCCAGGGATCTTCCCAACCCAGGGATCAAACCCGCATCTCTTAGTCTCCTGCATTGGCAGGTGGGTTCTTTACCCGTAGCGCCACCTGGGAAGCCCAAAGACCGCATGTGAGTGTTTATATACCATACTCACCATGTGACCTTGAGCAAGCCCGTCTCCATCCCTGGACCTTAGCTTCTTCATCTGTAAAATCAAGGGCTGGGTCAGCTGAATCCCCCACCGCACACACCCAGGGGTACTGGCAACAGCCTATCTAGTATCCAGTAAAGCTGACACTCTCGGTGATCAAGGTGAGGGGAGTCCAGCCATAGAGGCTAAAGCTCCTTCCATACATAAGCGGCCAGGAGAGCGAAAGAACATTTTGGTGCAGACAGCCTGGCAAGAGCCGCCTCTGGGAAGTACAGGGTCAGTGGGACCTGGGGTCAAGGAGGAGTTACCACTACAGGGACTGTCTAAATTCTTAACCTCTCTAAATGTCAGAGTCTCAGTTTCCTCGACAATAACGGGAGACTATAACAGTAGCTACTGTTAAGGTTGTTGTAAGGATCAGATGAGACTAGTCCGCCAGAGTTCACGGCAAGCCCTTGGTGAGCTCTGTCTGTTTTTTCAAGGGCTGTACAATTAAAATAAGCCATTTTTTACCGGGCTCCTCAGACAGTAAGAATTTGCCCGCGATGCAGGAGACCCGGGTTCGATCCCTGGGTCAAAAAGATCCCCTGGAGAAGGGACTGATTAAATTTAAAGACAACTTACATTAAAAAAAGAAAATTTAAAAAACCAAACGACTGTACAGCAGGTGGTGTGCCACCTGATTCACACCCGCTGTGTTCTGGGACCTTCCCTCTTTGAAGACCCTGGGGGAGTCCTGGGCCCACAGCTCAGGGGCGTTCCAGGGACCTTGCAGGGACCCTCATCTATCTGCCTGTCATCAAGGACCCTGGCACCTCTGCTCCAGGCTGGCTTTCCCCGGAGGCAGGGAGATGGACAGCCTGCCCCCCTCCCCCAGTGTCTCCCAGCCCCGGGGAGTCAGGGACTCCACCCACCGATTACGGAATCCACAGCCTGCCTCCCCTTACATGGATCTGAGGTTGAGATCAACCTCCGCATCAGCCACTCAGCACTCGGGGATGACTCTGACCTTGACCCTCATCAGAGATAATTAAAGCATAGCTCCCGACCATGGAGAGGATTGTAGGGGTGAACACCGGGAGCCCCAGCCCATCCCTGCACGCATAGCCCCCCTACATTGCCACTGATGAGAGGGCAGGAGGGAAGGAGGCGGGTGGGCTCCCCGCCGCCCTGCAGGTGGCACCTGGGCATCGCTATTCTCAGGAGCCACGTCACTGCCTGGCAGTGTCAGAGGCTGCCTGAGTGATGGGGCGGGGCGGGGGGCAGCTGCAGTGCTGAGGTGCCACCGGCCAGGATGGGAGCTGGTGGGAAACCACCTTCCTCCTTCCCTGGGATTCTTCTGGCCTTTCCTGAGGGCCCACTGGGTGCCAGGTTCAGTGGCGGGGAGGTTACAGAAACAGGACGTAACCTCTGCCCACCCTTCACCCCCAGACTCACACTGGGTGGAGAAGCCTGGTCAGCAAGCTTGGAGATGGAGGAGGGGTGCTTTCCCGTGTAGGGTCTGCCCTTGCCACTCATCTTCCACAGCCCACTGGCACGTCCCCGTAATCGCAGGGGGCTCTGGAGCATTCGTTTTCCAGTCTTTGCAGAAACAGCCTGGAGACGGAAGCTCCACCCAAAGAAACCCGGGTTCTGAGCACTGCGGGAAGGGATTTGCTTTTCCTCACTCATAAGAATAACCACCTCAGAATAAAGTGGTCCCCCCATAGTCTGAGGCGGGCACTGATCCCACTGAGGGGGCAAGGGCTTAGAGAGGACCTCTGGTGTCCCCTTGGCTCAGGTGACAAGCCCTCTCCCCTGGCCAGCCTCACCCCAGCTCTGGGGTGTCCTGGGGGCCTCACGCCTGTCCCTCCTTCCTTCCCACAGGTGGAAAAACTCGTGAAG
Organism: Cervus canadensis; assembly: GCF_019320065.1. NCBI lineage: Eukaryota > Metazoa > Chordata > Mammalia > Artiodactyla > Cervidae > Cervus > Cervus canadensis. Next base: position 41,722,715 of record NC_057386.1, read on the forward strand.
TATTTGGATCCCAACGACCTGGGGAGAATCAACTTCAAGGACTTTTGCCGAGGGGTGTTCGCCATGAAAGGTGAGATCTTCTGGGGGAGGGGGTCCCAGGGGCTCCCAGGATCCTGTCTGTCTGGGAGGCTGGTGTGGCTTGGGTTTCAGCTCAGATTCCCCCTCGTGGGGGTCCCGGGAGCCCAGACTGTGTTCCGGAAGTGTTGAGTCCCCAGGGGGGGCTGAAGAGACCGGGCCTTGGGCCCCCACAGCTGCACCTGCCAGGGAAGGGCGATGCATGGCTCTGAATCTCTGCCCTGGAGTCCCATGCCTGGAGCCAGGCGACTGGGCTGGCCGGACAGTCATCTCTGGCCTTCCTGGTGCCTGTTCCTTGCCCTGGAACAGCTCCCTCTTTGCTGTCCTTTCCTCTCTCTCCCTCCATCTCCTGAGGATGCTCATCTCCCTCAAGGACGATCAGACCCCTGAGGAGTTTCCCAGGACATGAGACTTCCAGTTCTAAAACCAGGACAGTTCTGGGCAAACTGGGATGGAGCTGGTCCCCTCATCTCCTGCCCTCCCTTCTGAGTTCCCTTCATTTGTTCCGTACCCCCCATCCCTTCTCCTAACTCCTCTGAATTCCTTCCTTTCTTCCCTTTGAAACCATTAGTCACTAAGTTGCGTCCCATTCTTTTGCGACCCCATGGACTGTAGCCCACCAGCCTCCTCTGTCCATGGGGTCTCCCATGCAAGAATACTGGAGTGGGTTGCCATTTCCTTCTCCAGGGACTCTTCCCAACCCAGGGATCGAACCCTTGTCTCTTGCACGGCAGGCAGATTCTTTACCACTCAGCCACCAGGGAAACCCTTAATTTACCAGAGCAGCTCACAAAACTCAGAAAAACATTTTACTTACTAGATTACCAATTTATTGCAAAAGAATACAACTCAGGAATAGTCAGATGGGAGGTGGAGCCAGGACTGGGGAAAGGTGTCGGGCGAGCATGCCTTCTGGAGGGCACCACTCTCCCCAAATCTCCACGTGTGCACCAACCTGGAAGCTCTATCACCTGGTCCTTTTGGAGTTTTGTGGAGGCTTCATTATAGTTATGACCAATTAAATCTTTGGACACTGATGATGAATCCAACCTCCAGGCCTTCTCCCCTCCCTGGACTGAAAGTTCAGTCCTCTAATCACCTGGCTGGTTCTCCTGGCGACCAGCCCCCATCCTTGGGTGGATTCACAAGTCACCTCTTTAACATAAAATGATTCCTTTTTCACTCCAACATGTAGGAAATTCCGAGGGTTTTGGGAGCTGTGAGTCAGGAACTGTTTGGTTGAAGTCCAAAATGAAGACCAAATATGTATTTCTTACAAGTCACAGTATTGCACACCTTTTTTTACATATGATTTGGGGGCATTTGCTCGGGGGAGGGAGGCCGCTGTGTGCTGAGTCAGCAGGAGGTAGCGCCTTCCTGAAGGTGTCCTATCCTCGATGTTCTGGGGTTCGCAGGGCCGTGAAGGGTCCTGCAAACTCCGTGTGTGTTTGGAGTCCCTGGAGCCAGGCAGGCAATATGGCCTTACATCCTCTCCTCCAGGAAGGCCTCCTGGATTCTCTTTGCCCGTGGCTTGCCCTCCACATTTGGGAGTCTGTCTTCTGTGTGTTCCCTATTGAGGTTAGTCCTAATGGAAGAACATCTGGAGGGCAAGAGCCTGTCTGGGCTCCCTGCACCCAGGCCTGGCCTGGCTTCTCTCCAAACTGGGTGCCCCATCTCTCTGCCTTTGAATGATCAGTTGGTCTCTTGGAGACTTGGGTTATCTGCCTCCCAGCAGCCCTACCCACCCAAGGCTCATTCATCAGGAGCAAAACTGCTGGGCTGGGCTCAAGCCCTGACCCTCCTCTGTCTGTCTGTCCATCCACAGGGTGTGAGGAGCTGCTGAAGGACGTGCTGTCCGTGGAGAGCGCCGGGACGCTGCCCTGCGCACCCGAGATCCCGGACTGTGTGGAGCAGGTCAGAGTGTGTCTGCGGCGAGGGGAGGGGGAGCCTCCAGCCGCCCACTGGCCCCGCTTGGTCTTCTTGCCTTTGCTTCACGTTTTTGGTGTCAGGGAGACACCAGAGCCCCCTCTGAGGGCCCTTTGGCTTCAAAATCAAGAAACAGATTTTGAAATTGGAGCAACGCGAGCCCCTGCAGAGGGCGGGGGAGCTGGAGCCCCTCACTGGGCACCTTCTCCCCGCTCTGCGCCCCAAGGAGAAGCCGAGTCCCAGGGGGCAAGTGTCAGCTGCTGGTCAGCAGCAGGCAGGGTGACAGTGTCTCTCTTTTCTCTGACACCAGCTGGGTGTCCATATTTTTTTCAGTTGACAGGGCCACAATACCCAGAAGCTGCCCAACAAATGGTGTTAGAGAAGGCCAAGGCTCAAAGGTGGCGGAGACCAGGTGTAGGCCAGGGCCTCCAAGGTAGGGCTTAGGGGGTTGGACCCCACGGTGGTGTGCCTGAAACAGGGGCCCGAAGGGATGAGTGAAGCGAGTGGACTCCAGGAGCCACAGAGGCCAACAGTGCGGGCTCCAGGCCTGCCTTGGGAGGGCCAGTGGATGCGGGGTGAAGATACATTTGGGCAGAGGACCCTAAAAGCAGGACAAACTTGTAGTGTCCTGGAGCTCTGGGGAGTGAGCCCCTCGTCGATTGAACAGGAAGCAAGGCAAGGAAGTGGGCCGTGAAGCCCTTCAAAACTGGGTCCGCGCTCCATTTCGGCCACTGACTAGCCTGCAAACCCAGGCATGTTACCGGCAACCCCTCTGAGCCTCAGTTCCCGCAGTTGTGAAGCAGGGCTCACCATACCTGTCTGGTGATTCAGTGAGGAAACTGGCTGCTAATACAAGAGAATCCCCTTTCTCCACGTGCAGTGTCTTGGAGCTTCGTTTGAGAAGCAGGCTGAAATCCGCATCTTTCTTTCACCCTTGGATAGTGTTTCAAAATCATGTCAAAATAAGGACCTGCGTGTGAGGAGCTGGAGGTCAGAGGGGAACCCCGGCTGGGCTGCCAGCCGCCCCGGGGCCGGGCCTGCTCCTGCAGCCGTGGGTTGCTTCCACGGTCTCCACACGAGGCTGTCCACACTGGCAGGTGGAGAAGAGGGGAGAGGTGGGCCTGGGGGAGTTGGCCTCCGAGAGGGTGCTCCTCTTTTTCAAGCAGCATTGTTATTTTGTAGAATCTGGGGATTACAGAAAAGCTGAGAGACCAGGTCAATGGAATCTCAGCAACCCTAACACTCCCCACAACGCCTCTCTCGAGACTTTAGGTGTAAGCCCGTCCCAGTGAACTCTTTTCTGCCCCTCATGTAGGTCTGACCCGTGCAGGGGGCTCTGGTGGCCAGAGCCCAGCAAGGTGGCCGTTGATCACTACCTGCGCTGGGCAGCCTGGGGGGCAGCGTCCGTGACTGAGGCTCTGCTCCTCACCACGGGGTCCTGGGTGCTGGGAGGGGAGGGGGACAGTGCAAAGCCAGCCTGCTGGGCCGGTGGGCTCCCACAGGGAGGGGCTGAGAAGGCCTGGGGAACGCCATGGACAGAGGAGCCTGGCTACACTCCTGGAGGCCCCGTGATGTGAATGAAGCCCTTCCTGCAGGAGCTTGGGCTCCTGCACCGTCTGGGCAGCTGTGGGGTCCATTCGGCTAAAGGCCAGGAGGGGCGAGGCCACGGCTCCTCAGGTTGGGGGAGCTGAGGCGGCCGACACGGGGCCGGGCCTCATCTTGCAGTCCTGCTCCCTCAGCGCCCTGCTGTGTCCCTTGTGTCCCCTAGGGGTCAGCTCGAGACCGACCAAGCCAGAGCGCGCCTGGACGGTTACTTGGGCTTCCCAGGTGCCACTCGGGGAGGTGGGGTTTGGGACCAAGTGTGGATGATGATGATGACACAGGGCGGTGGGACCACAGAAGCCTGTCCTCCTAGCCTTTACCCGTCCCCCCACTCTCAAGGTGGGGCAGGGACCTCATAAAATAGTGAAATGCTTTATGTTGCTGGTTGGTAAACTGATGCAAACCCTGCATCCTTAGGGCACCCCGCCCCACTCACCCCTCTTCCAGGTCCCTCAAATACCCCCCACCATTGACTGTCACCGCAGAGGCTCTGGGCCTGCTGTCCAGACAGTGTGAGTCCACCTGGGTAGGGGGCTTTTGCATCCCACCAGCCCTTTTTTCTCTCTGCTGGTGGAAAACTCACTCTCGCGTCCATCTGTGTCGCTGTTTATGGTGAAGGATAATATCTGGCATTTTCCTAATGTTGCCGGTCGTTCACACTGCTACTGTGGAATAGTCCCTCTTTCTCCACTTATTTGAAGCTTCACACCTTTATTTTGAGCTAAATTTCTATATAACGTGGGTCTCTTTCTGAATTCTGGTCTATTTGTATTGGTCTATTTGTCTCCCTATTTCTAAGCCAAAACCACAGTTTCTGTTACTCTTGTTTTATAGCATGATATCTGATAGAGAAAGCCTCCCTCATCATTTAAAAAAAATATTTATTTATTTGGCTGCGCCAGGTCTTAGTTGGAGGATTTGGGATCTTCAATCTCTGTAGTGGCATGTGTGATTTAGTTCCCTGACCCGGGAGTGAACCTGGGTCCCCTACATTGGGAGTGTGGAGTCTTAGCCACTGGACCACCAGGGAAGTCCCGATCACTTTAAAACAAATATTTCTCTATTTTTGGCTGTGCTGAGTCTTTGTTGCCGTGTGCCGCTTTTTCTAGTTTCGGCAAGTGTAGGTCTGCTCTCTAGCTGCAGTGCGAGGGCTTCTCATTGTGGCAGCTTCGCTTGTTGCAGAGCACGGGCTCTGGGCGCACGGGCTTCTGTCGTTGTGGCGTGTGGGCGCAGCACTTGCGGTTCTCAGACTCCAGAACGCAGGCTAATTAGTTGTGGCTCACAGGCTCAGTGGCCCCTCGGCATGTGGTCCTTCCCGGACCAGGGACTGAACCCATGTCTCCTGCATTGCAAGGCGGATTCTTAACCACTGACCACAACGGAAGCCCTCTGTCATTCTCTGTTTAAAATGTTTTTTGGAAAAAAATAAAATAAAATGTGTTTTGTTATTCTTGTATATTTTCTCTTCCAGAATACTTTTTTTTTTTTCCAAAATTCATTTTAAATCCCATTAGAGATTTTGTTTGAAATTTGTACATCAGTGGAAGGGAACTGTTATTTTTGGGTTTTTTTCCAATTTTGAATTCTCTCATCCAACAACATAGTATATCTCTTCATTTTTATGTCATTCAGGAAAATGCTACAATTTTCTCAAATAGGCATTGCTCCGTTTCTTCCAAGGGTGACTCTATTTTGGAGTTTCTATTTCTGTTACACGTAGAATCTTTTTGCCATGATATTTTCTAATTGGTTATGGCTAAATGTCTAGCAGACCTCTTGGTTTTGGATGTTAAACTTGTCATAACAACCTTACTAAACTTTTTTACTAGTTCTAATGGTTCATTTACAAACCATTTTCTAGTCTGCCTAATCTATATAACAATGCAGTCATATTCTTTTTTTCTACATAAATTTAAATGGTTACATATTTCATTGCAAGAAGACAATCAAATTTATTTACCAGTTCCTTATTATTGGTTTTATATATATATACTTTTATATATGTATGTATATGAAAGTGTTAGTCTTTCAGTTGTGTCAGATTCTTTGCAATCCCATAAACTGTAGCCCTCCTGGCTTCTCTGTCCATGGAGTTCTCCAGGCAAGAATACTAGTGTGGGCTGTCATTCCCTTCTCCAGGGCATCTTCTCTGACCCAGGGATCAAACCCCGGTCTCCTGTGTTGCAGGCAGATTCTTTACCAGCTGAACTACCAGGGAAGCCCTGGGCTTCCTGTTATAATCATTATATAATCTTTCCTGTAGCTAAACTGTTCCCCGTTGTTTTAGAGTAGGACAAAGGTTGCCAAACTACAGTTTCCATGGGCCAAGTCTAGCAGCCTGCTTTTGTAAATAAAGTTTTATTGGAACACGGCCACAACCATCATCTGCTCACTTGTTTGGCTGCTTTCCCACCACAGTGTGGAGCTGAGTGGTTGCTACACGGCCTAAAATATTTACTATCTGCCCTTTACAGAAAAGGTTTACTGAACTTTTTTATATTATTTATTTGTTTATCTTTGGTGGTGCTGGGTCTTCGTTGCTACACAGGCTTTTCTCGAGTTGTGGTGAGCGGGAGCTGCTCTCTAGTTGTGGTTTAAGGGCTTCTCATTGTGGTGGCTTCTCTTGTTGCAGAGCACGGGCTCTAGGACACATGGGCTTCAGTAGCTGCGGTTCCTGGGCTCTAGAACACAGGCTCAGTAGTGGTGGCACACAGGATTCGTTGCTCTGCGGCATGTGGGATCTTCCCGGACCGGGGATCAAACCTGTGTGTCCTGCAGCAGCAGGCGGAGTCTTTACGACTGAACCATCAGAGGGACCCATTTACCAGTCTTTAAAATAAATTCTGATAGGTGGAAACTCTTTCATCCAAAACATGCAAATCTTAGAATTTCTCATACATCTGTCAAATTCCTTTCCAGAAAAGTTATGTCAATTAATCTTTCTTCAGGATTCTGTCAGATTCCTCCTACTCTTGGATACTGGCTGTTCTGCTTTCTCAGATCTTTCTCATTTGAGAGGCTAAAATTAGGACTGCTCTTTTGAATCATAATATGGTTTAACTTCTTATATTGCCTTTATCGGTCACCAGGAGTTCTTTTGTTCATTAACTGGCAGCCCACATTCTTCACCCTCGCTTCTGTGGATGTGTTCATTTCCATTGCTTTAAAAGAACTAGAAATATTAACTTTTGGACATACATCACAAATATTTTTTCAGCTTGTCATTTATTTTTAACTTTGTTTATGACAGCAAGTTTAGAAGATTTTTATAGCCAACTCATTAATCTTTTCCGTTGTGGCTTCCGCCTTTGATGTAATACTTAGAGAGCTTTCCTACCCAAGGTTGTGACACTTTTCCGTTTTATTTTTATTTTATGTGTTTGGTTTTTATATTTAAAGCTTTGATTCACAGAGTGAATGTTGATGTCTATGGTAAGATCGGGATCCAATTTTCCTTTTTAATCTCAGCCCCTCTCCTGCCCACTTCACCTCACAGGTGAGAAGTTCTTTACAGAGTTATACTTAAGGGGTCCCTGGAGGGCAAAACAGACTGGGGTTTGCTGGGAATCAGGTCTTCCGCCTGAGCCCAAACTGGCTCATAATCAGAAGGAGCTTTGGCAAACTTGTCTTTTTTCTTTTTTTAATATTTATTTATTTGACTGTGCCAGGTCTTAGCAGCACGGGGGATCTTTGATCTTAGTTGCCACATGCAGGATCTAGTTCCCCGACCAGGGATCAAACCAAGGCCCCTGGCACTAGGAGCGTGGCGTCTGAGCCACTGAACCATCACGGGAGTCCCCGAGCTTCAGTCTTGCCCGCACAGGTTTTAAATATCTGTCCTGAACTTCTCTGCCAAACTGGGGGTGTGTCCGACCTGAAGGTCCAAGTCCACCATTGCTTAATTTCATCCAGTCTAAAGCAAGCATTTCTAAAACCACTGGCAACAACCATACTTTTCACTTCTAAAAATACTTTTCCTGACAAACAGCGCTCTGATTCAGCAATGCTGATGAAGGTGTGGGTGGTGGCCGTGCTCACACTGGTGAGGGAGAGGGAGGAGGCTGCTTCCGAGCTCACGGAGGGGCCTGGTCTGATCCTCTCCGCTTATACATGGCCCCGGTGTGTGTGTGTTTTCTGTTTCAACACCTTCCTCCTTCCAAAGGAAAGAATAATTTACTTATCACAAGCCCGAGAATTTCTGTAAGAATAAAAAGATCCTTGAGTCATATCTTTGAGAAGAAACTAAATTCTGATTAACTCAAAGGCGGCTGGGACCAAAGAAGAAGCGATGTTGATGACCTTTACTGTTTGTTCCCTGGCCTGTCCTGGACCATCTGTCCCCCGTCTTCTGCCCCTACCATCCCTGCCTTAGAAAGGCTGGGCTAGGCCAGTCTTGTAAGTCCAACTTCCAGGACATCTTGAACTCCATCTTCTGCCTTCACGCATGCATGCTTAGTCACTCAGTCGAATCCGACCCTTTGTGACCCAGTGGACTGTAGCCCTCCAGACTCCTCTGTCCATGGAATTCTCCAGGCAAGAATACTGGAGTGGGTAGCCATTCCCTTCTCCAGGGGATCTTCCCGACCCAAGGATCAAACCTGGGTCTTCTGCATTGCAGGCAGATTCTTTACCATCTGAGCCACCAGGGAAGCCTCCACCTCCTGCCTACTCCAGTCTTAATGCTCAAGTTCACACCTGCTTTTAGAACTTAGATTCACTGAGTTAGAGTTTGAGCAAACTTGAGGGAGTGACTACTTATATCTTGTCTTTTTAAATCTGAGCAGAAGGGGAAAGGTTTGGTTTTACTATCCTGTAGGGTATTAGCCAGGTTCATAACTAAATTGGCCATCTCTCAGCATCCTTTCTTTAAAAAATATGTATATGTATTATATGTATTAAATATACATATATTAAACATTAAAATATTTATGTTTGTATTACATATAAAATATATTTGTTATATATTATAATATATTATATATATATACCTTTAATTTCTTTGTTTGGCTGCCTTAGGTCTTAGTTGTGGCACAGGGGATCTTTGATCTTCATTGTGGCATGTGGGATCTTTAGTTGTGGCATGCAAACACTTACTTGCGGCATGTGGGATCTAGTTCCCTGACCAGGGATTGAACCCATGACCCCTGCATTGGGAGCGCAGGCTCTTAGCCACTAGACCATTAGGAAGTCCCCTCAGCATCGTTTCTTTCATTGACTATACATACTTTGATCTCTCCTGTTCTCCTCTGAAGCAGCTATCTCAGCCTGCTGGTTCCCTCACTGATGAGTTAAGTAAATTTTTGACACAGGTAACTGGGAAAACACACATATACACAATCACTTAAGGACAGACGTTAGTTCACGCATACAGTCACATCAGGATGGGCACTAGTTCTCAGAAACAGCACCGTCTAAACAAACAGTTCTTAAGCCAGGCTTCAAGCTGGAGTCATGCATTGCATGCCTGCCCAGTCGTGTCAGACTCTTTGCAACCCCGTGGACTGTAGCCTGCCAGGCTTCTCTGTCCATGGGATTCTCCAGGCAAGAATACTGGAGTGGGTTGCCATTTCTTCTTCCAGGGGATCTCCCCCACCCAGGGATCAGAGTCTCCTGCATTGGCAGGAGGATTCTTTACCACCAGCAACACCTGGGGTCATGCAGAATGCTTTCAAAACATACTAATACCTTGGTCCCTCCTCCCAGAGATTCTAATTCATTTAGTCTGGGGACGGGTCCACTCATCTGTTTTTAAAAGCTCCCCAAGTAATTAGAATGCACACCTGATATTGAAAACCAAGGATCTACAGCAGGAAGTCTTGATGCCGCAGTATATTAGAATTCCCTGGAAGCTTTTATGATTCCAGATGCCCAGCTGTCCCTCAGATCAATGGGCCCAGAACCTCTCAGGGTGGGACCCAGGCGTCAGCACTTTCTAAAGCTCCTCAGGGGATTCCATGAAGCCGTGACCCGTACAGCATCCTGGATTCTCGTCAGCTCACATCAATACTTTCCCTGAGGATGGAATGCAGGGGCTAGGGTCGGGGGGCGGGTGTGGGGGGTGGGGAGAAGAGTTTTATACCTTGAAAATGGCCAGTGCCTGGCACAGCGCCTGTGTTCAGATGCCGGCTGCCCTTCTCACGTGCTCCTCCCAGAAGTAACCTCTTGGGAGAGTGGTTTGGGACCGCAGGGCCCTGGTGGGAGGTGTCCGTCCCCTACAGAGCCGGGCTGCCTGGGTGCTCAGGCCCCAGGGAAGGGAACATTCTTGGCGGCCAGTGAGCCATGACGGCTTTCCCTCAGAGAGGCCTGCGAGGACCCACGGGGAGCAGGGCGGGGCTCCACGGGTCAGAGCCGAAACAGGAATCTCATGTAGAGAGAGGGTTTCTCACTGCAAGAGTTCTTCATCTGCGACCCAGTTTTGAAAACCTCTGAGAGCTCAGGGCGCCCCGCAGAAGGTGCGAGAACAGAGGGCAGATCACACTGACAGAGACCCCGCAAACGTGCTTGTCCTCCCACTTTCAGCAAAGCTGTGAGCGAGCAGCACAGTGAGAACCCACAGATCCGGCGCCCTGCATTCACCACTGGTGAGCGTGTTGGCAGTTTTCCTTCTGTGCATCTGTGTGTGTCTCTGGGCACACACTTGGGGTGCCCAGGGGGGCTTGTCTGTTTGAGAGCTAGTCGCTGACATTATGACCACTTCATCCTTAAATGCTTGACCCTCCCTCAGACTCTCCTCCATAACCACAACGCAGTCATCAGCCTTGGGTGATATAGCAATATATTATCTAACGTAAACTCCATGTTTATTTTTTTGCTTGTGATGAAGGCTGCTGCTTCTTTTTTAATTTGTTTGGCTGTGCCGGGTCTTCGTTACAGCACCCAGGATCTTCAATCTCCATTGCAGCATGTGGGATCTAGTTCCCTGACCAGGGGTCAAACCCAGGCCCCCTGCATTGGAAACGTGGAGTCTAAGCTACTGCACCACCAGGAAAGTTTCTTCCCAATGTATTTATAGCTTTTCTTTTTGAACTCAGATCCAAGTGTTACATTTAGTTGTCGTGTCTGTTTAGACTTGGTTAATCCAGAATAATTTACCAGACTTTTGCTCTCTATGCACCATCACCTCCGAGCCCCCAAAAACACGTCTCCCCACTGATTTTGCCTTTGGCTCCAGACTCTTGTATGGAAATGCTGGGCACCCTGTGCTAATGTCTAGTGGGTGTTTCACACATGTCTGGCACTAAGCCCTTTGATCCAGATCCATCCTCTCAGCCCTCTAAAACCTTCCCCATCTCAGGACCTGGCACCGCCACCCACCTGATTGCTCAGACCAAGGACTGAGTCGTGGCCACTGTCTCTCCTTCCTTCCATAGCCAACCTGTCCACAGGCCTGCTGGGTTTTACTTCCAGGATATGTCCCGAGGTGACGGCTTCTTTCCGCCTCCATATTACACCCTATCAGAGCATCACACCACCCCCCACCTCGTCCCTGCACTGTCACTCACTTGCCTTTCTCCACGCAGCAGCCAGAGTGTCCTCTCAAACTCTTAAATCAGGTCCTACAACTCCGTCACTGAAGAGGTTCCGATCACTTGTTATCTGAGGGTCAGATTCTAAACCCTGACTTCCCACTGTGACCTAGCAGCTTTCACTTTTGCCTGAACCTCTGACCTGCTCCCCTCCCACCCTCCCCGTGATCCTCACTGTTGCAGCCACACTGGCCTGTTTTCTGTTCCTCAAACCCCGGAAGCCAGTTCCTTTCCTCTGCCTTGCAATTATTTCTACCTCCAACCCTCATCCTCAAGTCTTTGCACAACCATGCTGTGTCCTTCAAGGGTCAGCACAAGTGTCAGCTCTTCAGAGAAGCCTTCCTTGCACACTCATCTCAAGGAACGCGCTCTACACCCCGTCCACTGTCACTGACATAACACCCTGCTTGTCTGCACTGTTTGCCGCGATCTTAACCGTCTGGGTCTTGTCTGTCTCCGCCACGTGGGCGGGGCGCTGTGCCTTCCACGTGGAGCACGGTGCTGTCAATGAGCAGCTGGCAGTACCTGTTGTGCAGATGCATCTCAGCAATGCAAGGTCAGCTCTGCCAGGGAGGGGCGGGCGGGTTTCCTCCCACCTGGGAGCAGTTGAGAGGCGCCCTCTCCAGGCCAAAGGGTGTAAAAACCACACTTCGGTGCGGCGAGGGGAGGTAGAGGGGTCAGGAACGGGAAGAGGGCTGTTTGTTCTGCCACCGCACCTAGACTCTGAAACTCTAGTGTGTACAGGGCTTCCCCGGTGGCTCAGACAGTAAAGAATCTGCCAGCAATGCAGGAGACCCAGGTTCCATCCCTGCGTTGGGAAGATCCCCTGGAGAAGGAAGTGGCAACCCACTCTTGCCCGGAGAATTCCACGAACAGAGGAGCCTGGTGGGCTCCATGGACTTGCAAAGAGTTGGACATGACTGAATGGCCAATACTTTCACTTTCTTTCATTTTCTCTGCCTCTGCACCGGGGCTCTGAACCTCTAATATGCATATGAATCACTCGAGGGGCTTGACAGTGCAGATTCTGATCCACACAGCTCTGGGGTCACCCAACTGTGCGTCTCCTACAAGCTCCACCATGGTGGTGACCTGGTGGGGGACCACACCAACCGTGCTTTTGGTACCTTTTGGGTCCGAACCCCCCCTTCCCCCCGCCTCCCCGTCCCTTCAGGGCCTTGGGAAGATGTGGAAAGAAAGAGCCTGGAGGTGCCCCCATTGCTTCTCTCCCTCCCACCCTCTGCCAGGAAGTGTTGTCTCTAGCAGTCGCCATCACCTCCCCCCGTGCTGAGGCGCGTGGTGTCTGTCTCCACATGTCTGCTACCGTGACAGACAGGACACGCTCTCCCGGGAGCAGCTTAGCCGCCTGCTCCATCACTGCTCTCTTTTCTCTCTGAGCTCCTTTCCTTAAGCGGACTCCTGGGGGCTCTGTGTCTGGGGGAAGTCACTGCCCTGGTGCAGGATGGCACAGCTGAGCAGGCTGAGAATCGGGCGATGGAGGGATTCCCAAGCTTCGGCTCCAACTGGCTTCCCAGGTGGCACAGTGATAAAGAATCTGCCTGCCAATCCAGAAAACGCAGATTCCATCCCTGTGTGGGGAAGATCCCCTGGAAGAGGAAATGGCAACCTGCTCCAGTACTCTTGCCTAGAGAATCCCATGGACAGAGGAGCCTGGTGGACTACAGTCCATGGGGTCGCAAAGGGCCAGACACTACTGAGCACTCATGCATTTGCACTTGTAGGCACCCTAGGGGCAGGCTTGATCAGCCCCGAAGGCAAAGGGCTAAGTTAACCTTGGGAAGAGCGTGGGCTTTGGGGTCTGAGGGGCCTGGATTTGAATCCTGACCCTGTTACTTACTAGTGGACCACCCTGAGCAAACTACTTAACGTCTCTGAGCCTCAGTTTCCTTTGTTTATGGCTGCACTGGAGGGGTTACTCACTCATTGCAGAGCATGGGCTCTAGGGCCACAGTCTCAGTAGCTGTAGCTGGCTGGCTCCAGGCTTGAGTGGGCTTCAGTAGTTGTGGCGCATGGATGTAGTTGCCTAGGGCATGTGGGATCTTCCCAGAGCAGGGATTGAATCCAGGTCCCCTGCACTGACAGATTCTTAACCACTTGACTACCAGAGAAGTCCCACGTCTCACCTTCTTCCTTTGCTAAATTGGTGTCTTCTGCACAGGGTTACTGTAAAAACAAAAAATGAGAATGCATGCAAAGCACTCAGTACAGTGCCTAGAAAATGCTGGAATCTCTGAGCTCACAGTGCCTAGACTGGGAGACTTGAATGCCTTTTGCCCCAGGGTTGCTGTTTGGTGATGCTTGGGTCCCAGACTTCCTTCCACACTAGCATCCCAGAAATTCAGCCCCTGGGGCTTGGGCCCACCCCAGTGTCAGACCCTTCTCCCAGGGTAGGGAGGGCTCCAGGGCCTGAAAACCACACCTGCTGAGTCCGAGGGAAAAAAACAAACATTTTGTAAGGGATATCAGCTGTTCCCTTTCCTGACCAGGGCAGTAAAAATGACTGAACATAATACAAGACACTGCAGGAAGTCTGACTCTCGAGGGAACTTTCTGTGGGCTCTGTGGGGGTCCCCTGTTGGCTGATGACTCTCCCCCAGGCTTCCCTGATTATCAGCATGGGACGGAAGGGTAGGAGGGACACTGCGCAAGTCCCTGCCTCAGAGCCTCGCCCAGCCCCTGCTTCGTTGCTTTTGTTCAGTCTCTAAGTCTTTGCCACCCCGTGAACGACAGCACGACAGGCTTCTCTGTCCTTCGCTATCTCCCAGAACTTGCTCAGACTCATGTCCATTGAGTTGATGATGCCGTCTGACCATCTCACTCTCTGTCGTCCCCTTCTCCTCCTGCCCTCAATCTTTCCCATCATCAGGATCTTTTCTAATGAGTCGGCTCTTCGCATCATGTGGCCAAAGTATTGGAGCTTCAGCATCAGTCTTTCCAGATCAGACCTTCTGTGTACACACTCGCTGCATCTGGTTGGATAGAGGGGGCTGCTGTGACCACAGGGCTGGGCAGCTGAGCATCTTCTCAACACTGACACTGTGGCTCCATTCAGAACCTGTTTAGAACGGCTGCCTTTACCACTCCTGGCCTGGGCTTTTTCTGGTGCTGTAACTTGGAATTTTCTTGCTTTCCTCAAGGAAATTTTTAATCTGGGCTGAACAGACCCCTGAGATGGGTTTGGCACCCAGGCAGAGGCTTGTCAGGACTTTTATCTGCTGCAGTGAACATCGGCTGTGGCCTGGAAGGAATCATACCTCCCTCCACCGAGAGTTCAGTCCTGAATTTATAGGCAGAAGCTCAGCCCAGAAGAGTGATATGGGAGAACATTTTCCTGAGGACACACTCACCCTCATTCCTTTAGACTTTCCGTTCCTGGTATCCAGTTCCACGTCAGAAAGCTCTGTTTCATCTTACCTTCTTGCAGAAACCTCTTCACAGACGTGCATTTTTGTTTTTATTCCCTTGGCTCAGTGGAAGGCAACGCTGAGCAGCTTATTTCTTCAACCTCCTTAAAATTGCTGCTGGAAACTTTATCCAGTTTGCCATTTTGCACAATTTGATCTTGTGTGTGTGTGTGTGTGTGTGTGTATGTGTGTGTGTGTATTTTAGGATTTTTGCACCAGAGAAAAAGTCTCTCCTGATGAACTGATTTCCTTCTTGCATTAGATTATGAGAATCATGCTGTAACTACAGACTTGCTTTCCCTTTTTTTTGTCTTGGTCGTTAGAAAACTTAGAGCCAATGGTGAATCAACTTTTCATTTACTTATTTATTTGCTTTTTCTGTAGGGCTTATTTTTATCTTTTTAAAGCCCAACTGTGAGTGTCTTTTATTGTAAATAATTTCACAGATGTTGACCACAACAAAAAAATAAGAAGTTCCCGCCCCCCACAAAAAAAAATGAGTTCAGATTCAGTAAGAAGAGACTAATTGAAAGGATTATTTCAAGGGAGGGGGAAAAGAAACTCTCAATGTTGAGGAAGCTCTGTAAGCGTCTCAGGAAAGGGTTAGGCAAGAGGAGATTTCTTCACAGGAGGAATAAACAGAGGAAGAACCTCTGCAGGGTAGGGGCCACAGGGCAGCTTGGCCCTCAGGGTGGATCTGAAGCCAGCCTCTGCTTGGAGAACTGTTGAGAAGGGCCTGCCTGCTGACTCAGCAAGGGTGGCCAGAGTTCACAGTTCACAGCTCCCCTTTAATGTTGAAGGGATGCTTCATCAGAGTCTGGCTAACAAGCATTTTGTTCTGTTGGTTGTGTGGACCAGCAGTTCAAGAATGGAGATTTGGAGGGTGGGCCCCATTGGTTCCTGCTTCCCTCTGTCTAGACTGTGCGCTCCCGGGGCGGGAGTCCAGCCTCCCTGATCGCCCTGCGCTGCCCAGTCCTGGGCCTGAGCGAGTTCCTCGGTTAGTGTTCACTGACTGGCTGAATGAGGGCCTTCCTGGAGTCGGGAGCTCACCTCTCTGGAAGGTGCAGGAACAAGCAGACTGCACCCACCCGCTCCCTGAGGGACCCCAGCCCTGGGCCGTGGCCCCTGCCCCCTTTCCTGAGGGGTCCCTAGCTCCCCCACCCCCTCCCCCTTCTCTAGAAGGTGCCTGACTCCAGGCCAGCACTGCCGATTCCCACCCACCCCCTCTCCTGGGGGCAAGGAGGAGGAGAGGGTGGGGAGGTGGGGGAAGGACACAGACCCAGAGGGAGCAGCAAGGCTGCAGCCTAGGAGTGGGAGCCGGGCCGGGCAGGGCCCCCTTCTGCCTGCTGGTGGGCCGGACCTTCCCCCGCCCCGCTGCCAGGACGCCTCCTCTCTCAACTTGTCCTGTCTGTGCCGGGATGCCCTGTCTTTTCTCTCTCCCCTCCTTCTCTCTCTGGTCTCTCTCCAGCCCATCTCTCTCTGGCCCTCTGATCTCTCCTATCACTTGGAGTTGGCCCCAGATCTTGGCAGGAACCAGATACAAGGGCAGGGCTGGGGCAGGAGGGATGGAATGTCAAACCTGCAAAGGCTGTTTTCTTATCTAATCTCTCATCACTACCCCCTCCTGTCTACTCAGACCAACCCTGCCAAGGAGGTACCATTACACCCATTTTACTGGTGAGGAAGCTGAGGCACAGATGACAATTAAGTAGCTTGCCCACGGTCTCAGGACTGCAGTGTGCAGAGCCAGGACTTGAACCTGCACCTGTTTGGCCCCCGGTCCCGCAGATAGCCAGCTCTGCTCCACTTTTCCTGAGGCTTCTCGAGCTTCCCAGGCCTCTCCTCACTTCCCTGACCCTGGTCTGGGAGAAAGGACCAGAGAGGTTTTCTTAGGACCAAAGGTAACTTGTCTGAAATATCTCCATTGCTGAAGGACAATCTTTACTCAAAAAAAAAAAGAGAAAGAAACGAAGTTTGGGGGATGAGGGTTAGGCTGGGCTGGGGAGAGGAGGCAGAAGAATTCCCCCAGCCACTCCTACTTCGTTTGGCGCTCTGAAGTGACCTCTGACCTGCACATCAGTAATATCAGTAGCGTTGGTGCTCAGTCGTGTCTGACTCTTTTGCAACCCATGGACCGTAGCCTGCCAGGCTCCTCTGTCCATGGAATTTTCCAAGTAAGAATACTGGAGTGCATTGCCATGACCTCCTCCAAGGGATCCTCCCGACCTAGGGATCAAATCTGCATCTTTTGTGTCTCCTGCTTTGGTAGGCGGGTTCTTTACCACTAGCACCACCCACACATAGAGGATCCTAGAGCCTTTTGGTTGGTGAAGGCAGCAGGTCATGCCGAACCTACCCGTGCGAGGCTGTGCTGAGATTGTTAAAAGGTGCTTCTCAGAAAGGGGCTCCTCGGGACTTCCCTGGTGGTCCAGTGGTTAAGAATCCACCTTCCAATGCAGGGGACATGGGTTCGATTCCTGGTGAAAGAACCAAGATCCCGTATGTTGCAGGGCAACCAAGCCCACGTGCCACAACTACTGAACCTGCACCCTCTGGAGCCCAAGAGCCACAACAAGAGAAGCCTGCGTGCTGCCACAAAGACCCAGCGTGGCTGTCCCCCACTCCAAAAAAAAAGAAAGAAAAGAGCTCCTCTGCGTGGGGGTCTGGGAAACACGTCAAGAAAAAATGAGCTGCCTTCTCGGCTGCAGGGAGCCTTCAGAATGCTCCCGTGCACCTCTAGGGCCAGAGGTGGAGGCCGATGCCAGTCTTCTTTGCTCTGGGAACCCTTTGTGCATCAGCATCTTTGTTACAGAAATGTGGAACTGACGGGCCCTGTGGGTACCCCGGAGTGTGGTTTGAGATGTGTTTGGGGCGTGGCTGCCATTGCTTCCCCAGAGGAAGCAGAATGTGGCCTTATGATAACAGTGTGGGGTTTGGTCAGCAACTGTTTACTCGGGGACCACAAGGCTGGTGGCAGCATACACCATCATGTGTGAGTCTGGACCCTCTGTCTACTAGGAGGGTCACTGTGCTACATAACTTTGAAGGGGACTGAATGGCGCCTCTGGGAGTTGTGCAGTGCACAACCTGTGCAACTGAACATGGTAGTCCTGGTCCTGGGCCTCATCATGGTTGTCTGACTGTTGCAACAACCTGTCTGTTGACTTCCTGGCTGCAGCTGGCCTCCTCTGGTGTCTCCTGCCCCCTGTCCCTTGTGTCACCTCTTGAGTCCTATCCTTCTTCAAGTCTCTTCTCCCCTCAGCCAGCTGCCAGAATCTACACGTGCCCTCCAGCTGTGCAGGGCCCCACGATAGGAGTCCTGCTTCTGAGATCGATGGGCTGTATCATCTTGGGCAAATCACTTAATGGCTCTGGGACCAGCATCTCCATTTGTAAATCAAGGATAAGATGTTTGGGTTATAGTTTTCTTTATCACTAGATTCTGAGCTTCGGGATGCCAAAGGCTATCTGTCACTCATCTCTGTTCTAGTGTCTGGCACCTCCTAGGTCCTGGTAAATGTGTGGTCATTCCAATCAAAACCTTTTTGCAGCCTCCCTGCTTGTGTTTGATTGACTGACCCTGGATTTCTTGAACACTGTCTGCCCTCCTGACTCCCAGGCTTTGCCGCTGCTGTTCTCTCCCCTAGGATTCCCTTCTGCTCTGTCAGCTGCCCTAAGCATTTAGGGGATAGCTCAGCTGCCACCCCAGAACCTTTCCCAGGCCTCTCTCCCCACCCTCACTGGAAGCAGCCTCTCCCTCTCCCACACCAACCCCTCCCCCATGGCCCTGACACCTCTGTCTGACTGTGGGGTCCTTCTGTCCCACCAGGCTCCTCTGTTGTTCTAGGCAGAGGAGGGGTTGGCACTTCACTGCACCCTCTGGGGGTTCCCAGAGCCTGCTTGGTGCCAGGCACAGGGTGGGGCTCAGGATGGAAGGACCCAGAGTGGCCCAGAAGCTGGTGATGGCCACAGTGCTCTTGCCATCTTTCCAGTCTCTCCCAGGCCTCTCAGGTGCCCCTGATGGAGGGAGGAAATTCTGGGCAAGATGGGTGGCCCAGCTGCCTCCCAGCACAGGCTCAGGTTGAGCTGGGCCGGATCAGTGTGCTGATATCGACGTGGGGTGTGGCGTGGGGCACTTCAAGTTCGGGTTTGGAGTCTACTGAGAAAGTGATCTTTGGGTCTAGTGCAGAAGTAAGCACGTTGGAGACTCATATTTGGTGTCTTGGCTCACCAAGCCTGTGTTGTTGTCGTTGCTTAAAAAGAAAAAACACAACATTTAAAATGCTTACCACAAGGACCCGGCCTTGTGGTAAGTAAGCAGTGTCTGCTGTCTGTGGAAGGAGGTGCACAGCTTTGCCTTGAGAGCATGGACTTTGGGGTCAGAAAGACCTGGGTCTGAATCCCAGCTTGTCCCATTCCTAGTGAGACTTTGGGTACATCCTGTCATGTCTCCGAACCTCAGTTTCCTTGTCTGTGAAATGGGCACAGCCTGGTACACTCTTCCTCAGACTTGTGAAGATTCAGGGAGATGGAGTCGGAGCCGGAGGCGTTGGTTAGGATGTCGTGGAGCCTGACAGCGAGCGGAGCCCTGGAAACACGGGTAGCTATAAATATTACGACTTCACTTCTGTTGTCTGGCAAAGAACCAGGAAGTTCTTGGACCGCTTTATTTTTTTCTCGCTTTCCATGACTAGCAGGTGGCTTTCTCTCCAGGACTATTTTTTCATGGAAACAAAATTGTGTATTTTTTCGTCTCACTTCACAGGAGCGATCACACATGACTAGTAGAGAACAACTCTCCGCTGTAAACGCTGGGTGGCGTGCTGAGCCCTCACGGTCCACAGCCCCCCCGCCCGCCACCAAGAGCCCCGCACCCATGGTCCCCTACCCACACCCCCCCACAGACCCTCACTGCCCACAGACCTCCACCCACTGCAGCCAGGGTGACGCGGCCCCCTCACCCACCTCACACCCCCACCATCCCCAGCCTCCCGACTCCCCACCCCCAGCTCCCCATCCCCACCTGTCTGATAAGTACCTTAAGGCCATTTGCCACAGAGGAGCAGGTGTGCGGGTGAAGCAGAAAGCCCCCTCCCCACACACAAGCCTTGACTCAGATCAAATGCCATCCACACCTCCATCCTCCCCAAAGACCGCTCAGCCGACCCCTAAGATGCACAGATAAGAACCATCACTAGGAAACCTGGCAACGCCACGAGCCTAACAGCCAATCAGAAATCAATGGGGGACCTCACTGGTGACCCAGTGGTTAAGACTCTGCACTTCAAATGCAGGGGATGCAGGTTCGATTCCTGGTCAGGGAACCGAGATCCCACATGCAGCAAGAAAAGAAAGAAATGGGTGTTGGACTCCTCAGTTTGACATGGTGCTTTCCTTCAGGACCGTCAAAGAGGGTGACAAGGCTTGTCTGGGGAACCCTGTCCTCCCCTCAGGAGCACGCTGTGGGGACCGCTGTCGCCCAGACTCCAGGTCCTTCCTGTTCAGAGTGTGGTCCGGGGAGGGCGCACAGGAGCCTGACTGAGGACTCTGCAGGCTCTGAGGCTGAACCCGGACCGCTGGGTCAGAATCTGCGTTTTAGCAAGACTCCAGGTGGCTCATTCACATGCTCCCCAAAGCCTGAGATGTGCGCCTGGAGGTCCCTGCAACTGAGCTTGGAATCACCCGGGGAATTTAAGCTGTGCTGATGCCTGGGTCCCACTCCCAGGTCTGGATTTCACTGGCTTGATGTTTGGCCTGTTGCAGAGAGTTGTTTTTTTTTTTAATTTAACTTATCTCTGTATTTATTTATTTTCGGCTACACTGGGTCTTCGTTGCTTTGCACAGGCTTCCTTTAGCTGTGGCAAGCAGTGGCTGCTCTTGGTTGCGGTGCGCAGGCTCCTCATCGCGGTTGTTTCTCTTGCTGCAGATCACAGGCTCTAGGCGCGCGGGCTTCATTCATTGTAGCACGTGGGCTCAGAAGTTGCAGCAGGCAGACTTGGGCTTCGTTGCTCCACGGCATGTGGGATGTGGGGTCTTCCCAGATCAGAGATTGAACCCATGTCCCCTGCATTGGCAGGGGGATTCTTATCCACTGTACCACCTGGGAAGTCCTGGATGTGAAGAGTTTGTAATGCTCTTCATTACAAAGATTTAATGTGCAGAGAAGTTTGGGAAATCATGGTTCTCAGTCTTATCGATGGATCCCTAAGCTGTGTTATTGCTTGTGTTTGTCAGTAGGACTTGGTGAGGAAGGGCGTAAGCCCGGGTGGCCCTGGCCGGTGCGTGGGTGGGTGCACAGCAGACAGGGTCTGGGGTATCAGCTTGGAAATATGCAGGGAAGCAGTGAAGGCCTTGGACCCGCCCCAAGGAGGCCCAGGGGAGCAGGGCACCGTCCTAGGGTCCCAGAGCTGACTGGTTGCAAAGCCTGACCCAACACTTCCTTCCCTGGCATTTAGAGGTGCTACCTCCACCCCTCGGTCCTCTAAACAAAGCCTCGGCTGGGTACTGATCAGTAAGCCCACCCCTGCTCTGATCTTGCTTTGTTGGCTGTTGGCTCAGGACTCCAGCCAATCAACCCTGAATCCAAGAAAGTTAAACCCACCAAAGCTAGACATGTTAACCTAGGGTTCCCCAGTCTGCGGGATCTAGTAATGCCTGATGGTCTGAGGTGGAGCCGATGTGATCATAATAGAAGCAAAGAGCACAATAAATATAATGCGCTTGAATCATCCTGAAACCATCCTTCCTCCACCGCCCCCGTCCGTGGAAAAATTGTCTTCCACGAAACCAGTCGCTGGTGCCAGAGAGGTTGGGGCCCGCTGGGTTAACACACTGGGACCTCGTCCTCTTGTGTGATGAACACACGCTGGGAGGCCGCTCAGCTTCATGGAGAGCAGCGGACTCCAGGCGGGCAGGGTCTGAGCCCCAGCCCTGCCACCCATCAGCTGTGCTGCTCACACTCACCCGGCAGCGTCTCGGGCCTCAGTTTCCTCATCTGTAACCTGGGCACAATTACCTGCTGGCTCCAGGAGTGCTCGGGTTGAGTGGGATGAAGGGGAGAGAGCCGCAGGCCGGGCCTAGCAGTGTGGGCACCAGAGAGCGTTGGGGTGGCTGAGGGCTCAGCGTCACTTGGCGTGGCCCCGGGGGTTTCGGGAACACCAGTCTCTGTCCCCAGCAGCACACCCTGAACCTCTGGGGCCCAGGCCCGAAGGCACATACCTTTCTTCTCCTCTGCCAGACACACGGGCTCAATTGCCGTCCCCTACATGTGTGTGTGGTGGCTCTGGGGAGACCTGTGCTCCCCGCGTGGGGGACTCCCCAGCCTTGCGGGGCTCATCAAGCAGAAGTTGGCCACGCTTGGTGCCACGCTTCCCACTGCATGGGCCCACTCACGACCGAGCAGCTGTCACTGTCACGGTTATTTTTATCCCTCCCTCTGGGAGCCCAGAATCAAAAGGAAACGTTAGCTCTGCAGCCTTGTTACCAAGAGCAGAGGAGCGGGGTGGGGTGGGCGGGTTTAGATCTTCTCAGCCAGGGCCACACAGGCTCAGAGTCACAGCATCTCAGAGGGCAGGGCTCCCGGAGGCTGTCTTGTACGATGCTGTGTCTTAGAGATGGGGAGACAGACCATCTGCAGCCCTGGACTTCCCCAGCTGCGAGTGGGGCTGGGCTGGATCCTAGTTCTCCTGGCTCTGGGTCGGGAGGTCATTCCCCTGCCTCCTATGATGGCTGCAGCCACAGAGGAATCAGGGTAGTGCTCTGGAGACCTCACCCCCTAGCCGGTGTTTCGGTGGGAAATGCAGAGTCTTGGGCCCCAGTGCCTGACTCAGGAGCTGGGGCGGACCTAGGGATCTGCATCCTTAGCAAGCTCGTCTGATCAAGGTTTGGAATCACTGGGTCCCCCTTGGTCCCAAAGCCCCAGACCTGAGCTCTGGGCCTCCCCGCTCCTCTCGGGCATCAAAATCCAAACCCCGAATCACAGAAGGCACCACCTCCGTGGTACAGCTGCCAAGAGTGTGTCCCAGGGGAAGGGGACAGAGGCAGGGTCCTGTCACGGATAAATACATGCACCCTGGATCCAGGCAGCCTGGGAGCGAATCCCACATCTGCCACTTCTAGTTGTGGGTCCTTTTATTCATTTATTGTTTTAGGTCTTTATTGAATTTGTTACAGTATTGCTTCTGTTGTTAATATTCTGGTTTTGTGGCAGAGAGACATATGGGAATCTTAGCTCCCTGACCAGGGGCTGACCCTGCACCCCCTGCATTGGAAGGTGAAGTCTTAACCACTAGACCACCAGGGAAGCCCCGGGTTGTGGGTCCTCAACACGTCTCTTCATCCACTGGTGCCTCTGTTTCCTCACCTGTAGGTTGAGGAAATGAAGCTTCCCTCCTGAGGTGTTGTGAGGATTCGATGAGTTAGTACAAATAAAGTACTTAGGCTGGTATCTAGCACATAGTAAAGTCCATAGAAACGTCACTGTTTATGCCTGTTTTACAGGCTCGGTAAATTATGCTGAGAGAGGTTAAGAGACTGTCCTAAGGTCACATAGCCATTATGCAGCAGAGTTGGTTGGGGCTTCAATGCTTGTCCTACACAATAGCTGCCTGGGTGTCCACAGCCTCCCCAGCCCTGCCAGCCACCTGCAGTTCTGGTGGTGGGTTACAGATTGGCCAAGGAAAACACCCCCATCCCTGCCCTTCCAACCCCTCATCGCACACCTCGGGTTAGGCTTGGTTATCAGTTCTTTTAGCCCCAGACGGAGCCACCTTTGCCCGTGAATTCCCTCACTGGGACAGAAGCTGCTGCCACCCTCGATCTTGAAACCTCAATTTTTGTTATGGCAATACTCACTTATACTCAATTGAAAGCTTACTTTCAATTTCTGATACAAACTGCACTTCAAACCTCTGCATTTTGGTCTAAGAGCATGCTTTCAAGCATCAGCTCTTCTGGTCCTGGTGCCACTTTCTTGTCTGGGAAGGAAAGCAGAGTTAAGAACTTCCCTGGTGGTCCAGTGGTTAAGACTCCACGCTTCCAATGCAGGGGGCGTGGGTTTGATCCCTGGTCAGGGAACTAAGATCCCACATGCCACATAGTGCAGCCAAACGGAAAGTAAAGTCCAGATGTCCTTAAACCGAATCTCTGCCTCAAGCCTTCTGGCGTTTGGAAAGGACTTCACAGCGCCCCTCTAGCCCACCGCCCACCACCCTGTAGTCTTTCTCTGCCTTCATTCTCATTTGAGTGGTTCCGCTGGAATTGGGAAGTTTGGTCTAGCATCTGGCTGGTGCCCACCTTCAGAAATGGCCCCAAAGTACCTCTCTGGTTGTCCCGAGACCTCAGGAACAGAGAGGGGCCATTCAAGCCTGCCGAGGGCCTGGCAGGCGCCTTGCCCGCTCTTTCCGCCACCCACCCCTCTCCCTCTTGGTGGCTCCATTACGGCTTATTTGCTCTTCTTTCATCTCCGCTGGGATAGAATCTGCCCTGAGCGGTCAGGGCCCGGCCAGCTCTCAGGGCCCATTCTAATGAAGGTAACTGAATGCCTGGGCGGCTGAAACCGGCCCTTTGCAAAGCAGCCAGGGGAGGGCTGCCCTCAAGGGCAGAGTGTGCCAGCTCTTGTTTGCCTCAGCCTGGCATTCGAGACGGGCTGGGCCCTGCCGCGCGGGTGGAGGGGCCCAGGAAGGGGAAGGGGCTGGAGAGCAGGTTTATTTGGGGTGAACTGCGCTGGCTCATGGCAGTTTGCTGTCAGTGCTTCCAGAAGTTGGAAAGGCAACCAGTGGATTTGGGTCACAAGGGGGTGGATGAAGGAGACAGTTGGATTAACCAGGATTCTGCTGCCAAATGCAGGGGCCCAGGGCTCTGAACTTGGGACCCTTCTGATCAGAGCTTCTCCTTCCCTCCTTTCCTTCCTCCTTCCCTTCCTCCTTCCCTTCCTCCCTCTGCTCAGATCCCATAGGTGCCAAGGTGCCCTTGGGCAGACACGTGTCACTACTGTCCAGGGCTTCGTTTCTTAGATTCAAGAGGTCTGCAGAAGAGTGGAAGGGCTTGGGAGGCAGGCCTGCATCCAGATCCTGGCTCTGAATGCCCTTGGGCAGGTTACATAATGGTTTTGAGCCTCAGTTTTCTCATCTCTGAAATGGGAAAAGTAGTGACTCTGCTCTGAAGCATCCAGATTTTGTGGGACCTGAAGCTCTTAGAATGTATGGAGTCATCCTTCAGGATCTTGATATAGCTTCCTTGTGCAAATTTTACAGAGCACGTGACCGCCTGAACACACTGGCAGGGCCCCTCCCGAGCACATGAGGATCTTAGACATTTAACTTTATTAGCTTCGTGGGTACACATCTACCTGGCAGGGCTGTGAAGGGTCAAGTGAGCTAATGTGTATAGAGCTCCTACAGTGCCTGGCACAGGGTGAGGCCCTCTTACCGGCTCTCAGGGTTGTCGTGAGCATTAGGTGTGTGCAGTGTTAATGCCTGCAGCCCCACCCTTGGTGCTGAAGATGTGCTCATTAGTTCATCTAATAGTGCTCTCGATGGGCTGGGCGCTGTGTTGAGGTCTGGAGTCAAAACACTCTCAGTCTGGGATGGGCAACCAAGACATCAGTTAATCCTGTGCATGAGTGTGTGTTCAGTCTCTTCAGTCGTGTTCGACTCTTTACGACCCCGTGGACTATAGCCCGCCAGGCTCCTCTGTCCGTGGGATTCTCCAGACAAGAATACTGGAGTGGGTTGCCATGCCCTCCTCCGGGGGATCTTCCCGACCCAGGGATGGAACCTGTGTCTCTTATGCCTCCTACATCAGCAGGCAGGTTCTTTACCCACTACTGCTGCCTGGGAAGCCCCAGTTAATCACACAAATAGGCGATTCCGAATGGGATGGTGATGATATGAGAAGTGGAAGGTGTGTCAGGTGATCTCTGAGTGAGTGAAAGTCGCTCAGTCGTGTCCGACTCTTTGCAACCTCATGGACTATACAGTTCATGGAATTCTCTAGGCCAGAATACTGGAGTGGGTAGCCTTTCCCTTCTTCAGGGCATCTTCCCAACCCAGGGATCGAACCCAGGTCTCCCACATTGCAAGTGGATTCTTTACCAGCTGAGCCACAAGGATGATCTCTAGGGGAGAGAAAAATGAAATCATGTGACTTGGAATGTAAAGAAAGTTCTCTCGTGAGATATGAAAAGAAGAAAAGAATTCTTATTACTCCAATTTATGCACGTCCATCTGGAAGGCAGGCTGACACAGTGACCAAGGTCCAACTAGAAGGTAAACAAAGGTTATCTTGTTCCATCTCCTCATCAACTCTGAGGCCAGAGAATGGAGCTCAAGTAGGAGAAGTCTTCCTTAGCTGATACATATGTACTCAGTGGCAGAGCTGGGATTCAAACCTCTACCATCCCAGCTCTTTCAGCTACACCACGTGGTTGACATAGATGCACAGATGCCCTTGTAGGCTCATGTGACCTCATGACCTTCTCAGAGGTCAGACTACTGCTACCACCAAAGCAGCTGTGACCTCCCTGGGATATCAGACTCCAAGAGCATTCAGTCTCCCAGACTGGGAAAGCCTTCCTGACATTCTCATGCATCTGCATCATTAGTACAACTCTCCAGACCCAGTTCCCATGGCCAGCCCTGTCCTGGCTTTCTGGTCTACCCACTTGGTGCATCTGTTCCTGCAGGGGTCATTGATGCTCTGTTACTTGTTACCTTGGAGGCCTGGAGGTGCTCACAGTGTGAGGCACAAGATGCACTCAAACCGTTAAGACAAAGCTCACAGTTCAAAAAACAAGTAGGGGAGGAGGAGCCCAAGTATTGGGTTCAGAAAACCATAGTAGAGGAATAAGCTTCTCCCTAGGATTGACAGGCATAGCAGAAGCGGGGAATGGATGAAACATAGCTCTCAGGACCCACTGGAAGGAAGTAGGTAGTCCGGAGTGGGGTAGGATGGGGACTAGCACTCCTTAAGCACCTACAGTGAGCCACCCACTCTGTTTAGCTGCTCAACACCTTTTTGTTGACTTATTTGGCTGTGCCGGGTCTTAGTTGAGGTATGCGAGATCTTCCGTCTTGCATCTTCGTTGCAGTATGCAGGATCTTTAGTTGAGGCATGTGAACTCTTTAGTTGCAGCATGTGGGATCTGGTTCCCTGACCAAGGATTGGACCTGGGCCCCCTACACTGGGAGCATGGAGTCTTAACCGCTGGATCACCAGGGAAGTCCCTTCCTGGCCTCTTCTGGAGACAACACTGAAGGACCGTCCAGCTCCAGAGCACCTGCAGTGTCAGGTGAGGCCTCGTTACAACTGCCTTATACTCCCCTCTCCCTCTGCTCCATCCTGCTTCCCTCGTGCCCTCTCCGGGTCGACCCCTAACTCGCCCCTCAGTAAACTTCCTCCACGGACAGTCGGGACCTCGGGGGAGAGGTCCAAGCTGGACGTAAACCTCTGGGAGCCCCAGGAAAAGGAGAAGTCAGTCCTGGAGAGGAAACCAGGAAGGCAGGCATACAAGAAGCCAGGCTGAGAAGGTGAAGGAGTGTGTCCCACAGGGTCAAATGCTGCGGTGAGGTGAGGACCCACGTGTCTCTGGTTTATTCATTTCTGCCCTGCGGAGCTTCGGGAGGGATTTTCAAAGCCAGGGCATAATCTCGTATGGAGAGAAAGACATTTCGAAGGGGACACTGATGACACAAGGAGTGTCTGGGGCTGCGGGTGGTTGCAGGGACAAAGAACCTTCAAGGGAGGGGGTCCGGGATCCAAGGAGAAGGGTCCCTCTGTGAACCAGGCATTGCAGCAGATCGAAGGCAAGCGGGACCTGCACAGGTGGGTGTGCAGACTCGCGGAGGGATCAGGAGTAGGGTCTCTTCTGGTTGCTTCTATGAGGCGATCATCAGCTGCAGGTGAGCAAGGGGGAGGCAGTGCTGCATGGTAAGGAGGAGACCCGACTTGGCCTCAGGGCTCCCAGCTGCCAGTGGCGAAGATGTGATCCAAACCCAGCCCCAAACTAACTTGAAACCCTGGCCTCTGGGCTTCCTGAGCTGGAGAAAGTGCAAGGAATGACATTCCAAGCAGAGGGAGCCACAGAGGTATCGATCACCTGTTCAGCAGGTGATAGAGGTGGTAACCCTACAGACAGGTGTGGCACTATCACTGTGCTAAGTACCCTGAGTGGTCGGATGCGTTCGCCACCGTGCCGCTGGTCCACACCTCCAAGTGTTCTTCGCGAGTTATTTCACTTAACACCCACCTCCCTCCCCGTCCCTCGGTCACCCTATAGCACAGACACAGTCGATCCTCATATCTTAGATTCCATGGTTGCAGATTTGCTTACTTGCTAAAATTTATTTGTAATCCCCAAAATCCCCGCAGCATTTTCGTGCTCATCGGCAGACATGCTCGGAGATGACAATTTGAGTTGCCCAACTGAGGTCTTCACTTTCATCTCATTCTGCAAACAAGTGTCCCTTCAACAGTGTTTTTCATGCCATATTGTTGCGTTTTTGTTCTTTTTTTTTTTTTTTTTGCGGAGGGGGGCAGCTTTTGCTGTTTAAAAATGACCCTCACATGTAGGACTGAAGTGCTCCTCGTGTTCCTGAGTGTGGGAAGGCTGTGATATGCCTCATGGAGAAAATGCGTGGTGCGTAAGCTTTGTTCAAGCATGAATTATAGATGGTACTAGTGGAAATAGCTCGCCTGCCAGTGCAGGAGACTTAAGAGATGAGGGTTCGATCCCTGGGTCGGGAAGATCCCCTGGAGGAGGGCACGGCAACTCACCCTGATATTCTTGTCTGGAGAATCCTTATGGAGAGAGGAGCCTGGCGGGCTACAGTCCATGGGTCACAAAGAGTCGGACACGACTGAAGTGAACTTAGCACTCTGAGTCAACACCATCCATCAAATAAGGTGTCTTTAAACACGTGGAAAACCAGGTCAGGGATTGATTGGTTATCGAAAATGTGATCAGAGGCTGGCAGGAATCGACTTGAACACCAGCTATCGGCTTGAAGCCGAGCTGGGGCTTGAACCTGGCTGGCCAGCCAGAATGTGGCCCTGTGGTCGAGTGAGAGGGCAGGGGGCCGGGCCTGGAAGAAAGGTTTCTTTTTCTGGGCGCCCGGGAGCATTCCCTCTCTCCCTCCCCTGCGAAGGCCTCCTCTGGGCCGCCCCTCCCGCGTCTGTACCTGGACACGGCAGCCCCTTCGGCCCGCCCTCCCAGGCTGCGGTTTTCCCCTAAGTGGGAGGAACACTGGCTCAGTGTCCCGGGGCCAGGGCCTTTGGTTTCCCGTTGCTGAGCCCAGCCCTGGAAGAGAAGCCACAAACGAGGTGTGTGTGTCTGAGAGGGAGGCCGGCTCCCAGCTCCAGATGAGCCTGTTTGTTCAGGGGCAGCCGGGCCCAGCCTGGGTGGATCCAAGTGCGCCTTTGGCCCTGGCCTTGCCCCACCCTGCCAAACCTTCCTGCCCGCCGCCCGCCGTCTCCTAGCCCCGCGCCCAGCCTCTCATCCTGCAGAACCCGCAGCCCTACTTTTGGCATTCACGGGCCGGCTTGTTTGTTGTGGGTTTGGGGTGTTTTCTCATCTCCAGATAATCGAGGAGACAATTGTGGGGGACTGTGTTCTCCAAGTGGAATTACAAGCCCTTGAGGATATGTCCTTCTGCCCTGAAAAAAAAGATGTAAGGTGACATTCGTCCACTCCCAGGCTTGTCTCAAAGGCCCGTTCCTCTCAGGAGCGGCTGAATTCCTGAGATGAATGGCCCCAGAGCATCCCTGGGGCATGTCTGAATTGCTGCTGAGAGCAGGGGTGCAAGGAGGACTCACAGAGCTGTGAGGAGGGAGTCAGGCCCGTGGTGAGGGCGTGCTCAGAGGGCCTGGGGCCCCACCTTGTTGGAGAGCAGCTGTTCTGGGCAGGCTGCCTCCGGAATGACTCTGGGGAGGGTTGGGGTGGATGACCCAGGAGAGAGGGCTTCTCGGATGCTAAGCTGTGGGGCTCAGAAAGGAGCCCAGGCTTGGGGTGAAAAGAGCCGGCACGGGACCCCATCGTATACAGAAACTGCAGCTCAAGGACACAGCAGTCCAGGCAGTGTTTGGACCCCAGCATCTCAAGTGGAGGACCTCTCTGGGGATTCACACACCCAGCTCACACGAGTGTGCACACGTGCTAATGCCTGAGTGCTAACCCCCTGCCTTGGCGCACAGCCCTGGGTGTCCAGCTCTGGCACCAGTGAGCCCTGGACTCTGCATCCTGTTCTTATATTTCCCAGTGGCTGGCCTGTGGTCTCTGCTCAGTGAATGTTTGAATAACTAGTGACTGGATGAATAAATTATCTTGGTTCCACTATGATTGCTTTGAGGAGGTGATGTTACAAATCTGAGCCTCCTTTTGTTTTGGTGCACAGTCTCTGGGGTCAGCTCCCTGGGTTTGAATTCTGACTCTCCATTTATAGGCTTTATGTCTTTGAGTAACCTCGTTAAGCCTCAGTTTCCCCATCTGTAGAATGGGGATAATACCTACCCCACCGGATTGTTGTGAAAGTTAAATGAGTGAATATCAGGTGAAGCACTTAGAACAGAGCCTGGTGCATAGGAAGTACTTTGTAGCTGTTTGCTATTCTTATCTTTAAAATGAAGACACTAACATCATGTTATTGTGTGTGTTTGTGTGTCTGAGTGTGAGCGTGCCAGGAGCCTGCTGCATTGTTTTCCCAAGTATGTTCCTTACAACACCGAGTCCTTTTGTTGTTAGTTCAGTGAGAAGGGGTTCTGTCCAAAGCTGGACAGCCTTAAGAAACCCCCAGGCTCTCTCCCCTGACATGCTCTGTGACATCTCCAAGGAGGAGCCAAGAGTTTTGCCTGCTGAGTGAACCACAAAGCCCTTTTTATGCTTTCAGAGTGCGATGGGGACTCTGCAAAATACATTTTTGAAAGCAACAAATATTTCCTCCCTCTCTCTCTCCCTGGAGCCCTGGCCGCATCCTTCTCTCATCCAGTAGCACCCAGGGAAAAATCAGGGCTCGTCTCCTTGGGCTTGTCTCTGGGGCAGGAGGCAGCAGCCGAGTTCCCACCAGAAGGGTGGCCAGCTTTCCACTCTCATGTGGTCAGCCAGGCAGGGAGGATAATATCCCACCTTCAAGGGCAAGACGCTCCCCAAGACGTATCACGAGGTGCATGGGGACACATCACAGAGGCCAGGTAAGAGCTGCAACTGATTAAAGTAATGCTGAGTTGGACAGTGGATGCCGCCCCAAGAATGATGGAGAAGGGCAGGAGACCTGACTTGCTCAGTCTTTTATCATCTTTATTAACTAGTTTCTGCTGATTTCAGGCCATTCAGTTGCTGCCAATAAACTGCTTTTGCAGTAAGAGAGGCAGCTGGGAGTCCTGGGCTGAGTGTGCATCTTGGTTCTGTCACCCTGGCTATAGCACTAACCCTTTTAAGCCTCAGCTTCCTCATCTGTAATCTAGGTGCAGTACATCATTCACACAAGATGATTGGAGTAAAATGAATGAGAAGAAATGAGTGGCATACAGTGGATCTCCAATAGTTAGCTATTGTTGTTCAGTCGCTCAGTCATATACAACTCTTGGCGACCCCACGGACTGCAGCACGCCAGGCTTCCCTGTCCATCGCCAACTCCTGGAGCTTACTCAAACTCATGTCCATTGAGTTGGTGATGCCATCCAACCATCTCATCCTCTGTTGTCCCCTTCTCCTCCTGCCCTCAATCTTTCCCAGCATCAGGGTCTTTTCCAAGGAGTCAGTTCTTTGCATCAGGTGGCCAAAATATTGGACCTTCAGCTTCAGGATCAGTCCTTCCAATGAATATTCAGGGTTCATTTCCTTTAGGATTGACTGGTTTGATCTCCTTGCCATCCAGGGGACTCTCAAGAGTCTTTTCCAGCACCACAGTTCAAAAACATCAGTTCTTCAGCACTCAGCCTTCTTTATCGTCCAACTCTCACATCTGTATGTGACTACTAGCTGCTATTAATAATAAGCTGCAGGGGAAGTGGTCTCTCTCTGGTTGCAGAGCCCCTGGCCAAGGCACTCACTAGGGCAGAGGGTGTCTCTTCAGAGCTGAGAGCTGACACGATCTAGGAGGAGGGCAACTGAATTTGGAAAAGGTCTTTCTCATTTCCTTGTTTCTCTCCTTTCAAATTCCATCTCAGGAACTTCAGAAGAGATGCCAGGCCCCACCTAAAGAGATAGCTTAAGGGAAAGACGTAAGCAGTGCACCCTGTGAGGGGCCAAAGGCAGGAGGACTTTGCGGAATGTCCGGGGAAAGCTGTTTTTTACCCAGACGGCAGGATAAAGTCCGGGACAGCGGGCGGGGGCCCAGCTGCTCCCTGAAGCAAAAGTCAGTGTCTAAATCCAGCGTGAAAATAGTCCCCTACCCCCCAGAGTCTCTGTCCTGCTTTGGTTTCCTTTATTTCCTTCATAGTACATGTCACATACATCATCCGTTCATTGATTTTTGTCTGACTCTCCTCACCTGAAAGCAGGGGCCACAGGAACTGAGACCGTTGATCACAGCTGTGTCTCCAGCACGAGGAAAAGTGTCTGGCACATAGAAGATGTGTGAGTGAATGACGGAATGAATGAATGAGCTAACGACGCCTGCACCTGGGCTTCAACCCCCGCTGTAGTCACAAGCCTTTGGCAAAATAGTTCCCAAACTTTGCTACACTGCAGTCCCCTGGGGCATCTTTAAAAACAGCTGCCGCCTGGCTCCTACCCAAGCCACTGTGATTCAGTTACCATCAGATATAACCTGGGCATTGACTTTTTTTTTTAATTAAAAAATTTTTTTGGCTGCGCTGGGTCTTTGTTGCTATGTTTGGGCTTTCTCTAGTTGCTGCAAGTGGGGCTACTCTCATTGGGGTGCACAGGCTTCTCATTGTAATGTCTTCTCTTGTTGCCAAGCACAGGCTCTAGGGGCACTGATTGCAGCTCGCGGGGTTCATGGTTGCAGCTCGCAGGCTCCAGAGCATGGGCTCTGTAGCCCCAAGGCATGTGGAATCTTTCTGGACCAGAAATCCAACCTGTGTCTCCTGCATTGGCAGGCAGGTTCTTACCCACTGTGGCACCAGGGAAATCGTGGGCATTGACTTTTTTAAGCTCCCAAGTGAGTCCAGTGCGCAGCGCAATTTTGGAACTGCGGCTTTACTATCCACTCCTAAAAATCAGAAACGTGGGCTGCCAAGTCTGGGAGGAGGGGGGGAGGGTCAGGGGAGGCATTTGAAACAGAAGAGTGGTTTATGCTCCCAAGGGTTTGCAGTCACCTGACTTTACAGAGAATAAAGGACAGGGAAGTTTTCCCCCCTTGCCCTCTCCCAGTCCAAGTCAAAGACCTTGTTCCATTTCCTCCTCACCCGCCACCACCTCCTCTTAGATGATTGGGTGAGTCAGAGGAAAGGCAGGTTCTCTGACTATCTTCCCTGCTTATTGGGTTTGCATGAGTAAGAAAACCCATTGTTTACGTGAGCACAGGTTGACAAAAATAGAGCCCAGCCTTCTGACACTCAGCCCGTGTCCAGAGTCTGTAGGACCTGGTCCCAGCCCATATCAGCCAGATATCACACAGGACAGCAGGCCCCGGGGCAGATTGCTAAGGCATCCAAGCCAAAGGACAGCCACCAGCACTGAGATATTTGCCAGTGGAAGGGGGCTCATGTTTCTGGGGCACACACCTGGTCCAAGACCTGCTCCTAGGCGAGGTAGGGTAGGAAGTGATGTGCTGTCTGGACCGCAGCTCCCAGAACAAGGGGTGGTCTGGGGTACCTCTTCTTCCCTGGGCAGCACAGACCCCTGGAGGCCCTTGCTGGAGCCGTGGGGGAGTGGGAAGGTCTTTCCCTCTGGGTTAAGAGGCCTATGTAATCCCATGATCTCGCCTACTTCCTTAGCACATTTTTCTCTTTCTGAAGCCACTGCTGACTTTATCAAAGGTTGAATTTGTCCCCTGGGATGGAAAGCTGAGACTTTGTTGTGTGTGTGTGTGTTTGGCCACACCCTGCAGCATGTGGGATCTTAGTTTCCACAACCCAGGATCGAACCTGTGCCCCCTGCAATGGAAGAACAGAGGCTTGGCCACTGGACCACCAGGGAAGTCCCAGAAAGCTGAGGCTTGTTTAATACTTGGGGTGATGCTCTCTGACTTTGGAACCAAGAGAAGACAAGTGCTTGGGGTGAAGTCTGAGCCAGCAACGTGCAGGGTTTTTTCCACACAGAGAGCAGTAGCTGGTGATAAGGTGTTTGGACAGAAGTAGAGTCCAATGTGTGACCAGGTTTGACCAGTTTGACAGTCCTGGTTGATGACTGATACTCGTCTTGAAGAGCCCTAGACAGAGAGTCAGGAGCCAGGGGCTAATCCCAGCTCTGCTGTGAACTGTGAGAGGAGAAACCATTTCCCACCTCGGGGCTTGTCTCCTTGTTTGGAAATGAGTGGTTTCACTAGACTAGTGATTTGAAACACCTTCTAAGCCATGAAACACCCTGTCCGTGTGAAATTTCATGTGGAAGCCTAAATGGAAAGCAGATAGAAGTGGAGTTATTCCTATTGCTTATGGAGAGCACACCCTCACCCCGCTTTTGCAAGGTCTCCGTAGAACCCTGAGGGTTTCAAGGAGCCCAGCTTGAGAACCACTGGACCTGATGCTCGTCCCCTGCCGAACCCTGGTATTTTCATGCTGTTGTTCTCTGATCATTTGGCTCATGTTGGTTGGCATCAGTTGTTTGACTAATGTTAACACCAGGTAATGTCCAGAGAGCTCTTTTCCTGTTTTTGTTTTCTTTAATAACACTTATGGACTTGTAGAATCTCAGTTCCCCGGCCAGAGATTGAACCCTCACCCCTTGCATTAGAAGGTGGATTCTTTTATTTAAAAAAAAGAAACATAATCATGCTCATGTTTTTATTTTGTTTTTTTACATTTATTTATTAATTTATTTTTTTTGTGCTGGGCTTTTCCCTAATTGCAGTGACTTGGGGCTACCTTCTAATTTGAGGGCTTCTCACTGTGGTGGCTTCTCTTGTTGTGGAGCATAGGCTCTAGGAGCACAGACTTCAGTAGTTGTGGTTCTTGGGCTCAATAGTTTTGGCTCCTGGGCTCTAGAGCACAGGCAAAGTGGTCATGGCGCTCGGGCTTAGCTGCTCCATGGCATGTGGGATCTTCCTGGATCAGGGATCCAACCCTGTGTCTCCTGCATTGGCAGGCGGATCCTTTACCACTGAGCCACCAGGGAAGCCCCTGGAAGGCGGATTCTTAACCACTGGACCATGATGATGCCCTACCTGCTTAGCCTGGCCTCTCACATGGCCCCAAACATGTACAAAATGTTGCCTCTTCACACCCTCTGATCCTGAGCCAACTCCTGCACAGTGACAGCAGAAGGGAAGTTAACAGGGGTAGATAGCCATGGTACAGAGAGAACTCACTGATCTCTCCCCTGACCTGGATCACCCAGGTGATCATGTGTTTTCTGCCCCCATCAGCTCCTGGAGGGCCATTAACTCCTGCTTGTCAACATTCCGTCTGCTTCTCTCTGGCTTTGGCATTCAGCGTCATGGGAGTATGCTCCTATCAACAGTGGCAGAATCAGTTGCATGACATAAGAAGAATCCATTAGAGTGAATTGCAGTCTGAAAATTATTCCTGGGTATGTTTCCTGGGAGAGGGCTTCTGTTTTTAATGAGAGTGTTATTTCTCCTGAAGAGACAAGTCAGACCCCTTGGGAGATTCAGCACTGGGGAAGCACTGTGAGGGCATCACCTCCCTGCTGCTTCCCACCTTGGGCCTGTCTGACCCCATCCCTAGGAAAGAGAGGGTCTGGCACTGGCAGTCAGGAGCCCCGTCCCTACTCATCTATTATCTGGACATATTCCCAGCCTTCTCTGAGTCTCTATCTTCTCATCCATAACATGGGGGATGAGTGTTTTATTTTATAGTATTTATTTATTTATTTATTTGGCTGCACCAGGTCTTAGTTGCGACACAGGATCTTCGATCTTTGTTGCAGCATGCGCAATCTTTAACTGTGGCCTGTGAACTCTTAGTGGCAGCATGTGAGATCTATTAATAGTTCCCTGACCAGGGATGGAAGCCTGGCCCCCTGTGTTGGAAGCAGAGTCTTAACCACTGGACCACCAGGGAAGTTCCTATCATTTCATTTAAACCTCACAACTGGAAGAGGAAAGGTCTTGTTCCCAATTTATAGAAGTGGAAACTGAGGCTCTGAGTTATTACATGACTTGCCCATGGTACACTATAGGACTGGCAGGCTTTAACTCAGCTTGTCCAGTGCTGAGTTGTGATAGCATATTGTGACACTCCTCTCTGTCATTCTACTTCTCAGGACAAATACCTGGAGATGCTCCCCACCACACCAGTTTCAGGAAAAATAAAGAGGGATCAGTAGCATCACCCCCTCCACGGAGCTCTGGACCATGTCCATCAGGTTCCCCCTAGTGGGGTAAGGAGGAGCTTGACAGTCTGACTCTCCACTAATCTTGACTTTGAGAAAGCCAAGATCATCTTGGGTTTCTGCTTCTCTTCCCCTGTTCTGGGTGACCCTGTCATGTGACCTGCCTTCTGGAACTAATAGTCCTTAAGAGGCAACAAGAGACTTGGAAGAGGAGAAACTGAGACAGAACCCCAGGATTCAGCGCCACCCTAAAACCTCACCTGAGGGAGCCAAGCTAAGGTCTCAGGGTGGAGCTGAAAAGGCAGAGCAGGCCCAGGGTGCATGGACTCAGTCAGGCAGCACACCTTTGATGAATGCCTAAAATCAAGTGTACCCACTGGGTCAGCGTGCAAAACAACCCATGAAGTAGACAGTGCCAGTCCCATTTTACAGATGAACACACCGAGTCTGAGATGTCATAGAACTTGTCCTAAGACTTGCAACTGGCCAAAAGGATTCAAACCGAGTTCTGTCTGATTCCAAAGCCACTGCTCTTTCTGGTACACCACAATGCTCCTGAGTGTTAGGACTGTGGGGGTGGACACGAAACCAGAGTGAGAAACAGTCTGTGGCCTCCACATGTAGATCTGAGAACTGCAGCGCATAAGCAGGGAGGAGAGGGCCAGTTGTGACAGAGTTTCCATCTACACTGCCCCAGCCTCCTCCCACATGCAACCCTGGCCAGAAGGCTCCCCACCCTCTGGCTAATGCTGTCCGTTTTGGAGGGTCCCCAGCAGGTCTGAGAGCCCCAGTGGAATGCTTTGCCTCAAGAGACAGGCCCTGGTAAACAGAAAGGCAGCTGGAAGTTTGTTTACAAGGGAGATATTGGGGAGAGAGGAAGCTGAGAGCAAAGAGCCAAAGATAAGGGGGCTGAAAAAGCTGTGTGTGTGTGTGTGTGTATTGATGTTGGACCAAAGGGCGCTACCCATACCAAAGTGCCACCTTGTTGGTCAGTGAGAACTCAGGGATGGCCAAGATAGCTTCACATGGGCTTGAACCAGACAGTTAGGAGGGTAAGTCTGCTCTGCACCCTCCCCGGTTACACAGTGCAACGTCAAGTCAAAGGGAAGCCACGCTTGCAAAATTTGCTGGTTTACAGTTTGCCATCTTTTAATCCGCAGCATAATGAAGAGTTATGAGGGAGCACATTTTTTACTTATGTTATACTTACTAGGATCCAACAGATGAGGTGCTTTCCTTGTTTTTTTTTAGTTCTTGTTGCCGCTTGCTTGGTTCTTTGTATTCCCATACTGGTTAAAAAGACAACTTTGACTTTACATCAAAAGGTCGGGAAAGTTGTGGGTGGGATTCAGAATGAGAATCAATTTAGGAGTCACAAAGACCCTAATGCTGGAAGGGATTGGGGGCAGGAGGAGAAGGGGACGACAGAGGATGAGATGGCTGGATGGCATCACGACTCGATGGACGTGAGTTTGAGTAAACTCTGGGAGTTGGTGATGGACAGGGAGGCCTGGCGTGCTGCGATTCATGGGGTCGCAAAGAGTCGGACACGACTGAGCGACTGAAGTGACCTGAACTGAGACTCAGGCGGGTGGCAGTGGGCGGCGACGGCGGGTGTGGGGTCTTGTCGGCGGGTCTCCGTTCGCGTCCGCAAACGTGAACCAGGAAGCAATGACGGCAAACTGAGAGTATCCTGGAGCGGGCAGCGGCGGTCACAGCGCCCGCCTGAGAGGCGCGTGAATTTACAAACTCCGGAATCCCAGGGCCCCGGCCGCCGAAACGCCGGCGGCAGTAACCTGGCGGCGCGGGCTCGGGAGGGCCCAGGCGAGCTCCACCTCCGGAGGCGCCCGCTGGGGCCCGGGGAAGGGGGCGTGGCCCGGGCCCGCCTCGCGGCCGCGCGGCCAATAACCAGCGTCGCCCCCACCACCTGCCCCTACCTTAGGGGGCGGGGTTACCTGGACCCCGCCCCCCGCGGCTCGGGTTCCCAGGCCGCGCTTCCTTCTCCCCTCGCCCCGCCCCCGGCGCGAGGCCCCGCCCCCTTCGAACCCGGAGCCCGGGCGCCTCGTGATGTCACGGCAGCTTTGATACAAAGAACCCTTCGGCCCACGCGGGTCTCCCGGCAACGGGCGCGGGTGGGGGCGGGGCCGGCGCCGTCAACTGGTGCCGAACCCGGCACGCAGTCTCGGCGCGCACCGGCTGTTCCCTGCGCTCGGCCGGCCGCTTCCCGGTTCGCCCAACCGACCCGCTCCCGGCCGTTTCTCTCCTTTCTGCAGCACACCGACCCGCGCGCGGCCGGACGGGGATGCGCACCCCGCCAGCCACCGGGGGCCAGGTAAGCGGCTGCCGGGGCAGGGGGAGGGCTTGGGGCTCCGACGACGCGCACCTTGCCGGGCCCGTGGGCCCGGGACTGGGGAAGTTGCCGGATCACGGAACTTCGCCCGCAGTCCGGGCGCCGGCCACTTCCCTGGGAGGGTCCCTCTGGTCGGGGAGGTCCGGTTACCTGCGCCCGGGTGCGCTGGGCCGCAGGAGTGTAAGTCGCCACCCCCGACCCTCTCCGGCTGCCTGGTGCGAGGGTGGGCAGCGGTGGCCCCGGGGAGCGAGGAGAGGCGGTCAGTTCCTTCTAGGCGCCGTTTCAGAAGGTGTTTAGAGGCGGATCTAGTGGGCTGGAAAGGAGGTTTGTTTGCCCGGACGCCTCCCTTGGGACATCCCCCGCCCCCGCGTCCCACCTCGGCTCCCAGGGCGCCTGCCCCTCCAGGACCAGTATTACCCTAGCTCCCTGCCCTTGGCCCTACTGAGTCCCAAAGCGGGCCGTCCACAGGCGAAGTTTTCCCGTAGCTCTCGCAGGCTGCACGAACCCTGTTCCCGGGCTTCCCTCATCTTCGAGGGTCTCTGCTAGACAGGAGGGAGGACCAGCCTAGTTTGGGGTTTGGCCCTGCTCCTTCCCAGCCGAGAGGATACGGAGGCCGGACGTGTGCGCGGGCTCCCAGCTCCTAGTTCTCAGGGCCCCAAGAACCCGCAGGTCCGCCCCGGTAGTCGTGGCAGTTGTCACAGCCGCTTCTCTCTGAGGTCTGGGCGGAGCAGGCTTGGAGAACCGAGTGAGCTGTAGGAACCCTACGCAGCCCCGGACTTTATTTCTTCCCGTCCTTGCTCACCCTCCAGGGTACCTCTTTCCACATGTCCCCTTCTCCCCTGCTCTCCTACAGATGGCTGGAGGGGACACATCTTTCAGCCCTGAGGGACATGCCAGTGTTCCTTGACTGATTTACAGGCCGCCTCCTCACAGGAGAGTGAGGGAGGTGGGCTTGGATACTCAGCGTGTGGGACTTGGGTGTCAGCCCGCTGGGCTGATTCCTGGTGATCCACCAAACGTCTGTCCTCCCTTCCTGGAGCCTGGTGCTCATCGCGGGGGCTCCCGGGAAGGGACACCCCCGGGTCCTTTCCCTGGTGAAATGTAGTTACAGTGAGGGCTGGGAGGAGGGTCCCAGCTGGTGCACCTCAGAACCCTGCAGTAGGGTTCTCTTATCTCTCTCTGTAACCATCTAGCCCAGCCTTGGTGGAGTCTTAGAGTCACTGATTTTGACTGGCAAGTCACTGGTCTTGCCACCCACTCGCCACCAGCTTACTCCACGACTGTCCCAAGCCTTACCCTGCTCAGCTGACATTCATGAAATGCCGATTTTGTGCCCAAGGGCTATAAACTCTGGACACTTTCCACCCCTCCAGGTGTTTGAAGGCTGTTGGGAGGTGGGGGACTGATAATCTGGGTCCAGTTGCTCCCTGCCCAACCCTGCCCTGCCCCAGCCCTCAGGGAGGAGTTGATCTGGCTTGTCTCCAAGGTCCCTGTGACTTCACCCAGGCGCCTGTGTCCCCTGTGGGATTCTTAAGTAGGAGGCAGTACAACTCGGGCAGATGCCAACTGGGGAACAGCTCTGTAATTTGGAGACCCTGGCTTTGATGGAGACGGTGGGGCAGATGACTAAGGCAGGCATGAGATAAGACTGTGCCTAGAGTATGGACGGGACAAGCCGGACCAGGTGAGCAGGCAGGACGCGTGGCCTTTGCCCCAAGGAGGACCAGTAAGAGAGACTGCCTGGAGCCTGTCCTTGGAAAGGACTTTCGTTCAGCTGAGGGCAGAAAGAAGAAATCAGAGTGCCTGGAGCAGCCTGCCCTGGGGAGGCACTAGGCTTCAGCAGGAGAACTGCTGGTTGGTGAATATTCTCCTGTCCTCCACCCTCCCTCCCTCCTGGCCTCTCTTCAGAACCTTCAGGCCCCTCCCCAAAGCACACTCGCTGCTTCATGGCCTCCTGGCCCCTTCCCCTCCTGCAGGGACCAGCTAGCCCCACACCCAGGGCTTTCTCTTCAGCTGCTCACCTGGAGCCCTCTCAGCTCTCACCTGCCAGCACCTTCCTCATTCCTCACCACGGTGGCTAGAAACTTATTTTCCTAGGGCTCCAATCCCTCCTCTGAGGTGGCTCTTGTGCCAAGGGATGTTTCACAGCTGATCCTGCTTTAAGGGGCTTCACAGTTTGACTTTTTATTTATTTTTAAAATAATTTTATTTATTTATTGGCTGCGCTGGGTCCTTGTTGCCGCACGGGCTTTTCCCTAGCTGCACAGAGCAGGGGCTACTCTCTAGTTGCGGTGCGCGGGCTTCTCCATGCGGTGGCTTCCGTTGTTGCGGAGCACGGGCTCTAGAGCACAGGTTAAGTGGTTGGGGTGCACAGGCTTTGTGGCTCCGTGGCATGTGGGATCTTCCTGGACCAGGGATCGAACCGACATCTCCTGCATTGGCAGATTCTTTACCACTGAGTCACCAGGGAAGCCCTCACTTTGCCTTTTATATTTTAGGTGTAGATAGAGAAGAGGCACGCAGGGGGAGCAGGTGGAGAGAGGTTCCAAATAAAATAGCAAATGAGCAGTTCTGGGAGGTAGGCACCTCAGGGACCCAGGACCTTAGACGGGGGCAGGGGGACAGCCTGGGCAGAGGGAGCCCACCTCCCTCTGCCCCCCAGCACAAGGCTTATTGCCTTTGGATGAGAAAGCATCTCTGGCATTGTCTGCTGCCTGACCTTGGCAGTGGGCACAGTGCCTTGGCTCTGCAGGATCCCTGGGGGTGGACGTTTTCCTCTGTGACTTGACCCAGCAACTGGGTGTTGATGGCATCAAGTCACTGGCCTCTTCAATGGGGAGGACCATTCAGGGCTTCTACTGCCTGGTCCCGCAGCTGGATAACCTGCCCACCGCCAGCTGAGCACACGACAGGCTTGTTGATTGGGCAGGCCCACCTGGCATCTGTCTGGACATTGTGTGAACATGTCCCTGGGCTGTGGTACACGGTCTCCTCCTCTAGGTGGTTTCCAGGGCACAGATCCTTCCCCATACCTATTCCCCCAGCCTGCACCAAGCACATTGCTGGGCCCAGGCAATTCCTTCATTCAGCAACATTTGAGCATCTAATTCGTGTTAGATTCTGTGCTGGACACAGCAGTGAACCCAGCCGACAGCAGTCCCTGCCTTCAGGGAGCTCACTGTGACAGCAGAGGACAGGCAAACAGGGAAAACCTGCAGCGTGAGAGGTGCCGGGAGAGAAAGCAGGGTCCTGGGGAGTGCGGGGAGAGGTGTTTTTAAACAGAGTGGGCAGGGAAGTCCTCCAGGAGAAGCTGGCCTCTGACCACAGAGGCCCGGAAGTAGGCCCACGGCTGATGAGGTGCACCCACAGACTTGAAGGGAGGCCGCCAAGATCAAAGAGAGAGAGAGAGACCGGGGCAGGTGTGCTGTGCCAGGGGCCAGCCGGGGTGCCAGGAGGAGAGCAGCCGTGCAGCTGAGAATGCCGCGGGCACAGATGCGTTTCAGGGCTCGGTCCTCACCGGGCCCCTGCTGTCAAGGGGTGTGGACGTGAAGGCGTTCCTGGGGAGAGGTGTGGGGCTGCGTGGCCATCTCTGGGTCCGATGAGCCTGTCCGAGTAAATATGGAAACTGTTCTTGTCAGGCTGTTGTTTCCATTCCTCAAGTCGATACCAGCAAAACCCACCTGGATGGTGTCCATAAACGCTGTCGAAGCTGGTGGATCACGGTCGGGACTGTCCCCCTCGCCCCCGTCCCCACGGGCTACTGCTGCCATGGGTGCGGCAGGCACAGCCCTCAAGACCTGCGGAGAGCTGGCAGCCCTCGCTCAACCTCACTCTGGCTGCCCCCCGCACCCAGGGCTCAGCTTCCTCGTCTCCTCCTCCGGCTCCCTGATTTCCCTTAGCGCCCTCTTCACTCCCGCTACCCATGGCCAGGTGGCAGCTCACCTGTGTGCCCCGGTCTCCTTGGGAGCCCAGCAGAGGCCCTCACGCACCTGGGCAGCAGCCTCGGGCTCATCTCTGTATAGCTGAGGGCCCTGATGGTGAATGTGTGTGTGAAGTGGAAGGAGAAGCTGGGTATCCAGAAACCAGTGCGTCCTCCAAGGGGCACGTGGAGGTCTGGGGGAGGCGGGGTCCCAGTGACCTTGACACAGCTCCTTCTGGCAGACAGTACAAGTAATACTGACTTTTCTAACCTCTCTTCTTGACTTCCTTCAAGAAATGGGAAGTTGCCCGACTGTTGGACGTATTTTTAATTGATTCAACCTGCTTCGTCTTTCCAGACAAGTGGGTTCTTCCCCAGCAATGTAAACATGATTCAAATGAAAACAAAGCTCTGTAGCAGTTATTATTAATATCTGCAGCTCTGCTCATGGGTGCTTTTCTCTTTTAAGGGATTGAAAAGAGGAAGGCCTAATCAAAACGGGAGTGTGGGAGAGTGGGTGGGAGCTCGCTCACCCTTGAGTCATCTTTTATCACCCCCACCCTCCTGCGCTCTGCAGGCCTAATTTCCATAGAAAGGGACCACGTGCATTTCATGTAGCCAGTGCTGTCTGCAGTGGACCAGGGATCAGAGAGCAGAGAGGGGTCTTCTGTCAGCACCAGACTTCAGTCTACCCCTTAGGATAGGAGAGACATAGGAGCAAGTTTCTTCTTCTTGCTCACCCGTTTTCCTGGGAGAAATACCTGCCTCAAAACACAAGTGCTCAGCACCCAAAGCCTGTTTTCTTAAAGCAGGAAAAAAAGTGTTACAGCCAGAAAACACCTGCATCTAGATCCCTGGCTCTGCTGCGTGAAGTTCTTTGGGCAGGCTACCTCAACTTCCTGGGCTTCCCTGGTGGCTCAGTTGGTATAGAATCCCCCTGCCAGTGCAGGAGACCCAGGTTCAATCCCTGGGTTGGAAAGATCCCCTGGAGAAGGAAATGGCAACCCACTCCAGTATTCTTGCCTGGGAAATCCCCTGGACAGAGGAACCTGGCAGGCTACAGTCCATGGGGTCGCAAAGAGTCAGAGACGACCTAGTGATTACACCACCAACCGCTATCTTGACTTCCCGAGCCTCAGTTTTCCCACCTGTAGAATGGGTGTGATAATACTATCCACCTCATAGGGTAGTAATGCAGATAACATGAGCTCCTGTGACCTGCAGTACCCAGAGTGGGTTCTGAATCTTGCTCAGTTGGCGCCTGGTGGATGATTAGGTAACTAGGGCCAGCATAGTGTGGTCCCTGAGAGCCTGGGCTCCGGAGTTGGGCTCTCTGGGTTCAAGTCCTGGCTCTTCCAGCTGCTGTTTGTGGAATCCTAGGGAACTTACTTAACTTGTCTGCGCCTCAGTTTCCTTGTCTGTGAAAAGAGAATGATGCTACTACCTCCCTCGCAAGGTGGTTATGTGGATCAGATATGTAAATGTATGGAAAGCATTTAAAACAGTGCTTGGCATAAGAGCAAACTTATTTTTAGTTCTTTCAGACTTCTGCTGGTTTGATTCTTATGACTGATAGCCATAGCACCTAACCAAACTGCTTTCTATTTTTACTTTTTGGCTACATCTTGTGGCATATGGGATCTTCGTTTCCTGACCAGAGAGTGAACCCTCACCCCTTGCATTGGAAGCACGGAGTCTTAACCAATGGGCCACCTGGGAAGTCCCTAACAGAACTTCTCGCAGGGAGGCTGTCAGCCCCGAAACAGGAAGGTGGTGGGAAAAACTACACTACCGGAGGACGGTTATGGGAGGAGCAAGATTGCACGTCCTTAGCTTCTGTGCTTTTTTTTTTTTTAATATAGTTTCACTTTTTGTCGCTAACTTAGATTTTTTTTAATGTATTTATATAGGGCTGTACTGGATCTTCATTGCTGTGTGGGCTTTTCTCTAGTTGCAGA
This sequence comes from Cervus canadensis, assembly GCF_019320065.1. Classification (NCBI taxonomy): domain Eukaryota; kingdom Metazoa; phylum Chordata; class Mammalia; order Artiodactyla; family Cervidae; genus Cervus; species Cervus canadensis. Next base: position 41,766,908 of record NC_057386.1, read on the forward strand.
GAGTGGGGGCTCCTCTCTAGTTGGGTACGCTGGCTTCTCAGTACACTGGCTTCCCTCGTGGCGGAACATGGGCTTTCGAGCCTGCAGCCTTCAGTAGTTGTGGTGCAGTGGCATGTGAAGTCTTCCCAGACCAGGGATCAAACCCGTGTCCCCTACATTGACTGGCGGATGCTTAACCACTGGACCACCAGGGAAGTCCTTCTGTGCTTTTAAATAAACCAACGTGGCCTTTGCAGACTCTGGGGTTGGATGAAGTGACTGCCACCTGCCCAGAGGCAGTCTGTGAATGAGATGCAGAGCGTGTTCCCAGGTGCCAGCCATTTCCTCCGGGGCTTGGTGTGGGGCTGGGCCTGGCGCTTCCTCCCAGAGGCTGCCTGCTTTGCAGGGCCATGGCCTCTCTACCCAGGAGAGGGGGTCTGCGCCTCTGCCCTTCACCTCCAGCCGGGGCCTGCCTGTCCCTCCACCTATGCTCAGCTGGAAAAGCCAGCTTAGACCTGGGCTGCCCGCCTGCCGCTGCCGTGCAGTCCCCGCCTTATTGAAGCACTATGGCTCTGGCTGGTTGCAGGCCCCAGGAGACCGGGAGAGCAGCCAGTGGAAAGGTGTGGGCTGTGCAGCCACCTGGCCACATCGAGTGATTGCCCTCAGGAATTTTCCAAGGAGCAGACCTGCCTGTCTCTCCAGCTTGGTTACTCGGAGGTCTGCAGCACCCCTGAGGCGAAGCTGGCCAGACCGGCTGGCCAGGTGGGTGGTGGTCAGGACAAGCTCTGGCTGACAGTGTTGAGTAACCTTGAATTGGTGGCCTGGAAAAATGAGGGTCCTCGTTGACAAGACAGGTCTGGCCAGCACATTGTTGTGTGATTATCTGCACGAGTTATTAGCAGAGAAGGAGCTCACAGTACGGGGGTGTGTGTGTGTGTGTACGTGCGTACATACGTGTATGCACACATGCATGCCTAGAGCTGTCACCTACCCTTCTCTGAGCATACACACAGCCAAGGAACTGGCTGAGTCCCTTTCCCCACTAATACTCACACTGTATTTTATAGATCCTAAGACGTACTTTTTTTTCTCACATTTTAGCATCTCAAATTGCTGTGTGTCATACATTTGTTGGTGTGTTATAATTTGACAGTGCCATCTCTTAGCATACTTGAAATAATGGTGCATCTTGAAATCGAAGGCATCTTGAATTTAATGAAACCCACAAAGTAAGTAACCTGTAGAGGTCTTATTAGTGCCCAGTTTCTTGAAGGAAGGAAGTAGAACCACGTTATAGTGGTGGGAGAATTTATGACGTGACATCCTGATGTGGTTCAAGGGAATGAGCTTGGAAACCGGGCAGACCTGGACTCAGTTTCCAGCTTTATAGCTCAGAAGCTGTGTGATCTTGGGGAAGTAGAGCAACCTCTCTGAGCCCTGGGTTCTTCCTCTACCAATTGTGGGTCATGGCTCCACAGCCATCAGGATTGTACGCTGTGGCTGACAGTGTGGCTTTCGCTGTTCCTCTCTTGCTGGGTACTGACCATCTAAGGTCACACTCTTCCGTCCGCCTGAGTTGAAAGGGAACATGAAGGCAGCAAGTGGGTCCTTGGCCTTCCGAAGATAACAGATGGAGCTGGCCTTCATTCCCTGGCTTCTTTTTTTTTTTTTAAAAGAGACGGGGTCTCGCTATGTTGTCCAGGCTGGAGTACAGTGGCTATTCACAGGCGCGATCCCACTACTGATCAGCACGGGAGTTTTGACCTGCTCCGTTTCCGACCTGGGCCGGTTCACCCCTCCTTAGGCAACCTGGTGGTCCCCCGCTCCCGGGAGGTCACCATATTGATGCCGAACTTAGTGCGGACACCCGATCGGCATAGCGCACTGCAGCCCAGAACTCCTGAGCTCAAGCGATCCTCCAGCCTCAGCCTCCCGAGTAGCTGGGACTACAGGCGCGCGCCACCGCGCCCGGCCATTCCCTGGCTTCTTGACTCAGTGTATAATCCTTGAACACATCTTTTCCTTCCTCCCCTCCTCCTCCTCCCACTTTGCCGGAGTTTTCATTTTCACATGTGTTTCCCTTTAGCAATTTTCTTGCAAATCTCTCTCCTCTCCCTTTCTGTAAAATCTTCCCACATGTAGCCTCTTTGAAAAGCTCCCTGTGCTGGGAGAGGGGAGGAGGCTACGCCCCGTTTCCAGGATGGCACAGGCCCCTGGAGCCTCAAGACAGTAGTCAGTGGTCTAGTGTGCTGTGGTCCCTGCAACCCTCAGCTCAAGTCCAGCTTCTGATGCCACCAGCCCGGCTAATTCCTGTTCCCATGGCCTGCAGAGCTCAGCCTGAGAGGCTGCTCCAATGCTAAGTGATGGACCCTGCCATCACCAAGCGTATTTAATATTCCTGTACCTTCCTTGCTGTATTGAAAGCAGACCTTGTTCAAATCCTAGTCCCGAGGGCATTGTGACCTTGTCAAATTGCTTAACCTCTCTGAGCCCCGGTTTTCTCATCTGAACCATGGCTGATGCACAGAAACATCCAGCATGTGCTAGTTGCCTGATAGATGTCTTCTTTCCTGGTCTTCCTCAAATGTTTAAGACCACTTGTGTTTCTTGAACTGGGTGCCAAGGGCTCAGGGAGTGCCCGCCGACAGCGTCACTCCAAGTAAGTGCCCTGAAACAGCTGGAGGAGTCCAGGGCAGGGAGTAGGGCGGTGAAGGCACGGGGACCCGCCTGTGTAAGCGGGATGTGATGGGTGGGCTGGCTGGGCTGCAGGGGAGGGAATGGGGTAACCAGTCAGTACTCGGCACAATACTTGGGGGTGAAATTAACAAGGTGGGGGCTGCTCACTAAGGGAGGAGCAGTTCTGAGGGAGCAGCAAGTCGAGATTGAGATGTCTACCTGAAAGTGGGCCACGCTGAGCTGAGGAGCTCAGATGCTGGCTGGAGGGAGACTGTCAGAGCGGGCTGTGGTCTTTTTTTTTTTTTTAATATCTGTTTGGCTACCCTGAGTCTTAGTTGCAGCACTCCAGATCTTTGATCTTAGTTGTAGCACGCGAGCTCTCGGTATGTGCGACATCCAGTTCCCCAACCAGGGATCAAACCTGGGACCCCTGCATTGGGAGCACAGTCTTAGCCGGAAGTCCCCCGGCTGTCATCTTAGACCTTGTTTTCATCAGTGGTCTCTTCTCTGCCTCTCTTGAGATCCTGATGGAAAGCCAGTAGCCTGACTTCCTCCATTTTGCATACAGTGTCGGGGGTTTGCAGCCCTACCCTTGATGAGATCTGAGGGTGGACCTCGGTTATTTGCATGTACCAAGGGGTGTAATGCTTTTAACCAGACCTAAGAGGCATGGAGATGCAGGTAGGGTAGAACCCTGCTCAAAAGGAGCCCATATCAGCTGGCGCAGCGGCTCCTCGGGGGCCCCCGGGAGGCAATGCTCCTGGCTTAGTTTGGGGGGGAACCAGTGGGTTAGCTGTGCTAAGGCTGGGAAAGAAAAAACTGCCTGCTCAGTAATGCTTTTCTCCTTAAAATGGTACATAAGGGGCAGGGGAGGTGAATTAGAGGACCCAGCCTGGCATGTGCCTCTTTACCCGGTGCCCCAGGGAGGGTTGTGGGTGGAGGCAGGGCTTACTGTGGGGAGGGTGCCCCGAGATGGCTGGAGGGCTCAGGGACCCCAGTTCAGGGCTGAGGGTGAGGGGGGATGTGGAGAGAAGGGGGAGGGGCTGGCCTCCCAAATGCGGTGACTTTCTAACTGGGGGCTTGTTTAGGGACAGGCATGTGTGGCCCGGGAGGAGTTGTGTTTCAGGCAAGAAGGAACAGCATGTGCCAGGACGTGGGGGGTGAAGCTGGACAGGAGCTTGGGGTATGAGGGCTGGCAGTGTCCTGTCCTGGGGCCGTGGGCGCTGGTCTGAGGAGTTGGGACCTGGTTGTTCAGCAGCCAGTGGGGAGCCCACAGGCTCTGTGAGGGGGACTTGAGGGACTTCTGTGTCCTGGACTCCCTGGGCGCCTCTCACCTCTGCTCCCCAAGCTCAGTGGTTGGATCTAGTGCTCTCCCCTGTCCCCACTGTGGGGGGAGGCCTGGGAAGGGAGCTGGCTCAGTCCACCCTGGCCAGCCGTGCGCTGGTGGCCCTGGCACTGGGCTGCACCCCTGGAACTTGAAGCTTGGATAGCTGGACCTGGCGGAGGCCGTAGGACAAAAAGGAACCGCTGGACTGAGCCTGCCGGGAGCTCAGTCCTGCTGGGGACTCTGGGCTGATGGAAGGTGCTGGAAGGTTATAAAAGCAGGGGGCCTCTGCGGTGTGGGGAGGGAAGAAGTCATCCTGTCATTGGCCAGCTGATCCCACTGTCTGCCCCAGGTGCTCGGTCACTAAGTCGTGTCTGACTCTCTGTGACCCCATGGACCGTAGGCTCCTCCGTCCATGGGATTTCCCAGGCAAGAATATTGGAGACGGTTGCCATTTCCTCCCCTGTCTGCTCCAGGAGGATGAATCAAAAGGAGCCTTGGCTGTCGGCTGTGGGTGAACCCTGGCACCTGCTTGGACTTTCAAGGCCCAGGGGTTTCTGTGGCAGAGAGGGAATGGGGTAGGGCTGGGTAGGTACCCTGCCTGGCTTTAGGCTGTCAGCCCTGCTTAGGTTGGATGGCATCACTGACTCAAAGACCATGAGTTTGAGCAAATTCCGGGAGACAGTGAAGGACAGGGGAGCTGGGCATGCTGTAGTCCATGGCATCACCTAGAGTTGGACACAACTGGACAACTGAACAACAGCAACTGCTTAGGTGTGTTCCCCCAGAAGGTCGTGTCATTACTTTGTCTGAGGGCGCCCTGCCGAAGGGAGTGCCGCTGGGCCCACCTGGTGGGCTTGGGGGTGGAGAGCTGGCCCCTGGTATCCCTTCCCCAGCATTCACTTTAAACTCCTCTTATCAGACGGGAACACAGGGAGCCCCCAAGACAAGCCCCTCAGACTGCTGTGGTGTGAGTAATTAAGCCCTCCCTTCAAACAGCCACATCTTTAAAAGCTATAATTTGTAGCCCAAAATAGCTGCCTGCTTTGAGAGCCAGGAGAGCCCTTGATGCACACCCCCACACACACACCCCCCAACGTGCACCCTGAGAGTTCACTTGACGTTTGGCCCTCCACCTCGCCCATGATTTTCTCGAGGAGAGCCGTAGAGACAACAGCTGGTGGGAACTGGGGCTTCCCGGTGGGCACTTGGGGAAACTTTTTTGAGAATTTAGAGGGGCCCATGGAAGTTAGGGTTCTTGATTCAGGTTCCCATGGCTGCTCCTGTCTGTGTGATGACAAAGCGGCCTAGAGGGAAGAATCACAGCATCACTTGAGGGCAAAGTGTGGATTAAGTTCTCTGGCATCCTTATCTGTAAGGAGGAGACAGTATTTACTTGCAGGGATTTTAGGGGAAGGAAATGAGACCCACCCCCACAAAGCATGCAGCAGACACGGGCCAGGCAGCCAGAGCTGCCTTGTCTTACCTTCCCGGCTTTGCTTCCTCTCTGGTGTGGTTCCACCTGGCTTCTCGCAGTCACTTCTTGCCTATGGATTCGGGGAGGTGGATGCCAGGGACTCAGCCAACAGGAAACACCTCCCCTGACCTGCAGCCTCTCCAGGCTAACATGCCTGGAATTCCTGGGGCTGGCCGCTGGGTTTGGTTTCCAGATGTGGAAGCAATTTAAGTTCTGTTTTCATAATCCCCAACAGTTTGCCTCCAAAGTCCACGTTCTCACTTGAAAATCAAGACCTTTGGCTTGACTTCAGGGGCAGTAGGGAGGTTGGATAGCCTGTTTGAATTCTTTTTGTTCAGGAGGTGGATTCACTAGGGTGCTCAGATCTGGGACCCTGGGCTTTGCTGGGACAATTTAAACCCCATCAAGAGCTTGGTCCCTGCGGGAGCAACAGCTGACCCTTGACTTCCCTTGTGGGTTCTCCTTAGAGGTGGGTCTCTTAGCCAAACTCAGCTGTAGTATCTGCCTGGCCTCTTGGTCACTGATGATCATTGACCTTAGACACCCAACCCTGGCGGGGAGTGGAGCCTCTGGTTCTGGCCATGGCAGGAGCAGGCTGGCATCACAGCCGAGCGGGGTGCCCACGTGTCCCAGGAGTGGCAAAGCGCCCTCCTTCCCAAACTGACCACAACAGAGGGAAGAAGTCTGCCCTGGATTTCAAGCAGCCAGAAATACTGCCTGGCGTGGAGAAACTGGTAATATCCTGCTCAATTACTGGGCACTGCTGGCCACAGAGGTGGCCTGGCCCAGGGTTAGAGGCTCTGTGGGTTCCAGGGCTAACTGCTGATCTCTTGTCAACCAGTCACTATTTAGAGGAAATAACTTTTACATTTATGTACTATGTACAGTTTTATAGGCACACAAAAATTGCTTTCGCAAATTTTAAATGCCTGTGGTTGAACTGCATACACACTTCTTTAAAATTAAACTATAATTCCTATGCTATTGAGAGAACACAGGAAATGGAAATAATTTATTTAAGATCCATATATAAATAGTATTACAAAACATCATCCTGATAATTGTAGATTCACCAGGCTTTCAGTATCCATAAAATAGTTTATTATCATTTTTAAAATATTTATTTGGCTACACTGGGTCCTAGTTGCGGCACTCGGGATCTTCGATCTTCATTGTGGCATGCCATATCTTTAGTTGCAGCATGTGGCATTTAGTTCCCTGATCAGAACCTGAGCTCCTTGCGTTGGGAGCTCGAAGTCTAAGCCACTGGACCCCCAGGGAAGTCCCAGTACAGTCTCTTTAGAAGCAGCAGGACCTCAACATGGTCATGGAAGAGAAGCCAAGAATTTCTCTAAGGAGAGACCACTCCCAACCTCCCCCAAAAAAATCCCAAGTTTCTTGATGAGGTTCTGGAGACCCAGTAGTTAGTTCTCTACAGAGGTTGCATTGAATTGACCTTGAAGGAATTTGCTCTTATTACCTGGATGAGAAGGTGGGTGGAGAACGTGGACCTCGCTGAGGGGTCTCCTCACAGGCTTCCTGGAGGAGGAGGAAGGTGTGCTAGCTTGCTTGGGCCACAGTGACAGTACCGCACTTGCGCATCTGAAGTGTCTTTTTTCACGGTGCTGCTGGATTGCAGGGTCCAAGATCCAGGTGTCCACGGGGTTGGTTTCTTCTGAGGCCTCTCTTGGCTGTGTTCTCCCTGTGTCTTCACGTGTGTGTGTGTATGTATGTGTACGTGCTTCCTAATCTCCTTATAAGGACACTGGTCATATTAGATTAGGGCCACCCTTATGACCTCATTTTTCATTTTATTACCGCTTTAAGGACCCTGTCTCCAAATACAGTTACATTCTAAAAGACTGTTGGTTAGGGGGGTTGGGCAGACAGAATTCTGCCCAGAACAGAAAGTTTCTCTGAACGGTCCTCCAAGGGTGGAGGAGGTGAGCACAGCCTCCATCCAGAGAGAGCCTGAGAGTGGGCAGCTCTGCCTTCAGGTAAAGGCCCACCATCGATGAGGGGCCCTTCCTTCTTGTAGCCTGAGCCACCCTCGCCTCTGCATCTGGTCATTTGTAACCCAGACTGCTCGCCCTCAGCTCTTGTCCTCGAGGACTGGTTTTATCTGAGGAGGTTGTGCTGCTCCTCCAAGCTCCCTCTTTCTGCCAACCCTACCTTTTGTTGCTGTCGAGTTACTAAGTCGTGTCCTACTCTGTTGCGACCCGTGGACTGTAACCCGCCAGGCTCCTCTGTCCATGGGATTCTCCAAGCAAGAATACTGGAGTGGGTTACCGTTCTCTTCTCCAGGGATCGAACCCGGGTCTACCTGCATTACAGGCCAATTCTTTACCGTCTGAACCACCAGGGAGACTTCAGAATGAAGCAAGGCATTATCAAAACGAAGGGTATTTCTCCTTCGTAACTAGATACAATTAACATATCTAGTGAAATCCAAGCATCATTCCCTAATATCACCCAGCTTCTATTGATGGTTCATATTCCAGCTTCCTGTTTGTCCCCAAAAGAGCCTTTACATCTTGGTGGTGTTGCTTGCTTGCTTGTTCGAACCAGGATCTAATCAAAGGTAATGTTCAATGTTTATGTCTCTCGGTTAATCAAAAACAGTAGTTCTCCCAGTATGGCCTAACAAGAGATCCAGCATCTCCTGACAAGTGGTGAGAAATGCACTTAAAAAAAAATCTCTTTCATCCTATCAAAATGCACATTTTTAGACCTCACCCCAGACCGACTGAATCTGAAACTGATTCGATTTGAGTTTCAACCATCCACCCCGCCCTCCACATGACTCTGGTGCACATGAAGTTCGAGAACCACTGGTCTAGAAAAATCCCCCTCCCTCTTCTTATGACATTCTTTCTTGGAAAAGACCAGGCCAGTTGTCTTGTAGAAGATGCCACACTCTGACTATCTCCCTGTGGTGATGTGTAACTTTTTCCTCTGTTGGCTGCTTTCCCGTTTAGCAGAGGTTAGGTTTTAAGTCTTGATTAGAATTAAGTGTTTTGTAAAGACTGTATGGTAGGTGATGCTGTGTCCTTCATACTGTAACACTTCGGGAGGCCAGTGTGTGGTTTTTCCTGATTAGTGGTGCTAGGTTTGATCACTGCATTAAAAGGACGGTAGCCTGTTTTCTCCATAGTAGCAGTACTAGGGGTGCAGTGGGGATTTCAGTAATCTGTAGGGGGATTCTTTGATATTGTGCAGGTGTCCAGATCTTCATCAACCTTTGGCCTAATGGTTTTATTCTACAGCTGTTGGGTGTAATGTTCTGTTTGTGTCAGGTCAAACTTGTCTTCACATCTTCTGTCTTCCTTGTAATTCTCTTGTTTGCGTGCTCTATCATTTACTGAGAGAGGAGTTAAAATCTCCAGCTTGTTGTTCTAAGTTTTGCTTTGTGGCATTGTTTGTTTTGTCAAGCCCCACAACTTGTGGGGTCTTAATTCTCCGACCAGGGATGGACCCCTGGGCCCGGCAGTGAAAGCTCTGAGTCCTAACCGCTGGACCACCAGAGAATTCCAGTGAGCCTTGTGTATTTTGAAACAATGTTTTTGGATGCATAAATGCTTAGGAGTGTTACATCTTGTTAAATTGATTTGTATTGTTTTTTAATGTCCTCTATCTCTTGCCTTAAAGTGTATTTTGGCATTAATGTAGCCCCTTCAACTTTTGGTTGGTGTTCGGGTGGTATATCTTTTTTCTACCCATCTGTGTCCTTACATTTAAACTGTGTCTCATAAATGCCATGCAGTTGTTTTTTAATCTGATCTGACAATATTTGTCTTTTTAAAAAACTTTATTTTTGGCTGTGGTGGATCTTCATTGCTGCTTGGACTTTTCTCTAGTTGGGGAGAGCGGGGGCTACTCTCCAGTTGCAGTGTGCTGGCTTCTCCTTGCAGTGACCTCTCGTTGCAGAGCACAGGCTTAGTAAATGGGGCACACGGCCTTAGTTGCTCTGAGACGTGTGAGATCTTCCCGGACCAGGGATCGAACCCATGTCTCCTACATTGGCAGGCGGATTCTTCACTACTGAGCCATCAGGGAAGCCCCAATATTTGTCTTTGAATAGGATAGTTTGTTCCATGTTATTTAATAAATTACTGATATGGTGGAACTCTTTATATTTGGTTCTCTTTTCCTCCCATTTTCCTAAATCCTTTCAGGATGACTTACATGTCTCCCTATTCCATTTTTTTTCTCCTTTAGATTTTTAGCAGCAACTTTTTCTTTCTTTTTTAACATACATTTTGACATGCTCAAATGTGTTCTTGGAACAAAGTGGGGACAGAGGGCTCAGAGTGTCTCCTGGGCAGGGAGATGGTGAGGGGCGTTTCCAGGGGGTCCCAGGGTCTGACACCTTGCCCAAAGAGCCAGATCTCACTGATCTCACTGGCTCACTGGCCCTTCCTACAGCCCAGACTCGAGCGCCACTTATGCCCATGGATTGTCCCTCCACGGACACCCAGAGCCCAGGTGCCAGCTGATTGATTCAGTGAGCACTGCACTCCGCCGTGAGCATGGGCAGCCTCCTCTCCTTGTCAGCAGCCTCCTGGGAAGTCGTCCTGATCCTAGGGGTGGAGGGTGAACTTGGACCCGGGGGAGCTGGTTAGCAGATCTGAATGGACACAGACTGGTCTCCAGCTCTCAGGCCAGCTCAGCGAGGTCCCGCGGCCTTTGGGGCAGACAGGACACATGGGTCAGCTGGACAAAACACGCCTGGCCAGTGCCTAGGTGGTCACTGCCGGGATCTGCCTCAGACCCCCCTGCCCACCACTAACCCTCAATGCCTGCGGTCCCTCTGCTCTGCCCTTCAGGGAATTCACCCACCTCTCGTCCTAGTTTGGCTGCCAGAGGGACCATTGGGCATCCTTCACTTCTAAAGTTTTCCTGGGAGCTGTGTCATGCCCCCAGCCCCTTCCGGTACACTCGGGGGACCCTGCTTTGTCAGCAGTGTGTGTTGGAGGGTGAAGAGATCGGGCCGAGACACAGCTCGAGAGTTGAAATCAAAACACTGAGTAAAAGGCAGTGTGGGCTTCCACATCGCTTCCATCATGGTGGTGTGTGCAATTGTGGACCACCTCATCTGACCACCTTGGCTTTATGTAAGTGCGAGGTCTTGAGAAACATGCACATGGCTTTCTCTTCTGTTCGTTACCAGTCTGAGACTCCACCGCTGATGGGGGCCAGATCCAGGACTGAGCCAAGTCTGCCTGAGAGCCTCAGTCCCCACATCTGCAAAATGGTCTGGTTTGATACCTCCCTCCAGAGGGTGATGTGAGAAGCAAACTTTCTTCGTGTTCTTCACTTGAGACTAATCATAAGCTCCCGAGGAAACCCAGTTATCCCTGTGGTCCTGCTCCCAGGAGGTGCGGATCCACTTTATGGTGGAAGTAGTCTGGCAGGTGGGGCCTCCCATGTAGCTTAGTGGTAAAGAATCTGCCTGCTATGCAGGAGACGCAGGTTTGCTCTTTGGGTCGGGAAGATCCCCTGGAGAAGGAAATGGCAAGCCACTCCAGTATTCTTGCTTGGAAAATCCCATGGACAGAAGACCCTGGTGGGCTACAGTCCACGGGGTCCCAAAGAATTGGACACAACTTAGTGACTAAAGAACAAGTGTGGCTGGTGGGGGCGTCTACTCTGAGATCCGCTCCCAGAGGCTCCTGGGTGGGAGGCCAGTTGAGGGTGGTCTTGAGCTGCCGGTGGCACTCTCCCTAAAGTGAGGGTTCAGGAGGGGACCCAGGAGCCCCTGGCTGGGAGGAGACAGCTTGAAAGCTGCTTTGGCTGCCCCACTGCCCCCTCCCTGGGAGGGGGGTTAACTAGAGGGGACTCTGCTCTGTCCCTGGGGCTGGAAACATGGAGTCTATCTGCCTGCCTGATGTAGCCACCCCATCAGAGCGCAAAGCTTGAGCTCCAGAGCCTTGATCTCACAGTATGAGATCAGTCCCCAGGGCTGGCTGAGATGGTTGATAACCTGTGATAGTTCGGTGACCGGGAGCTCCCACTTTTGTCTTTGGCTCTGATGGGGACGAGTTGAGGCCTTGTATCTGAGTCAGGGTTGTTTTTGTTCAGAAGGCAGGGCTAAGGCACCAGCCTCTCTGTGTGGACACTTTAAATCCCCCTTATTCCCACCCTCGCCCCTTGGATGGCGCCCGGGCAAGCCCCTACTAAACCAGAATCTCCCATCAGCCCCTGATGAGCGCCGACTGCCTGCAGAGCCAGGCCTGGCTTCAGGGCAGGAGTTGTGGCCACAAACAGGGGTCGGGGACCACCTGCATCGCTGCTAATGGTGGCTGCCAGCATCTCTGCATGATGAGAGCGGCTGAGCCACAGTGGCGAGTAGGGGACCCCCGCCCAGGCGACCTCATCCCTTCCCCGTGCACCTGGGGCGTTGACACCAACAAGTTAACTCCTTAACCTGAATTTTCTGCCACCTGCAGGAAAGACCCAGAGAGACCCTGACCCAGCCTGTCATGGTTCCTGGGGGGTTGGCCAGCTGAGAGGGTGAGGAGGGATTCGGTCCCCTGCCTGGCCCCCCAAGCCCGCTTCAGCCTCGCCCAGACAGCAGGCTGGCCTCTCCCCCACACTGGGCTTGGTTTGTGTCCATCTCTCCCCCCCATACCCTCCCTGCAGGGGTTCCACGTGTGCCCACTGGTGCCTGGCAGCAGGGGAAGCTGGGATGTGCCCACCCAACTGGTGCCTGGCAGCAGGGGAAGCTGGGATGTGCCCACCCAAGCTATTTTTACCCGGCCCTGTCCCCACAGAGCTGTTTTCTGGCTCTGTTACTGCCAGGGGAGCAGAGCCATTGCCAGGGCTGGGGGTGGACAGCCGGAGCTGCGAGCCTCGCAGACTCCCTTGCCCAGGCAGCATCTCATCCTGACACTTATCAAAGGGTGTGATTAGTGTGCGGAGAGATCTTCCAAGACAGTGGGCAGAAGATGACCTCGTGGGAGAAAAGAGGCACCTATTTGGGGAGCAGTCTTTGTACTTGGAAAGTCTGGCTCCCAGAAGCTGGACCCAACCTGCATTCACCCCGTGTGCTGTTGGAGTCAGAGGGAAGGTTTGTGGGGACTGGAGTGGGGCCACTAGGCCTGCAGGCACCCCGACTGCCTTCTCTCAATACAGTGAAGACAATAATAGATTTTTTGAACACTTTCTGCTTAGAATGGGCCTCTCTGGTGGGTCAGATGGTATAGAATCAGCCTACAAACCAGGAGACCCAGGTTCGATCACTGAGTTGGGAAGATCCCATGGAGAAGGGAATGGCAACCTGCTCTAATATTCTTGCCTGGAGAATCCCATGGGCAGAGGAGCCTGGTGGGCTGCGGTCCATAGAGTTGCAAAGAGTCAGATGTGACTGAGCAACTAACACTATAGTTTCACCTCGGGTTAAAATAGGTACCAACTCATTTAATCAGTCCTAAGTGTTAACCCCATTCCATGGATGGGGAGCCGGGATTTGAACTGGTCGGTCTGCCTTCAGAGTTTGCTCCTAACACCACTCTGCCCCTCTGCTTTGCTGTATTTCTGGCCCCTGTGCGGTGCAAGGCTTTGTTCTAGATTCTTCACGGCAGTCTCGCCAGGCAGGTGTTTGCACCCCTGTCTATATGAAGCTCAAAGAGTGAGCAGCTGGGTCACAGCCACCAGCAGCCACGCTGGGGTCGGCACTCAGGGCTCCCATGCTGGGCTCTTCCCAGCGATCCATCTGCACCTCGGTTTGGGTGCACTTGTCAATCACCCACGCTGTGCGCTCTGTGATGCTGATTGTGGGGGTTCAGGTGTAGAAGTCCTCATGTTTATCCCCTTAGGGTCTTCCCCCTTCCTGGGAAATGTGGAAGTAGGGTCACCTGGAGTCTTTTAGCTGCCAGGAAAATTGGCTGGGATGCTAAGTTGCTTCAGTTGTATCCGACTCTTTACGACCCTATGGACAGTAGCCCACCAGGCCCCTCTCTCCGTGGAATTCTCAAGGCAAGAATACTGGAGTGGGTTGCCATTTCCTTCTCCAGAGGATCTTCCCAAGCCAGGAAGGAAACCCAAGTCTCCTGCATTGGCAGGCGGATTTTTTACCACTGAGTCACCTGGGAAGCCCCTTGGGCTGGGATGGGGAGGGCCAAAGAAAGTCATCCATCTGGGCCCCACCACACCCCCTCAGAGCATGGACAGTGGGGCGGTGTTGGCCTCTCCAAGGCTTGGAAGAGCCCCACTGATCCTGATGCTTGGCCTTGTCATCAGCCATTGAATTCAGCTCACGCCAGCTTCCTGCAAAGGAAGAGGTGATGTGGGGCCTGCTGGTGGGTGAAGGCTGCTCCTGAGATTGGGGTGGCGGGGCGCCATGGGCAGACTGTGTGCCTCTGGGCTCCCACTTCCAGCTGAGGCCAGCGGCATCCCGCCCCAGCGCAGGACGAGGGCGGGGGGAGCAGACGCTGGTGCTGCAGACCTTCCCTGCCAGAGCAGCTGGCTGGGACCTGTTTGCTCAGCCTTGGGCTCAGAACTCTCCAGAAACCCCAGTCCCTTGAGGATGGCGTACCTCCTGGCCTCTGGTCTGTCCTGGATCTCACTGGCTGACTAGCCAGGGACCCATGGGCTGTAGGGACAGCTCAGCTCCTGCAACACACAGACCCTAAGAAGGGGCAGAAATTGTGTTGAGTGGCTCATGTAATTGACTGAAAGCTGTACTAAGTGAAAAACAGAATTGCTGTGAGCGTGTCAGTTGTTCACCCTCATGATCATTTGTCTAACCGGGTGCCACGGCCCCTCAGCATCAGGAGAGCATCAGACCACACATTGTTAGCCTGGAAAAAGAGCAACGTTCAGACTTCAGAGTCCTTGTGTCTACTGAGCGAATGTCACTTTCACACCATTGTAAAGTCAAAAAACAATAGGTCGCAGCCTTGTCTAACTCAATGAAACTATGAGCCATGCCCTGTAGGGCCACCCAAGACGGACGGGTCATGGTGGAGAGTTCTGACAAAATGTGGTCCACTGGAGAAGGGAATGGCAAACCACTTCAGTATTCTTGACTTAAGAACCCCATGAACAGTATGAAAAGGCAAAAAGATAGGACACTGAAAGATGAACTCCCCAGGTCGTTAGGTGCCCAATATGCTACTGGAAATCAGTGGAGAAATAACTCCAGAAAGAATGCAAAGACGGAGCCAAAGCAAAAAAAAGACAACAACAACAAAAAAACCCATAGGTCAAGCCATCATAAGTCAGGGACTGTCTGCCCTGGAAATGGTTTTGAAGTTACAATTAAAATTTCCACTTGCCTTGAGCAACAGTTGTGGGTTGAACCAAGAGGTGTTGCCGTAGGGAGAGCAGCCATTTTCTAAAAGAAAAGGCTGGTGTGTTGAGAGGGTGTGCACGTGGGTGTGTAGTGGGGATGCGGGGTTGAGGGTCTGGGATGTGGCATGTCCGGAGCTGGGCTCCAGGTCTCAGCGGGGGCATCTGTGGCCCCGGGCATTCCAGCCCCTCCCACTCCATCTCCCGTGTGTGTCGATGAATGAGAGGAATCTTCATCCTAACCCCCTTCTCTCCCTGGAGCTCTCCCAGGGCTGTTGTGAGACAAACGGTGTGTGTGTGTGAGACAAGACGCTTTGTCAAGGGTGAAGGGCCCAGCAGCTGTGGACCCTGCTCAGTCAGAGTAAAACTATGGCCAGGAGGTGGGGGTCGAGTTGGGGAGGGGCCCCTGTGGGGGGTCTGACCCTTCTCCTGCCCCTGCCCTCCTGTGGCTGAGACAGCCCACTCCAGGCCACTCTCTCCCCCCTGGGCAGGGCCTTGGGCCAGGTGCCAGGAGTGTGGGTATGTCTCCGTGGGACCTCAGGTGAGCAGGGGCCGTTCGTCCCCACCTGCATCCCGTGAGTTGGGTGTCAGGACAGAGTGCCTGGCTGAAACTCAGCCTCCAGCGAGGCAAACATGAGTTGGCCCTAGACCAAGCCAGATGCTTGCACACAGATGCTGATCTCCATGAGGCTGCCTGCCTGCCTTCTGGGAGCCGGCTGGGTGGCAGCCTCCTGGGGACCCCTGCTGACATGGTTCTAGGGGGAAGGCATGGGCGTGGGTGACTCACAGTCTGACCCCAGCACTGCCACTGATGCCCACATGGCCCCAGGCCAGACAGCGGTGGAAGGAGACCCGGCCTTCGGGGCCATGAAGACGGAGAGAAACGCCCACTTGCAGAGTGGCCAGGCCCCGCTCACGAGCCGCAGAGCAGGGGCTGTGCTGCCAAGTCTGGGAGGGTGAAAACCCGCGGGTGGGTGAACAGAGCTCACACCTTACTCCTCCGTGAGCCCAGCTCTCCCCGGAGGACCCTCGCCAGGTGACCTTGCACCAACCCAGAGATGCCCTGCTGGGGGGGCGGTAGGGGGTGGCATGTGGAAGTTGCAGCATTAGGCGGAGCCCCCGGGCTTCACAGTAGTAACATGCCCCTGGCCTGTGTGACTCGTCATGGTCACTGTGGGGTCTGCAAATCCAGGAAGCGTGGGTTGCATCAGTGATAGATGGAACCAAGTGAGCGGTGGTCAGAGGCAGGTGGGGGTCCTTTGCCCGCCAGCCAGGGAACTTCGGACAGGTTACTCTCTGAGCCTTGACTTCCTCGTTAGTAAAATGGGGATAGGAATCTGTGTCTCAAAGGGTCGTAAAGCCCAAATGAGATTATACATTAACTCTCAACTCAGTCTCCAGAATTGAGGGGTGGTCTGTGAATGTTGGATTTTCTTTTCCTACGGGGACACAGCTTTGGGCTTGCAGACAAGAGCTTGCTTAGGACATAAGATCTGTTAGGTTGGGAGCCCTGTGGGGTTGGATTATGACATAGAGTCAGACACAGCTTAGCGACTAAACAACAACAAAGGTGGAAAGAGCCACGTGAACAACAGGGGTGAGTTTAATTACACAGCCCCTCGGCCTCCACAGTCAGGGGTGGCTGGCTGCCTGATGCTGGCTATATTGGTCCATCTGGTGCTCAGCCCAAGTCACGGCACAGGCAGGAGCCAGGCTCATTAATCACCATCTATTCTTAGCCCTGGCACGTCTTGGCGGGGACAGACCCCCAGGAGGGCTGCCTACTCACCAGCGGGCACAGCCATGCTGCTCGCTCACCACCTTCCTTGGATGTTTCTGATCCTGTTCTTGTCTGAGATGCCCCGAGGCTTTTCACAGCCCGGTTACAATTACCCTTCCTGTTGTCCTGGGGCTGGAGGAAGCACCTCTCACCCGGGTTCTGCCAACCCTAGCTGAGAAGCAGGCCAAAGAACCTGGGGGGTAGTTGACATCTCGGCTGGGAGCAGGTGGAGGCATCCTTAGGGGCAAAGGATCCTTTGGGGTTCCTACATCCTTAGGGGCAAAACAGCCTTGAAAAACGACTTGCAGAAAGCTGCCTCTCAGACTAGGGTAAATGCTGAATAAAACCAGGCCTCTTCTCAGACGGTGAAAGGTTTGGGCAGATCTTTATGGTGTGCTGGCATTGTGCCGGGTAGTGTGTGAGGACTGTGGGGACCGGCCCAAAGCTCAGGCTGGAATTCTTGCTCCCCAGTGTGGCTGCGGTTGGATGGCATCACTGATTCAATGGACGCGCCCTTGGGTAAACTCCGGGAGATAGTGAGGGCCAGAGGCCTGGCGTGCTGCAGTCCATGGGGTCCCGAAGCGTCGGACACAACTTAGCGACTGAATGGCAACAGCAGTAAGGTGGCCGTGGCAGGGCCAGGACAGACCTGTTGCCACGCGTTATCCATCTAGGGCCTGCTGGGACACAGGGATTCCGTTGCCATGCTTACACAGAGGCCAGAGCTAGAGTTCAGAGACAATATCTGACATGCCCAGAATCAAGGTGTTCGGGTGCGGGGAGGGGGCAACCCTCATGCTCTGCTGATGTCCCTGTAGCATGCTGTATCACACTCTGCTAGGTCATTGTCACTGGGGCTGTGCCCTTATAATCTCCAGGAAGCCTTCTCCGAGTCACTTGGCTTCCTGTCCAGACTTTGGGATGGAGACCCTGCCGAGCGGCCCAGGTGCCCTGGACGATGCAGCTGGCCTGGCTGTGGCCCTTCTCCACAGACGGCGGTCCCAGAGGTTCCCACCCCTCACTGGGCTTGCTTAAGAGCCCCCGACACAAATCACGTGCCAGGGTCTCCTACCCGAGGTCTTGGGGTCTCTGGCTCCCTGGCACCACCTGCCAGTCCCCTCCTGGCGTCCGTGTGGTCTGAGCAGCAGTGCTGAGCCCCAGGAGCCAGGCTCACTCACGCTGTCCCCTTCTGTCTTCCCCAGGGCTGCGAGGTGCCAGACCCCACCTTTGCTGATGGCGAGCTCCTGCCCACAGAGCCAGACTTCTTTCCCGAGGATGAGGACGAGGCCATGACGCTGGCCCCGCCCGAGGGCCCCCAGGAGTCAGACATGGAGGGCCCAGTGGAGAGCACTCAGAGCCTGGAGGGGCCGGTCGGAATTCCCGCTGAGAAGGATGCGGGTCTAGGAGGCCTGTTCCTGCCAGAGGACAAGTGAGTTAAAACTGCCTGGAGCTTCAGGCATCAGGATAAGGTGATGAGCATGGCCCGCCCAGAGATTTGGAGAAGGAAGCAAGGGCTTCCAGTATCCACTGACCAAACAAAATTGTCGGCTCTTTGGAGACTCCCAGGGACGGGGGAGCCTGGTGGGCTGCCGTCTATGGGGTCACACAGAGTCAGACACGACTGAAGCGACTTAGCAGCAGCAGCAGTGTTCGTATCTTTGAAGGAAAAGGCAATTTCATGTTTCAGCCTAATGTATTTCCTCAGTTCAGGTGTTCTCAAACCGCAGCGGCTCTGGAAATCACAGTCTTCAAGGGAGGAGGTGCCTTTGGAGTTCATCTGTGTTGCGTCCTGGGAACGGTCCATCCTCTGTGCCTGTGACCACAGCCCATGGAAAGCCGGTCATGGGGACCACAGACCCTTTGGCCTATTGGCTAATCATTTGCTACCTGATCATTCTCGTTGTTTTCTGGGAGCAGTCACCAGGAGGCAGCCAGCAGTGGGTGCCAAGAGTTTTAGTAAAATTTATACAAGAACAAAGTGAGGAATATGACGAATGCAACCCCAGGCGCTAAGGAACCTAAGGGCAGATAAATAAGTAAATAAATAAAATAGGGTGGGGGTATCAAAAGACTTGATCTTTGTCACTCTGTCATTAATACTGTGATGCCTGGATCACCGTTTCCCACTTTTGAGTGCGGAGTCTTAGAGGGTGGAGTGATTCTAGTTAATGAGCAACTGCTGCCCAGTGACTCAAGGGAAGATATGTTTTGGTGATGCGTTAGTTACACTTCTTTGTTCTTAGGTTGTAGAGCAGGTGCAGCCAGCCCCTGATGCTGCCCCAGGCCATCCTGGGTCACCCGTGAGAGACCCGGGGCCTCTGACCCGTGATCTGTGGCGTCAGGGTTCTTTGGACAAGAAGTCCTCTCTATAAACATAGGAGACGCATCCTGCCTAGTAGCTCATTGTTGTTTATTTTAAAACCTCATTCATTGTTGGAACATAAGCACTTACACACAGCTTGAAAAAGGGAGGAAAAGTGAGAATGAAGGGCAGATAACTGACTTGATTCATGGTCCCACCCTCCGCACCCCAAGCCCTGTTGCCATTTAAATATTTTCATTTCCTGCTTTTCCTTCTTCTGTGTAGACCCATTGCATGCTTAGACTTATGCCTAAAATTTTACATCTTTTGTTTCATTCTTAGTTTTAATTTGTGTGTGTGCGCTCAGTTGCTCAGTCATGTCTCTTTCCCGCCTCATGGACTGTAACCATGCCAGGCTCCTCTGTCCATGGAATTTTCCAGGCAGGAATACTGGAGCGGGTTGCAGGTGGCTTCTTTACCACTTCGTGCCACCTGGGAAAACTTAAAAAAAAAAAATTTTTTTTTAAGTTTAGCTTTTAGTTTCCGTTTTTAAAATTTTTTTAAATTAAAAAAGGCTTTGAGTTTTAATTTTTTTCACATTATTGCTAATGTTTTTTTTTTTTACAAACCTTTCCACAACAGTTTGAGAGTCCACAGTTTCTGTGATCATTTCATTTACTGATACAGGCTGTCACTTAATAGCTATTTCAGTGTCGCTTCAATAAGCCTTGGAGTTGTAAGCAGTGTCTTGCTGCTCTGTGGAAACATCGATTTGGACATCTCTGGAGCAGAAACCCTTTCTGTGAGGAGATGTTGCCCTTAGGATACGATCCCCAGAGTGTGCTTAACCAGGGCAGGAAGTACAGGCTTCATCAGGGTCCTGGTGTCCTGCCACCCACGGACCCCCAAGGTCTGGCCTGTTTGTCCCCCACGGGCTGCGGCGCGCCCTGGTTCGCAGCTGGCCCCTGTCCTACACGCAGGTCCCTGGGCCACCCTCCGTCCATGACCACGTCAGACCTCTCCACGCACTCCACCACCTCGCTCATCAGCAACGAGGAGCAGTTTGAGGACTACGGGGAGGCGGATGACGTGGACTGTGCCCCCAGCAGCCCCTGCCCGGACGACGAGACCAGGACCAACGTCTACTCGGACCTGGGGTCCTCAGTGTCCTCCAGGTGGCCCCTCGGTCTACAGCGGCCTTTGGGATCCAGGGAAAGTGGCAGAAGCAATCCTGCCTCATCCCGGGGGGGGGAGGTTCGGCAGGCAGAGTCGTGAACTAACCGGGCTCTGCTCCTGTAGATGGGCGGGAACTGCCTTTGAATCCTGATTGGGGCTGGGGGTTGGGGGTCTGGAATTCCTCCTTCCTTCTACCTTGGGGAAGAAACCAAATTAACCAGCCTGAAGGGCCACAGACGCCAAGTGGCATGTTGATACCTTCCCACGCAGCTGAGTCATTGCTTACTCTGACGTTAACTGTCAGTTTCCTTCTCTGTGAAATGGGTACAGCTCTTTGGCTTCCTGTCTTTGAGAGCACTGGAGGAGGGAGTTCTGTTGTTCTAGTTCCACTCCTCATCCCCCAAACACACACATACACAAGGCTCGCAGGTTTCAGAGAATCTAGTGGTAATCTTGGTGGGATGGGGCAGGGTACCAAACTGGACAGCGATTCCAAAGGTGAACCTCTTTTCTTCTTATGACCCAGCGCGGGGCAGACGCCTCGAAAGATGCGGCATGCATACAACAGCGAACTGCTGGATGTCTACTGCTCTCAGTGCTGCAAGAAAATCAACCTGCTTAACGACCTGGAAGCCCGGCTGAAAAACCTGAAGGCCAATAGGTGAGGCCCCAGAGACCTGTGTAGGGGCGGGTGGATGGGGTGGGGACCCAGGGAAGAAGCATCGGGGCAGGGGCCCCCACAGTCCCCTGGTCGGTGATCGGGGGTCCAGCTCTCTCCTGGCCAGTGATCGGGGGCCCCCACTCTCTCCTGGTCAGTGACTGGGGGCCCCATTCTCTCCTGGCCAGTGATCAGGGGCAGTTTCTGAGGGCCAAGCTGATGCGTAAATTCCCTTCAGTGGGCAGAAAAAAGCCTCGCCTGCGTTTGCGTGTCCTATAGCCAGGGCAGAGGAAGCAGTGGGCTGGAGGCCTCTCTGTTCAATGACCTTTTCTCTCTCCCTGTCTCTCTGTGTAGCCCCAATCGAAAGATCTCCAGCACAGCCTTCGGACGGTAAGGCCCCCTGGAAGGTCTGGCCTGTTTGCCCCCCAAGGGTGTGTATGTGTGTGTTAGTCACTCAGTCGTGTCTGACTCTTGTGACCCCGTGGACTGTAGCCCATCAGACTCCTCTGTCCATGGGATTCTCCAGGCAAGAATATTGGAATGGGTTGCCACACCCTCCTCCAGGGTATCTTCCCTGCCCAGGAGTTGAACCCGTGTCTCCTGCATTTCAGACAGATTCTTTACCATCTGAGCAGGGTAGCTCGGGTTGAATGCTGTCCTCTTGCGCTACACTCCTGCTGCCAGGGTGGCCAACTCTGTGCCAGGAACCCAGACGCAGCTAGTGCCCTGCGTGTGGCTGGACGCACAGAAGGGACGAGGCGTCCCAGGGCAATGCAGCAGCGGAAGACCCTCTTCCAGGAAAGAAGGGTGGGCTCCTCCCCGGCCTATCTGGTACCCCTCCTGGCAGGGCTCAGCCTCTCCAAACCCGCAGCTGCCCCTGCCTCTGGCAGGCACCCCAAAGATGCCCAGAGAGACACAGTCCGCCCCACGCTGCCATGTGCTTCTCTGTGCTCTGGAGCAGGTGGCTCTACCAGCAGAGGCCCTGGGCTTCCTGCTGGCAGAGATGGGGCGTGAGGGTCTCCCCTGGAGCTGGTCCCTCTGCTCCTGGGCCCACCGGGTCCCACACCGGCTCTCCTACGGACTCGCCCAGGTCCACACCCGGGGCCCTGGGAGCTGCAGAGAGGGTCCAGGCACTGGGGTGGGGCAGCCTCTTGGCTGAGACCCTGGCTGCTGCTTGGCATGGAGTGGGAGTCAGGGCTGCTGGGGAGCGGCAGGGGTTTTTGCCTCAGGTAAGGGTCACCTAGACAGCAGTGGCCCCTTTCCAATCCCACCCACTGACCCACGGTCCTGGGTGGGTCTCCTTCCCCCTACCCACGCCTGGGTCCCCAGTGACATAGCAGGAGCCAGCTTGGTTGAGGGGGCTGCGTGGTCTCAGGGGGCCCAGGCCCTCTGCCCAGATTGTGGTGCCCGGCTGCCTCATTGGGGTGGTTTCCCAGGTGGAAGGGGCTCGGGGTGGGGGAGGGTGCCTCCACTGGCTGGGGTCCCACGTCACCTCTTAGCTGGACCCCCGGTGAGCACAGGCAGCAGGAAGAAAGTCTGTGATGGACTAACCACATCTGCCGGGGCTCAGGAGGGCCATTGCAGCCTGTCTGCTGTCCTCTGGGCAGAGTGATCTCTTAAGGTCAGGGGTCAGGCCACTCTGCTCCCCTGACTGAGGGAGGGCGGCCTCCTCAGAGGGGGTTCCCGGTACTCTCCCAGCGGTCTGGGGTGCTCCCCCAGCGCATAGGCTGAGTCTGAACCCCAGTCTCCCCAAAGCCCCTGCAGCCAGACAGGCCTCCCCCTCCCCGCCGGGCAGCTCACGCATAGACATGCATCCCCCCCCACCCCCAGGCAACTGATGCACAGACATGCATCCCCCCCACCCCCCACCCCCAGGCAACTGATGCACAGACATGCATCCCCCCCACCCCAGGCAACTGATGCACAGACTTGCATCCCCCCCACCCCCCACCCTCAGGCAACTCATGCACAGACATGCATCCCCCCCAACCCCCACCCCCAGGCAACTGATGCACAGACATGCATCCCCCCACCCCCAGGCAGCTTATGCACAGACATGCATCCCCCTCACCCCCCACCCCCAGGCAGCTGATGCACAGACATGCATCCCCCCACCCCCAGGCAGCCGATGCACAGACATGCATCCCCCCCACCCCCACCCCCAGGCAGCTCATGCACAGCAGCAACTTCAGCAGCAGCAACGGCAGCACCGAGGACCTGTTCCGGGACAGCATCGACTCCTGTGACAACGACATCACGGAGAAGGTGTGCCAGGGTGGCCGTGGGCAGACGGGACTCACCACACGTGCCCCCTGGGATGAGGTTGGGGTGCTCCGAGCTACTGCCTGGGGATGTGGGAGACCCGGGAGTTGGGGGCAGGCAGCCCCGATCACCTGGACACATCCGCCCCAGCCCAACATGACTCCTCTTCACACACCATCCGTGGGGGCCCTGGCCTCAGTCCCACCATCGTTAGGTTCTCTGTCCCGTGGACTCAAAGGTTTTCTCCACCACCCCACTATGGTAGGTGAGCTTCCTGGAAAAAAAGGTGACAGAGCTGGAGAATGACAGCCTGACCAACGGGGACCTGAAGAGCAAGCTGAAGCAGGAAAACACACAGCTGGTGCACAGGTCAGGCCCGGCCTTGGCTGCGACGGCCCCAGGGGAAGTCGGGGCGAGGGTGACCTGCAGTCCTTCCAGCTCGGAGGGCCTGTGATATGTCAGCGCCTTGCTGTGGGCCCTGCCCGTGTTGGGCGCCCAGGAGGGCAGGTCTTTGGGGGACAGGGAGACAGGCAGAGCTTGACCTCGGCCCTCCAGGTCGGCAGCCCCAGCTCAGGTCAAAGGTGGAAGTTGGGACCCATTTCCTGTCTCTGTCCTGAATGAGAGCCTGGCTCCATTCTGGGGGACGAGCTTTACAGAGGGAGAGGCTGGTGGGAGTCAGGGGCTGCCACCTGTGGGAGGGGTCCAGGCATTGCTGCGCCCTCCGCCTGACAGAGGCCCACTGAACAAGACTTGATGAGATGGTGCGTGTAGAGTGTAATCCTTCTGAAACTTGGTAAACTGATCCCCACCCAGGGTCTGGTCCTCAACCTTGAAGGGCTCAAAGATGGGTCCTCTTGTGCAGCCCGGAGGGTCAGCCTCACGGAGGGTCATGTCCCAAAGTGGTACACCATCTAGGCCACCCGTCACAGGGTTAGAAGGTCCACAGTGGTGCCAGGCCTTCCCCGGCTCTGGCATGCTCTCCACCAGCCAGTACGTGCCCATGTTTGCAGTCAAGGTGCCCGGTGAGCTGAACTGTTGATCAGAGACATCCCGGGCCGGAAGGGAGGGAGCGAAAAGAGGAGGCGAGGCCTGAGGGCTGTTTGATCCTGCTGCGGTGAGGCCGGCCGTCTCCGTGCCACCCTGGGAGACCCGCTTCTCCCCTCTGGACCCCTCAGTGGCGTGTGTGGCTGGCCCGCTTCTCCTTAGCTGCCGCAGGGTCCCCCGTTCATCCCTCAGTAGAGCTGCCTGTCCACAGTCAGGGTGTCGGTGATGTGGGGTCCGGGGCTCCCCTTGGTCGCAGCCTAGGTTGAGGGGAGGAGGGTGAGGCCACAAGAGCTGGCTCTGCACTGGGGCCCACGCGCCTCTCTGCAGGGTGCACGAGCTGGAGGAGATGGTGAAGGATCAGGAGACCACGGCCGAGCAGGCCCTGGAGGAGGAGGCGAGGCGCCACCGCGAGGCCTACAGCAAGCTGGAGCGCGAGCGCGGCACGGAGATCGAGCTGCTCACCACCAGGTGGGTCCCTCTGATGACCCCTCACACCCGGGTCTCTCCCCTGTGGGCAGACGCAGTCCCATTATTTAGGCCCCCGGGGAGGCCTCCGATCCTAACTGTTCTTTTGATACCTGAACGCCTGGGCGTGTTCTCTAGGAAACAGGTAAAAGAATGTTCAAAGTAACATTTTTCGTTGTAGGTGCAACTGGAAGTGATGCTTTATCTATCAATTAGAGACTAGGTTAAGGAAATACACACACACAGAGGTCTTGGGCTGGGTCTGCTGTCCAGGCTTGGAGCGCCCCCTGCTGTCGGGTCCTCCCCGCCCCTGAACCCTAGGGCACCCTGACCCAGGGACCCAGGGACAGAGGCTGCACAGGGCCAACCCTGGGCCTCGGCCACAGCTGTTTGCAGTGGAGGCAGGCAGGGGAGGACGACCCGGGGCCGTGGCTTGGTCACTCAGTAGCTCCGTGACATTGGACGTTCTCTGTCTCTTCCTGGGCCTCAGTATCCATCCATCAGCCTCCCCGTAGAGTGAGTGGGAAGGCAGACGGGCTGCGGCACAGCTGAACACTGCACTTAGGTGAGGGCTCTGAGGATGTCCGAGGCCCTCCCCCGACCCAGGCCAGGGGCCCCCCCAAGGCCCCTGACACAAAGGATGGCTGCCTCCCCTTCTCCTCAAGCCCCCTGCTGCCCCAGGCTCTGAGCTGAGCCTTGGCGAGTCTGCCCGGCCCAGCTTGGGGTAGAGGGTGCGGTGGGAGGTGGTCTCTCACCTTGCACCTCATGGGCACAGTCAAGCAGGCCCAAAGGGAACCGGGCGGGCGAGACCTCCTTGCAGTCAGACACCCCACTGCCACCAATTTCCCTTAATTGTCCATTCATGTTCTAGAAGCTGTTGTTTCGCACCTGTTTCTTAATGAGCCTGGTCCCTCATTCAGCATTACATCCTCTGCCTGCTCCTGACAGCTGGCTGATGGGCTGGCTGAGAGGCGGCTGGGATGCAGGTGGGAGAAGACGGTGGGTGTGTGGGCCAGGGCCAAGGCCAGAGCCCAGAAAGCCGGCCCTCCTGAGAGCCGGCCCGGAGCCCTGCCCTCTACCTGACTCCAGGGGGCGCTGTTCCCTCAGATGCTGTGTGCGTCACGTGAGGCGGCCTCCTTAGAGGCAGGTGCGGGGCAGGTCTGAGTTCCCCTCAAGCCCTGGAGAGGGAGTCTTTTCTCCTGGGGAGCCCAGAGGACAGTTGGGGCCAAGAAGCCCTCCATCCAAGGAGGACATGACAGCGGGAAGGAGAGGGAATGCCCTACTGGAAATGGCCCAGCACCATCCCAGGGCCACTGGCTGAGGACCCAACTCACCTGCCCCTCTTCTCGGGTCACATAAAACTGACCTGGACAGTCCATTGTGAACATTAACACAGAGGGTTAGATGGTCAGAACCACTGCCCGTGGTCAGAGAACACGCGAAGGGAAGAGCCCCAGGGGAGGACGAAAACCAAGCATGGTGCATTCGTTGCCTTCGAACTGTGGATCCTCACAGGAGGGCCCTGCCATGGACCCCACAGGAAGACTCTCCATTTAGCAGAAAAATACCATGGCTGCGTCTGCCCCCGCGGGGTGTTTCAGGCCCTAAGCATGTATGTACAAAGAACCTCATGCCCTTATTCATTCACAAGTGAGTTTTTCCTTTTATTCGAAGATGATAATTCAGGATCTTTATCATTTTGCCTTGAATGACAGGGAGCTCAAAGCCATACTACCATTTGAACAATTATTCATGTTCTCTCTCTTTCTTTCATTTTCTGATATCTTCCCTCCTCCAGGGAGCAGAGAATTGCTGCAGACTGTCAGGTTGTCAGATAATCTCCATTTCTGACATTCTTCTCCCTCTCCTGTCCCCAGGGTGCAGCAATTAGAGGAAGAAAACACCGAGCTTAGAACGACGGTGACTCGGCTCAAGTCACAGACAGAGAAGCTGGATGAGGTGAGCGTTAGGTTCAGGCATTGCTCAGACTTGGATCTTGAGCTGAATCCACAGAGAGGCCGTGTTGGCCATCACTGGCCTTTTAGTTTCTAGTTTCTGAAATTCTCATTGCCCTAGCCAAAAAAAAGGGGGGGGCGGGAACAAATACAAATAGTTTGTCTTTGCATATTTCTGATTTTCCACATGTTGCACAGTGAATACATTTCTTTATATTATGGGGGAAAATGAGGAGAAAGAGGCCAGCCTCGATTTGGACTCTTACCTTCTATTCAAGTCCATCTGGCGTCATGGAAGGACTGTGGAGACCTGAGGCTTTTCTTGCTGCAGCGCTAGAATTAGGGGATGTAGCTGTTTCTTTAATTCATGCCTCCGAGGGCTCTGTCCAGGGGGCTGGTCTGATTGTCCATTTGTCAAGTTGCCTGCCCCAGGCCCCCAGGGAAGCCCGCCCCCCAGAGTACAGCGGGCCCCCTGGGAACTCTCCCCCTGCCCCGGCCTCCCCGGCTGCAGGAGCGGCAGCGCATGTCCGACCGGCTGGAGGACACGAGCCTGCGGCTCAAGGATGAGATGGACCTGTACAAGCGCATGATGGACAAGTTGCGGCACAACCGCCTGGAGTTCCAGAAGGAGCGGGAGGCGACGCAGGAGGTGGGTCGGCGGGCTCCAGGGCGCCCCACCCCACCACCCCACCACCCCCCACCTCATCCATGCTCCTGCCAACCGGCCTCTTTCCCCCGCAGCTCATCGAGGACTTGCGGAAGGAGCTGGAGCACCTGCAGATGTACAAGCTGGACTGCGAGCGGCCGGGCAGGGGCCGCAGCTCGTCCTCCAGCCTCGGCGAGTTCAACGCCAGGGCCCGAGAGGTCGAGTTGGAGCATGAGGTCAAGCGGCTCAAGCAGGTAGGCCCCGGGAGCCCCCGTCCCAGGGAATGAGGTGTCCAGGTCCCCTTGGGGTGTGTCTCCTCTGCAGGCCCGAGCGCTGGAGCGCCTCCTTCACCCGTGTAACTGCCTGCTTCTCCCGACACCTCGGTCATCAAGAGTCCATTTCAGAGGGTTCCTGGACACTCTCCTGTGACTGGGGAGCCCTTGGGGGTGGGGGAAGCGGGATCAGGAGGGGCGGTGACCCAGCAGGGGCCTGAGGGTGCTCAGAGACCCTGCAGAATAAATTACCCCCGTGGGGCAGCTCCCCGAGGTTCATGTCCCACGACAGTCCTAAACCCCAGCCCTTCTCAGCCACAAGGGGGCGCCCGGGGTCCCAGATGTGAGCCGTTAGGAGCCTTGAGGCAAAAGCTACAGCGGGGGCTGGTCACCTGGGTCCGGGCAGGATGGTACTGCTCTGGCTGCACGCAGGAGCCAAGAGGCCTCTGGAAAGAACTCCCCAGAGCAGGACTTCTGAGCCCGACTGCAGGAGGAGCCAAGGAGATCAGCTGACCTGCCACCCCAGGGCCCAGAGCATCACTTTCTCTGTCCAAGGGCCAGTGTTGGAGGAGCCACTGAGTGGGCAGTGTCTTCCGGGGCCCTTCTTCCGGCTGACCCACCCCCAGGGAAGAAGGGGTGGTCTGGAGCCATGTTTCTCTCTGGAAACCTGGCTCTCTGAGCAGGGCTATAACTCCTCCTCAGAACCCCAAGACCCCTCAGGACCCAGCCCTTCTCGCCCTGGCATCCGGCAGAGGCCTGGTCATCCATGGGTGTCCTGAACTGGCCGGTGACACATACTCGGGGGGAAGGAGGTGGGTTGTGGGGGAGGTCAGGAGGCCACGGATGCAGAGAAGCGGGTCCCGGTGGGAGTCAGACTTGCCTGTGTCCCCCTCTGCAGGAGAATCACAAGCTCCGAGATCAGAATGACGACTTGAATGGACAGATCCTGAGCCTCAGCCTCTACGAAGCCAAGAACCTCTTTGCCACCCAGACCAAAGCCCAGTCCCTGGCAGCGGAAATAGACACAGCCTCTCGCGATGAGGTAAGGTGCCCACACGCTCTCGTCGTGGAGTGTGGCCCCTTGCCGGTGAGTCCTGCCCCGGGGCAGGAAAAGCAGGCCAGGGCCTGGCCCCCTGTGAGTCCCCATCTGCAGTGACCCCAAGTGATGTGGCAGAGCAGTGACAGGGGGAGCCTGCAGGCAGAGTTAAACCTGCTCCAATTTCCTGTACGTGGTGGGAGGAGAGTGGGGTTTGGAGCAGGGCGGAGTTTGAGTTCGCTAGGTCGCGTGCCCGAATGGCCTGTTGATGTCATCGGTGTGTGATCCAGGAGAGGCCAGATGTCCCCTGGACCCAAGCCAGCAGGAGAAGGATACTAGTATTTTGGGGGGCACCTGCTTGCAGTATGTCTTCATTTAATCTTCTGAGAACGCGAAGGTTTTCTGAACTTTCATGTCACAGATCGGGAGACCAGGATCACCCAAGATCACCCAGCTTACGGAGAGAGAGGAACCCAGGTCCCTAGCACCAAAGCTCACTCTTTCTGCCCCACTGGGGTATGGTTATGAGAGATCAGGCCTCCGAGATACCCAGGTTAGATTTCAACAAGAGTCACCAAACCCCTTTACCCCGTGCTGGGGGCACACAGCCAGGAGCTGGTCCCTGGCCTTGAGGAGTGCCCACATGAGCCTGGCAGCAGCCTCTAGCCTGCGGGCAGAGGTGCAGCCCATGGACATGGCAGGAGTCGACCTGAGAAGGACAGCGGCAGGGCTGGGGGTGGCAAGAGGAAACAGCGGGCAGTCTTAGGGTCTTGGGACATTAGGTGTCACTCCTGATTATACATGCCTCTGGCCAAGCATTCTCTGCCTTTAGCAAAACTATCGCACACGTTTGGGCGCCCCCCCAACGGGCCAGTGATACAGGCCTCTCTGGGGGTGTGGCCTGCACCTCTGCACCTTTCCCCCTGCCCGGGTGTGACACCAGAGACTGGTGCCCAGGCTCCAAGGCTGGTTTTGTTGGGACACTGGCTCTGCCACACCCCGGCCCCCTGCCCGCCCTCTGACCTTGCTTTCTCGTTCCCTCCAGCTCATGGAAGCCCTCAAGGAGCAGGAGGAGATCAACTTCCGGCTGAGGCAGTACATGGACAAGATCATCCTTGCCATCCTGGACCACAATCCCTCCATCCTCGAGATCAAACACTGAGACGAGGGTTGCTGGCTGCAGAGCAGCCGCAGGACCCCCGGACCCCAGGATTCAGGGGCAGAACCCCGCCCCAGGATGCAGCCCGGGCCGGGCCTCCCACGCACACTGTAAATGTGTCTCTGGCCACCGCTGTGTAACGTGTACTGGTGTGGATGTGGGGAGGCCGTGCGCACAGCACAGCGTGAGCCTGGGCAGCCGTGGCGCCGTCTGCGCCATCAGCCGTCCTTGTGTTTTGCGGTCCCTTTGCGAGGGGCAGAGGGTCGTGGAGGTGGGCGGGGGCGAGGTCAGCCGTCAGGAGTTACGGTAATGACGAGAGCTAGAAGCAGCTTGCGTTTCAGATACTGGACAAAATGATTCTACCTCTGGGGACAAGGATTGAAAAGCATTCTAGTGCGACAGGCCCTTTGACCCCCATCCCTGTTTCCCCCTGGGAGCCGGGGCAAAGTGACACCCTTTTCCAGGAGCTTGAACGCCTCATCAACCTCTTCGGCCACCTTTCAGGCCCAGGTGCTTGAGTTCGGAGAGAAGGAAGGAGGTGGTGGGGGGCGACATGTCGGGGGTCCTCAGGAGCCCCTCCTGCAGCCAGCAGCCCCCCGTGAGGCTCGCGCACAGTGTATCCAAAGGATTCAGGCTTGCAGAGGAGCTGGAGGTGCGGGGGTTGGGGATGGGGGGCAGCCGTCATCCTGGGGGATCTTGGCATTTTGAGAGTTCTCCGTCAACCTGCCCATTCCTGCTTACCTACCTCTCCTTTTCTGTCTTGGTTTTGTCTTTTAAGACCATGAAAAATAAGCGGCATTCACTTGGGTGTACATGAAGGACTAAAAGAAAAGGGAAGGGGGTGGGGACAGTCTAGGGCACGTGCTGGCGTTGGGCAACCAAAGACACGGTCTCATTCCTGTCGGCCTCCTTCCCGGGGGCTGCCTTGTAGGAGAGGAGCGTGGATGGACCCTCTCAACAGCCCCCAGGGACTGGGAGTGGGCCTTGCTCACCTGTCCCTGGCCACAGCCTTAGGTTTGGGTTTTCAGAATCCATGCTCTTGGTTTGGCTCTGCCGGACAGTGAGGCCCTTCTGTCCCAGCCTCTAGAAACACGCCTGTACTCATGTCTTAGCCAAGAGAACAAATGCTATGCTGGTGTGAGAGACAGTTGGGGAAGTTGCAGGGAAACCTTAGTCTTCCATGCTGGTGGTGGTGTTTGGTGGTTTAGTCGCTCGGTTGTGTCCAACTCCTTGCAGCCCCGTGGACTGTAACTCACCAGGCTCCTCTGTCCATGGGATTCTCCATGAATCCAACCTACTGGAGTGGGTTGCTATTTCCTCCTCCAGGGCATCTTCCTGACCCAGGGATCAAATCCACGCCTCCTGTCTCGGCAGGCAGATTCTTTTACCACTGAGCCACCTGGGAAGCCCAGTTACAGATTTTAAGGGAACAAAAAGAAGGTCAAAAGACATAGCTATGACCAGGCCATGGCTGTAACTGCACCACAACAGAAACAATAAATCAGTACCGACTCCCAGTTCCGTTTCAAAGGTAAAGAAGGATCAGCCTGGTGACACAGTGGAAATTCACCCTCTGGATCTTTCACGTGATCTTTTGTTCTAGGCGGCTGGGAGCAGATATGGTACTCTTCTTTTGAGTTTTCCAGTTTGTCTCAATTTTGTGTGGCTTCTGAACCATTTCCTTAATCCAAATACAGATAAATGCGCATAGTCTTATTTCCAACATACCCCCCCGCCCCGCCACCCCGCGCGCGCCACACCCCTGCCATTTGTTTCCTTCAGCACTTGTCGTGTGAAAGAGAAGGCTTGGGCACGCTGGGGACACATGTGTGCAGAGGAGAGAGGGCTGGGAGGGTGAGCGGGGACCTGGGGACTGAGGTGTGTTCCCACTGACAGAGCAGGGCTGCAGCCAGGACTGGTCTTCATCCTGTTCCAGTCACTCGCGTTGTATTTTGCGACTTCTGTTTGAGCATGTGCATGGATCTGATCCAGGACTTTGGGGCCACCCGCACCAGGAAGATGAGGACAGGGGGTCAGTCTCCTGGGAGTCTCTCAACCCCTCAGGACACTGGTCTCCTTGGGGCCCCCAGGGGTCTAAGCAGAAGCGGCAGTGGAAGGAAGGCATGGGGAGTGGGTCTCTTGAGAGTTTTTGCTAAGAGGAAGGAACGGCATGAATCTAGACCGGAAAGCTGATGACTCACGCTGCGGCTTGGGTCTGGGTTTTATATGGGAAGGCATCCTGCAGAGAGGCCAGCCGGATCCGGGTCCTGGTCCATGGGCAGGGTGGGGGGGGGGGCTTGCCCTGGGGGAGGAGCGTTTTATGGGTGACAGTGTACATGCTCTTTAGCCTCACTGATGTGGAATTCCAGGGAAGGCCACAGAGGCCTGAGTTTATAACAGAGTCAGAATGTGGCAAGGAGTCTCCGCCCAGGGGAAAGCGGGTGGAGAAAGCTGTGAGCCTGAAGGGGGTGCCACGGGAGCTGACTCCCCCCAGGAAGCGCTGGTTGGAATATCGCCTCTGGACCTGGTCTGAGAACCTGGCTGACTTTAAAATTGAGACTGAGTTCTATTTAACACACACCCCAAGTTAAATCCAGCCTTCTTCAGCCATAATACATCCAATAGGCTTGTTCAGATCCTGTAGCTTTTTAGCCTGAAGGGAGCGATGCCACAGGGGTTCCAGGCCACAGCCCCTGTGCAGGTTCTAGAACGGGGTCCCGGGGGACAGACCCTTCTCCCCATGTGTTATCCCCTTTGCTTCCTGGTTGAAGGTTCTGCTTTTACCTCTCGGTGGTGGGGCTGCTGGAGAATATACAGGATGCCCCATGAAATGTGAATTTCAGGCAAAACAAATAACTTTCAGTAGGTGTTCCGTACAAATACTTGGGATATATTTAAAACGATAGACGTTTTAAAAATTCTGGTAACTGGGCCCTATCCCCAGAGGTTCTGATTCTGTTGTTGTGGGGTGCAGCCCAGGCATCATTGGAGTTTAAGAATTCCCCAGGTGATTATAATTCAACTGGGTGCCCCGGGTGGGTTTCATTTTTGCTAAGCCTGGCAACGCTACCAAGTAGGGGTTAGCAATGACTTGTCTGCAGGTTTTAGAGGTTGTTTCGGGATATGGGGAGGGGGTTCTACTGCAGTTTCATGTTTGACATGACCCTGGGCGGTTCTCACATTTAATCAGAACCCCAACAAAATTCGTTGAACCAGCAAGTCAATGTCTAAAAACAAATTAACTTTGAATTGCCAGAGTCAGATAAGTTATTTTAAATTTGCCGGTTCTTTGAGAATTGTCAAAGAGAAATTATCCTTTATCTGTAAACTCCTAATCTGTTTCTGACCCATTAAAAACAGAGTTTGACAACCTCCCAAAGTACCCAGACCTGAAATAGTAATAGTGGTTCTCAACTTGGGCTGTGCATTGGAATCACTAGGGAGATTTTTTTCAATGCTGCTGCCTGGGCCTCCAGAAACCTGGATTCAGTTGGTGTGGGTATGGCCCAGGCACCTAACTGTTCAGAGAGCTCCCTGGGTGATGGTAGTGTGCAGCCGAGGTTGGGACTCCTAGGAGGCGGTTAGCCAGAGGCAGGGAAAACCTCTGTCAGGCTTGTTAACCTAGGTGCTGGGTAACATTGAATTCCCCTGCTGAGACGTTGGTGGCTTTTCCTTTAATGATGTCAGATGATGAGACGTTAGCAGACCCCCTCACACCCAGGAGGGGAGGCCAGATGCCTTCAGGAGTGGGTAGATCCAGCTGTTCTCAGGAGCCTGGAAAGTGAGAGTCACTCAGTCATATCCGATTCTTTGGGACCCCATGGACTATATAGTCCATGGAATTCTCCCTTTCTCCAGGGGAATCTTCCCAACCCAGAGATTGAACCCAGATCTCCCACATTGCAGGCGATTCTTTACCAGCTGAGCCACCAGCCTAGGGGTTAGCAAACCTGAGTGGGCAGGTGGGTCTCTGCCTGCTGCTCATGGAGTCGGTGGGTGGCAGGTGTTGGGATGTATCAGTCTCAGGCCCAGTGATTAAAGTGAGAGTAGAACAGAGTGGGGGTGGGTGCGAGTGCTGAAAGCAGCCTCAGAAATAGCAGCTACCCACACACAGCTGAGCCCAAGGGGATTCCCGCTTTCTGATCTGTTTTCAGAACGGGTGGATAAAGGTCACCCCAGCCCCTACCCCATTCCTCACCACACCAGCATCCCTCCCTAGCCCTGGAGGCTCCAGGCTCTAGTCTGCTGAATTCCTGGCCCAGCCAGGTCCTAGGGGTCAGGAAAGCAGGCTCTTTTGTTCCAATGAGGGACTTAGTAACAGGCAAAGGCCTGCAGGGGCCAGTGGGGCCTGGTGGACCAGGCAGAAAGTAAGCCCTCTTTTTGTGCTCCGTAGGTGTGTGGGTTTAATGTGTTAGCAAATTTATACCTAAAAGCTAATTATAGATGTGATCAGAACAGGGGATGTGTTGGGATGGTTACGGTGCCCAGGCAATCACTTTGTTCGCCTGGCAGATCTACAGCGACTCTCTTATGGACTGGGGTGGGTTGTAGACTGAGGAGGGGGCAGTGCAGAACTTCAGAACTTTCCTCTTTTGGATCTAGGGCAGCCCCTCTCCTGTGATGCTTCAGGCTGGTGAGGGGCCACCTGGGTGACTTTGAGCAAGTCCCTTCCCTCTGCTGACCTTAAGGATCTCCAAGCCCTGCCAGCCCATTCTGAGCGGGCCCACGAACGGGCAGGGAGCATGAGAGGCCGGAGCCCTGGGCCTGCCTGCCTGTCTGCCCGCCCTTCTGCCACATTCCTCTTTCTTGGGGAAACAGGCTGCCTTCTAGAAAGGTCTGTTTCTAAAAGCATAGACCCTGCGAAGCTAGATGTCACGTGACGTTGGTGCTCTGACCTCGTAGGTTTCTCTCTTCATTTTCGTTGTGACTGTAAAGGAGGGTCGTCTGCCCGGTGCCACCAGCAGTGGGTGGCTGAGATGGGCACCCCGGGGCCACCCCATCTGGGGGGTCTAGGCGCTGCAGCCTCGGGGGACGGGCTTCCTCCGGGCCCACGGCTTTGCTGTGCTGCACAGGCTGTTTTGTCTGCATGATTTGGGATCGTCGTCTTCGTGCCTTCTCCCCCCGTCACCCTGTACAGGAGTTCCCACATTTCCACTGCCCCCTTTTCTATGTCCTCTCGGTTACCCTGGCCCTGCCCGAGCCCTGCAAAGTGTACAAAGCAGCCCCTCTGTGTCCACGCGCCTCCGCCCCACGAGGCTGGCCCCCCGCACGCCGTCCCCAGGCCCTCCACCCGCTCAGCCACGCAGACTCGCTAACCTGAGACAGATGTTTCATTCCGGTCTCTAGCTTGGGGGGCCCATGGGCCCACTCAGCGCCTCATCCAGCCCGCCGCTCTTTAGGAACCCTGCACTCTAGAAAAGTCTCACTTTGTGCAAAGCAGCTTCTCCCACCAACCCCTTGACGAGTGGGTGTCAGTTCTTGTAGCCGGCAGAGCGCACCTTTCTCACTGGGGCATCGGGTCTGCAGCCACTCTGTGGGCCCCTGGGAGGATGCACCCGGGCCCCCCAGAAGAAGCTCCAGCTGCATGGCTCCCAGGGCTGGACGCCGGGCCTGGGTTCAGGGCCACCGCCATCTGCTGTCTGAACAGCTTCAGACCCCAAGCGGGCAGAAGGAAGAAGCTTCAGGCTGTGTCCCCCACCTGCCGTTAACAACCACCGAGCTCTTCCTCATCCGCCCAAGGTGCTCAGACCCGGGTGCCGTTAAATCCCCGGTGGTGTCAGGACCTCGTGTCACTGAGGCTCCCAGCTCCTTCTGCTTTCTCCGCTGGGTCTCCAGAGCCGAGAGGGATGAGCTGCACGCGGAGGCTCATCCAGGGGTTTGTCAGGTGCCTCCCTCGCATCGCGGGATTTCACCCGAGTCTTCTGCCCCTGGAGCCTCCATCCAGAAGCAGGCTTAGCTCTGGGGCTGGGGCGAGACCTCCACGTCCAGGCCCCAGCGTGAGGGGAGGGGGTTGAGGCTCCAAGGCTGAGTCCTAGGGTCCCAAGCCCTCTGCCTCCCGCCTGCTTCTGGGCCAAAAAGGAGCAGGCTTGCAGAGGCAGGCTCCCTGGGGAACTCTCGTGTACAGACCAAGATGTAAATAAACACTTTGCTTTTCTTGCCTGACTTGATGGTGTCTCCTTGCTGGAGGAGGGAGGGTGGAAGAAGGGAGGCCTGGTCTCGGAACTCCTGGGGCCAGTCTCATAGGAAGAGTGGGCCTCACCCAGGGTACCAGGTAACAGTCTCCAGGGCAGGGGCTCACCCCGCAGACCCTCCTGTGAGCCTGCTGTCCCTGGGAGAGGAGATGTGGATCCCATCATCATCCCTGGTGATGTTTGAAAGCTGTCCTCTGGGCAGCCATGTTCACTTTCTCAGCCGGGGCCTCCTAGGGTTTCAGCTTGCTCTGATCACGAGCTGGATCCTGGTGCCAGCTCCCTCTGTGTCCCCTCCTGTGCCGCCCTGGGTCCCAGGCCCACATCCTCCACTTGAGCCTGGTTTCACACCAGGCCGCCAGCCTGAGTCCTGCCAAGCCCTGGAGGGCACTCCAGGTGAGGGGCCCAGACCCCCAGAGTCCTGCCCTCCTTGCCTGCTCCTGGTTGTTATGCGATTCCAAGTGTTGAAGGGGCTCACAGGTCCAGCCTCTGGAGGTAAGTTGTTGGCCCAGACCCCCCACCTCCGCACACAGACCCTGGTGCCTTGGGTCTGCCCGGGTGGGTGGACGGTGCCCCTTCAATGGATTCACACGGCCTCCTGGGCTCATGGCAAAGTCATCTTCCAGTGCTGGGAGTCATGTGTTCTAGACCTTTACTCCCAACCTGCCTTTTCCTTCCTAACTAGGGTTGCCAGACTCTGCAAGTCAAAATGCAGAACACCCAGTTAAATCTGAATTTGAGATAATTTTTCAGTATAAGTATGTCCCAAGCAATACTGTTATTCGTTTATCTGAAATTCAAATGTAACTGGGCCTCCTGTATTTTTTTTTTTTTTAGCTTTTGTGTAGCAGAGTTTTATTAAAGTCTAAAAAGGGACAGAGAAAGTTTCTGACATAGACATCGCGAGGGGGATGAAGAGTGCCCCACTCGCTGGTCTTAATCAAAGCTTTAAATGCTTTTACCAGACCCACTCCCTCAACATACCTTTTAAATGAACAAGATTAGAACTAACAATAGAAAGGTCTTACCATGCCCATTTGGGAGAATCTTTTTGCCATTAACCTAGAAGTTTTATTATCAGTGCTGTATAGTTGGAGAAGTCCTGAGACTACAGGAAAAATAAAACTGAAATCCAGAGGCAGGAGACTTAAGCCCAAAACCTGAGAACACCAGAAAACTCCTGACTACATGGAACTTTAAGTAATAAGTGACCGTCCAAAAGCCTCCATACCTACACTGAAACCAACCACCACCCGAGAGCCAATAAGTTTTAGAGCAAGACATACCACGCAAATTCTCCAGCAACGCAGGAACATAGCCCTGAACATCAACATACAGGCTGCCCAAGGTCACACCTAACACATAGACCCATCTCAAAACTCATTACTGGGCACTCCACTGCTCTCCAAAGAGAAGAAATCAAGTTCCATGCACCAGAACACCGACGCAAGCTTCCCTAACCAGGAAACCTTGACAAGCCAATCGTCTAACCCCACCCACTGGGTGAAACCTCCACAATAAAAAGGAACCACAGACCTCCAGAATACAGAAAGCCCAGTCCAGACACAGCAATCTAAACAAGATGAAAAGGCAGAGAAATACCCAACAGGTAAAGGAACATGAAAAAGGGCCTCCTGTATTTTATCTGGCAACTCTATTCCCAGCTCCTTTCAGGAGCCCTCTGCTGCCAGCCAGGTGTCCCCAATTCCCGAGCACTGGACCCACACCCCAGTTTCAGAAACAGCTTCCTTCTTAGTGAACCATTACTTTTTTTTTGAGACTGGTTCTGCCCTCTACCTCAGCCATCCAGAAGCAACTGCTGGCCTTTACAGAATCTGTAACCCCCTTGCACCCTGGGGTGTGTGTTGAGATCTGAAGCCCTGAAAAGCAGAGGAAAGCACAGTGACGTCTTGGGATTCAGGGTAGGGACAGGGGGTGTTCCTGAGAACCCCAGTATTAAACTTCCAACCTGCTGATGTTTCACAAGAATTAGGCCATTAAGCATTTGCTGAGCACCAACTCTGTTCATGGAAAAATTCTTGCACTTGAAGTCAGACCCCCGCTCTCTGACTTCCATGTGACTAAGCAAGTTATCTGAGTTTCGGTTGCCTCATCTGTAAAACAAGGGAAGTTAACAGTTCCTACCCGAGGAGTTAAGTCACCAGATGGGACCTGGCATGTGCTTGCAGAATCAGAATCTGGATTTGGGAGGCAAAACTCCTCTTCCCCCAAAGGCTCCTAATCAGAATGTCTCCTCTATAAAATTAGTTTTCCAGGGTGGCTGTAAAAATAGACAAGAAATCAGTGGAGGGGTTTAAAACAACAGAAATTAATTTTCTCATAGTTCCAGAGGCCAGAAGTCTTAGGTCAAGGTATCAGCAAGATTAGTTACTACTAGAGGCTCCACTGTGTATTCAGATGTCCAATCTTTGTGACTCTATGGACTGTAGCCCGCCAGGCTCTTCTGTCCATGGGATTTCCCAGGCAAGAATACTGGAGTGGTTGCCAAGTTCTCCACCACGAGATCTTCATGACCCAGAGACTGACCCCACATCTCTTGCACCTCCTTCATTGGCAGGTGGGTTCTTTAGCAATGTGCCACCTCTTGAGGCTCCAGCTGAGGGTCTACTCCATGCCTCTCCTGGCTGATGGTTACCGGCAGTCCCTGGTGCTCCTTGTGGCTACATCACTCCAAGCTCCCTTTGTTGTCACATGACCATCCTCCTCCATGTATCCATGTTTTGTTGCTTTTTAAAAATTATTTATTTGGTTGCGCCGAGTCTTGGTTGTGGCATGCAGGATCTTTAGTTGCAACACATGGGATCTTGTTCCCTGACCAAGGATTGAATCCTATCAACTCACCATGCCCTCAAATTTAGGGCCTCTTAGAGTCCTCTGGGCCCAGGATAAAGTCTCCTGAAGGGTCAAAAATACCTGGATACCAAAATCACTCAACCAACAGACTTAATCTGCCAGCACCAGCTCTGTGACAAGTTTTGTGCCAGGCCCTGGGGATTTGGTACCAAAAAGACAGCAAAGACTCTTCCTTGGAGGAAGGAGAGACATAGGTGACTTGGGTGATGAGAGTTTCCAAGGAAAAGTCGAGGCAGGGATGGGAGCTGGGGGCAGGGGGATTGAGGCCAGTGGGCATCAGGGACAATTTCCCTGAGGACAGGGCATTTCAGCAGAGCCCTGAAGGATGGTAGGATCTGGGAATCACACGTGGAGGAGGCTTGTAGAAAGCTTGGCCCTTTCAGGGCACTGTGGCTGGGCGGTGAGTGGAGAGGTGGGGCTAGGGAAATGGGACAGCTGAGGCCATTCAGAGTGTGCTGGGTCAAGGGTGGGTCTCATCATCCATTAAGCAAGTGTTTCATCAGCCACCAGCACCCTACAGACAAGCGGTAGGGCAAGGAAGACAGATCCGCCCCCCACGCTCACGGCAGAGCAGCTTCTAGAAAAGGAGGTTATCAAACCGGGTTGCATATTTGAATCACCTGGAGGAACTTGAAGCCTCGTGGATATGGGGACCCAGCCCAGTGACTTGAATTCACCTGGTAAGGGGTGGGGCTGGACATGGGTTTTTCCAAAGCCCCCCAGGGGATTCCAGCGTGTTTAGGGCTGAGAGTCATTGCATCATCATTCTGGAAATCATCTGATGAATCAGGCGGAAACCTCAGGAGGAAAAGATGGAGATGGCCAGGTGAAGGAGGTTGGGAAGGACACCGAGAACATATGCAAATAACCAGCAGGGCAGAGGTCAGAGGTCAGGGGGCAGGGCTGTGCATGGCCACCACGAAGAAGCCTCTTTAGCTGGGGGCCACCTGGACAGAGCTGAGTTCCAGAGAGCGGCAGGGGGACTAGGTTGCTGAGAGAGGAAAGGAGACGTAGGCAGCACGGACTCAGGTAAGACCTGATTTATTTTGTTCTGGTTTTGTGTGTGGGTGTGTGCTGTGTGAGATGGGGAGTTTGCATCACCAGGTTTGGGTGGTCGCTGGGGCAAGGGAGTAAGGCTTCTAATGGTCGTGCTGGGAGGGTCCACTCAGCCAGCTCATCTCCAGAGAATGACTAAACCACGCCCAGGGTGGAAAAGGCTCTGACCCGGGACCCTCAGGAGAGGAGGCATAGCACCCCCAACGATGGAGTCCCCAGACCTGTGGTCAGCCGGGGGCCCAGGGGAGGGGTGAATCGGGGTCAGTCTGTCTGTTTGGCGGCTCTTGGACCTTTGAGCCGTGGAGAAGTGGGATTCGGCCACAGTTGTCCCCTGTGGTCTGCCCCCACTTCATCCCCGTGCCTAACGCCGTGTTTAGCCCACAAGAGCCGACGATAAGGAGGTGGTTCTTTCGTGTGGCTGAGTCTTCTTAGGGCTCAGCAGTGTCCTGAGTGCTTGGCGTGGCGAGTGGGGATGGGGGTCCCGTAGGAGGCACACGGGTGAAACTTGTGCAGCCCTTTTGCCCTGATGAAGGGCAGGGGCAGAGGCCCAGGAGGAGTGGTGGGTCTGCCGTGGGTCAGCCTGGTTGGCAGGGCTACAGCTTAATGTGGGCTGAGGGGTCAATAGTGCCCCGAACCCGCTGGGGTAAGGTTGTGGGCTCTATGAGCCCAGGAAGCCTGGAGCCAGCTTCAAGCCAGTCCTTCTGGAACTTACCAGGGGACTGAGTTGGGGATGCAGGAAGCTCCCCCTCACTCTTCTGCTGTCCCTGGTGTAGCCCTTTCTCTCCAAAGTCTGACTTTGATACTGGGTTCTGATTTGGGTTTTATGATACTTGTGAGGCCTCTGGGTTAAAAATAATAATAATATAGGAGCTCCTGGAAGGCCCAAACCCAGAGGGCAAAAGCGCTGAAGTTTGAGCCCATTTTCTATACCCTTTGGCAGCACTCAGCCCTGGGGAGCTTGTGAGACCCTCATCCCCTGTTTCTAGCCCCACTATTCTCCTCTGGCTTCACTCAGCCTTCCCAGCTTATCCAGTCCAGCAGGCCACGCCCCCAGACCACAAGCTGGACTCTCCTGGTCTCTAGCAGTGGCAGGCCAGACACCCAGGGCTGCTGTCTACCTTTGTGGTGGTGCTGGGAGCAGGAGGAATGTTGTTAAGGTCCACGCTGGAGGCTGTCATGGCCAGAAGGAGGCTAGGAGAGGAAACAATCCAGCTTGTTCCCCTAGAGAGCCTGCAGATGTTCCCATTTTTTTTTGAGGTGGGTGTGGGCACAAAGGAGACCCACTTGGTACCTCTCTGCCTACCTCTACGTTTTGAGGTAGTTGGTCACACAGCAACAGAAGTAGGAAACAGCGAGTCTTGGGAACTTCCCTAGCAGTCCCGTGGCTACGACTGCGAGCTGCCAGTGTAGGCATTCGATCCCTGGTCAGGGAACTAAGATCCTACATGTTGCATGATGTGGCCAAAGTAAATACAAAAAGGCTTAAAGGAATAAAAGTTTTTAATAAATAAAGAAATTAAAATGCTGGAGCATTTTCAGCTCAACCAGGCTTCTTTTCAGATCAATCTTTCCCCCAAAGATATCCACCCAAACAGGAGCCATCTTCGGGAACGACTTGGTCCATCGGGGCTCTGACCTCAACTGGGAAGGTGTCTTAGGGTCCAGGAGCCCCCCCCCCCGTCAGAGAACCCTGACTGTCCATCACCTCAGGATCATGTTCAAGAAAAGGAAAAGTCCCAAGGGCTATAGCTGCTTAACGCTGGGCTCGCTAAGGCTCCCACCTTGTTTGAGGGCTTCTGATGTTCATTTATTCCATGATTCACCTGTGAGCCCCCCCACATCCCTTTAAATTACAAACACCTGCAAACATTTTGTTATGCGGGGCGAGTCTACCAATGAGTGGTAGAGTCAGGAGAAGGTGAATGTCCAAACACTGAGAAGGGAAAGAAAGAAAAAAAAAAAAACCCCAAGTATGAAAAGCAGTCTTGATTTAACTATCTACACATGTGGTTGTACACACTCCAGAAAGTTTTCAAGCAGTGTTAAAATTTTTTTCTCCTGCTAACGGCAGACTTAATTTAGAGCTTTCGTGCCGGCACAAGGGACAGTGAATCTGAGCATAGGAAACGTGTCAGGAAAAGGGTCAAGCTACCTCAAAACCTAGAGGTAGGCAGAGAGGTATGAAGTGGGTCTCCTTTGTGCCCATACCCACCTCAAAAAAATGGTCACAGAACAACAGATACATGAAATGCCAGGTCTCGGGGACTTCCCTGGCAGTCCTTTGGCTATGAATAATGAAAAAGGTGGTTCAATTCTTAATTAACGAGGGGCTGTGGCTAATAGTTAACGAACGCTCCCATTTTGTGGATGAGGCAATTGAGAGTAAAGAACTTCTAAGGAGACACTGGGTATGATCCCTACCAGGTTCATCCAGCATCACAAAGGTTTCGATTACCCCATGCAAATAACCACCAGCTCACACACCTAGAACCAGGAAGTGTGTTAGTTGTATGTAACCTCCTATGTCTAGGAACTAGTATGGCTATGTAACAAACTCCCCTCAAAATGTAAGAGAACAATTTATTACTTTTCCCCGTTTTGTGGGTAGGCTAGCAATTCCTCTGCAGACTGTGCCTGGATTCACTCATGCAACTGCCCTCAGTTTGAAGGGTCAGCTGGGCATGGTCTTAGGTGGCCAC
Source organism: Cervus canadensis (assembly GCF_019320065.1). Taxonomy (NCBI): domain Eukaryota; kingdom Metazoa; phylum Chordata; class Mammalia; order Artiodactyla; family Cervidae; genus Cervus; species Cervus canadensis. The sequence continues at coordinate 41,809,227 of NC_057386.1, forward strand.
ACTGACATGTCCATCAGGTGATGCTGGCTTTCTGGCTGGGAGGTGCCTCATGGCCTCTCTTTGAATAGCTGGACTGCCTTCCTTACACGGCGGTCTCGGGACAGGCTTCTAAGATAGTGAAGGCAGAAATTGTCAGGTCTCTGGAGACCTAAGCTTTAGAACTTGCACACCATCACTTTCGCCACATTCTGTTGGTCAAGGCAGGACAGATGGGCGGCCTAAGGATGCGGTAATAGACCCTACCTTCGGGTATGAAAAGCAGCAAAGAATTTGTGCTTGTTTTTTAATCTCCTCTGTTGTTCAGTCGCTAAATTGCAACCCCAACCTCTTTGCAACCCCATGGACTGCAGCACTCCAGGCTCCTCTGTCCTCCACTGTCTCCTGGAGTTTGCTCAAATTCATGTTCATGGCATGGTGATGCTATCTATCTCTTCCTCTGCCACCCCCTTCTCCTTTTGCCTTCAATCTTTCCCAGCATCAAGGTCTTTTCTAATGAGTCGTCTCTTCGCTCAGGTGGCCAAAGTACTGGAACTTCAGCATCAGTCCTTTTAATGAATATTCAGGGTTGAATTTCCTTTGGGATTGACTGGTTTGATATCCTTGCAGTCCAAGGGACTCTAAAGAGTCTTCTCCAACACCACAATTTAGTCTACTACATCTCTTTACTTAAAGTTATAACTCTCCCTCCTACCTCCAGAATTTCCTATCTTCTTTCTTTGCTTTATTCTTCTCCCTAGTACTTATCACCATTGGATGTTTTGTTTATTTAAGAATAGAAGCTCCACGGACTTCCCTGGTGGTCCACTGGTTAATAATTAAGAATCTGCCTGCCAAGGCAAGCAACATAGATTCGATTCCTGGCCCGGGAAGATCCCACGGGGCAACGAAGCCCATCCACCACAAGTATTGAGCCACTGCTCTAGAGCCCTCAAGCTGACTCAGAAAGCAGTGAAGACCCAGAGCAGTCAAAAATAAATAAATATTTTAAAAAAGAAGCTCCATGAGGGAGGTCAGGGATCTGCGATGCTTAGCTTACTGCTATAGCCCCAGCATTTAGAACAGAGTCTGGCACCTAGTAGGTGCTCAGTGAGGATTTGTTGAATGACTGGATGATTTTATGACTGCATTACACGGAAACAGGTATGACCTGATGGTCAGCTAGGAGCTGGTGTTCTGGAACCAGCTCTCACCTTGCAGTCAAGCTTCAGAGCATCTTTCCCAAGGCCAAAGCTCTCTATTAAAAATGGTACACATGCGTTTAGGAAACAGAAGTTAGGCCATGTTCTTATGTCTGCTCATTGCTGGAAGAATGACAAAGTTGGGCTCCTGGGCCTACCCAGCTGAGAAGTAGACCTTGACAGGCCCACAGGGACCCCTCCAAGGAGCAGCCCCAGGGCAGCCCAGGGTTGGCCCTGACTCATAGCAGGGGAGTCAGAACAAAGGATCAAGAATTAACTACTTTTTAGAGTGGTTTTTATCAATGTATGGCAAAAAACCACTACAATATTGTAAAGTAATTAGCCTCCAACTAATAAAAATAATTGGGGGGAAAAAAAAAGGAAAAAAAAATTTCCCTCGTAGCACCACATCCCACCCCCCACCCCCAAAAAAGTGGTTTTTTAAAAGGTATTTTTAAAATAGGCTAGTTTTTAGAGCAGTTTTAGATCCACAGCAAAATTGAGTGGAAAGCGCAAAGTTACTATATTACCCTTCCCAGCCTCCCCTGATGCACAACTTCTCCTAACATCCTGCCCCAGGGTTGTACACCTGTTATGAGCCATGAAATGATCCACACTTTTAAGGACGTAGGATGTGCTCATCTTACAATGGTGAGAAAAATGAGGACACCATGAAATACACTAATGTGAATATGAGCCTGTCTCTCCTAACTGCATCACATATATAGTGCATTTCATCAAATTTGATTTTAAAAAACTTATGTGCCACTAAAAATTGCTAATTGTAAGATTCCATTAGTTGTAATCAGTTGTTGACAAATGGTGCTGGGAAAATTGCACATCCATAGGCAAAGTAATGAGGTTGTGTGCTTACCTTAACCATATGCAAAAATTAAGCCAGAATGGACTAAGGACCTAAGTTGATATAACTTAGGTTATATAAGACCTGCGTTGATATAACTCTAGGAGAAAAAGGGGGAAAGCTTCAGGACATTTGATTTGGCAATGATTCCTTGATGTCACCAAAAAAGGGCAAAAACAGACAAATGGGACTACAGCACATGGAAAACTTCAGTAAAGTAAAGGAAACAAGAGTGAAAAAACAGCCTAAGGAATGAGAGAGAATATTAGCAAACCATGTATGTGATAGGAGGTTAACATCCAAGATATATAAAGAACTACAACTGAGAAAGCAAAAAACCCCGTAAACCCAATAACCTGTTTTAAAAGTTTGCAAAGAGCTTGAACATTTCTCCAAAGAAGATAAACAAATGGCCAACAAGTCTATGAAACTATGCTCACCATCACTAATCAGGGAAACACAAATCTAACCACAATGAAATTGTACAAGCTCACGCTTATTAGGATGGTCACTAAAAAAAACAAAACAAGCATGGGCACAGATATGGAGACATCTGAACCCTTGTGCAGAGTTGGTGGGACTGTAAAATTGCACAGTCACTACAGACAACTGTTTGGAGGTGCCTCAAAAAATTAAAAATAGTTACCATGTGGTCCAGCATTACCACTTCTGGGTATATATTTTAAATACAGGATCCTTTTTTTTTTTTTTTTGAAGTTTTTAAACTTTTATACACAAAGAGCTAGTATTGTTTCTGCATTAGGTAGATGTGCTGGATGATCCATTTAAGGAAGTTCAGTTAGTCCAACTTAATGAAGCCGATGTTCTTCACATACTGGCGGAAACACTGGACATTATAAAGGCCATATTTCTGGATCAGACCTGGGAAGAGCGAGAACCATGACCGAATTTTCTCAATGGCTCCAGTAGAGCTACTGGTGACCCATGTTGCTTTCTTGGCTGCAATGAGGCAAAAGGGAACACAGGATCTTAACATATTTGCACACACCACCCCACTTCGCTGCAACATTATTTACAACAGCCAAGAGGTAGGAGTAAACTAAAGGTCCAAAGACAGATGAATGGATAAACTTACAATGGAATACTGAACCTTGAAGGAAATTGTCATATGCAGATAAATATGGATGAACCTAGAACACCTTATTTATGCTCAAAGAAATCAGTCACAAAAAGACACTGTATGATCCCACTTCTATGAGGTACCCTGAGCAGCTCAGTTCTTAGAGAGCACCATGGTAGTTGCCAGGGGCTGGGGGAGAAGAAACGGGGGAATTGCAGCTCAGTGGGTATAGAGTTTCCATTTTGCAAGATGAAAATGTTCCAGAGATGTCACATAGCCTGTAGTTAACACAATTGTACACTTTAAAATGTTTGTAATTTTTATAGCTTTTCTCTGACCCCCATGGACTGTAGCCTGTCAGGCTCCTCTGTCCATGGCATTCTCCAGGCCAGAATACTGGAATGGGTAGCCATTCCCTTCTCCAGGGGATCTTCCCAACCCAGGGATCGAACCCAGGTCTCCCACACTGCAGACAGATTCTTCACCAGCTGAGCCACCAGGGGAAACCCATAACTTTTCTGTTTCCCCAAATCTCCACAAACTATATTTACTGTACTTTTTTAAAAGTTCAACAAATAAAAATGACTCTGACGGTGGAGGTGGCAGGGTCATGAACAGTGGATAGATCTGGCTTATGTCCCCTTCTCTGACACTGGTGTGCAGGAGCGCTGGGCACTGTGGAGGCTGGCAGTTGACCACACACTGCTTGGACAAGAAGGTGCCTCTTCCCCATCCACCCCACTCACCTCTTCTGCAACAGACCCTATGGCCACAGGCCAAATAAGGACAGAGGGACATAGTTTCTTTTCTTTATTTTTAAAAATAATTTTTTTTCCATTTTTATTTATCACACCACTTAGCTTATGGGATCTTATTTCCTCACCCAAGGATAGAACCCATGCCCCCTGCGGTGGAAGCACCTAGTCTTAACCACTGGACCACCAGGGAAGCCCCTTTACTTTTTTTTTTCCTTTATCATTTACTTTGCGGGAGTTTGCAGGATCTTAGTTCCCTGACTAGGGATGGAATCCCTGCCCAACTGCAGTGAAAGCCTGGAATCCTAACCATTAGGCCGCCATGAAATTCCCTTCCTTCCTTTTTTAAAGAAAATACAAAACCTACAGTATCATAATAAACACTCTTATCTCCATCCTCAGCGGGTTTTTTTTGCCCCTTTCACACAATAGAAACAAAACATTAAAGTCCCCTTTGGTTCCTTAACTCCAGTCTCCCCCCCTCTATTTTTCTAATGATTTTTCTCTTTACTTGGTGTTACTTGGTATTACTTTTTACTTGGTATTTACTTGGTACCCTTTGCATTAGTAAACGGTACGTCTTGTTCTACATCTGAAAATCACACGTCCTTTTGTGCTGTTTCTATGCTGATTCCTCTGAATCTGGATCATTCCTTTCAAGAGTGACCTGCTGTTCCGTGGAACGAACAGGCTATCAGACACCTCCATTCAGGTCACTCTAGCACTGTCCCCAGGAACATCCCTGGGGCATCTCCACGTGCGCCTACTTCTGCCCTCCCGGGCAAGGCCACCGGGTCTACACAAATGTTTACTCGGGAATCTCCAGCAGGACGCCCGGGCCGGGGTGGGGGGACCTAAAGGGCGAGAGCAACCGAAGAAGGTTTTGCTAGTGACCGGCCCCGCGGGGTCAGGGAGGCTCGCTCACGTCCCTTCGTCCCTGCAGCCCGGCCCCCATCCCTCGCGGCTCCCTGAATCTTTCTCCGGGAACTAGTCTCGTCCGTGCCTACACCGCCCTTCTAGCCCACTCGGTTCCCGGTGCACTCGGTCTGAGCTCCCGCGCGCTGCCCCCAGTATCTTGCTGATGGGGTGGAAATGACCCAGCCAAGGTCACAAGGCGGCGCGCGGAGCCGTCTGAGACGCCAGCGCGGACGCCCTGCGCTGGCTCGCCGGCCACCGCCGCCGTCCCCGCTTCGGCTCCGTAGCAGGCGTCGGTCTCGGTTTCTCTCCGCCCGCCGCAGCCGCCCCTTTCGAATCCCCCCGCTGGCCTCTCCGCAGGCGCCGCGCCCCTGCGGGCGCCGAAGGCAGGGCGGAGCCGGGCTGGCTGGCGCTGCGGGTTCGCAACCTACCGCGGGCAGAAGAGGGGACGAGCGGCGCCTGGCCTCGGTCCTGAGCGCGCCCCGGCAGCTCGCAGAGCCGGGTCCGGGCCCGCGGATCTGGAGGGCCGGGCGGCGGGGCCGGGGGCGGAGCTGGGGGCGAGGCGCCGCCCCTCCCGCGCCTGCGCCGCCTCCCCTCCACTGAGAGCTTCCACCGCTCTCTCGGCTGTCAGGCGCGGTGGCCAAGTGGTAAGGCGTCGGTCTCGTAAACCGAAGATCGCGGGTTCGAACCCCGTCCGTGCCTGTCCTTTGAGGGTTTGGGTTTGGTTGTGGGAGCTTTAGCGTCCCACGTGTGCTACCCACTTCCTCCGTGACGTGGCGTTTTTTTGTTGTTGTTTTTTTTTTATTACTTTTCATGTCTGTCTTGGCGTCCTCGAGTTCCACCCTTCCCCCTCCTTCCCTAGGCTCCGCGGTCACCAGCGCAGGCCGGGCCAGTTCGCGCGGCTCGCGGGCTCGCGGGCCCCAGCTGTGGCGCCTTCTCTCCCCAGAGCCCCACCACCCCACCGCAATGCGCAGGGCGAGGCTGGCCTGAGATTCCTGTGTTACCCGTGGGGACAACAAGGCCCGCTCTAGGCATTGGTGTCGCTGCCATAGGTGGGGTGGGGTGGGGTGGGGTGGGGGGATAGGTCCTGTCTCGCTGGTTTTGCGCGTCCTGAGGGTGGGAGAACTTTCCAGAACTGGCGTTTGCGTTTATGGAGCAGTGTTTTCTGGTTTGGGCTTGAAAGATGAATTCACACGGTGCTCGCTGTCTCTCTCCTTGTCCACGAAGCCAACCAAATCGTTCAGCTGGAGAGCGCCTTTTCCTTTCCCAGCCCTTGGGAAACTGGCGCCTGCCTGTGTGATCCTTTGAATCTGGCCCGTAGCGTAGCCAGTGATGACACTCCCCAAGTCATTTCTAGGATCAGTAATCCAGTTAATATGACATTAGTGCCTCTCACTCCTGATGTGGTCCTTCTTCAGTTGTGACCCTCAGAACTGAAAATGTAGGGTTAGCCAAAAAGTTCATCCTAGTTTTTTCTATAACATCTTATGGAAAAACTCAAACTTTTTTGGCCAACCCAATTCTACTCCAGGTGTAGTCTTATTAAGGAAACTTCACCTCCCTCATTCTGTATCTCATACTTCTGTTGATATGACCACAGAACACAACTTTCTGCTGGTCCCACTGCACAGTTGACTGCATGGAGCATCAGGTGGATTGGATGTCAGCAGAGTCTCTTTGGGGCAGTGTCTAGGGCTCAGGCAGCATAGAAATAAATATATTGATCTTTCCCTCTATGATTCCAATAAGTGGAAGAGTTGTGCTTGGCGCTTTTTTTTAAACAAGTTTTTTTTTTTTTTTTTTAAAGCTTATTTATTTATTGGCTGCCCTATGTCTTTGTTGCTGTGTGCAGGCTTTCTCCAGTTGTAGCAAGCATGGGCTACTCTCTAGTTGCAGTGCACAGGCTTCTCATTGCAATGGCCTCTCTTGTTGTGAAGCATGGGCTCCAGACGTGCAGGTTAGTAGTTGCAGCACATGGGCTCAGTAGTTGTGGCTCACAGGCCTAGTTGCCCCGAGGCAGGTGGGATCTTCCCGGACCAGGGATGTCTCGTGCATTGCAAGGTGGATTCTTAACCAGTGGACCACAGGGAAGCCCCCACGCTTGGTTTTCGAATGGAATGCTGAGTGTCGTCATGGAATTTTGACTAAGTGCAAATTGATTTTCCAGACATTCAGACTCCAGTCATTATGAGATACAAAGGGGAAAGGTCCTGGATTCCTGGTTACAGCCTTGAATACTGTCCCTCAGCTTGGATTCCTGATGAGAAGGAACTCGGATGCTGGACATTGGGTTTCCTGCTGTTGCTGGAGCAGAGAATTCCACCCCAACAGAGCGGGGTGGAGGGGTGGATGAGTCAAGCCAAAGTCAATAAAAGAGGGTCAAGGTACAGAAGAGGTCAACATACAGATGTTGGGGGAAACATGGGGGAACCCAGAGGTAACAAGCTAGAGGCAGGGGTCAAGTACATATCCCAAGTCAATGTTGGTGAGAGGAGGTGGAAGTGAAGGCAGGTCCAATACAAGCACCATGGTGAGCCAAGAGGCCTGGCAGTTACCTTGCAGGCCCACAGATCCCTACACTCACGTCCATGCTTGAAGGGAGGGCAGAAGCAGAAGGGGACACCTGTATTGAGTTTATTGCCGTGTGTGAAAGTGAAAGTGTTAGTCGCTCATTCCTGTCCGAGTCTTTGCGACTCCATGGCCCGTAGAGGAGTAGCCAGGTTCCTCTGTCCACGGGATTCTCCAGACAAGAATAGTGGAGTGGGTTGCCATTCCCTTCTACAGGGGATCTTCCTGACCCAGGGATCAAATGTTGGCGGCAGATTCTTTACCATCTGAGCCATCAGGGAAGCCTGGTGTTTATTGCTTGACCCCTGTTAAATCACTTACATACCCTGGACTTCAACTTTCTTGGTTGCAAAATTCAAGAGTTGAAAGAGATGTTTTCTAAGTGCCTTGTGAGCCTGGCCCTTGGAGAAGCAAGGTCGGGGGGTGGCGGGGGAGGACGGGGAGAGGCCTCCAGGGGCCCCACCCCACCCTCTCTCTCTCATGGCTGCCAAAGTAGTGAATTTCACAGTAGGGCTTGGACATGGCGCCTTCGTGATGAGACTATACAGCCCTGGCTGCTTCATCCAGAGTAACAGCTTCTCCTCCCTGATGGGCAGGACCAGAGCTACAAATCACCCCCAACCCCTCCCCCATCAGTTTCTCCTTGCTCAAACCTCCCCACAGTGGCTCCCCCCAAGATCTAGGACAAACACAGGGCCTCTGAGACTGCACTTGAAGAGCCACGTAGGCAGGCACAACCATTTGTGGGCGGCTGAAACCTCCAAGATATTTTTAAAAATATCAGCTACTTTAGGTCAGGCCGATTCTTTCCTGCGAGCGAATATTATTTAACTTAAAAGCAGAATTTGGCAAGTAGATCTATTTTGCCTTGTGCTGTCACTTTTAGTCCAATATTCCAGCCTGGAGATATTTATTTTTAAATCTTCTGTTGTACAATAAAACACAGTTTCAGAAACCACACATATCAAGTGAATGAGTTATAAAAAGACCACCACCCAGGTCAGAGAACTTTATCAGACACTCAGAAAACTCCTTCGTGTGCCCTCCCCCCAGTCACAACCTCCCGACAGCCAGAAGCAACCATGCTCCCTGCTTTTATAGTAATCACTTTCTTGCCTTTTAACTTATCACTTCATTGTGCATCTTTATATCTTTACAACCTGGAATTGAACTTTGCCCATTTGAAAAATTATGTCTTTTCAGCTTTGTTCCCCCCCCTCCAATCACTAGAATTCGCTTCCTTCCCTTTGATTTCTTTGCAGAGTGTCTGTTGAGGAATCCGGCCCATTTGACCTGGAGAGTTTCCCATAGTCTAGACTTTGCTGACTGCAGACTGTTAGTACAGTTCAAGTTCTTCTGTCCTTGGTATTGCCTGCAAATTAGTGGCTAGATCTAGTCACTGGTTCAGAGTCAAATTCCATCCCTTTGGTGAGACTCGGGTATCACCGCCTCTGAGAAATCTCTGATTCCCCCAGAGAATGAATGACTCACAGCTTATTGTATGGGAGACCTCTGTGTGTTTCACACCATAGCCGGGAGGCCCCTCAGGACTGGGACTGTGTCTCACTGGAGTCTGTGTTTCCAGTACCTGGTACAGAGAAAAGAGCCTTCTTACAAGAGAGGACCTTGCTTGAAGGGTTGAGGAGGTCTTCCTGGAGGAGGTGACAATGTGGCTGGGCTTTGGAGGTTGAACAGGAATTTGCCAGAGCACCACAAACAATCCTAGCTACTTCTACCCTCACTCAATCATCACTGACACTCGAATATCATGATCTAGGTTGCATCTAAACAGGGAGAGGTGCTTTTCTCCCCCTCAGCCCCCTTATCCCACCACTGACCTTGCTCATAAAATGGAATTTCAAATTAAGAAGCAAATATTCTTGTTGATAATTTTATAAGCAAATACTAAAGGTACAATCCCATCCTTTGGGACAGAAGTTGCCATCTTGGAATCACAGACTGACAGGAGTGAAAGCAATCTCCCAAACCTCTCATACAGCCTCAGAGATAGGCAAAGAGAAGGGAAGTGATTTGTTCAAGGTCATTCAGAAAGCACTACCTTCATCACATAAGTTAAGCTTTTTCTGCAGGATGGGCTCAAATCTGCTGGGAAAAGTCATCTTTGACGATAACCTGACATGTACTCAGGAGATGGCCCATCTCTTTGCCAGCCTGTGGGCCAAGCTGGTCCTTCTCTTGTGTACTATTCACCCTTGATCAATAGAAAAAGAACATAGTGAACAAAATCATTAGGCTTGACCCCAATATCAGGCTGCAGAGGCAGGGAAGGGACACAGAAATTCCCTGTCAACAGCTGGATTCCCCAGAAGACAAACTCCTAGATCTTTTTTTTTTTTTAGTGTTGTTTTATAAATATTATTTATGTGTTTATTTGTGGCTGCACTGGGGCTTCATTGCTGTGTGCAAGCTGTCTCTAGTTGCAGAAAGCAGGGGCTCCTCTAGTTGCAGAGAGTGGGCTTCTCATTTGGTGGCTTCCTTGTTGCAGAGCACGGGTTCTAGGCGGCGCTCAGTACTTGCGACCGGCAGGCTCTAGAGTGCGGGCTCAGGAGTTGTGGTGCACAGGCTTAGCTGTTCCGTGGCACGTGGAATCTCCCCAGAGCAGGGATAGAACGCGGATCCTCTGCACTGGCAGGTGGATTCTTATCCACTCGCTCACCAGGGCAGTCCGAGCTCTGTCTGACTGGTGGCAAGAAATTGAAGAGAACACGGCACAACCGTGACTATGCACAATCCTGACATTGGATAGGCTGGATGGTCCAGAGGAGGAAGTTGAGGGAAAAGAACTCGGTACAGAGTGACCTTGGATAAATCATTTCATCTCCCCAAGCCCAGTTTCTGTATCCATAAATCAGAGTTCTCATTCCTGCCCTGCCACATCACAGCGCTTGATGCCCTCCTAGAGAGGTGGCGCATATTCATTATTAGCAGAGAATCAGGACTGGAACATGGGGTTAATATTAAATACCTTGCATGGTTTGGGCCTTGGAGGCCACAGTGAATGTGGCCCTCCCGCCCTGGGAGGAATGCAGTCACCCTATGAGAGAAAAATGGGTGAAATCACAGGTGTTAGAGAGTGGCTGGGCCTCTGTGTGTGTCCAGAGGGGGCTCTGGATGGGGCCCTGGTTTGGGGCAGCCAAACCCATCCAGCAATGGCAAAGCAGTTCTTAGGGCAGTATGTGCAGGACTGAAAGGCGTTCAGCACATCTTTGCTGAGAGTGGATTATGTGGACAGGGGTACAGTGGTGGTATTTGAAAGAGGGGAAACGACCTACCCCTGCGGCGCTCACATCCTGAAAGACCGAGGCAAAGATCAGCAAGGGAGACGGAATGTATGCAAATGAGGAAATGAGACGGTGCGTTCGAGGGGAGGAGGGCTATGGAAGGAGAGAAAGGCCGAGTTGGGGATAAGAAGTGATGGAAAGGGGGCTGCGGTTTCAAACAGAGTAGCAGGGAGAGGCCTAGGGAAGAATCTAGAGGGAGGGAAGCCCAAGAATAAGGTCAGTGTCTCCCGATCTGTGGGACTTTTACCCCAAGGCAGGTTGATTCCTCCCAGACATGGGGATGGGTATATAGGGCAAGGTGGCAGAGACATGACGACCCTCTGTGTCACACCCACACTCCCACCCTCATCTGGGGGCTCTGAGGTTAGCTTGCTTAGGAGCCTGACTCCCGTGGGTGCGCGGATGGTGGGGGTGGGGGAAATGGGAGGAGCCGCAGGGCAGACGTGGAGGGAGGGTCAGAGCAGAGGTGTGTGAATGCCCAGAGACTGGGCTCTTCTGAGATACTTTCCTGGAAGATGCTGGTGGGGAATGCAGCAGACCGGGGTGGAGAGGGGCTGCTCTCCGTCTGCACTTACTGGCTGACTGACCCTGGCAAGTAATTTCACCTGTAAAATGTGGGCAATAATAATACCTCTGACCTAGAGTCATTGTGAGAGTGTACGGAGCTCTTAGCACGGGGTCTTGGCACTGAAAATTTTCTCACCAACTAAGAGCTGCAATCATCATCATGGCCTGTTCTCTAAGGCAGGCTTTTTCAAACTGTAGGAGGTGGAAGTAAATTGAATAGCTTGCAAGCAGCTGTTTTTTTTTTTTTTTTTAACATGGAACAGAATGGATTAACATCAAGTAATTTGAGTGCATAAGAATGGTTTTATAAAACATTTTATAAACGTATATATATTTCCTCCCATGAGGCATGGCTGACTGTTTGAAAGCCACACTTCTAAAGCAATGCTTCTCTAAAGATGGTCGGAAGGAGCATTTTTCTAATTAGTAATTTGCAAGCAACTGTCATCACTTTTTGGCTTCCCTGGTGGCGCAGATAGTAAAGAATCCGCTAGCAATGCAGGAGACCCAGGTTCGATCCTTGGGTCAGGAAGATCCCCTGGAGAAGGAAATGGCAACCCACTCCAGTATTCTTGCCTGGAGAATTCCACGGGCAGAGGAGCCTGGTGGTCTACAGTCCATGGGATCAAAAACAATTGGACCCGACAGAACCACTAACACACTGTTCTCACTTTTGCCAGAGCAGAATACCACTTGTGCGTGCATGCTCACTCAGTCTTATTTGCTAAATACTGGTCTTTGAGTTAGCTCATTTGAATCTCATCATGATAACAATATTCATGAAATTATTTTTCAAAATATCTATTACATTGTTTTTTTTGGAGAAGGCAATGGCAACCCACTCCAGTACTCTTGCCTGGAAAATACACGGACGGAGGAGCATGGTGGGCTGCAGTCCATGGGGTCGCTAAGAGCCGGACACGACTGAGCAACTTCACTTGTACTTTTCACTCTCATGCATTGGAGAAGGAAATGGCAACCCACTCCAGTGTTCTTGCCTGGAGAATCCCAGGGACGGGGGAGCCTGGTGGGCTGCCGTCTATGGGGTCGCACAGAGTCAGACACGACTGAAGCAACTTAGCAGCAGCAGCAGCATTACATTGTTTTTTAACCTAAAACATCTCACATATGAACACCAGGCTTTGGGGACACAGTGGTAAAAGGGAGCATCTCTCTGAAAGCATTTTCTGAACGCTGAGAGCCACCAGAACTGTGAGACACAGATGAGTCCAGCCCTCTCAGGGTCCTGTTCTGTCCTTGGAGGCAGGCCCAGCCCTACTGCCCAGTTTCTGAATTCTTGTGGTTGATCTTCCCACAGTGGGCACCTAAAGAAGCAAAGAACAGGCCCTGTCTGCTTGTGGACTGATTCAGGACCTTTCCTGGGACGTAACCCCCTAGCGGAGGAGGCCAGGGCCCTGCTGTATCTTATCTTTTCTCTTGTGAGCCGTGTCCTGACGCTGCACAAGTTTGCAGAATTTCCTTTCTTGTCCAGCTTTGATTCCATTGATGGGATTAGGCGCCCCCCACGGCCATGTCCTTTGATGTGGTCAGGGGGTAGCAGGGAGATTTCAAGCTCTGGGAGCAAATCTTAATCTTCTGCCGGTTTCTCTGGGATCAGCGCTGGGGTAAACCCATTACATCCCTGCCCTTTCATCCCTCCAGGACACCGGCTCCTCCAGACTCCTCGAGTCTCAGAGATCCAAAGGGTCTGTCAGATTTAGAGAGAGCAATAAAAGAGGAAGAGAAAGCAGAGCACGAACCTCAGACCCCCGCCAGCACCCGCAGCATCACCAGCAATGTCAGGGCATCTTCCTCTTTCTTCCCTTCTAATCCTGGGCTCCCACAAAATGGGGATTACAGAGGCTTGGGGCCAGCGGCCAGCCATGCCCCAGCACTGGGCACCTCTGCCAGGCCTGGCCGCCATCTGCTCTCCATCCTCTCAGATCTGCTTTCCTGGATGCACCTGCTTCTGTACATCTGTCTGTCCTGTGCTGGGATCTCCATGTCGGGGTGTGGGGTGAGCTGGCAAATCGAGCAGATAAACCACTCAGCCCCCACCACAGTGAAGTTTTAAGGCATGATTTGGATTGATGAGGCCAGGAAAGAGAAGACAGGACCATAGCCAATATCTATCCTGGGCCACAAAGCAGGTATGTCTCATTATTTAAACCTGACTCCAAGGCTCTCTCTGAAGAGAGGCAGGGAAGTTCAACCTCAGTCATTTAGGTTTACCCGTCACTCCCTCTGCCATGGGCTTCCCAGGTGGCCCAATGGGAAGATTCTGCTTGCCAATGCAGGAGACTCGAGTTTGATCCTCCGAAGGAGGAAATGACAACCCACCCCAGCGTTCTTGCCTGGGGAAATCCCACGGACAGGGGAACCTGGCAGGCTACAGTCCATGGGGTGGCAAAGAGTTGCACAGGACTGAATGACTGAGCTCTCCCGTCCTCTGCCATGGTCCCTGGAGTCCCGGCCGCCTTGAGGATGGGGATCTTGGTGAAGGCCTAGGGATGCTCCAGACTGGTCTCAGGTGAGGCAGGCGGTTGCTCCCCCACGTCCTGGTGCCCCCAGAGATGAGTGAGGCAGCAAGTCCCCACCAGTGGGGATTCCACTGAACTCCAACCCCTCTCCAGCCTTGGGAAAGTTCTCCCTCAGCCTCGAGGCTTTTCCGTACATCCTTACTCCCTCCCCGCTAAAGACCTCGGGTTTTCCTTTAGGACAGCACAGCAAGGAAGAGAGGTGGTGGTCAGCAGGTCACTGGAAGGGGGCGGGGAAAATTAACGTTTCAAAAATAGTGCTGCAGGGTACAGTGCTTGGCTTCTTACATTTAGTATCTCCTTGATTGGACATGAGTTTGAGTAATCTCCAGGAGTTGGTGATGGACAGGGAGGCCTGGCGTGCTGCGACTCATGGGGTCGCAAAGAGTCGGACACTGAGCCACTGAACTGAACTGATTTGCCCAGGAGAAGGGCCTGGCCGGCCCCGCAGGCTCCTGGTGGGGAGGTTGAGGCGGGCCGGGGACGCGGCCCAGGAGTGGAGTGGCCGGCAGGGGGCTCTCGGCGCCGGCCTTCGAGGGAGGAAGCGCTGGCAGCGGCCTCCGACCGGTCCGAGGAGGAAAAAGGAAAATTACTGGAGCTCGGGGGCGGGAAGCGCTGCGTGCCTGGGAGGAAGGCACTGAGACTGTCGAGTCTGGCAGCCCGCGGCCGGACTCGATCCCCGGAGCGGCGCGGACGGCCAGGGCAAGGGGCGCCGGTGCCTCCCGGACCCCGCCCGGGTGTCCTCCCGCCGGTGCCGCCGGCTGGAGAGGACTCGGCGGCCCGGGGCGGGGGCGGTGGCGCCGAGGGGCGGGCGGAGGGCGGGCCGGGGCGGGGCGCGTCCTCCAGGCTCCGGGAGGCGGTGCGGCGGGCGCTGGCCGCGTCCGCCCGCCTGGAGCCTTGGGGCGCGCAGCCTTCCTGATGTGTCACCAGCACGTGGAGCCAGCTTGGGCCGCGCCGCTAGCGGGAGGAACTCCCCCAACTTTCGAGGGGTCTCGCCGCCCGGCTTCTCTCCCCGCGGCGCCCGGCTCGCGCTCCTTGGGGAAGCGGCGGCGGCGGCCCCCAGGTCCCAGGCGGGTCGAGCGAGGCCCCGGCCCCCGACCCGGCTTGCGCTGGCCCCCGGAACGTCGGGGTGCCGGGCACGACTGGCGGATGCGCCCCCGGACTCCCAGATGCAGCGTGGGGCACGGCCTGTGGTGCGAGCGGCCCGGCCGGCCTTGCGCCCGGCATATCTGAGCGCAGGTAACCCAGGCGGCGCGGCGCTGGGCCTCGCGGGCGCGGCGTGGGATCTTGGCGAAGTTTCTCTGCATGGAACTCTTGCGCTCGGCTGGCGGTGGAGGATGGGGAAAGGCTAGGTCCCCCCGCCTCCTCCGCCCCAGCCCTGTCCCTCGGCCTGCGCCCCGGCGGCCCGGACGCCGCCGTGCGCTGGGCGTCATGTAACCCTTCGAGGGCTGGTCTCGGAGCCAGCTGGTGGAGGTCAGGCGAGCAGGATGCCGCCTTTGGGGGATGCCGCTTGGGGAAAACCCAGAGCCTCAGCCGAGACGAGCGCGTGGAAAGAGGGCGGCCGGATCCAGCCCCAGGAAGCCCGTCGAGGGCGCAGCCCGAATCCGAGACGCGCGGGAGCTGAGAGCTGGGTCTTTGCGGGCGAGATGAAGGTGTCGGTTCAACTGGCCTACAAAGTCCCAGTCCTCGGCCCCCAGGACCGACGGCTCCTCCTCGCCCCTCGCCGTTTTCTCCCCGGCGGACGCGAGCTCGGTGCCCAAGGCGGGGCGGGGACCCGGGCCGGGCCGCACCTCGCGGGTCCACACCGGAGACGGGATGGCGGGGCGCGCTCGCCGCGGGCTCTATGTGGAAGGTTCGAGGGATCCCTGCGCTTGGCAGGAGCGGTGGGAACGCACTCGGAGTTTCGAGTTGGTCCCTGCGGGCGGTTAGTGTCCTCCGGGTGGAGCCGGATCCTGGCCGCGGCCGACTTGGAGGGAAGGGAGAGACGGGCCCCTCTTTCTCCCCGGCCGAGCCTATTCGCCTGCGGGGCCCTGCCCTGCTGGGCTTTCCGGAGCCTCCACCTTGATCTTGAGGGTGGTGAGGACCGCGCGAGGACTAGAGTTGCCCCGGGCCAGGATGTGGAGGTTTAGCCCCTCTCCCCGAGCGGCACTACCATTTCTTTAAAGATGCATTTTTGTAGGTGTGTTCTTAATGGCCAGCCTTTTGTTCCCTGACCTAGGCAACATTGTGCTGACCTCCCCCCACCCCCAGTCCTCTTCAAGTTTTCTGCTCAAATTCCCTTCTTAAACTGTTTATCCTATAACTTTGCTTCTATCTCCTCCGGCAAAAGAAAAACCCCAGTAACCCCTGAAACCTCGCATCTGCCTGGCGTTGGAACTTTCTGTTTATTTTTGTTTGTTTGTATTGTGTTTGGGCTGTCTTGGCAGTGGGGACCTTGGGAAAACATTTGGGAACATGTCGGGAGGTGACCTGAACCGTGCAAAGGGCCAATTGACAAAATAGGGCTCTTTGGGCCCCCTTCTTCCTGGCTTTGGAAAACAGGATAGATTTCTGAAAGCAGGGAGGAGGGAGAAACCCACCCTGCCAGGTCGGCCCACCTCTCTCAAGGATGTGGAAGGTTCTTCCAGAATCTTCTCTGACTTCTGTGGGCCTGTGTAGAGACCTCGCTGGAATCCTGCCACACCTGTGTCCCTGTTCCAGTGGCCATGAAGGGGCCTGAATGGAGGGGACACCTTGGGCTGTGGGGCCACCCAGGCAGGGTTGGGCCGGTGCGTGAGCCTGGGAGTGGGCAGAGCCCAGAACTGCTGTTGACCGGCATTTTTTCCGTGTGAGCTTTGTCCTGCCAACTCTAACCCGTGGACCGTGCAAACGCCAGAATTGTGGGAGAAAAGAGTTTCCTTAGGGCCATGCATCTAAACGTGCAGACATACTCAGTTTTGAGGAAAATTGTCTGGGAGGGGACTGGTGGGAACTTCAGCTGCAGTTGTTGTTTGTTGTTTAGTCACTAAGTCATGTCCGACTCTTTAGGACCCCACGGACTGGAGCCCACCAGGCTCCTCTGTCCATGGAATTCTCCAGGCGAGAATGCTGGAGCGGGTTGCCAGTTCCTTCTCTGGGGATCTTCCCGACCAGGGATCAAACCCAGGTCTCCTTCATTGCAGGCGGGTTCTTTACCACTGAGCGACCTGGGAAGCTCTCAGCTGGAGGGTTTTCCCTAATGAAAGAAAAGGGTCTGTTCGGAGTACTGAGTCGGGCTGGGAAAACAGAGTTCTCCCTTTGAACCCATGCCTCTCCCGGCCCTGGGGATCAGTATCTTAAATGAAGTGGAAATCTCTAGAATACTGCGTGGTCTAAAACACCCGCAGGATTGGTCTGGAGCAATGAGATACAGAAAAGCTTTGCAACCACCCTGGAGGTAACAGGCACGGAGGACGAGGGGCATAAATCCCTGGGAATAAGGGATTGCCCAGGTGGCCGGCATTTTTCTCTTTAAGTCTGTGCCTCCTCCTTGTGGGCTGCTCAGAGTTACAGGGATTTTTAGGAATCACCTCGGGCTTCATTTCTTGGGGGGTGAGGGAGTGAGTGATTAGGTTTTTCCTTTTTTTTTTCCCCCTTTGCAAGATGTGATTGAATCAGCTACGCCTATGGTCTGGACTGGCCTGGTCTCCAGCCGCCAAACTATGCTGATTTAGGCCGTTGTATTTAGGAATTGAGAGCTTTTTGATTTCCCGCCCCTTTTGAATTCTCAAAGTTTCCTGGTGCTGATGCCTCCATCCGCCCCACCCCCACCCCAATCCATCCTTCTAAGCTGGATATCTAGAAACTTGGTGGGGGGAGTGGCTTAAACAGGGAACTTGTTTGCCCTGGAGCTGCCTTCAGGAAGCTGCTGAATGCTAGGTGGGAAGCTGGTGGGAGGGGAGGGTTTTAGCCAGACCCCCAGGGAAGACTGTGAAATCCCCCTGCCTACTGGAAGGAAACGTGCATTCCCTTGACTCTTAAGTAAATTGCAACCTGGTGAATAATTAACCTCACCCATTTAGCTTTTTTTTTTTTTTTTTTTTAAAGAAAAATAATATCCAAGCCTGTGAAAAGATGAGAGATCAATTTTTGTCCAGCCAGATTGAATGGACAAAGGAGCGTTGGGAGAGGCCGACCCTCTCACCTCCTTCCCAAAGGGCTAGCTAGCAACTCTGATAGTTGAAATTCTGATAGTTGAAAATCGCTCCAGGGTTTCTCCGGTGGCAGTTGTAGAGACAGCCTCCGAGCTGCCTCCCCAGGTCTCGTTCAGTTCCTCTGACCAAAGCCAAGCTGTCTGAAGCCTCAGCAACGGTCAGGATCCTGCCCCCCACCCCACCCCACCCCCTTTCTGTAGCGACAGCTTGGCCTTCATTCCTGCACGGAGTTGATTCTGCTGTCAGGCTGGTTTGTGGCTCTGCACGGGCTGGTAAATATTTGGCCTGTCTCTGTGCTTTCACACAGAAGGACAGCGCTCCCGATCCGGGTCTGTGCACTGATGTCCCAGCTGTCAGAAGCAGGGATCCACTGGGGGTCCATGAAGGCTTTTCTTGAAGCAGCCCGGTGTGAGGGCCACAAAGGTGGATTTGGGGTACAGATAGGCTAGAGTTGGGCTTCCCTGGTGGCTCAGATGGTAAAGAATCCGCGCGCAATGTGGGAGACCTGGGTTCAATCCCTGGGGTGGGAAGATGTCCTGGAGGAGGGCATGGCAACCCGCTCCAGTATTCTTGCTTGGAGAATCCCATGGACAGAGGAGCCTGGGGGGTAGAGTTGGAGTCCTCCTAACTGCCGCTTGCCAGCTGGGTAGCCTTTAACAAGTAACTTCTCTGTGCCCATTTCTTCTGTTGTACACAAGGGTTCTGAGACCTCCCTTGTAACACTGTGGTGAGGCTTATGTGAAAAGTGCAGGCAAAGTGCCTGGCACTTACCAGTAGACCTTTAAGAGTCCCTCTTATTTTGAATAAGCCCGTGGCTTTGGGCAAGTTACTTAACCCACTGGGAACAGCAGCTTTGTAATCCTAAAGCGGGGTGATGTCTGGGACCCCCTTCCCCTGTCGGAGCCTATTGTCCACCAACCACATGCCAGGGCCTGGGCCAGGCTGGGGTGACAACCGTGGGTAAGACGGTCATGGCCCCTCCTGCCCACTCCTGTCAGTACCCCAGTTCTGAGAGCAGATGAGTGGTGTGGTGTGTCTTCTTGTTATAGCTGAGGCTGCAACTCTGAGGGGCAAGACTCCCCCAGGATCTCACAACTGCCTCCTGTGCTGAGAGAGTGGGAAGCTCAGCCTTCTAGGTGCAGTAGAGCCTCCTGGATTGGAGCCAGCCCCCAGTGAGCTGTGAACAGGGAGGTGGGTGGGTCTGCTTCCTTAAAGGAGCCCTGGGCGTGCAGAAGTGGCCACCTCGCACATCCACTCTGCCATGCGTCCAGCCTGAAAGGTCCCAAGGAGGCCCCCAGGAAAGACAAATTGCCACAACTGCTCTTGGCCTGCTCACTCACTGACCACCTTGGCCTTCTTGACCAACTTGGCCAGCCAGATACACGCTAGTGGGACCAGTCGAACAGGGTGCAGAATCGAGGGGCTGAGGGAGGGGAAGGAAGTACTTTGATATTCCAAAAAGTGCTGCAGAGTAATCAGCATGGGAAGTTAAAAAATAGGATTTCCTTGGACTTCCTTATGCTTTTTTGTGGCCTTGTTGTTGTTTTAGTTGCTTTGTGACCCCACGGACTGTAGCCCGCCAGGCTCCTCTGTCCATGGGATTTCCCAGACCAAGAGTACTGGAGTGGGTTGCCATTTCCTTCCCCAGGGGATCTTCCCCACTCAGGGATCAAACCTACTTTCTCTTGCATTAGCAGGCAGATTCTTTACCACTGAGCCACCAGGAAAAGCCCTTTTTATGACTTAGTGGTGTTTTTATTCTGCATTTCAAACTGGCGGTTGAGGTAGACCCTAATCCCTCCAGCCCAGGGCAGTGGGCAGGGTTTGCGGGGACACCGGGCAGGTGACTTCTTACCCACTGAGCGCTCCCTCCCCTCTCCCTCCTCCCCTCTGGCAGGCTCTGGGGAATTTTGAAATTGCCCTGGAGCCAGACCCCTTGTGTTGGCTGCCCAGGAGGACTGGGGAAGGAGGTGCTATGTGGAAAGAACCATTGCCTGATTTTAATCTCAGCTCTGCCACTCTGGACCTGAGATCCCCCTTTTTCTGTCAAGTGGGGTCTGCACCGAATACAGCGCATACCCCTTGTAGCCTAAACATCCTAAGGTCTGGAGCCCAGCGGCAGCCTGCCTGGAGGTGCAGAGGAGGGCACGGGCCTGGGACCCTGGGAGGGTTGGGAGCAAAACTGAGATGTGCAACTGGGAGATTTGGATCCGTCTTTGAGGATTTTGTGGTTCATTCTCACGAAACGAGCTTCCTCGCACTGGATTTCTGCCCTGGGGTGTGTGGGGCTCAAGGAGAAACGCTGGCTTCTCCTCCTTGGGTGACTGAGGCTTAAGTTTGGCCCTTCCAACTATGAGGCAGACCTCCTCCCCCAACCCTTCTGAAAACAGGTCAGTTGCAGCGCTGCTTACATGTTGACGGAAACTGGTTTCGCAGGAGGCTGAAGGCAGGCGTTGGGGAAAGGGCGATAGCTTTATAGGCTCTCTTCCCTGGACTAGCTGGGTGACCTTGGACCGGTGACATGCCTTCCTGGGACTGTTTCCCCATCAGTGATGATACATGTCCGTTCTGTAGTCCAATACAGGGGTCACATGAGGAGGCCTGGGTGAAACGCCGGCGGGCTCGTGGTGGGGGACCCGAGCGTGGGGGTGGGGGGGAGTCCCAGTGGCTGTTCTTAAGTGACTCTATAGCTCACCCCAGGATCTATGGGGCCAGTGAAGGAACCTCAGTGAGGTCAGGGAAGTACACCCTGAGCCTGGCAAGCCTCCTTGCCACTTTGCTGTCTGGGGAGAAAAGCCTGCAAGAAAAGCCATGTGGGGGTGGGGTGGGGGTTCCCATTTCTTCGCAGAGATAGGCCTGGTATACCCTAAGAGGGGAGGGTGGGGCGCAAAGTCACAGATTCTTCTGGTTGTGAGTTCATTTGATCACTTGTTAGTGAGAGCATATGCGTAAACTCCGGGAGCTGGTGATGGACAGGGAGGCCTGGCTTGCCACAGTCCATGGGGTCGCAAAGAGTCAGACATGACTGAGCAACTGAACTGAAGTGAGAGCATCGGGATACTGTTCTTGAGAATCCTTTCCTAGGGAGCTTGCTGTTGTGAGCTTAAGAACATGGGGGAAAAAAAAAAACTGTCTTTGCTCTTGGAACCAAGAGGGCGATTCAACAGCTATTTGGAACCAGGACTTGCGTATAAGCAAAATGTTGGTCTCCAACTTGCCTGGCCAGACCCCTGTGTATCTGGGAAAAGTCAACCAGCCCACTTGCTCCCAGCTGGGCAGTGCGGAGGCTTCCTCCCGCCCTGGGCTGAGCCTCGGTCCATCTAGCCCCCCAGCCCTGCCTCTCCTCCCGTGTCTGGGGATAGCAGGCGGTTGCTTTGTCGCCCAGGTCTGGGTGCATGTGAACCTCGGCCAAATCGCTGAATGTTAAAACATCTGCAAAATATCACATTTCCACAATGGGCCTTTTCTATAGAGCTGGGGATAGAGTGGGCAGTGTCGGGACGCTGGGAAATTACTTAAGCTTTGACAGTGGAAAGGAGCAGGGTCTAGGATCCTGACTTTGAACATAAGAGGTGAGGATGGAGCCGCGAGGAGGACACGCCTTAAAACAGAAGCAGGGCCCCAAGAACCAGCTCCCCCTGTTTCCAGAGCTGGTGGGTGGGGGAGGGGGGCTGCGGCCAGCCTGCCTTGGCATCCTCCCTTCCATCGTCCTCTCGGTGGATTTTGTTGTGATGAGACAAGTCCTGACAAATATCCCGTCGCCCTTTGGGCTGGAGAGCTGTAAGGCGTCCTGCCTGGAAACCCAGCCCCATTCACTGGGGAGCCATAATTAGGCAAGAGAACAGTTCACCGGCCCTTGATTCAATAAAGACCCTTTTATGATGTTGGTTTTTCCCAGAAAAATAATACCACTTTGCCCCGTTTATTGCATTTAGATGTGTAATCATATTAGGGCTCAGCAGCCCCGGGGACCGAAGTTACGTAGTTGGGGTTTTCACCAAAGGCTGTTAACCCGGTCTTCAGAGGCAAACAATGACCTTGGGAGGGAGAAAATAAAAAAAAAAGACAACGACAGGGAACATTTTTGAAGATTCCTCTCTCCCTTGGCATTTCAAGGACGTTTTCTGCCGTCTGGGTGAGAGGCGACCCAGGGAAGAAAACTAGAAAGTGAAACTAACTCTCCTGGCCAGCGTCCCTGCCGGCCGCGGCCCCGCACGCCCCCTCCCTTGTCGTGGGCCGGATCTGTCAGTCAGATGGGTGGCACGTGCCCGGCAGAGGGCTGGAGGAAATGTCAGCGAGGGTGCCGGTGGCTGGGCAGCAGCAGTCGTGGTGCCCCAGCACGTCCCCACCGAGATGCCGGCAGGGCGGCAGGCGCTGGGGTTTGTGCAGGTGGCCGGCCTGGGCCTCCCCCGGGCCCCGCCCTGCTGGGGCCGCCAGCCCTGACTAAATATAGTCCTGGAGGGCGAGGCGGCCCTCGGTTGGTTGGAAGGGTTTGCTCGGCCCTCCCCCTGATCACCGCCACCTTCCAGATACTTGCCTACCGGGCTCACCTGCTGAGAGCCGGCCGCCATCCCCTCTGATCTTCTTCCCCCAGGCCTTATGTCAGGCAGGCTAAGAACGCCTGCTCATCACTCCTGGAGTAAAACTCCTCCTAGAAACCTGCCGAGTGCCCGTGGTGTTGGTACAGATCACCAGGGGTGTCCAGCACCTCTTTCCCAATTTGCGGTTGGTTTAGAAATCTCAGGCGATGAGGAAATTTCTGGGAGTCATTCGTGGGTGTGCTCTTATTAAGAAATAGGGTAGGACCTTTCATTAAAACCGCGTTGCCTTAAAAAGGGGGATATCCATTTAATTCTAGGACATCTGATGGGAATTGTCGCCAAAATCCTTTTCAGATAGCACCCTTTAATGCAGAAGAACTGCACTATTTATAGATACTAAAATATTCTTTCATTGTCAGGATTTGAGGTGTGTGCCATTTTTTTATTCAATCTTAAACTTTAGATACTTTACATTTTGGGGGAAAAGTGCTATTATTTTATATATGTTTTTTGATTCCACACCCCCCACACAGGAGTATAATTAGAACGTCTGAAACCAGATTACCCAATTAGTAGTATTTAGCCGCTAAGTCATGTCCGACTCTTTGTGACCCTATGGACTACAGCATGCCAGGCTCCTCTGTCCTCCACTATCTCCCGGAGTTTGCTCAAATTCATGTCCAGTAAATTGGTGATGCCAGCCAGCAGTCTCATCTGTATCCAATTAGTACATTTTTCTAATTAACTGTTAGGAATTTGTGATGAGATAAATTATTTTAGATTTCCAATGAAACTTTGGCCACAAGGACGTACATGAGGGGAAAGATCATGGGTTTTCAGTTCTGGCTGCCACCTACTCACCTGCTCCCCACAGAATACCTAATTTGCCTGCTGTTAGGCAGCAACAGTGGCCAGAAAACAGTTTTATTTTCCTTGTCCTGAGTAGAGTTGGAAACATTTCTCACTCATGATGGCTTCTCTCTGCTCCTGACAGTGCAGCAGGCAGATGAAGGTGGGGTTTAAATGCTACTTTTGTACATTTTTCAGCAGTAACGTTGGTAGCTGTCCTTTGGACCCCCAAAAAAAAAAATTGTGATGATCTGCATTCATTCACTTTGTGCCTTGTGTGTGCTTCCTGTGCCAGGAGGCTTGGCAAGGAGAGGGGGCAGCCTGCAGGGGTGGGCACCTCCAACCACGACCAAGGAATGGACTCAGTTCCCATTTGGTAACAGTGCCCGGGGCAAGCCCCAAGTCCTTTATCCCAAATTCTAAACTCTGAAAACCAAACGTTGTTTTTATAACGAATTTCATGGGAATTCTTGACCCAAACTGACTTGAGTCTAGATTTCTCCCGGGGAGCATGAATCTTCATGGCTTTCCCTGCAGAGCTGTTCCTTCGTGCAATTTCAGGGGGGCGGGGGGTGCTGCTCTGCTGGTGTGTTGCACAGTATGTGGCCTGTGCACCATGTTATCTTTCTAAGACCTGAAAACTTCTGCAGCACGTCGGGCCAGAAGGTTTGGGGTAAGAAGATGCAGTCCTGGAGTAGGAGCATGCGCCTGACAAAGGCGGCTGGACCCGAGGCCTGCAGAGCCCTCTCCCCCCAGACCTTGAACTCCACGAAGGCTCACCAGGTTTTGCTCACTGTTACATCCTCGCTACCCAGCGGGGCGCCTGGAGCCTCCTAGGTGCGGAGTGAATGCTGGTCAGCAGTAAGCATTGGCCAGCTTTGTTTGGGAAAGCCAAACAGTAAATATTTTAGGCTCTGGGAGCCATGGGGCCTCTGTTGCAACTCTCTTCTCTTCCATTTCCTAGAATCCATGATACAAAGTGCTGAAGACAAAAAAAGATATTTGCTATGCTTATTATTTTAACAGTGGAAGTTTAGAAACAACATAAAGAAAACAGTAAGATACATTATGGTGAATCCTCCCCGTGGGATATTTGTGTGTGTGCGCTCAGTCATGTGTGACTCTTTGCGACTCCATGGACCGTAGCCCGCCAGGCTCCTCTGTCCCCAGGATTTTGTAGGCAAGAATACTAGAGTGGGTTGCCATTTCCTCCTCCAGGGGATCTTCCCGACCCAGGGATCGAACCCACGTCTCCTGTGTCTCCTGCATTGCAGGTGGATTCTTTACCACTTGAGCCTCACCATGTAAATGAATGAGTACCTGTGTTCTGATAAAACGGTGAATGTGGTAGTGGGTCTGGCCTGGGGGTCCACAGTTGGCTGATTCCTGTGAGGAGGATAAACACACCCTAAGCCTAGACGTTTCCCCATCTGTTAGCCCTGCCGTCTACAGGCCTGGTCAGTTTGTTTCCCTGCCCCAGTGCCGTCTGCAGTAAAGAGATGAGGCAGTGCCCACCCCCTGGTGTCTGCCTCTCCCATGCTCTGGAAACATGGCTGAAAGGGAGGCGCCGCGCTCCCTGGACCGGCCTGGTTCAAGGGAGTGGGTGTTCATGTAGATGAATGCATTTGGGCTCCGGTCCAGCCTTGCCAAGGGGCACTTGCACCTCCACCCGCCGATGAGTGTTTCGGGGGTTGAGCTAACCTCAGGGTATAGGGGCCATCAGCATCGGGCCAGGCAGGGCTGGCGCTCGTGGGGCGTGGGGGGGATCTGAGGGGGTGAGAGTGAGTGTTTAGGAGGTGTTCTCAGCCAGAGAATTTCTGGCAGAGAGATGAGTGAACGTAAACCCAGGAGCTCAGGTCTCCTGACTGTGTTCATCCCAGCCCCAGAGTGGCCAGCAAGGGTGGATGCGCCAGCGAGTCCAAGAAGGCTTTCCATCGCAGTGGAGGCCCAAATCCAGCCAAGACCTCTGACTCTCACCCCTACGGCAGGCTGACCTGGGGGCAGGGGGCTGGGTGGCTGGAAGGAGGGCAGCACCTTACAGAGCCCACGCCCCTAAGCTGAGCGCCCCCTGTGCCCAGCTCCTCCAGGCCCACCCCGCTCAGCCACCCCTGCCATGGGCCCTGGCTGTGCCCAGCAGCTCCTTCCAGGACATCCTGCCACCTCTGCTCCACCACCTCCTTCCCTAGTCCAGGTGGGACTTTCTCAAGCTGCAAACAAGGGCTTGGCCTTTTCTTTTCCTTCCATCACGGTTTTGTGATTTGCTGGCAATTTTGGGGTGGAGCCCCCGTGCTCGGCAGCTCCCTCAGAAGCCTTGATGACTTTTCAGCCCCCAGCAGAAGGGTGCAGCGCCCCCCGCCCCCAATCAGCAGCGAGAGTTCAACTCAGTGGGAGGGCTGAGGGGAACCAGGCTGGGGGCTGGTGTGTTTGGTGATGTCAGAGCCAAGCCCAGGGAGGTCCCCGTCACACACTAGCACGGTGTGGGGGGTCCTCTGGCCACTATCCAGGGCACCCCCATCCCCCAAACCTCACCTTGTTACTGAGCACCTGGGCCAGGCACTGCCTGTACCGTGGTGGTAAGAGGGCCCAGAGCGGTGCTTCTCAGACTTGCGTGACCCTGTGAACCACACCGGGAGACTGTTAGCAGCGCAGACTCCAGGGCCCCTGGGTGGACCTCTGGGACCCCAGAGTCAGCATTGTTAATAAGTGCAAGGGATTGTCATGTGGGTGGTTCCAGGTCGGTGCTGGGAGGGGCGGGGGTGGGGGAATAGGCAAAGCCATGTGATGAGTGTGGAGTCGGGGAGCACCGAGAAGATGGGGCTCTAACTGGGGGGGGTGGGGGGGCTGGGGTCAGGAAAGGTGAGCTGAACCTTGAAGCACAAAGCAGGCATGGTAGTGATTGCTGACTCTGGAAATCTCGATGCTGGGCACAGCTCTAAGCCTTTATAGGCACTGACTCATTTAATCCTTCTAGCAACACCATGAAATACGTAGTTACACTGATTTTTTTTTTTAAGTATTTATTTGGCTGCACCAAGTCTTAGGTGCGGCATGTGAGACCTTTCGTTGCAGTGCACAGGATCTAGTTCCCTGACCAGGGATCGAACCCAGGCCCCCTGCATTAGGAGCACAGAGTCTTAGCCACCAAACCACCAGGGCGGTCTCTCATTACCCTGATCTTGGAGCACAGAAGGGTTTAGAAGCTTGGCTGAGGTTCTTGGTTGCTAAGCGGCCAGCTGACCCTTTTCGTCCTCCTCATCTGTTCTTCTGCACCGGAGCCGTAGCACCCAGACCGCAGGGCCCCCTCAGGCCAAGGCTGTGCAGACCGAAGGCAGGGGCTTCTTTGGATGTGGTCATGTTGCTGAGTGATGCAGGTTTGGATCCTAGAGTGTAGAGACGGTTTGGCTTTAAAAAAAAAAAATTTTCGTTTAAAATTTATCTTTGGTGGTGCTGGGTCTTCACTGCCACGCGGGCTCTTCTCTAGTTGCAGCAGGCGGGGGCTGCTCCAGTGCCGGTGCTTGGGTTTCTCATCGTGGAGGCTTCTCTTGACATGGAGCTTGGGCTCTGGGGGGCAGCGGTTCAAAGTAGCAGTGCGTGGGGTCATCAGTTGCGGTTCCTGGGCTTTAGAGCGTAGGCTCGATGGTTGGGACACATGGGCTTAGTTGCTCTGCAGCATGTGGGATCTTCTTGGACCAGGGATTGAACCTGTGTCCTCTGCATCGGCAGGCGGATTCTTTTTCACTGAGCCACCAGCGAAGCCCGACAGTTTGGCTTTTGCTGGTGGAGTATATGCATGATGATCTTGGTTAGGGCTGAAAGTTGTAGTGAGGTAACAGCTGCTATAATGTAGCTTTGAGAGGCAGCTGGGATTTGGCACAGGTGTTCTCCGTCTGAACAAGGCCGGACCCTGGGGTGTGGGAAGACGGTGCAGCATTAGAGCTGACGGAGCACCAAGGCCTGTGCCCCAACACCCCATCTCCACCTGCCCCTCCTAGAGGGAGGAATTCTGCACTGCCTGAGTCCTCGGAGACTCCCAGGGAGCCTGGCCCAGCTCTTGGGGTCTGAGGGCAAGGGGGAAGCTGCTTGGATAGGGGAAGACATTGTGTTGGGGGCCAGCCCAAACCTTTGTATGCTTTCCTTCCTTCCGTCCTCACATCACCCTGCAAAAGAGGCCATTCGTTCTATTTACCCATGTGCAAGCCGAGGCACACAGAATCTAAGCAACTTAGACGCCATCCCACAGCAAGTAAGCTGGTAGTGGAGCCTGGTCTGTTCCCTGTGGGACGTACTTTACAGCAGGGTCCGCCCTGTTCTGAAAAGCCACGTGTCCTGCTGCACCCACGGGGGGGCCGGTGACTGGGGGCCCCTGAGGAGTGGGTGCAGTGCCCGGCTGGGTAGGGCAGGCTCCCAGCGGCCAGCTGAGCCCAGCCCTGGGTGGGATGGCCTAGCTTCAGGTGATGGGTTACCGGTGACCGGTGGCATTCTGAGGATGCCAAAGGTCTGGGGTCTATGGGAGTGGCCAGCTGGAGTCTTCCTAGTCTGGGGCCCTAATGCTGGGAGCTGAGCCTCTGCAGCTCTGACAGAGGCCAGATGACCTATCCCTCGGGACCCCCTCATCCACTTGGGGTTCTGCCAGGATTCTAGCCTGTGGCTCCTTGTGGACAGAAGATGCTGGGTTCCAAGTTGGCTCTGGGTGGACCAAGGGCTGGTCTCTCCTGGGACTGCCTGGGGCGTGGGGCAGTGAAGCCAGCTGCTGTCCAGGCTGAGAATTGTGCCACCATGGAGACCCTGCAGCCACCCCACCTGCCACAGAGCTTCCTGTGGGCTGGAGGGGTGGGCCAGTGTCGGGGAGGGGGTCACCGTTTCTACCTTGGTTCACCTGGGTCAGCTGGCTAACTCCTTCCTCACCTGGAGAGTGCTCGAGGACAGCAAGAAAAATGAGGGACTTTCAGGGGCAGCTGTGTTTTCTGACTCAGTCATAATGCCCCTAAAAATCCTTATTGTTCTTGCAGTGTGCATCGGGCAGCGGCCCCAGCCCAGCCCTTGCCCACCTGGCCCCCCTGGGATGGGGAGAACTACCTGGGGTTCAGCTGGCGTGTCCTCCCGCGTCGTCCTGAAATGAGACTGTAGGGGGATTTGCTGATGATTTAATGTTTTGTTGGTTGGTGCATTGATTGGCATGTAATTTTATAACATCTTTTTGGGTGGAGGATGGGGTAGGCTGGGCATCGGGACACTCACGCACAGATGGGAGCCCAGGAGAATGCAAGGTCTCCCTGGTTTGTGCGCAGTGAAGGGTCCCCAGAACCCAGCTGCACATTACAACCTGAGGGAAGGGGGGCTTCAAGGGCAGGTGTACCCAGGGCTAAGTCATGTCCTACTCTTGATGACCCCGTGGACAGTAGCCTGCCCGATTCCTCTGTCCATGGAGCTTTCCAGGCAGGAATACTGGAGCGGGTTGCCATTTCCTCCTCCAGGGGATCTTCTCGACCCAGGGATTGAACCTGTGTCTCCCACATTGGCAGGCAGATTCTTTACCACTGAGCCACCTGGGAAGCCCCATTTAGGGGCACTGTGTTTTAAAACAGGAGGAGCTTCAGCATGCACCCTGAGACCACTGAGCTGGCCGTTTTGCAAATCTGCCTGCAGTGGACCAAGGTCTTCCCTGCAGCTGTTGACCCTAGAGCCTGCTTTCTCTTGGGCAGGTGGTCTCTACCCCATCTCACTTCCTGGGTTTCCACCTTGCCCAGCAGGTGCCTCAACCAGTTATTTTGGATGTTTTGGGTAGAACTGGGGTTCCTGGGGGATGGTCAAGCAG
Organism: Cervus canadensis; assembly: GCF_019320065.1. Lineage (NCBI taxonomy): Eukaryota > Metazoa > Chordata > Mammalia > Artiodactyla > Cervidae > Cervus > Cervus canadensis. The sequence continues at coordinate 41,838,369 of NC_057386.1, forward strand.
AAATACAAGTTGGTGACATGTCTTCCTGAACACAAGAACACCATTCAACAAGGATGTCACTAAATGCCACAGCTACACAATTGTCCACTCTTGCTGAGGCTGGGGAGGTGGCCAGGCAGTAAGCAGGGCTGAACCTGCTCCCAAGGTACCCCCCGGGGGGTCTCACTGGTCTCCCAGGTCAGCAGAGGAAGTTCATCCTTAAGGTATTGCTCAGGCTCCCTCCCCAGGTGCTGACTGGCAAGCTCCTGTCACCTGAGAAGATGGCCGTGTGTGGGACCCTGACCGCCAGGACCCGCCTTCCTCCTGGCCAGCCCCAGCCGTCCCCTCCTCCTCCTCGGGACCTGTGATCCCAGCTGTGTCTCCACCCCAGCCCCAGAGACAGTTTTTAAGGAGCTTCAACATTCTTCTGTCCAGGGGAAGGGATGGCTGGCTCCAAGGTAAAGGTTAACATGGGCGGGGGGCGGGGATGGTGGTGATGTTTATTACTTCTTTTCTAGAGGTGGGCGAGGCTTTCATGAAATGCAGTTCTCACATCGTAGGTGGACATAGGGCCACAGAACACATCCCATCCTCCCTCATAGCTAAGCATTTGCTAATGTCCACTCAGCTGTCCCTCCCTTCTATCCCCATGAACCTCCTGCTCCAGAGTGTTTTTCTGGTTCTTTATCCCAAAACATCTGGAAAAAAAAAAAAATCAATTTTTAAAAAAGACAATACATAAGAAGCAAAACATTACTGGTTTTCCCTCAATCATATAAGAACTGCTTTCCAAGTGTAGAACATTTCAAAAATGCAGAAGGATGAAAGAGGCTTATAGGTGCCCATACCTAGAGATCATGTTGGCTATAGAGTCTTCCAGGATTTTTTTTCCTCTTTGCATGTACGAGCATGCGTGCAAAGTTGCTTCAGTAGTGACTCTGACTCTTTGTGACCTTATGGACTGTAGCCCACCAAGCCCCACTTGTCTATGGGATTCTCCGGGCAAGAATACTGGAGTGGGTTGCCATTTCCCCTTCCAGGGGATCTTCTTGACCCAGGCATTGAACTCACGTCTCTAAGGTCTCCTGCGTTGGCAGGTGGGTTCTTTACCACTAGCCCCACCTGTGCATCCTTCACCCAGTTAGCAGGAGTGGGGCTTCCGAAAGGAGGAGGGCTTGTAACTCATTTGCGTGATGGCCTTGGGCCCATCAGGAGGCAGAAAGTCTCTGATTTTCTTTCTGCCAAGTGGGCTGGGGACAGAAGTTCGCCTCCAGCCAGGAAGTTCGTTGGAGGATACTGGGGCAGCACGGGGTTTCTCTCTCTAAACAGAGACTGGGGAGGGTGCTAGAAACGTGAGCTCTGGGACTTTTCCTGGCCCATCCAGTGGTGAGGACTGTGTGCTTCCTCTAAGGGGGCACAGGTTTGATCCCTGGTTAGGGAATTAAGATCCTGCAAGCCAGAGCCAAACAACAACAACAAGCAAAAATGTGGGCTGTGTCCCAGTTGAGTTCTAAGTAAAGCTGCTGCACCGCTTCCCGACTGGTCACCCAGAAGAATCACTTAACGTTTAAAAAATGTCAGCGCCACCTCCCATGCCAAGACCAGTTGGATCTGAATTGCTGGGTGTTGGGAGGGACCCAGGCCCTGGGATCTTTGTTTTCCTTCTGTTCCTCAGGTGATTCTATTAAGTGGCCAGGGAACTCCTAGCCAGCTCCACACTCACAAGTTAGTGATTTCCTCCAGCCCTTCCTTCAGGACCTGATGGAGGAGACTGGGCCATTTGCCGCTGACAGCCTTTCACTTCCAGGATGTTCTCTGCTGCTCACTGTCACTTTTGATCCTCACTTTACAGACGGAGGACGGAGGCTCAGGAGACTCCCCAGAGGACACATAGCAAGGATGCGGCCAAGCTGGGGTATAGACCTGCAGTTTCTAACTCCAAGGCCAGTGCTCTTTCTAGAATTGCTATTTATAGTAAGCATATGTCGTTAGAACCAGATGTGGTCATCACAACCTCCTGAGGTGGGTGGGTAAATGCCACTGTCTCACGGAGGAGGTGTCTGCCCCCCGGGGAGGCTGGGTGGTCAGCCCCTAATTCCCCAAATGCCGAGTGTGTACGTGGCCAGCTTAGATCCACAGTCTGCCCCCATCAGCCTGCATGCTGCCGAGGATCCCAGTTCTGAGCAGGGCAGGGTTTAACCCTGTTTGCAGAACTCATAAAAGGCATGGCCCAGGTCTCACAGCTGGGGGGTGGCGGAGGCCCACTGGCCCCTGCTCCTTGCTGGCAGGCTGACACCCAGCCTGTGTGGGGCTTGCTCATCGGGGCCTTGCTCTGAGCTGGCAGCCCTCAGGGTCAGGACGCCTGCTGGGGGCGCCTCCCTGCCCCTCCCTTGTTCCTGCAGAGCTGGACTCCCGGAGCCTGGCCTGAGAGCCGCCTGGGCAAGCTGCCAGTGCAGGGAAGTAGCAGGCAGGCGCACTGTCAGCTCCAGGAAGTGTCTCTGTTCCTGGGCCGGTCCGCAGGACCGAAGGGCCTGGACATAACAGCAGAGATGGGAGCTGGGGGCTAAGCACGCCCCCCACAAGGCCCAGCAGCTCTGGGCCTGGCCCCCAGGCTTGCCCTGGTGGGTAGGACCCGGGCCTGGGCCACGCCTTCCCTTGCTGGGCCTGGGCTGTCTCCTCCGTCTGGCTCCCGCTCTGCTCCCCACCAGCTCTGCTGCCAAGTACATGCTCTTGGCGGCAACGACATCCATTTAACCTGCTTCCCAGAAGACAGCATGGTTACGCTGGCCGGCTCAGCCAGCAGCATGGTGGGAGAAGGGGAGGGGGACCCCTCAGCTTGGTCTTCTCTTGCCCATATTTCTTAGGGATCTGGGTGGGGGGTGACCCTAAGCAACCTTGCTTACTTGGGTCAGAAGTAACCTCAGCTTAACTGGAAGCCTCAAGCAGCCACGCTGAAGACAGAACTTTGAGCTCCTGGAGTTGGTGGGTGTTTGTATGAGGGGCAATCATTTAGCCTGAGGCTTGGGTAAAGCTGGCTTCCCTAGTAGCTCAGTTGGTAAAGAATCCGCCTGCGTTGCAGGAGACCCGGGTGCGATCCCTGGGTTGGAAAGATCCCCTGGAGAAGGGAAGAGAAGAGAAGGGAACGGCTACCCAGTCCAGTATTCTGACCTGGAGGTATCCGTGTGGACAGCATGTTCATTTCACGCCAGCCATGCTGCTCAGGAAGCAAGTGTAGGTCTTCAGGCATTGCATAGTCTCTTCTGTTTGTGATCTCTACAAAGATGACCTTTCCTGCAGTCTCCTCTCTGGCCTTCCTGCCCTTGGCCAGACCCTGTTAGGATGGTGGTTCTGGACTAAGTAGCTGCCCTCCTTGTCCCTTTGCTCCTCTCGTCTGGCCCTTGAGGCCCAGGGAGGCATCCTCCCCCTCACTGGTGTTCATCCTACAGGTCCGGATGCCGTCAGCTTCATGGCCTCCCTCTGGGCCAGAGCTCCTCCCTCCCCACCAGCCTCCTTGGGGTGCAGATGGACGGCCCAGCACAGTCAGGAATAGCCCTCTGTTTGCCTTGGCTGGTGGGGAAGAGATTACTGCTCACTTTCTGTTTTGACTCTTATATTTAGCTAACACACACAGCCTGTGAGATGGCAGAAAAGCAGCCTTGGGTCTTGAATGAGTCTGGGGCCCATCCCTGACGGCCTGGCCCCTGGGGAGTGGAGGTGTCTGGAGGTAGGAATGGGTGATAACACTGCCTTCTGGGTACCTGGAGAGAGGTGAGAACCATCAGTTGGTTTTCCTGACCCAAGGTCCTCTGCCCTTTCATGTTTTCCTCTGGGGGTTACTCCTCCCCACCCCTGAGGTTTGCATGGGGCCAGCCCCATCCCCTGGCTTTAGAGGCTGGCATGTGTCCCAGCTGGACACTGAGATGCCCCGCTTGGGATTTCTGCAGCAGCCACAGGGAAAGAGGCATTCACTTTTCATGGGAGTTGCCAAGTTGATGGAACTTCTGGTAACCACTCCTGTTCTCCACTTGAGGACGAAGCCAACAAAGAGGAAAGAGTCAAGAGGTGGAAAAAGTATGCTGTCCAGATATCAGTAAGCCCCTGGACCCAGCCATGCCTGAAACTAACCACATCTCTGGACTAATCTAATTATATGAGCCAATGAATGCATTTCATTTTTTCTAAAACTATCCTGAGTTGGGTTTCTGTCATAGGGTCCTAAGAAAGCTATATTTTTCTTTGATCTCATTTTAAAAAAATCAACTTTAAGCTATACTTTACATGCACCCATTTTAAATGTCCAATTCATGAGTTTTTTCAAATGTGTACACCCTTGTAACTACTATTGCAATCGAGTTGTAGAACATTTCAAGTTCCTTATTCCCCTTTATGGTCAGTCCTCCTGACCCCAAACAACCACTGACCTGCCTTTGTCCTAGAGATTCATTCAATCTTCTCTTGGTTCAGGTCCCTGGAGGTTGAGGAGAGCATTTCCTCGATGCCCATATTATGCATCAACCTGGGTCATTTCTCCTGAGACCCAGAGTCACTCCTGGTCCAACTGTGCTGAAGCTGGATGCACCTCTGGGCCCCGCAGTTTTGTGGTTCAATACAGCCTTCCCTTCCTTTGAGCCAGCTCACCACAGAAGAGAGTTCTGCCTGAAAAAGCTCAACCACCGCACCCTTCAGTGAAGCTCCGCCCAAGAACCTCCAGGCAAAACCAACTAATGGTCAGTCCAGCTCACCTCCTGGGAGCCAGACACTACTAAGTGCTTTACAGGCATTTTCGCAAGTCTTCTCAGCAACCCGCGGGGAGGTACTGTTATCCCCACTTTACTGGGATGTGGGTGTACTGCATACCTGGGTACCTCTGGAGCCCCTCTGTCCACCAGATTCCTGGCTTCTTGTCCCACAGCTGAAGCTGACCCCTCCCAGACCACAGGCCAGGGTAAGGGGGCTGGATCCCGAATGGCCAAAGAGGCTGGAGAAGTCGCACCATACACGTGGAGGGAGGGAGTTCTCGGGATGCACTTTGAGTGGTAGCGTCAGCACCTTCGGCAGGAAAGAACTCTCTGCAGGAGGCCCTGTTGTCAGTAACCTAGCACACCTTTCAGATCTTTAGATCACACAATACCTTGCCTAACCTGCTGGTTCTTCCCACAGATCAAAGAAGTAGAAAAGAAGAATAAGTAATTACCAGGTGACCAGATCTCTTCCCCAGCTTCCCCTTCGGTAATCTCACGAACAAATGGTGGGAACAAGATAGCACTAACATGAAAGATCACAAGAAGTCGACAAGCCGGCACACAGCTGGCGATCATGACACCTCTGACCCCCTCCATCAGTGATTATCTGAGCTGACTTCCCTTTTTCCCCTTAGAAACTTCCACGGCAGACTCTTCAGAGGTGGTTTTGGCGGAACACCCAAGTGCACCATCTCCCCAGACTGCCGGCATCCTGATTAAAAGGAACTTTCTATCGACAACTGCTTCTTGGGTGTTGATTTGCAAGCAGCTGGACTGAGTTTGGAAACAGCAGATGAGACGGGAGGATAAATTCCTTCATCCTCCCTCCCTTGGACCATTTGAGGCACATTTTTCCAGATGGGGTTTGTTGTACAGTGGTTACACATCACCTTGCTTTGCTTCCTGTTCTTCCCGACCTCCTTTCTCTTATCCCTCCCTCTAGCTGCCCTGGAATTCCACTTCCAAGTTAATGTATCAGCCCTTAATCCCTTGCCAGAGGGCCCACTTTCTAGGGAACTCTGCAGTCTGACTCCTGTGTCTGCACTGCACGGCCTCGGTGAATGCTGAACAAGAGGACAGATACACGACGGGTCTTGGCCATGCGGTTGGGGACTGAAGAGGAAATATGAATGGTGTCAAATTCACCATCAGAGATGCCAGCGATAAAGGTGTCCCCTTCATCTCTCCCTGGGTCTAATCAGTCAAATCCTGACTCCATGCTGTAGGTCAGAGACTGTGGCCTCCCCCGCTAACCTCTGTCCAATACAAAACAGTCCATGCTCCTTATCCATCACTCGCTGGGTATGTGATGCTGGCAAGGTACTCAGCCTCTCTGAGCTGCCTTCCCCATCTGTACAAGGGGGATAAGAATGGTCTCACCCCCTGAAGTGTGGAGATGCCTGATGGACACTAGGTTTGTGCCTAAAGCAGAGTGAGGGGAGGGCATTGTGGAGACCATGTGTCCAACAGAGGTCCTGCTTTCTTTGGAGAAGCACCCCTCCTTCTGTCCCTACTGGGTAAATAGGGCTGTCCCACCCCTACTGCCAGATCCAGGCCAATCCACACATCTCAGTATTGACCACAGGATTGGATCAGGTTTGGGCATGAGACCCAAGTCAGACCAGTCCCCTCAAGTTTCTGGAATAAGGAAAGAGCTGTTTGCTCTCTGCTGAGATCCTTAGCCTGGAGGTACCCGAGGCCATTTTTTACTGTTTGGACATGTGAGAATGACGTCAGTGCAGTGACATCAGAAGATAACAAAGACGAGATGGAGCAGGACACAGACTCTGGTGATGGCCTTGGAGCTCCCGATCCACCATGCCAGCAGCTGAGGAACCCCTGGTATTTTTAAAAATTAATACATATGCAAAATTTTTCCATTTCAGTTGCCTAAGCCAGTTCAAGTTGCATTTCTGCTACTTAAAACTGAAATGGTCTTGGGTCTTACCTTGTGGGCCAGTGGTGAATAATACACCTGCCAACTTAGGGGACATGGGTTTGATCCTTGGTCTGGAAAGATCCCACATGCCACAGGGTAACTAAGCCCACCCTCTAGAGCCCGTGCTCCTCAACAAAAGAATCCACTGCAACAAGGAGCTTGTTTGCATGCAACAAGGAAGAGCCTGCAACTAGAAAAAGCCTGAGGCCAGCAACAAAGAGCTCCTGCACCTCATTAGAGACCCAGGGCAGCCAAAAATAATTTTAAAAAACAAATGGTCTTGACTATACGTTCTTTATAAATGATCACTGCCATTATTGCAGTTAATATTATTATAAACACATTCCTAGGAAGATGCAGGCTTGGGGACACACAGGCCAGGTTCCCCCAGGGGTCACTGCTGCTCTCCACACATTATACTAACCCTGGATATGAGCTCCCCAAGGGCGGGGGATTCATGTGCTGCTCATGTATCCCAGGTGCCTGCTACCTGCACAAGGTAGGTGATTAACAGACACCCACTGAATGAGCAAACGGAGTTGGCCCACTGCCCCCTAGCCCCCAGGCCTGGCTTCACATTTTGCCCTCTGTCCTTGGCTGACATCTGAACCCACTGGGGTGTGTTCTGCAGGAGTCTGTCTTGGCAAACATCCGTTTTCACAGTGTCCTTCCTAGGGCCTCACTCATCCCTTCATCTGCTCATATACTCAGTTTCCAAAAGCCTTCTTTATTAGAAATGTCCATTATGGATCACAGTTTTCACAAAAATCAAAGTGAATCAAACACTTAAATGCAAAACTGGAAACCATAAAACTCTTAGAAGAAAACAGGGGAAAAGCTTGACATGAGTCTTGGCAGTGATTTTTTTAGATATGACACCTAAAACACAAGCATCAAAACCAAGTGGGACTATATCAGACTAAAACGCTTCTATACAACAAAAGAAATAATAAAATGAAAAGACAACCTATGAAATAGGAAAAAATATTTGCAAACCATATATCTGAAAGGGGTTAATATTCGAAATATATCAAGAACTACAAGTCCATAGCAAAGTAATAATGATGATGCTATAATTAACACAGGACCTGAATAAACAAAGAAGTGGCCAACAGGTACATGAAAAGATGCTCAACATCACTAATGAGGGGAATGAAAAAACCACAGTGAGACATCACCTCACACCTGTTACAATGACAGTCATCCAAAGACTGATAAGTGGAGAATGCACTGTCAGTGGGAATGTAAATTGGTGTAGCCAGTATGGAAAACAGCATGGGATTCCTCAAAAAATTAAAGATAGAACTACTATATGTGGAACTATCATATGATCCAGCAATTCCACTACTGGGAATATATCTAAAGCAAATGAAAATACTATGTCAAAGGGATATCTACCCCCATGTTCATAGCAGTATTATTTGCAACAGCCAAGACATGCCAACAATTGACAGATGAATGGATAAAGACACTGGTATGCCCACGCACAATTATATACATGCATGCAATGGAATATTAGTCATAAAAAGAAGGAAATACTGCCATTTGTGACAACATGAGTAGACCTTGAGGGCAATACGCCAGGTAAAATCGGTCAGACAAATACTATAATCACATATATATGTGTGTGTGCAACCTAAAACAAACAGAAGGCCAAATGCATAGAAAAAAAAGATTTGTTATCTGTGCAAGGGTTGGGTGCTGTGGGGAGGGGGAAATGGAGGCGGTCAGTTAAAAGTACAAACTTTCAGTTATAAGACAAATATCTAAGGATACAACATGACAGTTATAGCTAACACCACTGTATGGTATTTTTGAAAGTTAGGAAATGGGCTTCCCAGGTAGCGCAGTGGTAAAGAATCCACCTGTCAATGCGGGAGACGCAAGAGACGTGGATTCAATCCCTGGGTTGGGAAAATCCTGTGGAGTAGGAAATAGCAATCCACTCCAGTATTTTTGTTTTGATAGGTAAGAAGTGGATTTATTCAGAGAGAAACACACTGCACAGACGGAGTGTGGGCCATCACAGAAGGTACCACTCCAGTATTCTTGCCTAGGAAATCCCATAGAGGAGCCTGGTGGGCTACAGTCCACACGGTCACAGAGTTGGGCACGACTGAGCACATGAGAGAGACCCTTAACACAATATTGTAAATCAGCTGTACTTGTTTTTTTTTAAAAAGTAGATCATAAGAGTCACAGGGAAGAAAAGTTTCATCTTTTTATTTTACCTACATAAAATGACAGGGAATTCCCTGGTGATCCAGTGGTTAGGACGCTATGGTTCCACTGCAGAGGGCATGGGTTTGATCCCTGGTCAGCGTCTCGCGTGTCACGGGAACCAGGGAGAGATGCAAAGTGAAAAATGCTTTGCCTGCCTTCAGGGAGCTTCCGTTCTAAGGCAGATGTATGTTGACAATTTTGGTACAATTAGGTTATTTTATGCATTTGCATAATTTTCTGGTATTCTTTTACAGGTCAGATAATGAAATTAAAGAGTGCATTTGGGTTTTAAGCTAAGTTGGGACTAACCTGTTTAGCCACCTTCAAAGAAGGTGGACAGGGGGGCCAAGTCCCTGCTGAAAGGACACACAGCAGACTGGGAGCAGGTCTAGAACTCACACCCAGGTCTGTTGCGTCACGTGTGGCCCTGGTGTGGAGGCAGGGTGGTGGAGCAGAGAGGGTTTGGGTCTGAGAACGGTGATCTGGACTTGAATCTAGGACCTGCCGTTCATAAGCAGTGGGACCTTGGGCAACAATGCCCCACCATCTCCTCTGCCGGTCCACACCCCACCTTGGTAAAGTTTTTCACATTGTTCCTGTTATTGACATTCACATCCTCTCCTGCTCCACAATCAAGTCTTTATTGCTTTCTCCACAGGTCGACTCAAAAGAGTAAAAGCCTTGAAATAGCATTTATGTGACTATAATTGTTAAAAATCGTTTATTGTAAACACCTCCTTTTAACTGAAGCTAGTTGGACTGAGGCTTGTGTTTGGTCGTTTTGTTGAACTGGATGAGATGTATCCCCACACCTCTGGGACAGAGCTCCCCCTGGGCCCGTTTCTTGGGCCTGTGACCCAAGCAGTCACCCAGCACCTGTGTTCAGAAGGGCCCTGTGCTTGGTTTGATGCATTGCTGTTGCTATCTTGAAATTCTAAGTACTTTTGAACACAAGGTCCCATAATTATGTGGCCAGTCCTAAGCTCACAACCTTGATGCTAGAGGCCCAAGTGATCTGAGAAACTCCTTTGTTGAGCACCTTCCCTTGGGAGGAAAGCAGGGACCTTAGGCAGGTCCTGAAGTAGCCAGGAAAATTTAAAGTGATACGCTGTGGACCTGAGGGATGGCTTGTGAACGTGCCCCACATGGCGATGTCGGGCTGCCCTATTTCAAGTTCCCTCTTAAACAGCGGCTGAAAGGTTGGTGAGCCGTGGGCTGCACGAAGGAGGTAGGATTGTCCTCATGAGGGCATCAGGGCTGAATGGTCTGTCCAAGGTCCCACAGCTTATAAATGGCAGGTCCTAGGTTCGAGACCAGATCACCAGTTCTCAGACCCAAACTCTCTCTGCTCCACCACCCTGCCCCAGACCAGGGCCGCACGTGACGTAACAGACCAGGGTGTGAGTTCTGGACCTGCTCCCAGCCTGTGTCCTTTCAGCAGGGACTTGCACCCTCTGAACACTCAGCCCAGAGTCTGAGGGAGTGGATAAACTTTAAAAGTCCCTTTCAAACAATTACTATGTAACTAATTAAGAGAAAAGAATTTCTTCTATAGACAGATTTCAGCTAATGAAAGCAGAAGGAATGAATATAATACTGTTTGGCAGCCCCTTAACAAACTGAATGGCAGCTAGCAGTTAAAAGAAAAATCAGATACCATGGACCTCCTGATAAAAGATCTCAACACCACCCTGCCAATCTCAACACAGTTTTGTCAAAAAACAAACAAATTAGATCTGCTTCTAATAACCAGTAGGACAAAGGGTAGAAGAACACTGTCCAACTACACCACAGGGCAGCAATCAGCAAAGTCCAGATGGAGTGAAATGCAACAAGATAAGCAACTAGTTTCTTCCAACAAATGAAACAAAAGACTAGGCCCAAAGAAACTCAAAGACATACTAACCAATATACCTTATTTGGATTGAAATGTAAATAAACTATAAAAAGATAATTATGTCACAACTGGAAATGTGAATATTGGCTCTTTGATAACATTAGGAAGTGCTAGTCGCCCAGTCATGTCCCACTCTTTGGAACCTCATGGACTGTAGCCCGCCAGGCTCCTCTGTCCATGGAATTCTCCAGACATGTATACTGGAGTGGGTTGCCATTCCCTTCTCCAGGGGATCTTCCTGACGCAGAGATTGAACCTGGTTCTCTTGCATTGCAGGCAGATTCTTTACCATCTGAGCCACCAGGGAAACCCTAACAATAATATTAGGAATTGTTAATTTGGGGGGGCATGATCCTGGTGCTATGATTATGGTTTAGTTTATTTGTAAGGAAGGGTCCTTTCAGAGATACACACTGACATATTTATGGATGAATGGATGTCATGCCTGGGATCCACTTCAAAGTCATATAGAAAGAGAGATGTGGATGGGGAGGTGGGTTTGGATGAGGCAAGATGAGTCATTGGTTGATGATTGTCACAGCTGAGTGACAGAGATATGGGGGTTGTTATATTTTTATTGTCTCCGGCTTTGTGTATAGTTTTCAGTTTTTAAAAAGTTTCTCCAGCCTATGCGAGAGGCCAGCGGTGGCCAGGGCTGAGGGTGGGAGACCAGGGGAAAGATGGCCAAGGCCTGCTTCTCGGAGCAGGGCTGGGGGCTGACTAAGGGGACACCAGGTCCTACCTCTCCCTGCCCACCTCCCATGGCCAGGCTGAGCCCTGGAATGTTGCAATCACTCGTGCCCAGGTTCAGACTTAAAGGGTAGCTTTCTTGGTGTTTAGATGAGCTCATGGAGTTGGGACACTGTAATTGCAGAACCCTGGTCCCTGCCCACAACCCACCTCTGTCCTCCCCAGGGGACACCAGTTTTGTATTCCAGGCACATCCTGGGCCACGTCAGGCCATCTGGCAGGAGAGGGCACGCGTGCACGCCCTGTCTCTCAGTGTCTGCATCTCTGCGACTCTATGAACTGCGACCCACCAGGCTCCTCTGTCCATGGGATTTTCCAGGCAAGAATACTGGAGTGGGTTGCCATTTCTGGTCTCAGAGGATCTTCCCAGCCCAGGGATCCAACCCACCTCTCCTGCGTCTCTTGCATTGGCATGTGGATTTTTCACCACTGAGCCACCTGGGAAGCCAGCAGCTGGTGGGAGCTGGGGGTTATTCCCACATGTACTTCCTCCAACATCCCTGGTGGTGGTAGTGTGGCCAGGCCAGGACCTGAGGACCTGGAGAGTCAGAGGCCCATTCTCAGGCCCACCGCCCAGGAATGCTCCCCCAGGAAGTTGATGCCGACCACATTATTGCGTAATTGGCTGCATGACCTTGATAAAACACTTTCCCTTCCTGGGCCTTGGGTTCCCCATTCAAAAAGGAGACTGCTGTGTTTCTCGGTGGGCTGCTATTGACCTTCAGGATGGACAGTTCTCCCTAGTTTGCATTCCCGGCCCCGGCCATTAAATGCCCACAGCAGTCCCTGTTACTGTGGCAACCAGAAAACGCCCCACACATTTCCAACCACTCCTGGGTTGCAAGCTGCTATAGGTCTCTAAGACATCACCAAGCCCACAGTTCTGTGTTTCTGGAGAATTCAGGACAAACTGAGGAAGGAAGGGGCGGAAACTGTTAATGAGGCTTGTGGTCTCAGAGAGAGACGATACTCGGGTGGGTCTTGAAATACAACTAAGAGTCTGCAAACCGAGCAAGTGATAGCAGACGGTATGGGGGGAGCTGAGAACATTCTAGGTGACAGGATCAGCCCAGGCACAGCACAGAGGGATGCAAGCATGGAGTGTTTGGAGGACAGGGGTTCCCTGTGACCCCTGGAAAACCATGCAGTGGAGATGGGATGTCATCTTGGGGGCAACAGGGAGCCAGCAAGGATTTTCAATGGGGGCGGGAGCAGGTTTTTCCACCCTGGTCCCTCTGGATGAAGAAACCACTGGATGCCTTTGTATGAATCAGGAGACTGTCATTCTTCCTAGGAATTCATGGGTCAACACTGCAAAGGGTACAATTCCCCGAAATTTCTCGCCCCTGTGGCACCCTGGTGGGAGAGAGATTTGGAGGTGACAGTGGGGGAGGGGCTGCTCACATTCTCAAATCATCGAAGAGGCCTGAGCGGGCAGCAAGAGTCAAAGTGTGCGGGTGAGTGTGTAAATGTGTGTGCAAGTCTGCCGGGGAGTGTGTGATGAGTGTGAGCGGGTGAACAGTGCTCATCTAACAAGCATACGGCGGGCACACAGCGGTGAGCAAGCACCGACCTGGCCCTTGTCCTCACAGAGCGTGCAATCTAGTGGATCTAGGGGAGGAGAGAGAAATAGACAAGAAAGCAGAACCACATTCCAGAAATCAGATTGGGACCCGGCAGCCTCCGCCCTGCCCTGGCCACAGGACGGACCCGGGACCCCAGGGCAGCCGATCAGAACCTCCTTCTGACTCTTGGGCAGAGTGACACACAGCCCCTGCCGCCTCCCGCCCCTCATTCCTGCTCCCAGTCTGGCCACCTAGCCCTCCGGGGCCGGCTTGTTTCTTACCCCTGCCCAGGCCCGTTTTCCAGCCTTCCCACCGATTTCTGGTGCTCGTGTGGGTGGCTGTCTATCTCTGCATGGATTTAGTTTTGGCTCTGAGATGAGCAAAGCCAGAACAAGGGCGCTGTGAGCACAGACGAGGCTCTCTGGGATCCCCCCTTCCCGTGACCCTCACGGAAGGGGACGCGGAGGCCTCCCGGGGCCGGCACCCCTCCCTGGCACACATGTCGTGCACACCCACACCCTCAGCACACTCACCCCCCTGAGCCAGCCAGCGTGCCGGCCTCACAGGGAGGAAATGCCAGCCGCGTTTCTCTAAGCCTGTCTCGGCCTCCCCAGGGACTCTCTGCCGCCCAGCGCTTCCTCTGAGGCCGAGGCAGCGGGGTGGGCCTGGGCCGCCCCGGGCGGGCCTCCAGTGGGGGCCTGTGACTCAGGGCTCAGTCAGGCGGAGGCAGGATGTCGGCCCATTCACTGGGCCACGAGGAATCTCACTCTTCTATTTATAGGCCACACAACTGCTGGCCCAGCCTGGTGGGAGGAAGTGGCCGTGGCTGGCGAGTCAGGGGAATGGGGCAGCGGTGCTGGAACCCGGATGAAGCCAGGCCTCACCGGCCGCCTCCACCCGCCTCGGGGGGTGGTGGTTTCCAGACTGGGAGTCAACTGGACTAGCTCTTCCACTCTGAAATGGTCAAGGTGGGGGTGGGCCAGGAGATGAGCCCTGGGACCCCATGACCTATGAACTGAGGTATAGGAGGTGGTAAACACAGGGTGGCTTGGCCTCTCGTGAGCCTGGAAGGGTGGGCAGAGACCAGGTGAAGGGAATACCCAGAGGCCAGGCGTTCTGAAGTTTGGACCCCAGAAACTCATCCTATTCTTCCCATGTTGGGAGTCTCAACTCACTTCATCGGTCAAAGGCCCCCCTGTCCCTAGCGACCACCTGGCCACGTGGCCAGGATGGCTCCTGTTCTTAGGAAGCTATGATTTGATACCTGCTATGAGCTGAACCCTGTCACATACACTGTTACGTTCAATCTCACAAAGCCTTGTAACATAGGTATCAATAAGCCCATTTAACAGAAGTAAAAATTGAGGTTCAGGATGGTTAAGGTACTTGGTACTTGCCTGGCTTTGAACATGTGCACAAGTGTGTATTAACTGTACAAAATGTGCAAAAGGGGGACTGTGGAGCCCTGTCTGAGGGTGCCATGACGAGTGAAGGAGCTGACGCTGGCTGTTCTGTGTTGTCATCTCTTTATGACGCACCGTCCACGAGGTTTATTTACTTTGTCCTCAGTTGAGCTTGGGCTTCCTGGGTGGCTCAAATAGTAAAGAATCTGCCTGCAGTGCAGGAGACTCAAATTCAATGCCTGGGTCAGGAAGATCCCCTGGAGGAGGAAATGGCATCCCACTCCAGTATCCTTGCCTGGAGAATCCCATGGACAGAGGAGCTTGGCGGGCTACAGTCCATGAGGTCACAAGGAATCACAGGGACTAACACTTTCACTTTCACATCTGAGCTTGCATCTCTGATCACATCCTTTTGGTGGGGGTCAATTTCCAGAACAGGAGACCCTTCCAACTGAGCTTACGGGGGTCACTTCAGAGGAAACCAGCCGAGGGCCGCAGTGGATACGGCAAAGGTGCCCTCGCCCTCAGAGAATGTCCGAGGAGCCCTCACGCCTCCGTTGTACCCCCAGGGCCTCCATCCTCAGTTCCCTCTTGAGCCCTGGATCTGGCCACTCTCTGCGGCCGCTGTGACTGCTGTCCTCAGTGACCCCGTGCACGCTGTGTCCTGGGGATGCCCGAAGCAGCTGTGAGGTCTTTGCTGAAGGGCTCAGGCCCTCATCTCAAAGCCAGGCAGGATGGGAGGGAGGACTGAGGGAGGGGCTGGGTAGAGAATATCAGGGTCAACAGGAGGTGCATTGTTATGGCCGTGACCCGAAGGGGGGGCCTCCCCCCCGGCCTTAAATGTCTCATCTACCTCTCCAAACAAATTCTCACCCTTCGTTTCACCCCACACACATCTGCTCCCAAGGTGATCAGCAACTCTCAGGGCCTTTTCTGCATCTTGCAAACTTTGCACCCTCTGCCAGTCTCTGAAAAAAGCCACTGACCTTTTTCTTTCAAGCAGGATGCCATAAGGGCACATCCGAGGGCAGAGAGGGCTGGTTCTGTGGGGTGCTCTGAACCTGAGGAGGAACTAGGGTGAAGGGAAGAGGGGCCTCCAGGGGTGAAGGTCTCAGGGAAGGAAAGGAGGTAAAGCTTCCAGAATCTGGAAGAAGCTCTGGCTGGTTGAAGGCCTGAAGCTGGAGTCCAGGGTGTGGTGGGGAAGTAGGGGGAGGGTGGATGGATGAGCAGCTCTCTGGGGCCTGGGGTCAGGCTACACTTTCCTCTGAGCACACAACTGAAGCCAGACAAGGGTCCAGGCAGCAGGCCATTTAGGAAGCTCCTCTGGCCTTGGGGGTTGAAGGGGTTGGAGGAGACAGGCGGGTGGCAGGTAGGCCAATGAGACCCCAGCACGGTCTTCCTGGTGAGAGATGAGAATGGATGAACTTGGGAGGGGAAGACGGGGGCTGGGAGGGAGACAGATGATGTGAGGTTGACTGGCTTCGTTGCTCCCCCTCCACATCCCGCCAATACTGGTGAGGGTTGGGGTGACCGGAATGGGGAGGGGGTGACTGGAATGGGGAGGGAAGGAGCCCCTGATGAGCCCGAGACCCCAGCGACAGGGCCAGCTGGACGGGTGCAGAGATGACATCATTTTCGTATACTTAACCCAAGGTAAACAGCGGTGGAAAAACCCAAGCACTCATTATCTAACTTGGTACCCGGCTGCCGGCTCCTTAACAACCGGTTTCCTGGGATTCTGCAGCTCCCTTGCAGAAGAGAGCCAGAACCGGGGGCTTCCCCTCCCTGGGCGCGGGCAGTGTGACTCGGGCCCCTTTGCATGGGGCCTCATCCTTGGACTCATGCCCTACTTGTTCACGGAGCCTGGTTTGCTGAGGGACCAGGCTGCAGGCCAGCCATTCAGACACAGTGGAGATCAAAAGTGAATGTGGTCTGGGGATTTGATCCTAGTGAGCAGCTGGGCTTGAGAGCCCAGGAGTACCGGGAAGTGGGGAGAAGGGCGGGGGAGCTGTTTAGAAGCATTCAAGCAAAAGCTGGATGAATTTGAAGGCACCCTGAGGATCACTCAGTCTGTCCCTTGATGCCACAGACGGGTAAACTGAGGCCCAGAGAAGTCACATGACATATCTAGAGTCATATACCTGGAGAGGGGGGTGGGATTAAAACCCTGGTGTTCTGATATCAGTGATTCTTTCTGATGAATTCACTGAGAAACTGGCCGACTCAAAAATATAAACAGTTCAGGGGCTAAGACTCCACGCACCCAATGCAGGGGGCCTGGGGTCAGGGAACTAGAGCAGCTCATATGCTGCAGCTAAGGCCTGGCACAACCAAATAAAGATTTTATATATATATATATATATGTAAAAAAAAGAAAAGAAAAAATAATTAAAATATGTAGCCTAGCCTCCCTCTTCCCCTCAACACCCAGGCACACACACACCTGTGGGTTCTCTGGAGGGTCAAAGAGAGAGAGAGAAATGCCTTCTTGCTGGCTGGGTTCCAAGTGCTTCCCCTTCACCCCCAGAACCCACCCTGCAATCTAAGTCTGGAGCAGGAGGAAAAGCTCCCTCCTTGTGGAAAGAGCCGGCAGTGACCGCAGTGGCCGGGCGGCCTCAGGGGCAACGGCCTTTTGCCATCACTCGTTCCCTACAGCAGTTCTGGGCATGCCTGGCCCTCTCCACCCACCCTTGATGGGAAGCCTCGGTGGGGGAACCTTTCGGAGAGCACAGAGGCCCTGCAAGTCTCTGTAGGCTGCTCACACTTGGGGGCTCCAGGCCTTTCCAAAGGACCACTGCCTATCCCACAAAAGATCTGGTAGATTTTGTTCTTTGCCTTAAACAAGAGCGACCACAAACAGCAGTACCCCTTTCAGAGAATGGATGCATATGTATGTATGGCTGAGTGCCTTTGTCCATCTGAAACTATCACAACATTATTAATTGGCTACACTCCAGTACAAAATAAAAAGCTAAAAAAAAAAAAAAAAAAGCACCCCTTTCTCTAATGTCAATTGAATGAAACAGACAGTATGCAGGAAAGCAGGAAACCCAGCCCAACAACTTTCAACAGGTCCTTAGACGCCACTGGAGCCCAGTTTTCCCAGTTGTATTGACCCCTAAGTGTCCCTGAGCTTCACGACCCTGTGAGTCTGAATGACTATTTAATACGAATGCTTAACTCCAAGCCCCAAAAATCTACCCCCAGCCATGTGAATCCCTCACATCTTTTTGACAGCCCCCCAAGAAGATGTCCAGCCTGCCTTCTTGGGTTATGTGCTAGGTTTCATCATGACCCCTGAACGATGTCCACGTCCTAATCCAAAGAACCTGGGAATGTGTTACCTTAAATGGCAAAAGAGAATTCATAAATGTGCTAAACGAAGGATCCTAAAATGAGATTATTTTAGATTATCTGGGTGAGCCCTATACAATCACGAGGGTCCTTATAATAGGAAGTGGGAGAGCGCCAGTCCCAGAAGATGATGCAATGACAGAGCAGAGGAGAGAAGGCAGAGGTCAGAGTGATTTGAGGAAGAGGCCGTGACCCAGGCGGGCAACCTCTGGAAGTCAGAAAAGGCAAGCAAATGGATTCTCTCCTGGAAGAAACATGACCCTGCCAATGCCCTAGTTTTAGGACTTCTGATCTCCAGCACTGTAAGAGAATAAATCTGGTTGAAGCTATTAATACTAAGGTTGTGGTATTTTGCTACAGTAGCAACAGGAAAGGAACACTGCTGTAACCAGCTAAGTCCCAGGGACAGATGGCCACTCACATTCATCGCAGGCCATCCTGGCTGTCCTCTGCCCGTTCTACCGGGCCATGGCCGCTTCCTTGGTGACTCCAAGACAGCTGCCTCTGCTGGCTACAGTCTTCCCGTGGGCTTCTCCAAGACACCCCAGATCTGGAGGTCCCTGCCTGTTCACCCAGCAGTAGACGTTGACACCCTCCAAGGAACAGCAGGCGTCTGCTCCTCTCCTGGGTGCTGAGTGGCTCACATGCTCCCTACCCTGAGCACAGACCCCTCACAGGCCGGGCAGCTGCCACATCAAACATGGAACCATCCTCACCAAGACCACAGAGACTGGTTTCTTTTTTTCTTTCTTTCTTTCTAGCTATCATTTTATTATTTTTCTCTTTATAAGTATAGTTGTTGAAAATGTAATGTTTGCTTGATCTCTGTAATTCTTTTTTTTTGTATTTAAACTTTTTATTTTGTATTGAGGAATAGCCTATTAACAATGTTGTGATAGCTTCAGGCGAACAGTGAAGGGACTCAGCCACACATTTATATTCTCCCCCAAACTCCCCTCCCATCTAGGCTGCCATATAACATTGAAGAGGGTCCCCTGTGCTATACAGTAGGTCCTTGTTGATTATCCATTTTAAATACATCCGTGTGTACATGTCTATCTCAAACTCCCCAACTATCCCTTCCCCTATTCCTTCCCCAGCAAGCATAAGTTCATTCTCCAAGTCAGTGAGTCTGTTTCTGTTTTTTAAGTTCATTTGTATCATTTCCTTTTAGATTCCACATACAAGGGATGTCATATGATATTCCTCCTTTTCTAACTTACTTCACTCGATATGACAGTCTCTAGGAGATCAGTCCTGGGTGTATCATTGGAGGGACTGATATTGAAGCTGAAACTCCAATACTTTGGCCACCTGATGTGAAGAACTGATTCATTTGAAAAGACCCTGATGCTGGGAAAGGTTGAGGGCAGGAGGAGAAGGGGACGATGGAGGATGAGACGGTTGGATGGCATCACCGACACAATGGATATGGGTTTGGGTGGACTCCGGGATTTGGTGATGGACAGGGAGGCCTGGCGTGCTGAGGTTCATAGGGTCGCAAAGAGTCGGACATGAATGAGCGACTGAACTGAACTGAACTGAGGTCCATTCATGTTGCTGCAAACAGCATTATTACATTATTTCATTCTTTTTAATGAGAAGCCGGTTTCTAAGTGGGCCTACCTGTGTGAGAGGCTCATCCCTTCTTCATGAATTCTTTTCAGGGACCCTCATATTCCAGCCAGCCCATCATCTCCAGGGTGGCCCACCATACTCAGTATGAATGACTCCAGCTGTATACGTGACTCAAGGCTTATGTGTTTCCTCCAAAGAGGTTGCCCAGCCACCCCCTCCCCACCCACATAATTCAGCTGACCCAAGTAGATACGTGGTGTGGACAGAGGGTGTGGCAGATGCTGAGTTTCACATGCCACAAACCAGCTTGAAAGGCATGACGTAACGAGCTCATGACTGTTTATGAAGTCTCAACACCTCTCTGCTCAAAATCTGGCCAGATCACCTGATATTGATGTCCCCTACCCCACAGGAGACAGGGATTAAGACCATCCCCATGGAAAAGAAATGCAAAAAAGCAAAATGGCTGTCTGAGGAGGCCTTACAAGTAGCTATGAAAAGAAGAAAAGCAAAGGAGAAAAGGAAAGATATTCCCATTTGAATGCAGAGTTCCAAAGAATAGCAAGGAGAGATAAGAAAGCCTTCTTTGCAATCAATGCAAAGAAATAGAGGAAAACATCAGAATGGGAAAGACTAGAGATCTCTTCAAGAAAATTAGAGATACCAAGGGAACATTTCATGCAAAGATGGGCTTGATAAAGGACAGAAATGGTATGGACCTAACAGAAGCAGAAGATATTAACAAGAGGTGGCAAGAATACACAGAAGAACTGTACAAAAAAGATTTTCATGACCCAGATAATCACGATGGTGTGATCACTCACCTAGAGCCAGACATCCTGGAATGTGAAGTCAAGTGGGCCTTAGAAAGCATCACTATGAACAAAGCTAGTGGGAGGTGATGGAATTTGAGTTGAGCTATTTCAAATCCTGAAAGATGATGCTGTGAAAGTGCTGTACTAAATATGCCAGCACATTTGGAAAACTCAGCAGTGGCCACAGGACTGGAAAAGGGCAGTTTTCATTCCAATCCCAAAGAAAGGCAATCCCAAAGAATGCTCAAACTACCACACAATTGCACTCATCTCACACGCTAGTAAAGTAATGCTCAAAATTCTCCAAGCCAGGCTTCAGCAATACGTGAACCGTGAAATTCCAGATGTTCAAGCTGGTTTTAGAAAAGGCAGAGGAATCAGAGATCAAATTGCCAACATCCACTGGATCATCGAAAAAGCAAGAGAGTTCCAGAAAAACATCTATTTCTGCTTTATTGACTATGCCAAAGCCTTTGACTGTGTGGATCACAATAAACTGTGGAAAATTCTGAAACAGATGGGAATACCAGACCACCTGACCCGCCTCTTGAGAAACCTATATGCAGGTCAGGAAGCAACAGTTAGAACTGGACATGGAACAACAGACTGGTTCCAAATAGGAAAAGGAGTACGTCAAGGCTGTATATTGTCACCCTGCTTATTTAACTTCTATGCAGAGTACATTATGAGAAATGCTGGGTTGGAAGAAGCACAAGCTGGAATCAAGATTGCCAGGAGAAATACCAATAACCTCAGATATGCAGATGACACCACCCTGATGGCAGAAAGTGAGGAAGAACTAAAAAGCCCCTTGATGAAAGTGAGAGGAGAGTGAAAAAGTTGGTATAAAGCTCAACATTCAGAAAACTAAGATCATGGCATCTGGTCCCATCACTTCATGGGAAATAGATGGGGAAACAGTGGAAACAGTGTCAGACTTTATTTTGGGGGGCTCTAAAATCACTGCAGATGGTGACTGCAGCCATGAAATTAAAAGACGCTTACTCCTTGGAAGGAAAGTTATGACCAACCTAGACAGCATATTAAAAAGCAGAGACATTACTTTGCCAACAAAGGTCCGTCTGGTCAAGGCTATGGTTTTTCCAATGGTCATGTATGGATGTGAGAGTTGGACCGTGAAGAAAGCTGAGCGCCAAAGAATTGATGCTTTTGAACAGTGGCGTTGGAGAAGACTCTTGAGAGTTCCCTGGACTGCAAGGAGATCCAACCAGTCCATCCTAAAGGAGATCAGTCCTGGGTGTTCATTGGAAGGACTGATGCTAAAGCTGAAACTCCAATACTTTGGCCACCTCATGCAAAGAGTTGGTGATGGACAGGGAGGCCTGGCGTGCTGCGACTGATGGGGTTGCAAAGAGTCGGACACGACTGAGCGACTGAACTGAATTGAAACCCCTGCCCACCCCCAGATCTCTCCCCTACTTACCCCTCACTGGTGGTATTAATAAGCCCCCTCCCTGTGGCCCAGTTTCTTGAGAAACCACACACCAGGGGCAGTTTTGCAGGATCTTGGAGGTATCCTCCTTTGAAAGTAGACTTAGAGCTTCCCTGGTGGCTCTGTGGTAAAGAATCTGCCTGCCAATGAGGAGACATGGGTATGATCCCTGGTGCTGAAGAAGGAATTCATAAGGCCTGGACTCCATCTCAGGCCTGTCCATGCTGATCACGCTCGGCCACCTCTCCAATGGACTGAACTCTGTGTTTAGTGTCTATGGAAACGACGACAGAAGGATAAGACCCCTTCCGGACAGGGGAATCTTGAAGATCGTATCCAGGTTACTCATCGCCTAAGAGAACACATACAGTAATCACCCCTTCCTCCACACAGGCCATAAATTTTTTTGTACCTGTCGGAGTGTAACCTCGTGCTTATTGATTATTGGCTAATTGTTTAACTGTCTGAGCACATGACACATGAGTGATGGGGTTATTGGGATTGTATTTACTCTTCCTTAGTTTATGTAAGTCTCAAGGAATTTGGGGTGGTGGGTTCAGACACATACACATGGGGTATAAAAGATTTTCACAAGTGCTGGTTGGGGTCCTTGGCTAAGAGGAGACTCTGCCTTGGGCCTGCTGGCGTAATAAGCTGCACTCTGCTATCTGCATTGTCCTTCTGAGCGAGTTTGTTTCCCGGAACGCGTGGCTTCAACAGTACAAGAAGATCCCACATGCTGCAGAGTGACTAAGCCCACATGTGTGTGCTAAGTCACTTCAATTGTGTCTGACTCTTTATGACCTTATGGACCATAGCCCACCAGGCTCCTCTGTCCATAGGATTCTCCTGGCAAGAATACTGGAGTAGGTTGCTGCACCCTCCTCCAGGGGATCTTCCCGACCCAGGGATCTAACCTGCATCTCTCTCTTAAGTTTCCTGCACTGGCAGGCAGGCTCTTTGCCACTAGTACCACCTACGAAGCCCAACTAAGCCCGTACACCACAACTATTAAGCCTGTGCTCTAGAGCCTGGGAGTTTCAACTGCTGAGCCCACATGCTGAAACTACTGAAGCCCAGGCACCCTGGAACCCGTGCTTCATAGCAAGGGAGACCACCGCAACAACTTAATTTTCATCTAAGTGTGCAAGTCACATGTGTTCTCTGAAGAGAAAAAATTAGGAAAAAAATAGCAAGAAAGAGGAAAGGAAGGAAAGGAACAAAAGAGGCAAGAAACTTAAGTGTCCATTGATGGACAAACAGATAAAGAAGTTGTTTGTATGTATGTACAATGGAATATTACTCAGCCTTAAAAAGGAAACCCTGCAAATTGTGACAACATGGATGGACTTTGAGGGCATCCATTTCGGTTCAGTTCAGTTGCTCAGTTGCGTCTGACTTTTTTGCGACCCCATGGACTGCAGAACGCCAGGCTTCCCTGTCCATCACCAACTCCCAGAGCTTGCTCAAACTCATGTCCGTTGAGTCAGTGATGCCATCCAACCATATCACCCTCTGTCCTTCCCTTCTTCTCCTGCCTTCAATCTTTCCCAGTAACAGGGTCTTTTCAGATGAGTCAGTTCTTCACATCATGTAGCCAAAGT
Source organism: Cervus canadensis (assembly GCF_019320065.1). NCBI lineage: Eukaryota > Metazoa > Chordata > Mammalia > Artiodactyla > Cervidae > Cervus > Cervus canadensis. The sequence continues at coordinate 41,861,671 of NC_057386.1, forward strand.
ATTGGAGTTTCAACTTCAGCATCAGTCCTTCCAATGGATATTCAGCACTGATTTCCTTTAGGACTGACTGGTTTGATCTCCTTGCAGTCCAAAGGACTCTCAAGAGTCTTCTCGAACACCACAGTTCAAACACGCTGGCTAGGAGATCAGAAAAGCAGGATGTGACGAGGTCAGAGGTCATTATCCCAAATGAAATAAGTCAGACAGAAGAAGACACTTTATGATCCCATTTATATTTGGAATCTAAAAAACCAAGCAAACTACCCCAAACTCAAAGAAAAAGAGATTGGATTTGTGGTTACCAGAGGTGGAGCTTGCTCCTTGGAAGAAAAGCTATGACAAACCTAGACGGTGTATTAAAAAGCAGAGACATCACTTTGCCGACAAAGGTTGCTATAGTCAAAGCTATGGTTTTTCCAGGAATCATGTACAGATGTGAGAGTTGGACCATAAAGAAGGTTGAGCACTGAAGAATTGACGTTTTTGAACTATGGTGACAGAGAAGACTCTTGAGAGTCCTTTGGACTGCAAGATCAAACCACTCAATCCTAAAGGAAATCAACCCTGAATATCCATTGGAAGGACTGATGCTGAAGCTCCAATACTTTGGCCACCTGATGCAGAGACAACTCTTTTTTTTTTTTTCTTTTTAAAGCTTAGTATTAAATATTAAATATCTTTCCCCACTTTTAATTTTACATTGCTCTGCCAAGAAAAAAATTAAAACTCAAGTTATCTGGAGCCTGGACACACTTCCATGATTAGCCGGGCTGTGTAAAAGTTGGTGGCTTTGTTCTTCCTGCCGTGTGAGCAGGCCCAGGCCCTAGAAAGATGGGACCAGGTTATAATTGTTTTTGAAAAGTGTGCTACAAAAACGGATGGCCTGGTATAAGCCAGGTCACATGTCAGGACGGGGGTGAGGGAGGGGCAGTTTCTTCCAGAAACGGAATTTCTGAAGAGTCCCAGTCCATCGCTTTTCCCCAGAATGGAGCGAGGAGGGATCAGAGCTCACCGTGAGTTTCCCAGCCCCATCACTGGGAGGGGACAGCAGGTACCAGGCCGAGGGGGCGGCCGGGGGCAGGGTGGCCGTGCCTGCCCTCCCCTACCTTCCTCAGTGAGGGAATGGAGAGTTTATTGCCCAGTGAGTGTGAAGTGGGCTGAAGCTTGGTCGGTACTGAATTCTCTAAGAGGTTTCTTCTAGAAACAGACAACTCAGACTCTTCCTCTCACTTCAGCAACCGAAGTTATTTTAAAAGCACTTGGGAAGTTCCTCCTGCGCCCTTGGGGGCGGGTCAGAGGAGGGAGTCGTCAGTACAGCCCCCTTCCAGGCCGTATTGGAACTCCTGAAGGTTGGAGACCCCGTAGAAGTGGACGAAGGCGGCCGCCACCACCAGGACATGGAAGATCTGATGAGACTGGAACCAGATGTCAAATTTTCCAGGGAAGAAGCGCTCAGGAATGCGTGCGGCATAGAGGCCGGCTCCGGTGATGTACATCACAGCCATGAGGAAGAACCAGCCCATCTGGCCCACTGTGGTGGCCTTGACGAAGCCCTCCGCGATTGTGAAGTGCATGGTAGGCACGACGCCGCTCAGGCCAAGCCCCAGAAACACCCCTGCTCGTGTCTGCCGGTGCTTAGGCGTGGCAAACCGGTCCCACTGCGCCACGATGATGCGGAGATGCCCAGGACGCAGACAATGGAGAGGTAGATGAGCCGCGGCTGTGGGGAGCAGTAGAAGGAGTAGTAGAGCCAGGGCACGAAGCTCCCCATGATCAGGAGGGCGATCCCTGAATAGTCCAGCTTGGAGAAAGTCCGGGAGACTTTCTCTGAATGACAATAGACGGTGTGAAAGAGCCAGGAGAAGCTGAGTCAGAGCACCGCTCCCAGGAAGAACATCCCGAACACCACCTTCTCCTGAAGGGGGGCCATGAAGTACATGTTCGGTCTCAGCATGGTCAGGATTCCCAGAAAGAGAAACAGCACAAAACCGAGCAGGTGGGTCCAGATGTTGCCCGTCTCCGTGTGGATGCGGAAGATGCTCCTGAAGCAGGCGCGGAAGGAGGGCATGGGCGGCCGGTGGCCATGCAGCAGGTAGTCGTTATCCTTCAGCCAGTCCGGGAGCACGTCGTACGGGATGACCCTCCAGCGGCCCTCCCAGACCTTGTACACGAACTCCTCCATCTTCTCCATGGCGTGGTGAGCCTGCAGGGGCAGCGTGAGCACTCACACCTCCTCCTCCTCCTCCTGCGGCCCCGGGCAGGCCTGTTCCTCCTCGGCTTTGGTTGGGCTGGTGACCGCCTGCTTGCCCTTCTCCTCGAGCTGGGGCCCCAGCTCAGCCAGCTCCACTGTGTCAGCCGCCCTGTTGCTGGCGGGAGCCCCGTTGCCCTGGGCCACCGCGGGTCCCTTGTGAGACGACATCAGGATGGTACCTCGGGCCCTCCGGCTTCAGCCTGGGGAGAGGGTGGGGTCTCTCGGCCCCAGGGGCCAGAGAGCTCCCTGTGATGGGGACAGGCGGGAGGAGGGCTGTGCTGGGGACCGCGGCCCCGGCGCTACATCCCGCGTCGCTGGAGGCGGCCTGCGGCCGAGCGGCCCGGATCTTCTGCGCCCTCCCCGGGCCGGGAGAGACAACTCTTTAGAAAAGACCTTGATGCTGGGAAAGATTGAAGGCAAAAGGAGAAGGAGGCAGCAGAGGATGAGATGGTTGGATGGCATCACTGACTCAATGGACATGAGTTTGAACCAATTCCAGGAGATAGTGAAGGACAGGGGAGCCTGGCATGTTGCAGTCCATGGAGTTGCAGAGAAGGACACAACTTAGCAACTAAACAGCAGCAGCTGATATAGATATCAGATCACTTATCATTACTGGAATATTACTTCTTTATTTTAACACAACCACAATCACACATGCTACTCAGCACAGGCTTTTTTCTCATGCAGCAAATGTACGATGGACTGCTTTCGGTTTCAACAGATCTACGTCTGCACCACTATTTTTCACAAATATATGGCATTTGCCTCTGTGAATGTGCTATATTGTCATTAAGTCTGGTGTTGGACAATTATGTTATTTCTAGTTTTTCAAAAATGTAAACAATGTTGCCTTGCAAATACTTCTTGGCCCACTTACTCCGCTATTTGGGGAGCCTAACTTCCTAGAGGTGAAATTGCTGGGCCAGAGAGTGTGTACATATTCAAAGCTTTTGGTGCATTTTTGTGCTCTGTTCTTAATTCCAGACCCATTTCTTTTATGCTCTGGATTTATCACCCACTTTACAAGGACAAGTAAATTTAGGTAGAGATTCTGCTATTTGTAATTCTCTAGACTATGTCTTTCCATTAATATGTATGGTTGAAAAAAAAAAAAAAGACTATAGTTTCCATTTTTAAAGCACCAAGCATATCCAAGCATATTCTCACCCTGATATTCCAGTGTGCCTGGCTCTTCCTAGTAATACTGGGAATTGGATTAAATGCTGTTTTTCCCTTCTAGAGTGAAAAGTTTCTAGGTCAAGCCCAAAACACGGTCATTTACTGAACCTTAGTTTTATTGTTGCTAGTGTTGTTTAGTAGCTAAGTTGTATCTGACTCTGAGACCCTAGAGACTATAGCCTGCCAGGCTCTTCTGTCCATGGGATTTTCCAGGCAAGAAGACTGGAGTGGATTGCAATTTCCTTCTCCAGGAGATCTTCCTGACCCAGGAACCAAACCCATGTCTCCTGCATTGACACATGCATTCTTTATCACTGAGCCACCCGGGAAGCCTGAACTTCAGTTTACTCATCTGTAAATTGGAGCTATTAATAGTACTTTGCAGGATTTCCTGGAGGTGAAAAGAACCCAGCTCAGTGTCTGACACACAGGGAAATCTCAGCACTTTTGTGCTGTCCCATCCCTCGGGGACGGGTGGAGGGTGATGGGGTCTCCTGGCCCACATGTTGGCTCTGATCCCAGCAAGGCCTGCCCACATTCCCAGCCACCAAGGCTAATTGTCTCTCTCAAGAACAGCCCCCAGATTTGCCCCACCTTAAAAAGCCCTTGAGCTCTCAGAAGGACAACCATATAAGAGAACAGAACATTAGAGAAAATTGCTTGTCTAAAATAGACAAATAATTTTCATTTCATTCTTACTTCTGTGTTCTACTTTCTCTCTCTCCTTACTGTTCCTTTTTCTACAGAAGCCAGGCATGAGGGTGATATTATTCCTATAAATTCTTCAGATGGATTACATAATAATCTAGACTGCAGACTTAAAAAAAGAAAGGCAACCGCCTGGTAAATGGACAGGTCTTTGCGACTGTTTAGAGAGCCAAAGCCCAGGCCACTCCTTGCCTCCTGACACTCAGGAGCTGACTGGAACTCTTGGGGTTCCCAAAGAGAGTCACAGCTGCACATGCTCAGAGATGCATAGCCCAACTTCCCGGGTGATCAGAATCACCTGGGATGCTTATAAAAATGCAGATTCCTGGGCCCCGTGCCATATCTGAATCAGATTCTCCTGGAGGGAGACCTGCATACTTACAAATACACAGTATACCTTTAACAAGTGGCCACAGGCACTTCCTAACATCAGGAAAATATGACCAGCACTGTTACAGATGGAGAAAACTTGAGTAATTTTCAAACTTGGCTGCAAACTAGAGTCTCCTGAGGACCTTTAAAAGCCCCCAATGCTCGGTTAAATCAGAATCGTAATCACCTTGAATCATGTGCAGGAGTCATTGGGAAGACCTCTGACTATGTGCACGTGGGCCGAGTCCAGGGTTCTAACACTGGCTTTGCCACTAACCCATTGAGTAGCATCTCTAGTCCTGAGGTTCACAGATGTACAATGAGGGACATGGACCAGCCCACAGAGAAAACACTTTCTGTCATGTGTATCAGTCTGATTGATTGGAGGTGGCTGCTTGGGCTGCAATATTGAGAAGGATTCAAGGGTTGAGACTGAGCTAAATAGAAAACAGTAGATCAATTAGTGATGTCTGCCACGGGTGTAGATTAGAGGGTGATGGCTTGTGTGTCAAGAGTTTGCTATCTCTGGACTAAATCACCTATAAGGTTCCCTCTGAGCCTAAGTGACATAATAATAATGACAATGGCACCAGATTTATTGTGAAGAATAATTGAGATAATCTATGCAAATACTTGTAGCCTATAAAGTGGTATACAGATGTTAGTTATTATGATAATAGCTATTATTTTAGTTTTAGGATGCTATTTCTTTGACACTTTTTAAGGCAGAGTCATGAGCAGCCAATGGCCTGTCTGGGTGGCAGTGAGATGTCTGGGTCAAAATGCACTATTGGATTGGGAATCACATGGGATTATAGGAATGGACAAATTTGGAAAACTCAGCAGTGGCCACAGGACTGGAAAAGGTCAGTTTTCATTCCAATCCCAAAGAAAGGCAGTGCCAAAGAATGTTCAAACTACCACACAATTGCACTCATCTCACACGCTAGCAAAGTAATGCTCAAAATTCTCCAAGCCAGGCTTCAACAGTTTGTGAACCGTGAACTTCCAGATGTTGCAGGTGGATTTAGAAAAGGCAGAGGAATCAGAGATCAAATTGCCAACATCTGCTGGATCATCGAAAAAGCAAGAGAATTCCAGAAAAACATCTACTTCTGCTTTATTGACTACACCAAAGCCCTTGACGATGTGGATCACAACAAACTGTGGAAAATTCTGAAAGAGATGGGAATACCTGCCTCCTGAGAAATCTGTATGCAGGTCAAAAAGCAATGGTTAGAACCAGACACGGAACAATGAACTGGTTCCAAATTGGGAAAGGAGTACATCAAGGCTATATACTGTCATCCTGCTTATTTAACTTATGTGTTTGCATATAAATATGCATCATGCAAAATGCCAGGCTGGATAAAGCACAAGCTGGAATGAAGATAGCTGGGAGAAGTATTAATAACCTCAGATATGCAGATGATACCATCCTTATGGGCAGAAAGCGAAGGGGAACTAAAGAGCCTCTTGATGAAAGTGAAAGAGAAGAGTGAAAAAGCTGGCTTAAAACTCAACATTCAAAAAACTAAGATCATGGCACCTTGTCCCATCACTTCATGGCAAATAGATGGGGAAACAATGGAAACAGTGACAGGCTTTATTTTCTTGGGCTCCAAAATCACTGCAGATGATGACGGCAGCCAAGAAATTAAAAGATGCTTGCTCCTTAGAAGAAAAGCTATGACAAACCTAGACAGCATATTAAAAAGCAAGAGACATTACTTTACCGACAGAAGTCCATCTAGTCAAGGCTATGGTTTTTCCAGCAGTCATGTATGGATGTGAGAGTTGGACCATAAAGAAGGCTGAGTGACAAAGAATTGATGCTTTTGAACTGTGGTGTTGGAGAAGACTCTTGAGAGTCCCTTGGACTGCAAGGAGATCCAACCAGTCCATCCTAAAGGAGATCAGCCTGAATATTCATTGGAAGGCCTGATGCTGAAGTTGACGCTCCAGTAGTTTGGCTATCTGATGTGAAGAATTGACTCATTGGAAAAGACCCTGATCCTGGGAAAGAGTGAAGGCAGGAGGAGAAGGGGATGACAGAGAAAGAGATGGTTGGATGGTATCACTGACTTGGTGGATATGAGTTTGAGAAAGCTCTGGGAGTTGGTGATGGACAGGGGAAGCTTGGTGCTGCAGTCCATGGGGTCGCAAAGAGTCGGACACAACTGAGCAGCTGAACTGAAACTGATAGGAATGGATGATTGAAATCACTCAGGGTTTCAAAGCTAACAGACTCCCCCCCTGCCAACCTAACTGAAGAATGAAATGGTAGAGGGAAGGCAATAAATTGGGTTCTGGATTACAGAGAACACCTCTGGCCCCATAAGAACCTATTGAACTTACCGTCTTTCTACTCACAGGCAGGATTATAACTAAGGACACCCTCCACCCCATCTATCGATCCATCCATCCATTCACCCCCGGTACACCCATAGGCCCATCTTTCTACTTATCCCTCCACTCATCCTCCTGTGCACCCACTCCAATATCTATCTGCATATATTAAGCATTTCCTATGTACCAGGCATATGCTAGGTTCTGGGATACAGGTGGGGCTGCTACAACTCCAGGGAGCAGTGTGCAAGTAGATATTCGCATACGTATCACACAGATATTTGCAGAGATCCATGGGACACAGAGGTGAACGAGACAGGCGCGGTCTTTGATGGCATAAATCTTTCCTTCTAGAAAGAGGACCAAAAATAAACAAGCAAACAAAATGAATGAACAAGACTGTTTCACATAGTAATAAGTTCTCAGAAGAAACCAAAACAGTGACAAGACAGACAGTGACAAGTGAGGGACAGGGTGGGCACTGAATTTGGATAGGGTGACCAGGAAAGGTGATATCTGAACAAAGGCCTGAATGATAAGAACCAGCTTGCCATGAAAGCTTAAGTTGTGAGTCTGTCAGGCAGAGGGAATAGCATGTGCAAAGGTCTTGAGGTGGGAACAATTCTAGGAACCAAAATAATACCAGTGTGACTAGGGCTTGCTGCGTGAAGGAGTGAGTGATAAGAGATGAATGCATTTAGGGGTTCAGCAGCTGGGTGAATGGTTCACGCACTTACTGGGATGGAGAAGACTGGGGGAGAGCTAGATGGTGGGAGGTGAATCAAGTGATTTTCTTTTGGTCATGTTACCCTTGAGGTGCATATTAGACATTTAAGTGGAGATATGGCATAGCTAAAGGGATTTAGTAGTTTGGAACTCAGAGGTCAGGGTAGAGGTACGAGAGTGAGAACAGCAGTGGACACAGATTGCTTATCCAATACCCTTTCTCATGATAACTACCTAATTTATGCTCTGCTGTCCACATCTCCCCTGTGCTTGGGGGAGTAACTCCATCCATGCACTAGGAGTGGAATACAATGCTCAAGTCTAAGCAGTAATGGGCCCCATCCTCTGGCCATGTAACTGGTCTGGAGTGGACACTGGATCCTATTTGAGCCAATGAAACTAAAGAAGGCAAGTGTTGAGGTTTTCTGGCCTTCTCGAGAATATTCTGGAAGAAACCTCCTCTCTCTCCCTGAACATGAATAATCTCAAAGTCACTGGCCACCATTTTGCCGGCTGGGTGGGGGTGGGGAAGTTTGCAGGATGACAGATTGACACAATGGAAGGCAGAGCAGAAGACACGAGAGACAAAAAGGTAAAGGTCTGACACTTAGTCTCTGAAGCCGACTCTGCATCCAAGTTTTGTGAGACAAGAAATCCACCCAAGGATCTAAACCAGACTGGGCTATGACCTCTGTTTCTTGCAGTTCAACACAACCCAGTGGATATAACAGACACGGTGCTAGATGCCATCTTCTTGGAAGACAGTGTAGATGAACCAGGGGGTGAGTGGACCCAGAGGAAGGCTAGTGAAAGTTTCCCAGATAAAGGGGGCTGTGACTGCTGAAGGCAGCAGTCCCAGAAGTTTTCCTGTTATTAGTCTGGATCTTCTACTGAAGAGGAAGTGAAAGCCCTGGGAAAAACCCAGTGCCGGAGTAGCTAGAGATGAACAACCTCTGCCATTAGCCGGCTCTGTGAGTTCTGACAACTCATTTAACCTCTCTGAGCCTCAGTTCCTCTGTGAAAAGGAGGTAACAACACCCACAATGAAGGATGGTGTGAGGGTTACTGATGTGAAGAATGTACTGGGCTCTGCGTGTGAAGCTTTCTGTAGCTCCCTTTATTCTTGTCCTTGGTGGCATGGTCCTCTCCATGAATTCTGAGGGACGCTGAGTCATTTTATTATAAAATTTAAAAAATGTAAGTGGCTCCCTGAAATGACTCTGTCTCCAGAGAAGCAGTTGATCGTCAGGAACATTTGTTCCCCCTTTGCATGCATGTATCACATTTGAGCATGAAAATAGATGCTCTAATTAGCAGAGAAAGAAGCCTGAGCTCCAGAATGGTGGCTGCTCAGTGATGACTCACATGGGACGGGAAGGAAAGGCTGCTTCTAACAGGGGTCACCCTGGAGGGATGATACCCCCCATCCTGAGAGGCCCCAAAGGTGGGAAACACACAGCTCTTCTGGAACTGGAACGTAGCTACTGGAGACTGAGCCAGTCACAGGAGGCCAGGATGCTGGGTATGGAGGGGTTAACCTCCCTAAACTTTCTCCCCAAAGGGTAGAGAATAAGGTCGTCCCAGCCTGCTGCCATACATCTCATCCACTGGGGAAACATCGCTTGGTTGGGGCCAAGTTCCAGCTCTGCTACTTAATAGCTCCATGACCTGGGCATGTTATTTAATGCTCCTGTACTGTTCTTTCATTTATAAAACATAAGATTGGGAGAGTAATTCTTCTGAGTGTGCTTATATATTGCTGGCAGGAATGCAAAACAGTAGACCTACTATAGGAGGGAATTTGGCAGTATCTAGTAAAATTACATATGCATTTATCCTTTGACCCAGCAAGCCCACTTCTAGGAATCTGTCCAAAAACCACAATGGCAAAATAGAAAAGATATATGCACAAAGCTACTTGTTGCAGTATGGTTTGTGGTAGCAAAAGGCTGGAAACAATCCAAATGCCCATCAGCTGGGGACTGGTTGAGTAAACTATGGTCCATCCATGCAATGGAGTTTCAAGCAGCAGCTAAAATGGTGAGGGCCATTTAGATATACTGCTTTGGGGTGATCTCCCAGCTACAATGTTAAGTGAAAACAAGTCAGGTGGAGAATACATGAAAAGATGCTCAGCATCATTAGTTATTAGAGAAATGTAAACCCAAACTACAATGGGGTATCAGCTCACACTGGTAAGAAAGGCCACCATTGAACAGTCTACAAATAACAAATACTGGGGGCCGTGTGGAGAAAACAAAACCCTCCTACACTGTTGGTGGGAATGTAAATTGGTAAGGCCACTGTGGAAAACAGTATGGAGGTTCCTCAAAAAACTAAAAATAGTTACCATAAGATCTATCAATCCCACTTCTGGGCATATACCCAGAAAAGATGAACATTCTAATTTGAAAAGATAATGCACCCCAGTGTTCATAGAAGCACTATTTACAACAGCCAAGACATGGAAGCAACCTAAACATCCACTGATGGATGATAAAGAAGATGTGGTGTACACACACACACACACACAGGAATGTAACTACTGGATGTATTTAATTACATACATACATATACATACATACAATGGAATATTACTCGGCCATGAAAAAGAATGAAATAATGCCATTTGCAGCAACATGGGTGCAACTAGAGATGATCATACTAAGTGAATGAAGTCAGAGAATGACAGATATCTTATGCTATCACTTAGATGTGGAATCTAGAAAATTGATACAAATGAACTTATTTACAAAATAGAAATAGACTCACCAACAGAAAACAAATTTATGGTTACCGAAGCAGAAAATGGGATGGAGGGGGGGAGGAGCCAAGATGGCGGAGGAGTAGGACGGGGAGACCCCTTTCTCTCCTACAAATTCATCAAAAGAATAACCCAATGCAGAGCAAACTTCACAAAACAACTTCTGATCGCTAGCTGAGGTCATCAGGCGCCCAGAAAAGCAGACCATTGTCTTCGAAAGGAGGTAGGACAAAATATAAAAGATAAAAAGTGAGACAAAAGAGCTAAGGACGGAGACCCGTCCCGGGAAGGGAGTCTTAGGCGGCCTTGCTTGGGCTAGGGTCCGGGCCTGAGTGCCCTGAGGACAATCGGAGGGAGCTACTGTGAGGTGCCAACTTGAACTGTGGGAGACCAAAAGAGAGAGAGAAAATTAACCGGCCGGAACACACTGCCGGCCGTTCGCAGAACAAAGGGACGGGGAAAGTCCCGAGAAGAGCTCGCAGGCTGCGGACTGGCCCAGCCCCGCCGGAGGCAGGAGGCAGGGGGGAGGGGAAGGTCGCGGCGAGACACAGGGCGCAGGCACCCAACCGGCGCGGGCGGGGACTGGGGCTGGGGACGCAGAGGGCGGAAGGCGCGCGCACCCGACTGGCGCCAGCGGAAACTGAGACTGGGTCCGCGGAAGGGAGTGGGTGCGCCACACCTGGGGATAGTGCGCCCATCAAGCCCCTCGCTGCCTGGACCGCTCTGACGGGGAAGGCACAGAGAGCAGGCGCAGCTTTTCGCTCCGCGCTTTTGAGTAACACCCGAGGGCTGGAACCTCGCGCAGCGCGGGGCGCGCTCCATATAGAACAGCCGGGAGCCTGAGCAGCGCAGACGCAGAAAGCAGCGTCAGCCCCTTCCGGCAGCGCCAGCCCGCCCCCGCAGGGCCAGCTCCTCCCCGCAGCGCCAGCCCATCCCCGCAGCATCAGCCCCTCCCAGCAGCGCAACGGAACTAGCTACCTGAAGAAGAGTCCGCCTCCGCCCGCCTGTGTCAGGGCGGAAATGAGGCTCTGAAGAGACCGGCAAACAGAAGCCAAATAAACAAAGGGAACCGCTTCAGAAGGGACTGGTGCAACAGATTAAAATCCCTGTAGAAAACACCGACTTCACCGGAAGGGCCCTGTAGATATCGAGAAGTGCAAGCTGGAACGAGGAGCTATCTGAAACTGAGCCGAACCCACACTGACCGCAACAGCTCCAGAGAAATTCCTAGACATATTTTTACTTTTTTTTTATTTTTTTATTTTTTCTAAGTAAGGAAAAAAAAATTTTTTTTTTCTTTTTATATTTTTCTTTTTTATTTTTTCTCTTTTAGTTTCCTTTAAAATTCCCTGTTACTCCCCCATTACTCCTTAACTTTCATTTTCATAGATTTTTACGATTTTTTTAATTAGGGGAAAAAAAATTTTTTTTTTTCTTTTTTTTTCTCCTTCTTTTTTCTTTCCTTTTTCTTTTCTATTTTCTATTTTTCTTTTTTTTATTTCTTTTACAGTCCTCTAGTACTCCTCTACTACTCTTCATTTTCATCTTCACTACACTATAACCTTACAAAAAAAAAAAAAAAAGAGAAGCCCTATCTTTAAACCGAAGATTATTCCCTCCCAATCTTGACTCTCTGTTTTCTAC